>NC_139678.1:0-600000 GCF_964106915.1 Podarcis gaigeae
CTTCGCGCGAGCCAAGATGGAGGAGGTGCATAGCGGCACGGCGAGGGACGACGACTTCCAAATACGCGACGGCCTGCTCATCCGCAAAGGAGCCCTCTACGTGCCGGGAGACAACCTCCGCGCGAGGGTCCTGCAACAGCTGCATGACGCGCCCAGCGCGGGACACTTCGGCAAGGAGAAGACGGTGGACCTAGTAGCCAGAGACTTTTGGTGGCCCAAGATGCGGGGGGATGTCGCGGAATACGTCAAGAGGTGCGACACCTGCCAAAGGGCCAAACCAGTACACCAGCCGCCGGCGGGCCTGTTGGAACCGCTACAGACACCGTTCGAACCGTGGGAGAGGGTGGCCCTGGACTTTGTCACGGATCTGCCCAGCTCAAGAGGCAAGACGGCAGTACTCGTGGTAGTAGACTTGTTCACCAAGATGGCCCACTTCATTCCTTGCGCGAAGGTGGCCACAGCCGAGCAGACCGCCAAGCTGTTTATAGACCACGTGTTCAAGGTGCACGGCCTACCACGGTCCATCCTGTCCGACAGGGGGCGCCAGTTCATATCCAACTTCTGGCAAAAGCTGATGGGTTTCCTGAACGTCAAGGTCAGCCTGGCGTCGGCGCGACACCCGCAGACTAACGGACAGGCGGAGAGAGTCAATGCCATCATGCAGCAGTACCTGAGATGCTACGCGAACCAGCAGCCCTCGACCTGGGTGGACTACCTACCGCTAGCCGAGTTCGCCTACAACAACACGAAACACGTGTCCACGGGGGTGACACCGTTTTTCGCCAACAATGGGCGGCATCCCAGAACCTTCCCGGGTTTGGAGAAAGTGAGGGTGGGGGAGCCGCAGGGAGCAGAGGCCGTGGCAGCGGAGTTGCAGGAGATCCACGAGCAGCTCAGGAGGCAGTTAGAGATGGCGAAACAGGCTTACAAAGTGCAGGCAGACCGACACAGGAGGGTTGGGGAAGATATCCGGGTAGGAGACTGGGTCCGGTTAGCAGCCCAGGCAGTTCCGGCCAGATCGTTGGCCAAGAAGAAGCTCGGGCACAAGCAGCTAGGGCCTTACCAAGTAGAGGCGCAGATCAACCCAGTGGCCTTCCATTTAACACTCCCGGAGGGGTCCAGAATGCACCCGGTCTTTCATAGATCAGTGCTCACACCCTACAAAGAGCCCCACAGGTTTCAGGCACCAGGGACAGCGCCAGACCCGCTCAGGGAAGCGCCCAAAAAGGGGGGGTCGCCGAGGAGGGGGCCACTCAACGAAGCCACTGAGATTTTAGACTCAAGGTGGGGGGAGGACGGGATTGAATATCTTCTCGCCACAGAGGACACCCCGGCCAGCGCCAACAGGTGGGTGCCGGATTACGCATTGGAGGAGCAGTTGCTCAAGGAAGAATTCCATACACTTTTCCCGCACAAGCCTATGCCGGCGGGCTTTTTCGATGATTGTCTGTTCACACCCACACTCTCGGCCAGCACTTTCTGGGGTTTCTCGTCAGCGGAGGACTCGGCTCCGGGAGGCAGCTCCCCAGAGGGATCACTCTCAGGTTTTGGCACGGGGGGATCTTATTGGTGGGAGGACCAACCCGAAGTGGGATGGCGCAGAGACGTGCCGGAGGGACCCTGCGAAGTGGCGGCACCTCAGGCGACAGGGGGAGAAGGGGTCGTGAGTGATTTGGGGGCGGCCACAGATTTCGAACACACCGTCCAGGAGATGGAAGCGGAGGGAATCGCAGTCGACGAGCCCATGGAGGACTTTCCGGACTTCTCACGATGGCTGCACGCCTCGGGGGACGAACTGTATCCTGAACTCACCCCGACAACTCTAGAGCACCCGGAACCCGCACCTGAAGAGGGGGAGGGGGAAGGGGGGGCTTCGAGGGGGGGATGGATGTCAGGGGTTCAGAAGGAGAGACACAGGAGGGGGAGCAAATGGAGAGTGAGGAGGAGGAGTACGAGGGGGGCGCAGGCAGTGACAGTGGCCAGAGTTATTCCACAAGCCTCTCTAGCGAATCGGAGGACTCACAGAAGGGAGCGCCGGTGGCCAGAGCGAAGGGGCGTCCAGGGGGGAAGCCCCAGGAGGAAGGGGCCAGCGGGGAGTCCCTGAGCAGCAGCTGGAGATCAGGACCAGCATCTCCACCAGAGCGCAGTGGGGAGGGGGAGTCCCAGGAGTCGGGACCAGTGTCCTCACCACCAGAGGGAGGAGAGGAGTCAGGTTTGGCAACACCCACATCAGGAAGCGGGGAAACGGTCAGAAGGAAAGTCACCGGCTGGGCGCGCGCGCCAAGTTCAAATGTACAGGAGCGCGGCACAGCGGGGAGCCCGGGAAGGGAGCCAGGTCCTAAAGCCCGCCGGAGGGAGGGGCAAGACTCAGGAGGCTCAGCGTCAGAGGAGTCCAGGAAGGAGGGAACCCCAGAGGGCAGAAGGACCCAGCGCAGGAAAGAGCAGCGCAAGAGGTGGAGCCGGGCTAGAATCTTAAACTGGTGTGGGTGGAGCAGTGAGTCAGAGGGGACTTAGCCGGTCTAGCGTCAAGACGTGGGTCTGCGCGCCCAGAGCTTGGAAATGGAAACTAAACCTTAATAAAGACTTTTGTATATAACATCCACTGGGCGTTGGTCCTCTGTGAGCTGGGACCTAGCGGCAGTCCTGACAGAAGGGATCAGCTGGTTAAAGGGGTACAGGTCGGAGTTAAACAGTACAAACTGAGAGCATTTGCAGATGATCTGATACTTACATTACAAGAGCCAGAATCTAGTACTAAAAGGGTTTTAGAATTAATTCAAGAGTTTGGTCAAGTAGCAGGATTTAAACTGAATAAGTCAAAAACTAAGGTATTAGAGAAAAATTTAACAGCTATTGAAAAAGAGAGGTTTCAGAATGAGACAGGTCTAACTGTGGTTAAGAAAGTGAAATATTTGGGGATTAACATGACAGCTAAAAATGTGAATTTATTTAAAGATAACTATGAGAAGTGTTGGACACAGTGGCGTAGCGTGGGGGGTGCAAGGGGGGCCGGCCGCACCGGGCGCAACTTCTGGGGGGCGCGCGCTCGCTGCCTGTGGAGTCGCCGAGGAGCCGCTGCCTGCCATGCCGCCCTGGCTGCTTCAGCCGCGTCCGACAGCCGGCTCGAGGCTCCTTCCGGCCGGGTCTCCCGACGGCGCTGCGGGCGGAGGCTCCGGCACCAAGCGCCACGCCGCCCAGGCTCGGGTCGCTGTCTGGACGCGCGCAGCCCGCCAAATGCGCCACCGGCGGTGAATGAAGCGCCCAGCCGGAGCCACCTGCGCTCTAGTGCCTGCGCGCCAAGACCGCCCACCCGCCCCGACGGGGCCCACCCACCCGCGCCGGAGGCCGGCCGACGCACTGGCCCCAGAGGCGCCCCCTCCCCGCGCCAGAAAGAAGCCCCCTCCCCGCGCCAGAAAGAAGCCGCATCGGGGCTAGCCGGGCCGGGGAGGGAGACCGAGAAGGCTGCGCCGCGATGCCCAAAGACGCGCGTCTTGGCGCAAAGGGGCCCGCGGCACGCAGACGCGGAAGGGACCCTCTCCCCCTGTCCCGCCACTGAACTGCAATTCCCAGCTCCCTTGGCAAATCCCAGTCCCCAATCCCCAAGATGCTTTATTTGAGGCAGGGGTCCTTTAATTGCAAAAACAACACCACGGAGGGCAGTAGTCACCACGGAGTTTGCCCCAGAGTAGAGCCGTCAGTATTAATGACCATGGTTAGGGGGTAGGGGGCGCAAGTTACTTGCCTTGCCCCGGGTTAGGGGGCGCAAATTACTTGCCTTGCCCTGGGTGCTGACAACCCACGCTACGCCGCTGGTTGGACAGAAGTGAAAAAAGGCTTAGAAATCTGGTCAAATTTGAAGCTTTCCTTGTCTGGTCGAATTGCAGCTATAAAGATGAATGTATTGCCTAGAATGTTGTTTTTGTTTCAAACATTGCAAATTGTGGACAAGATGGACTGTTTCAAGAAGTGGCAGAAAGATATTTCTAAATTTGTCTGGCAGGGCAAGAAACCCAGAATAAAATTTAAGATTTTAACTGATGCAAAGGAAAGGGGGGGGATTTGCCTTGCCAGACTTTAAACTTTACTATGAATCAGCAGCTTTCTGCTGGTTGAAAGATTGGCTGCTTCTTGAGAACACAGACATTTTGGATTTAGAAGGTTTTAACAATGTTTCTGGGTGGCATGCATATTTATGGTATGACAAGGTTAAAGCTCATAAAGCTTTTAAAAATCATATTGTCAGGAAAGCATTGTATAATGTTTGGATTAAATATAAAGACTTGCTGGAAAACAAAACCCCAAGGTGGTTGTCGCCAATGGAGGCAAAGGCTGTGAAAAGACTCAATATGGAGTCTAAATGGCCGAAATATTGGGAAATTTTGGAACAAGAAGGGGATAAATTGAAATTGCAGAGTTTTGAGAAATTAAAAGATAAAGTGCGAGACTGGCTTCATTATTATCAAATAATGGAGGCTTATAAGTTAGACAGGAAGATTGGCTTCCAGGTGGAAAAATCAAAATTGGAAACAGAATTGTTAGAACCCAAAACTAAGAATTTGTCAAGAATGTATAACTTGCTGTTGAAATGGAATACGCAGGATGAAACGGTTAAATCAGCCATTGTCAGGACTGATCAAGCATGATCAAGTGGGCACAAGATATTGGTCATAACATTATGTTTGCTGACTGGGAAAAGTTGTGGACCACCGGTATGAAATTTACGGCATGTAATGCCCTAAGAGAGAATATTATGAAAATGATTTATAGGTGGTACATGACCCCAGTCAAGCTTGCAAAAATTTACCACTTGTCTGATAATAAATGCTGGAAATGTAAAGAGACTGAAGGTACATTCTTCCACCTTTGGTGGACATGCCCAAAGATTAAGGCTTTCTGGGAAATGATATATAATGAAATGAAAAAGGTATTTAAATATACCTTCCTGAAGAAACCAGAGGCCTTTCTCCTGGGTATGGTCAGCCATTTGGTGCCAAAGGACAGAACATTCTTTATGTATGCTACAACAGCAGCAAGAATACTCATCGCAAAGTATTGGAAGACACAAGATCTACCCACCTTGGAAGAATGGCAGATGAAGGTGATAGACTATATGGGACTGGCAGAAATGACTGGCAGAATCCGAGACCAGGGAAGAGAGACGGCAGAAGAAGATTGGAAGAAATTTAAGGATTATCTTAGGAAACATTGCAAAATTAATGAATGTTAGAATGACGTTGGTTTAGAAATTATGTGGTTTTCAGCTGTAATGATTAAGTAAGAAGAAAAGAAAGGCTAAAAATTAAATGAAAATTAAGGGAGAGGATTTACTGAACTAATAATTAGAAACTGGAATACAGAAAGGGGAGGTATGAGGAGGTCGGGGAAGTAAGTTATAAGAAAATAAGGGATTGAAATTATACTTGTTCTTTGTTTGTGTTTTGTTTGTATTATTGTTTTGTTTTTATATAATTTTTGAAACTTCAATAAATATCTTTTTTTAAAAAAAAAAAAAAAAGACCTCCAAAGAAGGAGACTCCACCACACTCCTTGGCAGCAAATTCCACTGTCGATCAGCTCTTACTGTCAGGAAGTTCTTCCTAATGTTTAGGTGGAATCTTCTTTCTTGTAGTTTGGATCCATTGCTCCGTGTCCACTTCTCTGGAGCAGCAGAAAACAACCTTTCTCCCTCCTCTATGTGACATCCTCTTATATATTTGAACATGGCTATCATATCACACCTTAACCTCCTCTTCTCCAGGCTAAACATGCCCAGCTCCCTTAGCCATTCCTCATAAGGCATCGTTTCCAGGCCTTTGACCATTTTGGTTGCCCTCCTCTGGACATGGTTCCAGTTTGTCAGTGTCCTTCTTGAACTGTGGTGCCCAGAACTGGACACAGTACTCCAGGTGAGGTCTGACCAGAGCAGAATACAGTGGCACTATTACTTCCCTTGATCTAGATGCTATACTCCTATTGATGCAGCCCAGAATTGCATTGGCTTTTTTAGCTGCCGCATCATACTGTTGGCTCATGTCAAGTTTGTGGTCAACCAAGACTCATAGATCCTTTTCACATGTACTGCTCTCAAGCCAGGTGTCACCCATCTTGTATTTGTGCCTCCCATTTTTTTTGCCCAAGTGCAATACTTTACATTTCTCCCTGTTAAAATTCATCTTGTTTGCTTTGGCCCAGTTCTCTAATCTGTCAAGGTCGTTTTGAAGTGTGATCCTGTCCTCTGGGGTGTTAGCCACCCCTCCCAGGTTGGTGTCATCTGCAAATTTGATCAGGATGCCCTTGAGTCCATCATCCAAGTCCTTGATAAAGATGTTGAATAAGACCGGGCCCAAGACAGAACCCTGTGGCACCCCACTAGTCACTCTTCTCCAGGATGAAGAGGAACCATTGATGAGCACCCTTTGGGTTCGGTCAGTCAGCCAGTTACAAATCCACTGAGTGGTAGCTGCTTTTGACCTCTAAAGCCTAAAATGGCTCAGGACTAGAATATTCCCCACGTGAAGAGACCCAGATCCTAAGATCATCTTCTGAGGCCCGTTGTTGTGTGCCTGCTCTGCAAGAGGGGTGGCCCCATGAGAACAGGGCCTTTTCTGTGGTGGCTCCCCACTTGTGGAATGCTCTCCCCAGGCAAGTTCATCTGGCACCTCCATTACATATATTCAGGCACCAGGCGAAAAGGGTCCTCTTCAACCAGGCGTTGGGATGAACAACATTCTATGCCCTTTAAAATGTGTTTGGGGTAGGGGAGTTATTGGGGTTATTATTAGGATTAGGATTTTGTGTCTTCATTTTGTATTTGTATGTTGTAAACTGCCCTGTGATTTTCAGATGAAGGCAGTATATCAATTTTAATCATCATCATCAGCAGCAGGAGGAGGATGCTGAGCCTCAGGGACCGTTTTCCTGACCCTCTTTACCCCCCCCAAATCCCCTCCACATCCCCTGAACCACCACCAGCAGGTTCCCACAAGCACCAGGAGGAAGGAGCGCTCTGCTGGAAGGGAAAACTCTGAGCCAGTTCCTGGGGAAATGAAAAGCCGTAGCTCAGAGGCTGAGCGTCAGCCTTGCAAGCAGAAGCTCTCAGGTTCAATCCCCGCTGGGACTGAGAGACCCCTGCCTGAAACCGTGGACAGCTGCTGCCAGTCCGTGTAGACAGCGTTGGACTAGATGGGCCAGCAGCCAGACTTGGCCCAGCTTCCTGAAATCACGCTCGCCTGCTCACCTCCATGAAGAACGAGACGAAGAAGGCCACCAGCAGCATCAGCAGCACATACACCCTCCAGATGGTTGGGGTGCAGAGAAACTGTGAGGAAAGAGGTTGCAAGCTGGTTAAGCTTCCGCTGCGCCTTCAGGTCAGCCTGCCTGGCACCTGCCCCCTCCTTCCGCACCCCACACCTCTGGAGCCCGGCCCAGGGCTCTGTGTTTTGCCCCAAGCGCAGACCATGGCGCTCCAATCTGGTGCCGGCTGCCCATATCCTTGTGCTGAGGGGAGCTCCGAGTTCACCTCCGCTAGGCACTTCCGACTCACCTCCATTCCTCTGTAGACGGCGTCCAGGTCAGCGAAGAAAAGGAAAAGGGAAACTCCGAGCTGGACACACAGCAGGCCAGAGAAGATATCTGGGGAATCAAGAAGAGGAGGAGCCCCCAATGAAGCCCAGGAATCGGGGGGCCTCTAGGATCAGGAAGAGCAATGGGAGATGGGAGGCAACAAGCAGGTTCCCATGTGCCCCTGGATCTCAGGAAGGGCGACTGGTCACTGGGGCTGCTCCTGCTGCCACCACAATGGGCTCCTTCCTTCCTTCCTTCCTTCCTTCCTTCCTTCCTTCCTTCCTTCCTTCCTTCCACAGGGTGTGATAAGGAGCAAAGAGACAATGCATGGAAAGCTCTCTGAGCACTGCAGGAAAACACTACCTGGGCTGTGCCCAGAACCAGACCCCTGACAAGGCTGGTTCTGGGGTCTCGGTGCTCTGCTGGGCTGGGTGGGGCAGAAGTCATCATGAACCGAAAAGGCAGAAAAGGACATAAGGGTCTGCTGCCCCCACCCTGTGAACTCACAATTGGTGTAGATGGGCTTCCGGAAGGGCTTCCCCTTGGAGAAGACAAAGGCTGCGATGATGCAGTTGATGGTGACCAGTGGCCAGAGAGTGGTGTCCTCATAGCTCAGGACGGAGTGCTCCGGGGCCGTGGCGTTGCTAGCCGTCCCGTTGCCTAGGGACACAGGGTGGTCTGCAGTAGGGCACCCCCTGGAAGGAAGACACACACACACACCACCAAGAGTTACTTCCTCTGCCTCGTTGTCCTGGTCAGATGCAGGTCAGAATGAAGAGGCAGAGGCAGATGCTGGCCAAGTTAACTCTTCATTCAAGGAAATGGCAGGCAACTCGGCCTAGTGGTCTCAGCAACCCTTCCCATCAGGTCTTGGCCCCATGGAACCGTTGCCAGGCTGAAGGTCCCTGCCTTCCATCTAAGGCTCCTCCTCTCCCGGATGTTTCCCAAGCCGTCTCAAACTGCGTCTGAGCACCTCTGATCTCTGTTCTGCTTTCCTCCTTATTCTGGGAGAACAGGGGAAGGGGAGCTTGTGGGAATGTTCAGGGTGGCAGGAGAGGATATATTGTTTATTAATATCCTTCCTAACTTGCGCTAGCAAGTTCCTTTATGTAGCAGAGTTTAAATTCCCCTTCTTACACGCACAGCAGATAGCTGGTTGCAGGCTCGTGTGAGCCTCTCACTATTATACAATTCAGTCTGTTTCAGATTGAATTGTACGTTCCTGGTAAGTTCCCTAGAATCCCTCTTAAAAGAATAAAGATGCCACAATCTTATTCAAAGATGATGAAAAAGTTTACTCACATCAGTTCACAGTTGGATTCCTGAAGGCAGATTTATTTACAAATATGTACATGTTGATCTACCCCATATGGGGGAATAATCCCAGTGCTTATGCTAGCTGAGAAGCTAGCAGAGCAGTCCTAGCTTGTCAAATGAAGAAGGGAATCAAAAAGAGAGAGGTGTGCTGCGTGACTTGTCCTTTTGTTACCTGGACAGGTTTAGTCAAGCCCACCTTTAGACACATGCTCCAGCCAGGAGGAACAGGAAGTTTCAACTAGCTGGACCAAACATTCCCTCGCATGTCTTCTCTAGCATTAGAATGAATGCTGTACTTGACTGCCTCTCATGGATCACATATCACATATCACAGCCTCTCTGGGTTCTGCAGCAGCCTCTTGAACCCACTCCTCTGCTCCAGCCTCAGAGTCTGAACTGCCCCCGTCACAGGTTCTTCCTGCTCACTAAACCCAGTTGCCCCTTTGGCACCCAGCACCACCTGCCAATTCTTTCTTTTAAGGAGATACTTTGCAGCTCAAAAGGATGAGGCATCTAACCTCCCCACAAACAGATCAGAAAGAAGGCTCCACCGAGAGAGGATCTCGTATGACTTCCCCGTGAGAAAATCGGGGGTATCCTCCGTGAGCAGAGGCGGCCTGGGTGAGCTCCAAGGGAGATTCCGCCCCCACCTTCCCACTGCTGCCTCTGGGAATAAGGGGAGCCTCTACCCTTAGACACCAGCAAGAGGGAAACGGCACCCCCTGGCCACCCACCCCAGCCCACCTCTAAGCCTCTCCCTGGAAGGTGCGCTCTTTGGATGGGGGCCTCACCTGTGGCTGCGCAGGAAAGAGTACCAGGGCTGCTGCTTCACATACAGGAAGGCGAAGACCTGGATGGTGAGGGTGAAGAGGACGTTGAGGATGATGGAGAGCAGGAGCGGCGGGGAGAGGAGCCGCCCGGGGGGTCGGTAGGGGGCCAGCTTGGGGTAGGCGTGGGTCAGGCTCACTGTGGGGAGGAAGACACGGCATGGAGAAAGCGAAGAGTTTAGAAAGGTTGCCCTTCCCTCTCTCCTAACACTATAGAATAATTCTTTATTATTCATTTTAAATTACAATGATCCAAAAGAGCCACATTATCCCAATACAGTACCAAATTACAATACAATTAAATAGCCAATTATTCAAATACCAAATTAAACAACGTTGGGTGACTTCCCATGTGCTGGATTTCAGGGTGCAGAGTTCTTATTACAACTGCATATTTAATAAATTTTATTTCTGCAAGAAGAGTTTATGTCCTGTAAATTTCTGTGTGAGATGTTTGTTTCCCCTCTGTTTCTTCATTCTCCCTGTTGTAATCCAACAAATATGGCTCTCTTCTTCCACTTTTTTGCTCCCTATCTTCTCTTCTCTGCTCACAAGGGTTGCATGTTTCCCTGCGTCACTCACCATCCTGTCTGTCAAAGTCTAACAAAAGGTCTGGCATCCCGCCATACAGAGGCGGAGCTAGCTGCTCCGGCCGGCGCACATGCTGTGCACATGGGGGCAGAGCTAGCCGCCTGCGGTGAGCATCCCTGGGGGGCACCCATGGTGAGCATCGAGCGTCCCGGGGGGCAATGCCCAGGGGTGGTGTGATGATGTCACCCCCCTCAGGGATGACACCCAGGGCGCACCGGCCCCACCACACCCTCTTCCTCTGCCACTGCTGCCATAGCCCTGGGCAGGTCTCCAACTTATCTTTCTCATCCCACACTCAGTGGTTAAGGATCTGACATCCTGCCAAAGCTATGGCAGATCTTCAAAAGCCAAAGCTGTGATGGCCTGGGACTTGGGCTCGGACTTGGAACCAGAGGAGTCTCGGTCTGCACCGGATCCTTTGCCTCAGGCAGTTGGATGCTTTAAATTGTATCAATCCTCTCTCCTAACACTAGAACTGGTGGACATCCAACACACATGGGAAGATTCAGGACGAATAGAAGGAAGTCCTCCTTCATCTGTGGAACTCCCTCCCACAGGAGGAATCAACGGCCCCCAACTTGGATGGCTTTGAAGAAGGATGAGAACCGTTCAGGGAAGGGGAGAGAGCTATTGATGGGGACCAGCCCAGATGGCTGTGCTCAGCCTCCACAGACAGAAGCAGCATCGCTTCCAAATCCCCGTTGCTGGAACCCACAGGAGGAGAGAGCTGCTCTTGTGCTCAGGTTCAGCTTGCAGGATTCCCGTCGGGGCTTCTGGCTGCCCACAGAGAGAACAGGATGCTGGACTGGAGGGGCCATGGGCCTGATCCAGCAGCTTCTCATGTTCTTAAAGACAAATTGCTCAAGTGAGCGCCCTCTTCCGCCCCACAGGCCGCCAGCATCAGGACCAGGCGCAGAAGAAGCATTGTAGAGGTAAGGGGGGTGGAGGTGAGGAAGGAGAGCTGGCCTGGAGGAGTCAGCCAAGAAGAACAGGAGGCTTTGCGGAAAGCAAAATGTTTGCTCCAGGGCGAGTTCTCAGGAAGGTGAAGCAGGCCCAGTCACTTACCAAATCTGAGCTCAGAGAGAGGCAGGCTTGGAGGCTGCCCTTCTCCCTCCCAAGGCTGGCCAGAATTTGAACTTGAGCGCTGCTCATTCAGGTTAGGTAAAGGTAAAGGGACCCCTGACCATTAGGTCCAGTCTCAAACAACTCTGGGGTTGCGGCGCTCATCTCGCTTTACTGGCTGAGGGAGTTGGCGTACAGCTTCCGGGTCATGTTACTACTGGAGAGGGGGAGACGGCCTATAGGAAGGAAGTTGAGCAGTTGGGGGAGTGGTGCAGGAAAAACAACTTACTGCTTAACTTAAAGAAAACAAAAGAGATCATTGTGGACTTTAGGAAATGTAAATTGAATATTCAGCCACTTATTATTGAGGGGAAGTGCGTGGAACAAGTCTCAGTGTTTCGATTTCTGGGAATGGAGTTGAGAGACAACCTAACCTGGGGAGAGAACAGCAAAGACCTGGTGAAGAGAGCACAGCAGAGGTTATATTTTCTGAGAATCCTCCGGAAAAACAATCTCTCCAAGGACCTGTTGGTGGCATTCTACCATTGCACTGTGGAGAGCGTACTAACTTATGGTCTGTGCGTGTGGTTTGGGAGCTGCACGGCCAGGGAAAAAACAATGCTATCCAGGGTTGTAAAGACTGCAGAGAGAATTATTGGGTGCACTCTTCCCACCTTAGATCAAATCTATGCTGCCAGGTGCCATAAGAAAGCGGCAGAGATAGCACATGAGAGTACGCACCCCGGAAATGATCTCTTTCAGCTTCTGCGTGTTTCACATCTGACTGTGTACCTTCCTTGTTGCAGCAGCCCCAAACCCAACCCCCTGAGGGAACTCGCCTGCTAAATACACAACCCCATAACACAGTGATCTGCTTACTTGTTAGGCACACGACTAGTGTGATGCCGACATCTTGAACGAGGTACTGCATATTCCCAACGATCTGTATTTGCTAAAAGTGGGGCAGAGAGAGAGAGAGAGAGAGAGAGAGAGAATGAGTTCACGGAGGACTCTCAGTCCTGCCGCTTGTGGACAGATTGTTACCCAGATTGTCTCAGACCGAGTGGGAGAGTCTAGGGGGCTTTGCAAAGGCACCCAAAGATGTCTTGCTGGGACTGGATTCGCACACGGGTCCACGCTCCATTGTAGCAAAATAACTTCCCTGCCTTACAGGATCCCAGGCAACAAACACATTGCTCCTTTATGTTGAATGGTTTCTTTAAATGTAAAGGTTCATCATTGTTCCACCAGTTGTGTATGTCTTTAAGGGGCCAGAGCAAAATAATGAGACCTAGCTTTACAGCTGTGAAACATAGCAGGTGCTGCTGAGTTGTGTTGATTAGGCTGTGTCAGCAATTGGGTCTAGTATATAAGGAGCAGCACCTAGCTCCTCTCCCATTACCCTGGGGGAGGGGTTGGTGGTTGGGTCTGGTTTGTTGATGTATTTAGTTTTTGTTTTTCTTATTAAAACCTTGTTTAAGTTATTTTTGAGTCCATACTCCAAATAGCCAACACTTTAGATGGAGGCTTTTTATAAAGACGAGAACCACTGTGGATCAAGTATCTGGCTGTGACTTTGGGAGAGACCAGGGTTCAAATCCCTCACTCAGAAATGCAGCTCTCTGTGGGTAAGGAGTATTAGTATATTAATTAATTATAGTAATAAAAATAAATAAAGGACTCTCTTCAACTGAAGCCATTGTCTACCTCCAAGTTAGAAGTACAGTTTAGGGGCACAAGCTGTCAGTCACCCACCATTTGGCCTTTGGCTGAATTTACTGTTAGAATTCCTGCTCCATGATTGCAGTCATGGGATTTTTGTCTTTCACATGACGGTGTATGTTTCGACTCCACAGAGTGGGAAGTGATGGAGACAGGATGTTTGTCTTACTGTGTTCCGTTGTCAGGGGTTCAGAAGGAGAGACACAGGAGGGGGAGCAAATGGAGAGTGAGGAGGAGGAGTACGAGGGGGGCGCAGGCAGTGACAGTGGCCAGAGTTATTCCACAAGCCTCTCTAGCGAATCGGAGGACTCACAGAAGGGAGCGCCGGTGGCCAGAGCAAGGGAGATTCCAAGGGAGAAACCTCAAGAGGGAGGGGCCAGCGGGGAGTCCCTGAACAGCAGCTGGAGATCAGGGCCAGCGTCTCCACCAGAGCGCAGTGGGGAGGGGGAGTCCCAGGAGTCGGGACCAGTGTCCTCACCACCAGAGGGAGGAGAGGAGTCAGGTTTGGCAACACCCACATCAGGAAGCGGGGAAACGGTCAGAAGGAAAGTCACCGGCTGGGCGCGCGCGCCAAGTTCAAATGTACAGGAGCGCGGCACAGCGGGGAGCCCGGGAAGGGAGCCAGGTCCTAAAGCCCGCCGGAGGGAGGGGCAAGACTCAGGAGGCTCCGCGTCAGAGGAGTCCAGGAAGGAGGGAACCCCAGAGGGCAGAAGGACCCAACGCAGGAAAGAGCAGCGCAAGAGGTGGAGCCGGGCTAGAATCTTAAACTGGTGTGGGTGGAGCAGTGAGTCAGAGGGGACTTAGCCGGTCTAGCGTTAAGACGTGGGCCTGCGCGCCCAGAGCTTGGAAATGGAAACTAAACTTCAATAAAGACTTTTGTATATAATATCCACTGGGCGTTGGTCCTCTGTGAGCTGGGACCTAGCGGCAGTCCTGACATCCGTGAAGTGGGACTATTGTCCTTTGTTCTTTCTCTCTTTGCTGTCTGATGCTAGAGAGAGGGGGAGCCATGTTGCAGTGCTCCGTGTGTGTTTAGATGTAAATAAAGTAGATTAGCCAAAATGCTGAGTTGCTGAGGTCTGTTAAGCAAGCTGCGAAGACTCTGTGGATCCCTAAGTGTGCTGGTGTCTGTTGGCATCGGCCGCTGTGATGTTCGGGCTGAAGAAAGCTTTTGAAGCTCCCGAACGATCAACCAGGAGGGAGAGAACATGCCAGTCGGGCATGTGTCTTTGCCAGCATCCTACTCAAGTGTAGGACAAACTCCTGACATCTACACCTGTCAATATTTACATATGTACGTACCCAAAACAGCAGAGCAGTGCCAATGAACTGGCCCATCGCGTACACGGTCAGGTATTTAATCACCGAGAAGGAGGCCACGAGGGCCGCACGACCTTCCCTGGGGAAGAAAAAGAGGCAGCTCAAGTGCAGAAGGACAACTCGAGGCTGAAAGACTCAGCAAGTGGCTAGGCATGCCAGGGCAAGTACCAGGAGTGTGCCAGTCCCAGTGGGTACTTGCTGCAACATGGAGGCTGGGGCAGCAGTGCCAGTGGCGGCAGGACAGAAGGAAGTGTTATAAGAATTTTAAGGTCTCAAGTACAGAATAAATATTCATAAATGCATACATATCTAAATATATGAACCATGTGTCTGAAACAGTATGGGAGAGCAATCCTGAAGCCATTTTGATTCTCCCAATGACCTCAAATATTCCTCTACAGTAAAGGAGGCAAATGGGGAAAGCCATCCCATTGCCTTTTCGCTTACAAATCCTGTCTGAAGGGCGTGTTTGTGTATGAATAGGGTGAACCTGTGACCGGGATTCAGGAAACAAAAATATTGACCATCACAAAAGAATGGCCAGGCTGCCCAGGTAATGCAGTCAGTGGCCATTATCAGGTATCCTGGCAGGCAGGATTTCTGCTGGAGACCGCCTCCTGCGTGGGGTGATGTTTTGGGGGGATGGTCTTGGGCCACAGGGTCGGCAATTTCAAAAGTCTATATAAGGGCTTGCACACCATTGTTCTGGGTTCCTCCTCCCTCCTGCGTGGGGTGAGTGGGGACTGTGTTTCAACAGTTATTTGAATAAAGATCAGGCTTACTAACCGCATTGCTTGTCAATATATCGTACCTTTCCATGTATAAGACTAGGTTTGTTCCTTTAATAATTATGCTAAAAAGTGGGGGACCAGGCTTGACTACTGTAACTCACTCTACACGGGGCTGTCCTTGAAACTGTCCCACAAACTCCAGTGGGTGCAGAATGCTGCGGAGAGACTCCTTACGGGGTACTCGCTGCGGGATCACATTCACCCAGTGCTATACCAACTGCACTGGCTCCCGGTGGAGTATAGGGTCAGGTTTAAGGTGCTGGTTTTGACCTTTCAAGCCCTATGCAGCCTAGAACCCACGTACCTACAGGACCGCCTCTCCTGGTATGCCCCGTGGAGGACCTTAAGGTCCACAAATGACAACACCTTGGAGGTCCCAAGTTGCAAGGTGGTTAGATTGGTCTCAACTAGGGCCAGGGCCTTTTCAGTACTGGCCCCAACTTGGTGGAACGCTCTGTCACAAGAGACTAGGACCCTGCAGGACTTGACATCTTTCCGCAGGGCCTGCGAGACAGAGATGTTCTGCCTGGCCTTTGGATTGGACTCAGTCTGACCCTTATGTTTCCCTCCCCTTACAGCTTTGATTTATGGGCTATTTTAAAATGAGGCTGCATTTTAAATCACATTTTAACCTGTATTTTAAATTGTGTCCCCCCCCCCCCATTACGTTTTTACTGTAATTTTACTGGTGTTAGCCGCCCTGAGCCTGGCTCTGGCCGGGGAGAGCAGGGTATAAATATATTATTATTATTATTATTATTATTATTATTATTATTATTATTATTATTATTATCATTACAACAGGAGGAAGGAGGCAACGGAGAAAAGCCACACTGGGTCCCACAAGGCGCCTCCGGAGAGGTTTGGCCTGGCGGGAACAAAGCCACGGAAGCGAAGGAGGCAAAACCCACCTGATCAGTTCCGGCACACACTCGATGTTCGGGATTTGGGAGGTGAAGGGAGACGCGACAGAAGCCTCTTGCTCCGAGAGGGAGATCCCGGCGTGAGCCATCTTCAAGGCCTGAAAGAGTATCAGCATCCGCCCCCTTTCAATCTCAGATGGAATCAAAAGTATTGTAGGAACAGGAATTGCCTTTTGGTTTTCACTTAGGACCCGCCACATCCGTGGGGAAAGGGATCCGGGTGGGTCACAAGCTTGCTTGCTTGCTTATTTATTTATTTATTTAATCTAATTACCTACCCCGCAGTCGTTGGCTCCGTCACCACACATTCCCACGTAGTAGCTAGGAGACAGGAGGGAACATAGTTTAAAAGTTCAGGTTTTGGTTTTGTTTTTTTTAAAAAAAGATGTTAAAAATCCCATTCACAAAACGATCAGAAGCCTTCTTATTAGGGATAATGTCAACTGAAATCAAAAAAGAAGTAAGATCTCTCTTTATGTATGCAACGTCCACAGCCAGAATTTTTATTGCAACGTATTGGAAAAATGAAACTATACCTACAAAATCAGAATGGCAAGTTAAACTATGAGAATATCTGCAAATGGCAAAAATGACAGGGAGGGTATGAGGGTATTCGATGCAAAAGGTAAATCAAGAATGAATTATATTCAAGGAATAGCTTAAACATTACTGTGACGGCGAAAAGGTCCTTCTCCCTCTCCCCTGAGCTCCGCTCCCAGAATCACGATGGCAAGCAAGGAACCTACTCTAGCTTCTGAAACTCTTCCACAAGGCTGGACTTCTGTGCTGGAGACATCCTGGCAAACACTGTTGCGTTCAGAAGAATCTGTGGATAGGGGAAAAAACCCCACCAAATAAACACAGAATTATAGAATTGTAGAGTTTGAAGGGACTCTAAGCCTCATCTAGTGGCGTCTCCTTCATTGAATGCTTTTAAACAGAGGTTGGATCTGTGGGATGTGAAAAACAAGAGCAGTCAAGTACAACATTCCTAGAGTGAACATGTTTACACATGGGGAGGAATGTTTGTCCAGCCAGCAGGTCAACTTCCTGTTTCCTTCTGGGCTGGGACAGACTTCCTCTGCATGTGACTAGAGGTGGGCATGACCTCACCTGTGCAGGTAACGACAAATGCACAGGGCAGGGCAGCCATCTCTTTCTCTTTGACTACATGCATCGAAGAAGCAACATCTGCTTAACCAAAGATGCTCTCTTGGCTTCCAGAGGGACTGTCTCCTTATGAGATAGTTTCCAGGTGTATGTTACTTTTCTAAGACAAGTCTGCCTTCCGCGATCTGATTGTGAACAGAATGTTCTTTTTATACTTTTATAGAAAGCTATGTCGTGTCTTATCTGTTATGAGGGAATAAGGGGGAAATACCAGAACAGTTATTACAGAGGCTTTAGCGAGCCTGAGCAAACGCATCTGCTGTGAGTTTAAAAGGGGGAATGTTACTCTGCTAAATTGTGGAACTTGTTAACACAAGTTGGAAAGCCTATAATCAAACAATATATCCTCTCCTGCATCCCTGAACATTCCCACAGGATGGCCATCTATCTGGGATTCTTTAGCACTGCAGAGGGCTGGACTAGATGGCGCTGAGGGGATCCCTCCTGTTCAGCAAAGCTACAATTCTATGAAACAGTGTCCTGGAGGAGTCCAGGGAGGCCATGCAGAGGAGTCAATGACGCGGGAGAAATCTGGGAGCACCAAAGAACATTTGCACCGTGGACAGAAGATCAAGACGGTCCAGTACAAGCCCACCCTGAAAGCGCAGGACGTTTATTGCTTCACAAGACACACACCTGGAGGCCCCTTCTGCCCAAAGAAAGTCTTGCATTGCAGGCTGGTTCCAAGGAAGCACCCTTAAGGATGCATCCTGGTCTCAATGGGGGGGCCATTCCTCATTCCCTACCCCCACCAGCCCTAGGGACCACCCACCGCCTTCCCCACAGTGTACCTTTGGCAAGAGGCTGCCGAAGTGTTTCATGAGGACGTGATAGGTGTCGCCATTCAAGGCGAAGTGGAAGTCGCTCTCTTTCCCACTAGCATCAGAGACGTCAATGGAGATGTCGGGAGTCTGGAAGTCAGGAATTACGCCCCGGTGACTTATTTCAGAAATTGCGCAATTAGAAGCATCTCAGCCAAACGGCGTCAGAAGCTTGGGGGCACATCCATTCCACCCAGATTGAACCTATGCAAAGAGCTCTGGAGCTCCTGCCTTACCGTGGTTTCATCTGTCTTGGGCACCTCCTCTATCAGCTGCCAGGTAACGGATGCCCGGTTGGAGCCCTCTGCCTCCCTGGCTTCTACCAGGATCACTCTGGTGCCGATGGAGAACATCCCACAGGTCCTGGCGACTGTGATGGCTGTCTGAAGATTGTCACCTGGAAGCAAGGGGAAGGAAGAAGATCTGTGAGGCTGTTTGTGGGGCTCATTTGCCCCCAGGATCTCCAAAACCACACCTGCCCTTCTGCACACCCAAAGGGACTTTGGGCTTCTATGTATTGAAAAGCAGCAATCCTCTCCCCTCCCATTGCCAGTAACTAACTGAAGGTCTCCTATTGAAAGCCCAAAGGCCGCTGGGACTTCTCTCATCCTGATTTGCTGATAGGGTGTTGACACGTCTCACCATTCATCATCCATTTGAGGCATCTAATCATAAGCCTGCATTTTTTTATCAAAGCTTATATGTTTGATCAGGGCTTTTATTTTAAAATGAGCTTAAAGATTTTCAAATGTTTCATGCCAGGCAGAAGACCAGCTGCCTAGAGAACCTTGGCAATGTTTATTCTCCTGGACAAGGGGGCCCCCTGATTTATAGCAGAAAACAATTCTCAAAGTCGTAAAAAGGGAATTACAGGCTGAGAGCCAAGGTTACACTGACCCTACAAATTAAGGGTTGGTAAATAGTAAAATGAGCCATATCTTCTTCCTAAGGTTAAAAAGGCCAAGAGCAAATGGAAAAGAAAGCAACTGGCTGGAAGGGGAGTGTAAACAGAAGAAGAGGCTTTTTTCCCCTCTTTTATTTTGAGGCTGTAAACTGTTCCTTTTCACTTTGAGAAGGTTTATTCTTTTAAAAGGCTACCTATGATAATGTATGAAATATATTAGCTTAAATGTAATTATGCAAAGGATCTAGAAAGAAAGAAATGTTAAATTCTTATTTCATAGAGTCATATTGCAATAGGAGACCAGAGGGGCAAATGAGCCCAGCCTCCTGCCAGACAGGAGACGCCAACGAGCACTCCTGATATATGGTTGTCAGGCCTTTTGTTTAGAGACCTCCAAATGAAGGAGATCTTTCAATGATGATGTGAACTCAAGATCCTTGAAGATAAAAAGTTAAGATTAACCATCTGTTTTGGAAGGCAATAGGGCAAGGAGGGCAAGAGGTGAGCTGGTAATTAAGATTCCTTGTTGAGACACATGTAAGATATATTACTACTTATTTGTCATTTATAGATATAAGAATATATAGCTCTTTGTGTCCCATAAAAGGACAAAAGGAAATGGGTGTATCTTTTGTGATTGGTTCTAGCAAACAGCCAATAGGAATTTCAACCAGGCTGATTGGATAGAGGCAGCCACAGGAGGAGCAAGGGGGCTGGATTAAGGAAATATAAGTGCTGGCCAGAATGGCAAGAGGCTAGGCCAGAGCTTGGTAACCATATACCACTGTGCCTCTCATTTATTTGTCTGACAAATAAATTACTATTTTAATTTCTCTATTGCTGCGTTGAATATTTCATTCCAGCTAAGCGTTAACCACAAGCAGGGTGCTACACATTCACCTCACATTTTTCAATGCATTTCGCAGTCACTTTCCAAACAGGAAGAAAAGTGTGTTTCTTTGTGGCTCTGGGCCAAGAGAGAACTTTCCTCTGCTTAAAATGTGCACACCAGCATCCCACAAAATACTGGCAGTCTGCAGGTGGCCGAAAACACTTGAACCGAACCCCCCTTTTGGACCACCATCTTGTTTCTATTCGATACCATCCAGAATGGCTTAATCTGTTGGGAGAATCGGACTCGATAGCTCAAACGCTGCATGCATTTAGCCAAAGGTTTGCAAATGCCAGTATATGATCACAAAAGGAGAAGAAAAGCTTCGTTTCTTGGGAAATCTGTCAACTACATTGCACTTCCAGCCTGCCCCCACCCCTGCCTATGATTTTTAGAGAGACTGAGCCCCACGTATGTTTGCATCAATAAAGGCCTGATCTCTCTCCCCCCCCCCCCCCGTTAAAGCTTTTGGGAAACCCCAGTGAGGGAGAACCCTTTGCAAACCCTTCACAAACACACAAACACAACCAAGAGGCTCCCCCCCCCCGCAACCTACCTACCTGTGACCATGACGCTGCGGATGCGAGCAGAGCTGAGTTCTTCCAGGACAGCCTGGGTCTCCATCTTCAGCCGATTCTCCATGACCAGGAGACCCAAGAATGTCAGGCCGGACTCCAGCTTGTCTCTGGGTGGCAAGAGGGGAGAGTGAGGGGCTTCTGAAGGGGCCCAGAGGAGCTGCTGGACCCAGAGAGGCCTGGGGGGCTGCTCTGGAGCACAGCTTTAGGTGGCCGGCCCCACAGAGAGTCCTCTATGAAGCCGCCCCCCACTATGCCTCTGGCTGCCAGTGAGGCTCATCCACACTTATGTTATAAGAAAAATACTGCCAACCGCCTCAGCGTCTCACTGGCTCAGTCGCCCCCGAACTCGCAGCGCAGAGCCACCCGCAGCAGAAGAGCCCACCACAGCGCTCCAACTGACGGATGGGCTCTTCCCCAGACCCAACTCTCAGGCCCCGGATTCTCAGCCTGGTGCCCCTGAGATCGCAGCACCCCTAGTGCCTGTGGGTAAGACAGCCCTGCTCAGTTCCTGACTCCAGGTCACAGGCTCACCCTACTCATATACAGATACGCCCATAAGACAGGATTTGTGAGCAAAGAGGCAGTGGGGAGGCTTTCCCATTTCCTTCCTCCTTGCAGAGAAACATTTGAGGTCCATTTGGAAGAGTCAAAATGGCTTCAGGATTTCTCTCCTGTTCTATTTTAGACACGTAGTTTATATACTTATGTATGTGTCTGCCCTGTAAATTTATGAACATATGATTTATATATATAAGACCTTAGAATTCCTACAACACTTACCTTTTGGCCCTGCTCTTTCCATGCTTAAAAGTTCTGTGTCTGAGGGCTGATGGGGTCCCCCCCCCACCCCCTGGAGTTTTCCCTGCAAAAATTGGCTCTATAAAGTCCAGTCGGTGCAAATGTCAATTTGGGTTTTCTGCAGATTGCTGTTTGTGCCAACTGACCTTCAAAATGCAGGTTTTTGTGGGGCTCCAGAGCAGGAGGCAAGGTGTGGGGGGGGCGTGCAGACCCTGAGCCTTAAACTGCAGACCCTGCCTGGAAATCACGGCAGAAAGGTAAGTGGTGATGACCCCTGACACGGAAGGGAGATGACTGCGCTCTTGATAATGAATGATATAAATTGAGCCCATGCCTGGTGGAGTCAGGCCAGCATCAGCCCCGGGGGCCCAACCTCAGCCAGCCTCACCTTTCCAAGTTGTCCAGGTTGACGCCCCTGTTCAGACGGAGCTCCTTGTGAGCCAGCGCAATGACGCGGAAGCCTTGAGACGTGAAGCACTTCAGCTCCCTGTGGAAGTTCTTTGGGACTGCCGGGCGGAGGGGGAGAGAAGAGAGGCGCCAGTCAAAGAGCAGCAGAGGGGCTAACCAAGGATCTGCTTGTTTAAAATAATAATGATTTAATAATAATTTATTATTTATACTCCGCCCATCTGGCTGGGTTTCCCCAGCCACTCTGGGTGGCTCCCACAAAATGTTAAAAGCACAATAAAACATCAAACCTTTAAAAAATTCCCTAAACAGGGCTGCCTTAAGATGTCTTCTAAATGTCAGGTAGTTGTTTATTTCCTTGACATCTGATGCGAGGGCCTTCCACAGGGCGGGTGCCACTACCGAGAAGGCCCTGTGCCTGGTTCCCTGCAACCTCGCTTCTCGCAGGGAGGGAACCGCCAGAAGGCCCTCAGAGATGGATGTTTAAAACGGCTCCCCCTAAAGTCTGACCCAGCTCTTCACAGCTTATCTTTCATTGTACAAAGTTTGGTACCTCTCTTCATTTAAAGACTTTCAGAGACTTTGAGTCTAAGATTTCATTTTGAACTTGTTATTGTTTGAAGGAATTCTATAAAGATTGTCTATTACGTATGCATATGGTCATCATGTTGCCTAAACATTGTTGATGTTCTCTTTTGCAACACAGGGGTTTGTTGGGATACTTATTGTGGAAAAACGCCACCTCTCTCAGCCTGAAAGCGTGATGAGTGCTGTAACCCCACAGTCGCCTTTGACTGGACTTAACCGTCCAGGGGTCCTTTACCTTTTTTACCTTACAGGGACATGGATCTTGGGGCCTTACCGGTGTTGGTTTTGCAAAAGCCGGCCACCGTCTCTGGGGCTCCCTTCATGTAGAGGTCATAGACATCATTCCCAATCTCTTGCGTGATGACAGACATCCTCAGCAGAGAGGAGGAGAAGGGAAACTGGTGCAGGATCGCGATGCCTTCCAAGGGGGCCTGGGAGTGGCGGGAACAGAAGGCTCTTAGTGGGAGGTCTCCCCGCAAGTGGGTGGCTTCTATTCAGCACCATGACACCCAAGGCATCTACGTAGGGGCTGAACAAGGAGGCACGACGAGGGCTAGAAATTTGACAAGCTGGATGGGGTGCAGAGGTGGGCGCCCAGGATGATCAAGGGTGTGGAAACCAAGACTCAGAAGGAACGCTTGAAGGAGCTGGGTATGTTTTGCCTCAAAAACAAGAGACTGCAAGGTGACATGAGAGTTATCTTCCAGTATCGTAAGGCCTGCCCCATGGAAGAGGGAGGCAGCTTGTTTTCTGCTGGTCCAAACTGTAGGACCTGAACCAATGGATTCGCATTGCAAGGAAGGAGAATCAGATTAAAGACCAGAAGAACGTTCTGACCGTAAGCGCCATTTGACAGTGGAACGGACTCCCTGTTCTCTTTCTTGAAAGTGGAACCTTGGTTGTCGAACGTAATCCGTTCTGGAAGACTGACTTCCGAAATGTTCAACAACTGAGGCGTAATTGCCAGTTTGCAAATTCCTTTTTTAAAATGGAGAAACGCGCCTTGGAAGCCGTTTGACTTCTGAGGCACATTCGAAAATGGAAGCATTCCCTTCCAGGTTGTTGGCCTTCGGGTTCCGAATTGTTTGGTTTCCAAAGCGTCCGACAACCGAGGTTCCACTGTCTCTGCATAATTATCTGTCTATGTATTTCTAATAGTATAACTAAATCAGTAATTTTTGATATAACTGTAAAAACTACTGTCAGAGCTGCCCTAGGTCCCAGCTCACAAAGGACCAACGCCAGTTCTTATTATATACAAAAGTCTTTATTGAAGTTCAGTTTCGATTTCAAAGCCGCGGCGCGCAGCCCTACGTCCTGATCTCTAGACCGCTGAAGCTCCGTCTGAATCTCCTCCCCCTAGACACCAGTTTAAGACTCTAGCCCTGCTCCACCTCTTCCTCTGCTCTTTCCTCCTCTGGGTCCGCCTGTCTGCTGGGGTCTTGTCCTTTCTGGACTCTTCTGATGCTGACTCCCCTGAGTCTTTCCCCTGCCTCCGACGGGCTTTAGGACCTGGTTCCCAATCCGGGTTTTCTGCTGTCCCGCGCGCCTGTACATTTGAACTTGGCGCGTGCGCCCAGCCGGCAACCTTCCTCCTGACCGTTACACTGCTCCTGTCACTGCTTCCCCCTTCAGGGGGGGGGCTAGCTGGGCCTGACCTCCCCTCCGTTCCCTCACTCTCCAACAGAGGCGTGGTCAGCCCTGACTCATCTTCTCTCCCCACCGGAGGAGACGCTGGCCCTGATGCATGGGACTCTTCCCCCCCCCCACTTCGCTCCGGTGGGGGAGCTGGCCCTGATCTCTCGCTGCTGCTTTGGGAGTCTCCGCTGGCCCCTTGCTTCTGGTGCGTCCCCCCTGGGACCCCCCTTGCCCTGGCCATCGGCGCCCCCTTCTGGGAATCTTCTGATTCGCTGGAGAAGCTCATGGAATCTCTCGGGCCACTGTCATACTCCCCTACGCTGCCCTCCAATTCTTCCCCTTCGCTCTCCATTTCCTCTCTCCCCTGTGCCTCTGCTCCTGAGCCCCTGACAACTACTCTGAAAATTTATTATTCCAAAAATGAAAACTTCATCTGGTTGTAAATATTAAGATTATACCGGCAATAATGAGTCTTCTGTAAAAAAATGATTTAAATCATGGCTTACTGACTAGTGATTTAAAATTGTGATTTAAATCGATTTGATTTAAATCAAATCCACCCTGATAAAATTTATACGCCACTTGATGTAAAAAGAACCCCCCTCAGAGCTATTTACAAAGAAGGCAGCAAAATTATCAGTAAGTGAAGTTAACAACAATAATTCCAAGCTTTCAAGAAGTTAAAGTAACAATAGACTGAAAAACAGAGAGCATCTGCTTGAGTTGACATTCCTGCATTGCAGGGGGTTGGACTAGATGACCCCCCGAGGCCCTCGGGGATCAGAGGTAGCCTGTATGGTCTGCGCTTGAATGCTCCCGCCGTCACTGTGAAGAATGTAGGCTGCCTTGGCTCTCTAGTGACCGCGCAGGGGGAGGAAATATCCGCTTTAACCTGACTGCACATGTGGGAGGCTGCACTACCACACCCGAACATGCGGCAGCGGCGAAGAGCTGACTTCTCTGCCTCCCCAAGTGGCCGTCCGGCAGAGCTTTTCCCATCGGTCAACGGGTTTGGGTCGTCTGGCCAAGAGAGCGTTGCTCTGGCCCCGCCAGAGTCCCTGATGGTAGTAGAAACTTTGCCAGGCGCTTTAGGGACAAAACTGCTCAGATCTGCACCCAGACACTTAGAAAGTTTGCATGAGTTTTAATCTGCTTAATCTGCTTTCCTGTGGCTTTAACTTTAAATGCCTCCTGTACATTATTTTTGACGATAATTTCTTTATCTTTTTTATTAACCGCTTTGAGGTTTTTCTACACTGTAATTTTTACTAATGAAACAATAAATAAAGAAATATTACTGCATCTTGAAGATGTAGAGAAGCTGCATTTTTATTGATCTTGCAGTGGCTTTCAGCCCCATGGACCACCGCATCCTTCTAGAGCATCTCAAGAGGGCTGGGCAGACTGTACATCAGCGGTTTTGCTTCTGCCTCTAGAGCCCTGTCCAAAAAGTAGTCTGGGGAGGCTGGTCCCATGGGAGTTGTCCTGTGGTGCCCTGTAAGGATCCATCTCGTGCCCCACTCTTGAACCTCTTTATGGAGCTGCTGGGAGGTTGGGAGGAAGTTGTTGATACGCAGACGACACCCCGCCCTGTCTCTCTGACCTATCTGAATTGGGAGAGGGGGCTGAGATGCTAGAGAGGTGTTTGGAGGCAGCGATGGGCTGGGTGCGGGCCAACAAACTGAAAGTGAATCCTGAAAAGACAGAGGTCTTGTGTGTCCCGAGTTCTCCAGTCCAGGAAGGAGCAGATTAGATTACGGTAATGTGCCATTACTCAAGTCTGCCCTTGAAGATGGCTTGGAAACATCAACCGACTCAAAATGCAGTGCTCAGATTTGCCTTTAGAACTCACACAAGCCCCATTTTAAAACAGCCGCATACAGTCGTACCTTGTTTTGTGACCAGGATCCGTTCCGGAGCTCCAGACACTAGCCGAAACGGACGCAGGGCAAAGCACCACGTCTGCGCTTCTGCACATGTGTGAGTGGCAAACCCGGAAATAAACCGTTTTGGTACTTCTGGGTTTGTTGTGGACATTTGCCAGAATGGACGCTAGACAAGGCGCACATTCACGGAGGTACAGGGGTACCTCTGGATGTGAACGGGATCTGTTCCAGAGCCCCGTTCGCATTCAGAAGCGAACGCAACCCACGTCCGCGCGGGTCGCAATTTGACGCTTCTGCGCATGTGCATGATGTCATTTTGACCATCTACGCATGCACGAGTGGCGAAACCCAGAAGTAACGTGCTCCATTACTTCCGGGTCGCCGCAGCGCGCAACCCGAAAATACTTATCCTGAAGCTACTTCAACCCGAGGTATGACTGTATTACTGTATTAATGATCAGGCTCCATTTCAAGCACACCCACACATCTTTAAAGCCGCAAATGACTTAGGGCCCAAGTCCGGGAAGCAGAGACCACCTCCTTCCCTAGAGATCCCCTTGGGTGTGAAGATTGGCAGAGGGGAGCCTCTTGGTTAGTCCTGCCACCACCGAAGTTTGGGGTGCCGAAAACCTGGAAGGGGCCTTCTCTGTAGCAGCCCCCAAAATGTGGAACACCCCCCCCCGAGGTGCACCTGACACCTTCTCTGTTCTTTGCCAGGACTCACCCTCTTCCTCTATCTGTAATTTGTTTTCATACTGAATTTTAAAAGGTTGCAGTCCACTCCTGGGACCTGCCAGGGAAGGACAGTCCTCACCATTCAGTCCTCACCATCACCTGCCTCTGAACACCAATGGCTGGGAGAGAGAGATGGTGCTCATGTCTGCCTTGCGGGCTTTGGGGCAACTGACTGAGCACTGCGGTGCCAGGATGCGAAGGTGCATGGCTCTCAGTCTGCCCTAAAAGAAAACAACCGCCAGCAGCTGCTGCTGGCCCACTGTTCCCCCTGCAGTCATGCATTTAACTTTTCCTTGTTTAAAATTATCCACACAAAGTTCTTTCTGGCTTGGTCCTGATCCCTGGGCTTGCCTGTCTCTAAACTGCCTCCTCACATGCCTCCCAAGTCAGAATGGCAACAGAAGATCCCTGCTGGCTTTTATGTATTTCTTAAGAGCAGAGGAAGAGCCAATGGCCCATCAAGCCCAGAATCCTGTTCTCACAGTGGTCAACCAGATGCCCCAATGGGAAACCAGAAATTAGGATTCGAATACAAGAGCAAATCTCCCCTTCTGTGGTTTCCAGCAACGGGGATTCAGAAGCATCACTGCTTCCAGTTGTGGAGGCACAGCAGAATCGATAGCCTTCTCCTCCTCCCTAAATCGGTCTTATCCTCTTTTACAGGCATTCAAGCTGCCGGCCATTGCTGCCTCCTGTGGGAGGGAGTCCCATCGTTTAACTATGTGCTACCAACTTTCTTTCGTCTGTCCTGAATCTTCCAGCAAAAACCTTCCCTTTGCATCTGTCCCAAAGAAGCCCAGAGTAGCAGATGCGCAAATGAAGCTACAAGGCTCCTTTGCCCCAGAAGCTCTTTCACTGAGTGGATGCTGTGATGCCAGCCACCCCCTGCCTTGCTTGCTCCCCCAGGACAAGAGTGGCAGGATGCTCCGCCAGGGCAAGGGCCGCTCAGGAGAAGGTGCGGCACTTACCTGGGCGGCGTTGCTGTCTGGCTTCACAATGGTGCAGCTCACTTGCAGACTGCCTTTGCTCCCGTCCGAGCTGGACTCCTCCATTTTCTGTAAGAAGGAAGGAGGAGAACACACATTGCGACTGGGAGAGTCTCAAGGACCAGATTAGAGAGTGGCAAAGATGGTGAAGGGTCTGGAAGCTACCGTATTTTTCGCTCTATAACACGCACCTGACCATAACACGCACATAGTTTTTAGAGGAGGAAAACAAGAAAAAAAATATTCTAAATGAAACAGCAGATGTATAATTTTTGTGATTCATGCTGTGGCCACAGACATGTGATCTGACAGTGAGTTTGGGGTAGCCCAATGCAAAAATCCTGAGGATCCATGTGGATCTGTGCTTTGTAACCACGTTTTAAGTGGGGAGGGAATCCTTGAGGGGGCTGGAGATGTTTAGCCTGGCCATCTGGTCCTCCCTGCTGGAGGTGGCATGAGGACAAGGCCTTCAGCACCGTGAACGTGCTGCAGAGTGGGACCCCGGTGCCAACCGCGTGACTGCAAGGGTCAAGAGCCGGGAAGGGCAGTCTCAAAAATCAAGGTGGAGGGTGATGCAATGTTTATGCCAAAATTCCTCTGACAATGGAGCAGCCGCTGTGTCCCTGTGCATTCAGGCAACGGCAGAGGAGCTTTGGCATGCCCTAGACTCCTTTCTGAGGAAGCCACGGGCTTTGCACCGCAAACCATAACCACAACCGCTCTGCTGAGTGGAGTGTGTTTGCAAACACACTCCACTCAGCAGTCTTGAACCCACTTTGGTTCCCAGGGCCTCCCTCCATCGCTCAGTCACACAGTCCCAGGGTCCTGGCAGGCCCCCAGTGAGGGTGGCCTTGATTTCAGCAAGGCATGGAAGCAGGAAGTGGACCAGGAGGAGCAGCCAAACACGGGGCGACTTGTGCATTCCCCACACATTGCTAGGCTAGCAAACCGGAGACCCTGGGGGAAACCCAGGATAAACAAGGGCTGCAGATTCTGAGAAGTTTCCAGTCACTGCAGCCAACTCTTCCTCCTGGAAGCTGTCCCTCCTGGGTGACTGTCGGAGGATAAGAGCCAAAAGCCCCCCTGAGCCATCATCCTGTATCACAGTGGCCATTCAGATGCCTCTGCAAGCTTCCTCTTCTTTGGCGATCCCTTGTAGCCAAGTAAGATTGTCTTCCATAAACCTGGTTTTAACAATGAGTCCGTAAGTGACTGTGGAGGCCAATTCTGGATCCCCACGTCCTTCCACAGGGTAGACATAGGTTTCTGGATGGGAGTTGATCATGGTGTGGATTTGCCAAGAGTGCTTTCCTCTTAGCACGTCTCTCCCTTGAGGGCTCACTGGAAGGACAGATCCTGAAGCTGAGATTGCAATACTTTGGCCACCTCATGAGATGAGAAGACTCCTGGAAAAGACCCTGATGTTGGGAAAGATGGAGGGCACAAGGAGAAGGGGACAACAGAGGACAAGATGGTTGGACAGTGTTCTCAAAGCTACCAGCATGAGTTTGACCAAACTGTGGGAGGCAGTGGAAGACAGGAGGGCCTGGTATGCTCTGGTCCAGGGGGTCACAAAGAGTCAGAACGACTAAATGACTAAACAAAAATTATTATTATTATTATTATTATTATTATTATTATTATTATTATTATTATGCCCTGCCTGTGCCTCCCTGCCTTCCGAGCTCTTTCCTGCTCGGCAGCGCTGAGCGTGAAAGTCAACTCACCCAGTTGGTGCCCTCAAACATCTTGACGTCCAGTGGATCCCCTTGGATCTTCCTGTCCAAGACCAGCAGGGAGTGGCAGGTGGCCATGACTCTGCAGATGGGTCCCCACGGCAGCGGGCAGCCGCTGGAGAAACTGTGCACAGCCTGGAAGCTGGGAGGGAAAGCAGAGAATAAGCCCCAGGTTCCCTCTTGCCAGAGGGAGAAAGAGTCCTGGGTGCCAATTAGCCGCTCTAGCCAAGGGGCGCCTTCAAAACTCTCTCCCAGGCAAATCAGGTACTCTCTATCACATGTGATGGCTATGTAAGAAAATCCAGGTATTTGGAGAGAGCATCCATTCAGAATTACAAAAAAGGTTAAAGATCTCTTTTAACAGAAAACCAGAAGCTTATCTGCTGGGAATTACAGATTTGGATATCCCGCAAAAGCCCCGAAGGGTATCTTTTTATATGCTACAGTTGCAGCAAGAGTTATTATTGCTGCAAAATGGAAGAGTGATAAAATCCCCTCTATTCGTTAATGGATTAAAAAATTGACAGAATATGCAGAGTTAGATAGTTTATCAGAAAAATAAAGAATAAACCAAAATGGGAGGTCTTTAAAGTGCATTTGAAAAATAATTACAATAGTTTAAATTCTGTTGCAGCGTTCGAGTAATTTCAGTAGTAGCTTTAAGAAAGACACCAGATTTAAGATAAGTTAAGAATTAGTCAAATTATGATAAAAGTGTGTATTGGTAACAAGCAAGATATAATTGAAGTAAGGAACAGATGGCAGGTCGGGTCTATAGTTCAAAGACCAATTTTTGCTTCATTGTTTTGTAAATAATATTGTGTTCATTTTCATTTGTGTTTCTGTTTTTCTTCTTTGCTTTCTTCTCGGTGTATCAAAAATAATAATAAAAAAAACTCTCTCCCAAAACATGGCAGGTGTGGCCTTGGCTCCAGGATCTGCAGTCCAAGTGGACAGGAGGAGTCTGAAAGGGTTGTCTGGAGCAGCAAGGCTGCCAGGGGGAAGCAGAAGCCCGTCTTTGGGTCTAAGGTGAAGGGCTGCCCCACAGCAGAGTTTACTGCACAGTTGCAGCTCTTTGAAAGCCTTGTCCGCCCTCCCGCTGGTATCCCCCTTGAAAATGCAGATTGCCCAATCTGGGGATAATCCAATCCATTTGTTAATTGATTTGTTTCATAAAATTTGTACATTGTTTTATTGCAAAAAACAAGAACAACAAACCCTCAAAGTGGTTTATGATAAGATAAGACTGGAGGTCAGGGGCGAGGAAAAGGGAGCAGTAAAAATGAAGTTTAGTCCTCCCACAGGTCAAGGAAGGATCCAAAATGTCTGCTTTCCCCAATGGAGAGATTTCCCTGAATCAGAGGCTCAGAAATGCTGATGTTCTTGTTGTTTCAGCATTTTAACGTTTTGAAGTATGTTTTGAAGTATTGTAATTTTTTCTTGATTTTCTTGTTTTTGTGGAAGCGGCCCCAAGGGTCATCTAGTCAATCCCAAGAATCCTTTCCCCTCCTGCAGTTTCCAGCAACCAGTATGCTGAAGCGTTCCTGCCTCCAGCTGTGCTACCTGACCAGAAACCTTTCCATCTCTCTCTTTCTCGCTGGTCTCCCAGGAAGAAGGAGGTCCTGCATCCTTCTGGCTTCCAGGGAATGATCCCCACCTGCTCCTCCAAGTTAGGGGGAAGTAAGTTAGGAGGAAGGCTCTTGGAGCACCTAAATCCGCCTTTTAGTCATTGCTCACCCCCTCCGCACCCGTCTTTACTACACAAACAATCGGCCCTTGTTTGAAGCTGTCAACATAACCTCCTTAATCCTTTCATTCCAGAGGCCAAACCCACAGTGGCTCCTTCAGAACAAGATTTAGGGCAGTGCAGGTGGTCTCTTCGCCCCCCCAGGCGCTGAGGCAAGGGGGCATAGGAGGAAGAGGAGAAGAGGAAGAAGGAGGAGCAGGAGGAGGAGGAGGAAGGAGAGGAAGGAGGAGGAAGGAGGAGGAGGAAGAGGAGGAAGAGGAGGAGAGGAAGGAATGATGGAGGAGGAGGAAGAAGAAGAAGAGGAAGGAGGAGGAGGAGAAGGAGAAGAAGAAGAAGAAGAAGAAGAAGAAGAAGAAGAAGAAGAAGAAGAAGAAGAAGAAGAAGAAGAGGAGGAGGAGGAGGAGGAGGAGGAGGAAGGAGGAGAAGAAGGAGAAGGAGAAGGAGAAGGAGAAGAGGAAGGAGGAGCAGGGAGGGAGGGAGGGAGGGAGGGAGGGAGGGGGAAGGAAGGAAGGAAGGAAGGAAGGAAGGAAGGAAGGAAGGAAGGAAGGAAGGAAGGAAGGAAGGAAGGAAGGAAGGAAGGAACTGCACTCAAAGAAAGGTTATTGTGCTGCTGGACTAGATGGGCCGTTGGCACCTTAATCTTCTGTACTGTATTTAAGAAGTGAAAGACTTCTGAAATGAATCTTCTGCCATCCCCAAAAGCTAGATTTCCCCGAAGCCTCTCCTTGGCAGCAGGAAGCTGGGCAGCAGCAAACCACACACCCTTCTGGGGCTGGAGCCAAGCAGAGCCCGCACCTTGTGCCTGAGGCTTTGCAACCCCCTTGGCTGGGCAGCGCTTCTTCATTAATCTCTCCGTATTCAGGTTTACTTAAAAGGAATTTTCCGGCCACCCCGGGGAGTTGGACTAGATGATCGCTGGGATACAACAACCACAACCACAACTTCCCTATGCAACGCTACCATTCCAGGCGGCTTACCTCCTCTTTTCGCAGGGGACGGCGCCCCACAGATCCAGGCCATCCTCTGTCAGCGTGCCAGTCTAGGTGGGGGGAAACAGACACAGGGCATCCCTGGTCAGAAGGCAGAGGCCCCGATGCTCAGCTCAAGTGTCGCAGGGCAGCTCAGGCACAGATCTCCTTGTAGGTGGGTGAAGGCGAGGGATGGACCCACAAAGCGGGGAGGGGGGCAGAGAGAGACAGGAAGGCCCCTGGGGGAACCGGGAAGCTCTCCGTGGGGCGCAGAGCTTCCTTCTTCCTTGCCCAGAGGAAGCCCAGTCCCTGGGTGCCGCTGAGCATTGATGAAAGACTTCCTAAGGACTAGAAACGTCCCAGGAATGAAAGCGCTGGAGACGTGAAGCATCCTTGGCACCCACAGGGTGCCTCTGGGGGTTTCCAAAGGCCTCAAGGCAGTTACCCCTGAATGGGGCAACTGTGCCCCTGAAGGACCAGGTGCGCAGCCTGGGAGTCATTTTGGACTCACAGTTGTCCATGGAGGTGTAGGTCAATTCTGTATCCAGGGCAGCTGTCTATCAGCTCCACCTGGTACAGTGGCTAAGACCCTCCCTGCCCGCAGTCTGTCTCGCCAGAGTGGTGCATGCTCTGGTTATCTCCCACTTGGACTACTGCAATGCGCTCCACGTGGGGCTACCTTTGAAGGTGACCCAGAAACTACAACTAATCCAGAATGCGGCAGCTGGACTAGTGACTGGGAGTGGCCAATGAGACCACATAGCACCGGTCTTGTAAGACCTACACTGACTCCCAATATGTTTCCGAGCATAATTCAAAGTGTTGGTGCTGACCTTTAAAGCCCTAAACGGCCTCGGCCCAGTATACCTGAAGGAGCGTCTCCACCCTCATCGTTCTGCCCGGATGCTGAGGTCCAGCTCCGAGGGCCTTCTGGCGGTTCCCTCATTGCGAGAAGCAAAGCTACAAGGAACCAGGCAGAGGGCCTTCTCGGTAGTAGCACCTACCCTGTGGAACGCCCTCCCACCAAATGTCAAAGAGATAAACAACTACCTGACATTCATAAGACATCTTAAGGCAGCCCTGTTCAGGGAAGTTTTTAATGTGTGACATCTTAGTGTATTTTCGGTCTTTGTGGAAGCCACCCAGAGTGGCTGAGGAAACCCAACCAGATGGACGGGGTACAATATATATTATTATTATTATTATTATTATTATTATTATTATTATTATTATTATTATTATTATTATTATCTCAGTCATTACTACCATCCTGTAACGAAGGCAAGGGTTATTCTTGTGCTGCAAATGGGGAGGGGAGAGAGCCTTGCTGGGGGCCGCATTTGAAAGGGGCTGCCCAGCTCCCACTTCAGCTCAACCCCCCCACCCCACATCCTGGTTTGGGAATTTCCTTCTGCTGAGTCAGACAGGGACTCCATCTAGCTCAGGACTGTATCTCCTGACTGGCATCTGTAGCTCTTTAGGGCTGAGGCAGAGAGTCTATCCCAGCCCTGGGAGGGGGGGGGGGGAGAGATTGAACCTGGGATCTTTGCATTGGCCGTCGGCATTTTGCATTGGCAAAAGCAGCGCCTGAAACCCAAATTACCGCATTACCAGAACCAAAGGATTCAAATTACAGATAGGTAGCCGTGTTGGTCTGCCATTAAAGACCAACTAAGTTAGTTCTTGGTATGAGCTTTCGTGTGCATGCACATGAAAGCTCATACCAAGAACTAACTTAGTTGGTCTTTAAGGTGCTACTGGAAACAAAGGATTCAAACTACAAGGAAAGAGATTGCAAGTTGAGATGAGGAAGCTGATGGTCTCTCCTTCCTTGGGGGCTTTCAAGCAGACTTGGGGTGTCCCTCCGTCAGGGATTGAGGCAGATGGTCCTTAGGATCCCTTCCAACTCTCCCGTTTTATGACAAAGTCTGGCCAATTTGGACTTTGAAACCCCAAGGGAATTCCCCAGAGACGGCACCTTGTCGAAGCACACCAGGTTGATCTGCCCACAAATGTTGATCCTCTGAGGGCTGATGCAGAAGATCTTCTTCTTCTTCAGCCTCCTCTGGGCGTAGACGATGCCGGTGGTCAAGGCGGCCGGAATGGCCGGAGGGACCGCGGCCGTCATGAGGAGGAGCGCCATGGTCACCGTGTCCGAGGTGGGTTGCTGGGAGGGCACAAACACACCGGACAGATGTGGTCAGCATTGTCGGCCATGTACCTCTGCATTAAGGGGCTCGATCCAAGCCCCCCTCCCAGCCCCATCTATTAATTTATTGCATTCACACCCCACCTTTTCCTCCAGGGTACTCAAGGAGGCAGAGAGAAGGTTCCAACCAGTGGGCGTCACGGCCCAATGGGGATTTGGATCCTAGCCCAGCACTCTAACCACTAGACCGTGCTGTCTCTCCGAGACTCACCTTGCGGCTCACAAACACCCCGATGGTGTAGACCACCCCCAGGATGCCAATGAGAGCCAGGCCCACAATGAAGCAGAAGGCCTCTCGGTAGAGGCGGAAGTTCAGGGGCTTCGGGTAAAGGATGGACCTCACCAGGTCTCCCTTGGCGGTGTTGAAACCTGCAGCAAAACATGTCATGGGCAAAACTCGAATGCAGGACACAGACTCGGCCCAAAGAGTTTCCCCCACACCTTATCCTTTGGCTTCCTGGAGAACCTGGCATCCAAGGTAAGAGCCCCACATTCCATTCTTCTTGCGCTTGGATTTAGTCTGTGATCCTCTGCGTGCTTACTTGGGAGGAAGCTCCACGGAGCCCAAACGCAGCTGGCCATCTGTCAGGGGCTAGGACCAGACGACCCTCTGCAGTTCAGTGATTCTAATAAAGGTGTCTATGACTGGATTTCTTATGGCTTTGGAGTGTGTAAGATGACATGTGCCTGCGGTCCCAGAAACAGCCTCATATAAAACTAGCTCTAAGCACAATGACTTGGAAGGAACCCAGAGGGCAGGCACACTTTCCCAGCAATAGAACCATAGAGTGGGGAGGGACCCCGAGGGCCCTTTAGTCCAGCCCCCTGCAATGCGGGAACCTCGGCTAAAGAATCCCTGAGAGACGGCCACCCAAGCTCTGCTTCAAACCTCCAAGGAAGGAGAGGCCACCACCTTCCAAGGGAGACTCTTCCATTCTGGAACAGCTCTCACCCTCCAAACGTTCTTTCTGTGGTTGAGCCGGGACCCCCTTTCTTGCAGCCTAAATCCTTTGGTTCAGCTTCTATTCTCTGGAGCAGCAGAAAGAAGGTTTGTTCCTCCTTCCAGATATTGGTAAGGTAAAGGTAAAGGGACCCCTGACCATTAGGTCCAGTCATGGCCGACTCTGGGGTTGCGGCGCTCATCTCGCTTTACAGGCCGAGGGAGCTGGCAGAATCACATAGAATCACAGAATCACAGAATCATAGAGTTGGAAGAGACCACAAGGGCCATTGAGTCCAACCCCTTGCCAAGCAGGAAACACCATCAGAGCACTCCTGACATATGGTTGTCAAGCCTCTGCTTAAAGACCTCCAAAGAAGGAGACTCCACCACACTCCTTGGCAGCAAATTCCACTGTCGAACAGCTCTTACTGTCAGGAAGTTCTTCCTAATGTTTAGGTGGAATCTTCTTTCTTGTAGTTTGGATCCATTGCTCCATGTCCGCTTCTCTGGAGCAGCAGAAAACAACCTTTCTCCCTCCTCTATGTGACATCCTTTTATATATTTGAACATGGCTATCATATCACCCCTTAACCTCCTCCTCTCCAGGCTAAACATGCCCAGCTCCCTTAGCCGTTCCTAAGGCGTTTGTCTGCAGACAGCCTCTGGGTCATGTAGCCAGCATGACTAATCCGCTTCTGGCAAACCAGAGCAGCGCACGTAAATGCCGTTTACCTTCCCGCCAGAGTGGCACCTATTTATCTACTTGCACTTTGACGTGCCTTTGAACTGCTAGGTTGGCAGGAGCAGGGACTGAGCAACGGGAGCTCACCCCGTCACGGGGATTCAAACCGCCGACCTTCTGATCGGCAAGTCCTAAGCTCTGTAGTTTAATCCACAGTGCCACCCGCATCCCTCTCCAAATATTGGAAGAAAGTGCTAATCCTCTTGCATGATAACCAGCCATAGGGAGGCAGGTGGGGAGAGCCCATAAAGTGGGCTGTGGGGGGCCAGACATGCATCTCCTACAATAATAATAATAATAATAATAATAATAATAATAATTGTCAGGGGTTCAGAAGGAGAGACACAGGAGGGGGAGCAAATGGAGAGTGAGGAGGAGGAGTACGAGGGGGGCGCAGGCAGTGACAGTGGCCAGAGTTATTCCACAAGCCTCTCTAGCGAATCGGAGGACTCACAGAAGGGAGCGCCGGTGGCCAGAGCAAGGGAGATTCCAAGGGAGAAACCTCAAGAGGGAGGGGCCAGCGGGGAGTCCCTGAACAGCAGCTGGAGATCAGGGCCAGCGTCTCCACCAGAGCACAGTGGGGAGGGGGAGTCCCAGGAGTCGGGACCAGTGTCCTCACCACCAGAGGGAGGAGAGGAGTCAGGTTTGGCAACACCCACATCAGGAAGCGGGGAAACGGTCAGAAGGAAAGTCACCGGCTGGGCGCGCGCGCCAAGTTCAAATGTACAGGAGCGCGGCACAGCGGGGAGCCCGGGAAGGGAGCCAGGTCCTAAAGCCCGCCGGAGGGAGGGGCAAGACTCAGGAGGCTCCGCGTCAGAGGAGTCCAGGAAGGAGGGAACCCCAGAGGGCAGAAGGACCCAACGCAGGAAAGAGCAGCGCAAGAGGTGGAGCCGGGCTAGAATCTTAAACTGGTGTGGGTGGAGCAGTGAGTCAGAGGGGACTTAGCCGGTCTAGCGTTAAGACGTGGGCCTGCGCGCCCAGAGCTTGGAAATGGAAACTAAACTTCAATAAAGACTTTTGTATATAATATCCACTGGGCGTTGGTCCTCTGTGAGCTGGGACCTAGCGGCAGTCCTGACAGTAAGTCCCCTCTCCATTTTCACCAATTTTGCAACCTCGTGGAGTGCGGGAAAGCAGCGAGGGGTGAAGATTGGTGCTTCGCGAGCTCACGAAAAACAGGGAAATGACTACCGAAGAGAGGATAGCGAGTTTGCAAAACGCAGTGACGCAGTTGACTGCAGAAATTGCGGCTTCCAGAAAGAAAGAACAGGAAGCAGCTGCTGCCTGCCAGGATCTGCGAACCAGGTTAGAAGTGCTAAGTACACAGAGGCTACCCGCCACCAGACCAGAAGGGATTGGGCTGGGAAACAGAGGAGGGAGCCTGGTATCTCACTTCAATGGGGACCTGCAGGAGTATCCTAACTTCAGAGCAGATGTGATTTATGCATTGCAGCTGCTTGACAAAGACTTTAAAAATGAGGAAGAGAGAGTGGGATTTATTATTTCGCATTTACGGGGGGAGGCAAAATCGTGGCTGCGCAATCTATGGAGAGACAAGGATCCAGCCCTCCAAAATGCGACTGCCTTCATTAAAGTGATGGATGCGTGTTTTTTATCTGAGATTGATGTGGATATCGCTAGGAGGGAGATTCACGGACTAAGACAAGGTAAAGCCACTGTGAGGCAATATCATTCACGTTTTTTCGGATTGGTGAATGTACTAGCCTGGGAGAAAGAATCGCCTGCCGTCAGAGACCTGTTCTGGGAGGGGTTGAGCGGAGCTGTGAAAGACGAGATCGCAAGGGGGGGAAGACCCCAAACCACCAAGGAAGTGGTGGAACGGGCACTCTCCATTGGGGTTCGGTTGGAAGGACGCCCTTGGGGCAGGGAGGAAGGGCATTTGGGACGCACGCCAGCGAGAGGACTGCCTCCCTTCCCCAAGGAGGCGGCGCGCGCTCGATCCATGCCTCCGCTGGGAGGGGGAGAGGAGCCGATGGAGATAGGTGGTGCTAAGGCTCACTCCACAGTCGGAGCCCTAACTCCGGGAGCAGTCAAGATGAAGCCTCCTAGAGGAACCAGGAAGTGCTACATCTGCGACAGTGCTCAGCATATGGCAAAAGAGTGTCCCCAGCGGTTTCACAAGCATACTGCAGCCGCAGCGACAGTAACAGACGCAATTCAGCAGAGGGAGTCGCAGCAGGAAAACTCCACTGTCTGGCTGGAGATGGCGTCTCTGGGGACCAGCCAGACAAGTCAGTGAAGCAATCCCCAGGGATCTTACAGCCCACCGACCCCCTCCCACCCAAACCAGTAGTGCAGCTCACCGCATCCCTTCAGCTCCCCAATGGGCTACTTGTGGAAATTCCCATCACCATCGACTCGGGGAGCAATGCAGATTTTATAGACATGCAGTTCCTCCAGCAACATGGCATAGCCCTTCTGCCAGCGGCGGTACCTCTGAAAGTCGTCACAGTGGACGGCAGGGAGCTACTGGGAGGGCAAGTGCTACAGCAGACGCCGCCAATGGTGATGCGCATTGGAAACCACCGTGAGGTCATCAGCTTCAACGTCACCCGCCTGTCAGACACGCCCATAGTGTTGGGAATGAGTTGGCTGGATAGGCACAGCCCAGCATTAGCTTGGTACCAGCGGCAACTGACCTTCGGCTCCTCTTACTGCGCAGAACACTGCATCCTGGCGGACTTGGAAGATGAGGGGTACGAGGATGGACCACAGCTGAACTTGGGCATGTTGCAAGCGGTGCCTAACAAATACAAGGAGTTTTTGGAGGTCTTCTGCGAGAAAGAGGCGGATAAGCTGCCACCCCACAGACCCTACGACTGCAAGATCGACCTCCTGCCCGGGGCGACGCTCCCGACGGGGAAACTGTACTCCATGTCTGAGGATGAATTGCAAGAGCTCAGGGAGTTCATAGATCACAACCTGAAGCGGGGATTCATCCGGGAGTCCAAGGCGGCAGGAGGCAGTCCAGTGTTCTTTGTAAAGAAGCGGGACACGCCCCAAAAGAGGCTGGTCGTTGATTTCCGCTTCTTGAACCTCAAGACCAAGCCCTCAGCCTTCCCTATGCCCAAGATCGATGACCTGCTGGCGACGGTGAGGAAGGGTCGCATCTTTACCAAGTTGGATCTGCGCGGAGCGTACAATCTCATTCGCGTAGGGGAAGGCGACGAGTGGAAAACAACCATGTTTACGCCGCTGGGCACTTATGAATACAGAGTTATGCCTTTTGGATTAAAAAATGGTTCTCACTGCTTTCAAGCCTTCATGCATCATGTCTTGGCGGGTCTCCTCTACAAGAAGTGCGTCTGCTTCCTGGATGACATCCTAATCTTCTCGGAATCGCCGGAGGCTCACGAGAGAGATGTTAGGAAAGTTCTGCAGAGGCTGCGGGAGCACAGGCTGTACGCCAAGCTGGAGAAGTGCCAGTTCGACAAGACGGAGGTGGATTTCTTGGGCTACAAACTGTCCGACAAGGGACTGGCTATGGACGGTGCCAAGGTACGTGCAGTACTGGATTGGAAGAGCCCACGCAATAGGAAGGAAGTACAGAGGTTTGTCGGTTTTGCCAACTTTTATCGCAAGTTCATCAAGGGTTTCGCCATGCAGACAGCGGCCATCACCGACACCCTCAGTTCCAAGAAGAAGAGGTTCATCTGGACGGAGCAGGCAGAGCAGTCCTTTCAGAAGCTCAAGCAGCTCTTCGCTTCCGAGGAGAACCTACTGCACGTAAATCCCAGCAGGCCCATGAGAGTGGAGACGGACGCCTCAGACAGGGCCGTGGGAGCCGTTCTGTTGCAGCAAGACCACCAGGGGGACTGGAAGCCGTGCGCTTTCTACTCCAGAAAACTCAGCAAAGCGGAGCAGAACTACACCATTTGGGACAGGGAGTTGCTGGCCATACATGCAGCCTTCAAGGCGTGGCGGCACTTCCTCGTCGGAGCCAAGCACACGGTGCAGGTCCGCACAGACCATAAGAACTTGGAGTACTGGCGCACGGCGAGGTTCCTGAACCAGCGACACATCCGCTGGGCGGAGTTCTTTGCAGATTTCGACTTCAGAATTGAGTACATCCCAGGAAACAGCAACGTCTTGGCGGACGCGCTGTCCAGAAAACCGCAGTATCTGGAGGCAGAGGCACCGGCGGCGGCCAAGCACATTTTCACACCACAGGCGTGGGCATGCGCGTCAGCCACGGTGGACCTGGACGCGGTGCGCCGCGCGCTGCAAACGGACTCGTTCGCCCGAGCCAAGATGGAGGAGGTGTGCAGTGGCAAGGCGAGGGGCGACGAATTCCAAGTGCGCGACGGCCTGCTCCTACGCAAGGGAGTCCTCTACGTACCAGGAGACAGCCTCCGCGCGAAGGTCCTGCAACAGCTGCACGACGCGCCCAGCGCGGGGCACTTCGGCAAGGAGAAGACGGTGGACTTAGTAGCCAGAGACTTTTGGTGGCCTAAGATGCGGGGGGATGTCGCGGACTATGTCAATAGGTGCGACACCTGCCAAAGGGCTAAGCCTGTGCACCAGCCGCCGGCGGGCCTGTTGGAACCGCTACAGACACCGTTCGTACCGTGGGAGAGGGTGGCCCTGGACTTTGTCACAGATCTACCCAGCTCAAGGGGCAAGACGGCAGTGCTCGTGGTAGTGGACCTGTTCACCAAGATGGCCCACTTCATTCCGTGCGCGAAGGTGGCCACGGCCGAGCAGACTGCTAAGATGTTCATAGACCACGTGTTCAAGGTGCACGGCCTACCACGGTCTATTTTGTCCGACCGGGGGCGCCAGTTCATCTCCAACTTCTGGCAAAAGCTGATGGGATTCCTGAACGTCAAGGTCAGCCTGGCGTCGGCGAGACACCCGCAAACTAACGGGCAGGCGGAAAGGGTCAACGCCATCATGCAGCAGTACCTGAGATGCTACGCGAACCAGCAGCCATCGACCTGGGTGGACTATCTACCGTTGGCCGAGTTTGCCTACAACAACACGAAGCACGGGTCCACGGGGGTGACCCCATTTTTCGCCAACTACGGGAGGCATCCCAGAACCTTCCCGGGTCTGGACACAGTGCGGGAGGGGGAGCCACAGGGAGCAGAGGAAGTGGCAGCGGAGTTGCAGGAGATCCACGAGCAGCTCAGGAGGCAGTTAGAGTTGGCAAAACAGGCTTACAAAGTGCAGGCAGATCGACACAGGGGGGTTGGGGAGGACATCCAGGTGGGAGACTGGGTCTGGTTGGCAGCACAAGCAGTTCCAGCCAGATCGTTAGCCAAGAAGAAACTAGGGCACAAGCAGCTAGGGCCTTACCAAGTAGAGGCGCAGATCAACCCAGTGGCCTTCCGGTTGACACTCCCGGAGGGTTCCAGAATGCACCCGGTCTTTCATAGATCAGTGCTCACGCCCTACAGAGAGCCCCACAGGTTTCAAGCACCGGGGAAGGCGCCAGACCCGCTCAGAGAAGCGCCCAAAAAAGGGGGGTCGCCGAAAGGGGAGCCACTTAATGAAGCCACTGAGATTTTAGACTCAAGGTGGGGGGAGGACGGGATTGAATATCTTCTCGCCACAGAGGACACCCCGGCCAGCGCCAACAGGTGGGTGCCGGATTACGCAGTGGAAGAGCAGTTGCTCAAGGAAGAATTCCACACACTTTTCCCGCACAAGCCTATGCCGGCGGGCTTTTTCGAGGATTGTTTGTTCACACCCACACTCTCGGCCAGCACTTTCCGGGGTTTCTCGTCAGCTGAGGACTCGGCTCCGGGAGGCAGCTCTCCGGAGGGATCACTTTCAGGTTTTGGCACGGGGGGATCTTATTGGTGGGAGGACCAACCCGAAGTGGGCTGGCGCAGAGACATGCCGAAGGGGTCCTGGGAGGTGGACCCCCATCAAGCAACAGGGGGAGGAGGGCTCTTGGGTGATTTGGGGTCGAGCGCAGATTTCGAGCACACCGCGCAGGAGATGGAAGCGGAGGAGGTCGTCGTCGACGAGCCCATGGGGGACTTCCCGGACTTATCTCGATGGTTGCAAGCCTCAGGGGACGAGCTGTATCCTGGACTCACCCCTACAACAATGGAGCACCCGGAACCCGCACCGGAAGAGGGGGAGGGGGGAAGGGGGTGCTTCGAGGGGGGGATGGATGTCAGGGGTTCAGAAGGAGAGACACAGGAGGGGGAGCAAATGGAGAGTGAGGAGGAGGAGTACGAGGGGGGCGCAGGCAGTGACAGTGGCCAGAGTTATTCCACAAGCCTCTCTAGCGAATCGGAGGACTCACAGAAGGGAGCGCCGGTGGCCAGAGCAAGGGAGATTCCAAGGGAGAAACCTCAAGAGGGAGGGGCCAGCGGGGAGTCCCTGAACAGCAGCTGGAGATCAGGGCCAGCGTCTCCACCAGAGCGCAGTGGGGAGGGGGAGTCCCAGGAGTCGGGACCAGTGTCCTCACCACCAGAGGGAGGAGAGGAGTCAGGTTTGGCAACACCCACATCAGGAAGCGGGGAAACGGTCAGAAGGAAAGTCACCGGCTGGGCGCGCGCGCCAAGTTCAAATGTACAGGAGCGCGGCACAGCGGGGAGCCCGGGAAGGGAGCCAGGTCCTAAAGCCCGCCGGAGGGAGGGGCAAGACTCAGGAGGCTCCGCGTCAGAGGAGTCCAGGAAGGAGGGAACCCCAGAGGGCAGAAGGACCCAACGCAGGAAAGAGCAGCGCAAGAGGTGGAGCCGGGCTAGAATCTTAAACTGGTGTGGGTGGAGCAGTGAGTCAGAGGGGACTTAGCCGGTCTAGCGTTAAGACGTGGGCCTGCGCGCCCAGAGCTTGGAAATGGAAACTAAACTTCAATAAAGACTTTTGTATATAATATCCACTGGGCGTTGGTCCTCTGTGAGCTGGGACCTAGCGGCAGTCCTGACAATAATAATAATAATAAATTATTTATTTATTTATACATACCCCGCCTACCTGGCTGGGTTTCCCCAACCACCCTGGGCAACATACAGCATATATAAAAATATAATAAAAACATCAAAAATTAATAACCTCCCAATACAGGGCTGCCTTCAGATGTCTTCTAAAAGTTGTGTAATTTTTTATCTCCTTGACCTCTGAAGGGAGGGCGTTCCACGGGGGGGGGGGGGTGCCACCACCAAGAAGGCCCTCTGCCTGGTTCCCTGTAACCTCACTTCTCGCAGGGAGGGAACCGCCAGAAGGCCCTTGGCGCTGGACCTCAGTGTTCAGGCAGAACGATGGGGGTGGAAAGGCCAAAACAAGGTTGTGGAAAGGGACCTCTCTCATTCCTGGAAGCCAGTGAACCCCCTTCCTGCTCCACAGAGCAGATTGAATACTCCTGATTATAAAGGTTTCGCTTATCACTGAGCTGCCCAAGACACAGTTACCCTTTTCGGGGCACCAAAATCATGCCTGGAAAAGAGGCTCTTTGACACAACCTGCAGGTCTACATTCTCCAGCCTCCCTGTATGCTATTGTTAGTTTTCGAAAGCAAAGCGCTTCCTCTTGGCACCAGGTGAGTCAAGCTCAATTTAGGATTTTGCACGCATTCATCAAATGCGCCATCAACTTTCAAGAAAGGAGAGTCACGCTTCACTTCAGGAAAAGTTCCATAGTTTAACTTTCCAACCCCCCCCCACCACACCCCTGTCACCTGCAAAACCGCCTCCCTCTAAATCCCTTCATCTGCATGAGAAAGAAACCGGGGGGGGGGGGGCAGAAGGAGGGCATGAAAGAAGGGAAAAGGGAGGCCATGACCTTTCCAGGGACCAACAGGCAAGAGTCCTAATAGCAAAAATAGTTTTGATTTTTCTCTCCTCTCCACCCCCCCCCTGCACTAAGGGTTTCATCACTCACACACACACACACACACACACACACACACACACACACAGCAATCCCTCTTGCTGTTCTGGCTCCAGGGATTGCCGCACAAAGCCTCTTCAACATTTGATTCAGAATATTTTTTTTCTTGTTTTCCTCCTCTAAAAACTAGGTGCGCCTTATGGTTGGGTGTGTCTTATAGAGTGAAAAATATGGTATGTATAAAAATAAATGTTCATAAATGTACAAGGCAAACACACATGCGTAACTATAGTGTCTGAAACAGTACGGTGTTTGCAAGGAGGAAGGAAATGGGGAAAGCTTTCCAATTGTAGGGGCTGCTTACACCTCGCTGTAAATACAGTCTGGCAAGTATCTGTGAAGCTGAGCACACTCTCAATATGCGTAAGAGATTCAGAAACTAAGGATTTACCATCTCCAAGGAATGGCCAGGCTACCCAGAAAAGGCAATCAGATAAGGCAGGATCAGGTATCCTGGCAGATAGGAGAGAAGCAACACACTCCAGTTTCTGCTGCGGACCATCTCTTTCTATGATGCATGTATGATGTTTTGGGGGATGGTCTTGGGCTACAGGGTGGGAAATTTCAAAAGTCTATATAAGGGCACACCATTCTTCTGGGTTCCTCCTCCCTCCTGCGTGGGGTAAGTGGGGACCCTGTTGCAGGCCTTACTAGCTGCTTTGCTTCTCAATATTCTCTGCTTGGCCTCTGTTATTTTCTCCATCAGATGGAGAACCTACAAAGGACTCTATAGGGTCTCCTGCATACCCCATAAGGGAAAGGCAGCAGGTTTTTTTACACAACAGCTGCTTGACTCACCTGTCTGCAGCACAACGGCTCTGACAGGGCCTTTTCCCACTCGCTTGGTCTGGATGACCTCTGTGCCGCAGAAGAGGACGTGTCGGCGGTAGTCTTCCACGCTGTGAACTTTCCAGGACTTGGTGTTGTCCGTTTGGGGCAAGGGGGTCTTCATCACAGGAACGCTTTCGCCTGCAAACACAGCCCAAATCCCACCCGCTCAGTGGACATCACCACAGAATCATGGCATCGTGGAGTTGGAAGGGACCCCCAGAGTCATCTTGACCAACCCCCGGCAAGGCTGGAATCTCAGCTAGAGCATCCAAGACAGAGGGCCACCCAACCTCTGCTTAGAAACCTCCAAGGAAGGAGAGTCCACCATCTCCCGAAGGAGACCGTTCCGCCATCAAACAGGATCTTGAAGAACCAGAATATGTTCCTCCTAATGTCTATGCAAAACTACATTTCTTGCAGCTTGAATCAGTGTGCATGGATTATTACCAATGGTGGAAATTACTTTGCACAGAACCATCAAAGTGCACAGCGCTTCAGGGGAGGCTCTGCCCCAAGGAGCTTACAAACGGCAATGAGATACAAGGGGAAGAAAACCAAGGTGGGGTCAGGTAAGGGAAGAGCGTTCATTGAAATGGCACACGCTGAGGTGGCACTGCAGAGAGCGGAAGGAGCTGCCAAGGAGATGGTGCCCATGAATGTTGTGCTCCCCTCGGCCGAAAAGGCTGCACCGTATTTTTGCTCTATAAGACGCACATTTCCCCCTCCAAAAATTAAGGGGAAATGTGTGTGCGTCTTATGGAGCGAATGCAGGCTCCTTGGCTTCAGCGATAGCAATGCAAAGCCTCCAAAGCGCAGTGGGAGCACTCCTGCCGTGCTCCGGAGGCTTTGCGTTGCTTTCGCTGAAGCCTGGAGAGCGAGAGGGGCGCACCGACCCCTCTCGCTCTCCAGGCTTCAAAGATAGCTGCCTGAAGCTTCCAGAAGGAACTCCCGCTGTGCTCCAGAGGCTTCGGGTTGCCATCACCGAAGGTGAAGGCAATGTGGGAGAGGGAGAGCTGCACAGCGCCCCTTCAGCTAAGCGGGAGGAGAAATGGAAGGGCCTCCGTTTCTCCTGCTGCTTCACTGAAGGGGTGCTGCGCAGAGAGGGGGAGAATTTTTTTTTCTTGTTCTCCCCCTCTAAAACAAGGTGCGTCCTATGGTCAGGTGCATCCTATAGAGCGAAAAATATGTTACATAAGAAGGTAAGAAGTGTCAGTAAGCCTTTGAGCTGATGCCAATGACTGGGTTCCATATCTGGATCTGTCCCAACTGGACTAGGCGAACTGGAGCACTTCCAGAGACCTTGCACTCCTGGAAAGCAGGTCTAAGTGCTCTGGACCCACAACTGTCCATTGTGAGCACCAAACTCAGCAGAGTGTGAACAACATGGAAGAAAGCTGTGAAGCATAACTTCTTTTATTCTAATAGCTGCTACAAACTAAGACTACTGGCTTGCATGAGTGTTACAGCTCTCACTCAGCCATCTAATCACTACATAGATAACACAGAGACTTCCACAGAGTCAGGCAGGAGTGGAAGAAGTGAAGAGCAGTCCCCCCCCTTTCTGAAAACATCAGGAGATTCTTGCAATGGGAGGGGGTGAAAATATCCCCATCCAGCTCAGCATCCTGTTCTCACAGGGGGCATCCAAATGTTTATTTTTATTTTTTATTTCTACACTGCCCTACACCCGAAGGTCTCAAATGGGAAACGGGCAAGAAGGATCTGCGCACAATCACCCTCTTTCCTCTGGCAACTGAGATCCAGAAGCTTCGCTGCCTCGGACTGTGGGGGCAGAGTAGGACCACTGACAGCCCTCTCCTCCGCCATGAGTTTGCGCCATTATGTTTTAAAGCCATTCTATTTGGCAGCCAAATCACTGTCTCTTGCTGGAGAGAGTTCCACAGTTTAATTTACCTGCCCCCCTTTTAAATTCACCTTTCAGGCTGCCTCCCTCCAAATCCCTTCATCTGCGTGAGAAAGAAAGCAGAGCGGGCAGGAGGGCCAAGGGAGGCCAGGACAGTTCTGTGTACCTGTGAGCATCCCCTCGTTGACCACGCAGCTCCCTTCTATGAGGATGGCATCGCAGGGCAGAGAAAACTTCTGGCTTTCCAAGAGAAGGACATCTCCTGGGACCAGCTGGCAGGATTCCATCTTGCAGCTCCCTGCAGGAAAAGGGGCTCTGTTAAAGCGCAGGTGTCAGGGACTCAAGAGCGGGAGCACAGGGAAGGGAGGAGATGGAGAGCGAGGGGGAGCAATCCGAGGGCAGCGTAGGAGAAGATGACAGTAGCCCGAGAGATTCCATGAGCCTCTCCAGCGAATCGGAAGATTCACAGAAGGGGGCGCCGGTGGCCAAGGCAAGGGGGGCCCCAAGGGGGACACTCCAGAAGCAAGGGGCCAGCAGGGACTCCCAGAGCAGCAGTTGGAGATCAGGACCAGCTTCCCCACCAGAGCGTAGTGGAGGGGAGGAGTCCCAGGTATCGGGGCCGGCGTATTCACCACCAGGGAGAGAAGATGAGTCAGGGTTGACCACGCCTACATCGGAGAGTCAGGCAACGGAGGGGAGGTCACGTCCAGCCAGCTTCCAGGAGGAAGGAAGCAGTGATAGAAGCAGTGTAACGGTCAGGAGGAGGATCACGGGGTTGGCGCGAGAGCCAAGTTCAAATGTACAGGAGCGCGGGACAGCAGAGAACGAGGATTGGGAACCGGGCCCTAAAGCCCGCAGGAGGCAGGGGGAGGAGTCAGGCGACTCAGCGTCAGAAGAGTCCAGAATGGTGAATGCCCCAGCGGGCAGGAGGACCCAGAGGAGGAGAGAGGAGAGGAAGAGGTGGAGCAGGGCTAGGATCTTAAACTGGTGTCAGAGGGGAGGAGATTCAGACGGAGCTTCGCCGGTCTAGGGTTTAAGACGTAGAGCTGCGCGCTGCGGCTTTGAAATGGAAACTGAACTTCAATAAAGACTTTTGTACATAACGACAGCCTGGCGTTGGTCCTCTGTGAGCTGGGACCTAGGGGCAGCTCTGACAGCAGGTTTCCTAGGAAAAGTGCTGGAACAAACAACAACAGCAACCACTCTGGCACAGAGCTTTGAAGAGCTGAGCTCTGCCTAAAAGTCTGGATAGAACCTTATGCTTGTCCCTATTGAAATTCATTTCAGGGGAAAAGACAGGGTGTCGTTGTTGTTGTTGTTGATTTCCTGGTTTGGGCCCAGTTTTGCAATCTCTTTTTGGATTTAATGGAACCAAGGAGGTGACGGTGGCCCCAGGGCCAGATTTATGATGAGGTCCTGAGCTACTGAAGGTAATGGGGCCCTGTATATTTCCAGCTGTACTTTGTCAACAACAAATTGTCGCTCTTTTTTATGTTGAATATGTGCCATATATTAATTTATGGACCTAATAGGTATCTAAAGCCATTTGCACATAATAAATAGGAGCCTATACAACACAAAACACTGTTGCTGTATGTAGGGTTTATTTTACAGTGGTACTTCAGTTTAAGAAAAGTCCTGTTTACAAGCGATTCGGTTTACGAACTCTGCAAAACTGGAAGTATTGTCCGAGTTTGCAAACTTTACCTCAGTTTAAGAACGGAATCCGAATGGTGGAAGGGCACCGGCAGTGGGAGGCCTCATTCGGGAAAGCCCGTCTTGGTTTAAGAACAGTTTTGGTTTAAGAACGGACTTCTGGAACATATTAAGTTCAGAAACCGAGGGACCACTGTACAGTCATACCTCATGTTACGTTTGCTTCATGTTACATTCTTTCAGGTTACGTCCCACGGCGACCCGGAAGTACTGGAAAGGGTTCCTTCTGGGTTTCGCCACTTGCGCATGCACAGAAGCACTGTATCGTGCTTCGCGCATGCGCACAAACGCCAAATTGCACCGCGCACCTGCGCAGATACGGCACTTCAGGTTGCGCTCTTTTCATGTTGCAAATGGGCCTCCAGAACAGATCCCGTTTGGAACCAGAGGTACCACTGTATTTGTTTTTTATCTTAGATTTTGGAAATGTACATCTGTTTTTTTCCCCTTTACATTTTTCGGGGGGCCCCAAGAGAGTGGGGCCCGAAGCTACAGCTTGTTTAGCTTATCCGTAAATCCGGCCGTGGGTGGCCCAGAAGAGTTTGGGAACCCTTCCTTTGAAGGCCTTGAGGCTGCCCAGTGTGGGGAGATGGGGAAGCAGGATAGTGCCAGGAGAGGAAGGGGAGGCTGTGGGGCAGGAGAAGAAGGCAGCTGTCTCAGGACCGCAACACAAACACAAACACACACACCTTCATTCTTGGTCCAGGCCATGACTTCCACCTTGTTGTGCTCCTTCACCAGGTTGTGCAACTTGATCGATTGCTGCAGAAAGAAGAGACTTAGGCACTGAGCATGTCTGAGCAGGGAAGGCTGGTCCCGGGGGGGGGGGCTTCCAGCCTGCTCCTCTTTAGTGGGTAAAATTCAATCACATGCAAAAGGAGAGCCTGCTGGACCAGGCTAAAGGGGGCCCATCTAGTCCAGCATCCTGTTCTCACAGGGGCCAAGCAGGGGACTGTGGGAAACCTTGTGGCAGGGAGTTCCACAATTCAACCATGTGCCGTGTGAAGCAGGATTTTTTTATTTTTAAAAAAACATGTGCTGAATCTTCCAACATTCCCATGCATTCTAGCATTAGGAGAGAGAGAGGGAAACTTTTCTCTTTCCACTTTCTCTCACGCAACTTCCATCAGCCCTGACACAATATGGCTAAGGGGGTCAGGAGGATGGGAAAAGCCAGGCAGAAAAGCTGGCCAAATAAACCAAAGGCTGAGTGGAAGAGGTGCCTCTGAGAGGGTGGTGCCCTGCGGCGTGAGAGAGGACCGGGAGGCTTAAGGCACTCCCATCCCCAAACATCCTTTGCTTAGAATTAAAGCTCTATACAAATCTGACAGATTAAAGGCAGCAGGGATCTCTTGTCCTGAGTTCCAGGCTTTCAAGTTCTGTGTCCGAGTGCCCCCCTTTTTTTGCCCCAGAGCTTTTCCTGTGAAAACTCACTCTTTGAAACTGAAGCAAATGGCCATTGGGGTTTTCTGCAGACTGTTGTTTGCTCCAATTTGGCTTTAAAGAGCAGGTTTTTGCTGGGAAATCTCTGGATCAAAAAAAAAAAAAAGTACAAAAAGAGCATTTGGCCATGGAGAAGCCCTGAGCGGCAGACTCACCTGTCGGAGGTCGTACACCGTGAGGGCGATAGAGATGACGGACAGGATGATGATGGCAACAGAGTACTCAATGTATCCCTGGAACAGCCAGAGGCTCAGCGTGAAGGCTTGGAAGATGTAAAAAGGGTTCAGGATCTGTAGAGGGAACACGGGCCAGAGAACGTCAGTCTGCCTGTCTGCCTATCTCTGACCGACGAGCATCCCAGGACTCCATGCTGGGCCTCTTGCCAACTAGAGAGGCAGTGTGGTGCAGGGGTTAGAGTGCTGGACTAGGACCTAGGAGACACCAAGGTTCGAATCCCTGCTAAACGGCCTCGGCCCAGTATTCCTGAAGGAGCATCTCCACCCCCATCGTTCTGCCCAGACCATAGCTGTCAATGTTTCCCATTTTTTAAGGGAAGTTCCCTTATTCCGAATAGGATTCCTTGCAAGAAAAGGGGAAAGTTGACAGCTATGCCCCAGACACAGATCCAGCTCTGAGGGCCTTCTGGCGGCTCCCTCCCTGCGAGAAGCGGTTACAGGGAACCAGGCAGAGGGCCTTCTCGGTGGTGGCACCTACCCTGTGGAATGCCTTCCATCAGATGTAAGAAAATCAACAACTATCGGACTTTTAGAAGACATCTGAAGGCAGCCCTGTTTAGGGAGGTTTTTAATGCCTGATGTTTTAATGTACAGTGGTGCCTCGCTAGACGAAAAGAATCCGTTCCGCGATTCTCTTCGCCTAGCGGTTTTTTCGTCTTGCGAAGCAAGCCCATTGACAGCTTAGCGGATTAGCGCTACAGCTGTCAAGCGGCTTCCAGCGATCAGCTGTTAAGCGCCTTATCAGCGGAACAGCTGATAAGCGGCTTAGCGGCTTAGGAAAAGGGCGGAAAAAGCGGAAAAACCCCGTGGGGGGGGACGCAAGATTTTTTCGTCTTGCGAAGCAACCCCATAGGGAAACTCATTTTGCGAAGCGCCTCCAAAACGGAAAACCCTTTCGTCTAGCGGGTTTTCCGTCTTGCGAGGCATTCGTCTTGTGGGGCACCACTGTAATTTTCATCTTTTGTTGGAAGCCTCCCAGAGTAGCTGGGGAAACCCAGCCAAATGAGCAGGTAGAAATAATAAATGATGATGCTCCTCACTGGGCGTGACCTTGGGGACCAGTCGCTGCCTAGCCTACCTCACAGGGTTGTTGTGGGGGCCCAAGAGCAATGCGCACCACCATGAGCTCCTCAGAGGAAAAGGTGCAACAAATAAATAGGTCTCTCCAGGACCCTCAGCAGAGCTTCGCCACCCATCCACCCTGCCACTGCGATGGCTGTTGCCTCTTTCCCTGCGATCTTCAGAGGTATATAACTTTAACAAATAACCAAAATAAAGGGACCCTCGTTACCTCTTTAAAGAGCAATTTCCAGATAGGACGGACTTCGATTTCAATGGCGTTGGGGCCACAAACCAACTTCCTGAGAAAGACAGGAGAGATGGAGGAGACCCCCTTAAGACCTGAGGAACAAACAGCCCAGACCTACAGGGCAAGGCAGGGATTTGGCGTCTTGCTCCTTCTGTCCAGTCTCAAGAACATATGAAGAACTCTGCTGGATCAGGCCAGGGGCCCATCTAGTCCAGCATCCTGTTCTCACAGGGGCTGACCAGATGCACCAAAGGGAAACCAACCAAAGCAGGATTCGAACACAAGAGCAACTCTCTCCCTCCTGAGGTTTCCAGCAACTGGGATTCAGGAACATTGCTGCTTCTATCTGTGGAGGCAGGGCAGAGCCGTCCTGGCTGGGAGCCCATCAATAGTCCTCTCTTCATGAATTTGTCTAATCCTCTTTTACAGCCATCCAAGTTGTTGGTCCCCCACAGAAAATTATCTCCTAAGCTCCTTCCCTGCTGGATAGTGCCAGAGGCATGGAGACATATTTAAGAAGCAATAGAAAGGGAAAGGGAAAGGGAAGGAGAAAGAGAAAGGGAATGAGAAAGAGAAAGAGAAAGGGGAAGAGGGAGGGAAAGGAAGGGAAGGGGAGGGGAGGGGAGGGAAGGGAAGGGAAGGGAAGGGAAGGGAAGACAAGACAAGACAAGACAAGATACCAATGAAAGAAGAATGGCAAGTTAAAATTATGGAATATGCAGAAACGGCAAAACTCACGGGAAGCCTCAGAGACAAAGACAACAGAGATTTTTAAAAAGACTGGGAATCATTTGTGCTGTATTTACAGAAATGTTGTAAAGAAATGGACTCACTAGCAGGGTTTGAGTAAAACACTGACAATTAAGAAAGCAAGAGTAAAGTTCAAGAAATGACAATACGGAAATTAATTAAATGTAAGAAGTAACTGGAAGAAAATTTGGTATGAAAATGATAAGAATGTAAGAGCATTCAACTAAAAGAGAGGAAATAAGGGAAAGTTTAAGCAGAAGTAGCAAATTGTTAAAGAACCAGAAGGGGAAGTTGAGGGAAGTCTCAGGGTGGGGAGAGTTTTGTTTTGTTCTGTTTCCTTTTATATGATAAATATGTTGAATATTGAATTGTAGAATGTAATAAAAATGTATTACAAAAAGAAAGAGGGATTAAATTTTTGCAGCAGGTTGGACTAGATGAGGAGCAGCTCTGCCCCATGGACCACACCTGAGCGCCTTCTCCTTCCTCGTCAGCCCGTCTCCAAATTTGTGATAGATTTCGTAGCAAGTGTTGGAGTCCTCCAGCGACCTAGAAGGAGACAAGGCAGAAAGGTGAGAGGGCATTTCAGCCAGGGCCCCTCCGACCCCTCAGAGTCTCCAAGTTAAAAAAGAGTCAAGTTAAAAACTCACCCGACTCTCAGGAACTGCTTTTCCGTGAGGTCCCAGACATAACGGATTTTTTGTACATGGATGTATCTCACCTGTTAGAACAATGCATGGCTACGGTTATGGTTATTTATCTAGAAGCATCTATAAAATGAATGGATGGGGGGGGGCAAATGGGAACAATGATTAAATTAACTTATTGTGAAATGATATAAATTAATATGTGCAAATACATATAAATCATATAAATCATCAGATTTCTTGTGACATTTTGGGTATTTTTCATAATGTTTCGGAATGATAAGTTTTACGATAATGTTCCACCCTATGCTGTCTTTATGAATATTTCTTTGGTTTACTTTACTGAATCCAAAATTAAAAATTAAAAAGCTGTAGCTTCAATGCTTGAATTGTTGCATGGGACTGGATGGCGAGAGTCATCTTCTCCAACCCCCTGCAGGATATTCAGCAAAGGAATTCCTAACAGATGACCACCCAGCCTTTGAGATCTTTGGGTGAAAGTCATCACACAAATGTAATAAATAGCAAAGCAGTCGTAAACAATAAAACAGTAGAATACACAACCAAATTGAATAACCACATAAATCACAACAAGATCTAAAATAAATATACAAAACCTTACAGTAACCCCCCTACCCAAAAAAATTATCCTAAGCCAAAGAGTCTGTTCAGCAGTCTCAGCTTTTGTAGATGGAGTCTCTCCTTCTATCCATCTCACTGGGCTAGGTGGGAAAAGGCCTGCAAGGGAGGGAGATGGTCTTCCAGGACTCGCAACCAATATGGTTTTTGGCCTCTTCAGAAAAGAGTGATGGAGGATGGAGTGAAGAGTGAGAGGGGGTGGTAGTTGTGAAGGAGGGTTGTTTAAATCAGGAGTAGAAGAACAGCATTTACTTAGTTACCATTGTAATTAAGTAAAAAAGAAGCAGGAACTTTTAAAGACATCTGAAGGCAGCCCTGTTCAGGGAAGTTTCTAATGTGTGACATTTTGATGTATTTTTAATCCTTGCTGGAAGCTGCCCAGAGTGGCTGGAGAAGCCCAGCCAGATGGGCAGGGTACAAATGAATTATTATTATTATTAGTAGTAGTAGTAGTAGTAGTTCCCCCCACCTTCCCCAGGTAAACAGGGAGGTGGTTTTTTTGGGGGGGGGGGTGTTCCTGATCCTCCCATGCAGTTCCCAAGCGGCTCCAACGATGCTCAATGGCTCTGAATGTGCCCCGTTTGCCCATTGAAGCATCCCAGCCCATAAGCAGGTATGGACCTCTCTGCTGTGCCCCAGATAACTCTGCCGTGTCGGCAGGGGGCGAGGATGGTGCCCTTGCCCCACTGTGCAAGCTTGTCATTTTTGTCAAAGTCCGGTGTGCTCTGAGAGTGACCTTGGCCCGACAAGGGCTTGGTGTTAGTTTCTGTTTCTGACTGTGCAGCTGCTGCAACTCACAGGACTGTGCTTACATTCCACAGACAGTCCAGGCTGTTGGAAGTCTAGAGACGGGATGTGACATTAGTGGTTTCCTGTTTCCTTTGTTCCTTTGTTTCAGTTGCTCTCTGCTTTCATAGAGAGAGGATGTCTTTTCTGTTGTGCGTAGTTTAGAAATAAAACTCCTTAACATGTAGCTCATATGGTCTCCTCCTTCCCTGCTGGGAACTCTGCTAATTGAAGAATGTGCCTGGAGCCTTATCAAAGGCTCAGGTCATTAAACACGTAAGAGGTGATCTCAAAGGCTCGGTCGAACTGAGATCCCGATACTTGGAGACCTAGAAGTCAGGAAATTTGCCCCAGGGAAGAATTTTCAGAAAATCCTTTTGGGGTCCAGAGGACCACTTGGCATCTCTAGCCTCTGCGAGACACAGTATACAATTTTACACATCACTTGGGAAGACAGGTGAGCAAATGACAGTGTACTGGAAGAAGCAAAGATCACCAGTGTCAAAGCAATGATTCTTCAACATAAACATCATTGGACAGGTATTGTTTGTGGATGGCTCATTATCGTCTTCCAAAGCAACTACTCCATTCCGAACTTAAAAATGGAAAGTGTAATGTTGGTGGTTGTCAGGTCTGCCTCTAGATCCCAGCTCACAGAGGACCAACGCCCGGTGGATATAATGTACAAAAGTCTTTATTGAAGTTTAGTTTCCATTTCAAAGCTCTGGGCGCGCAGACCCACGTCTCGACGCTAGACCGGCTAAGTCCCCTCTGACTCACTGCTCCACCCACACCAGATTAAGATTCTAGCCTGGCTCCACCTCCTACGCTGTTCTTTCCTTCGCTGGGTCCTTCTGCCCTCTGGGGTTCCCTCCTTCCTGGATTCCTCTGACGCTGAGCCTCCTGAGTCTTGCCCCTCCCTCCGGCGGGCTTTAGGACCTGGCTCCCTTTCCGGGCTCCCTGCTGTGCCGCGCTCCTGTACATTTGAACTTGGCGCGCGCGCCCAGCCGGTGACTTTCCTTCTGACCGTTTCCCCGCTTCCTGATGTGGGCGTTGCCAAACCTGACTCCTCTCCTCCCGCTGGTGGTGAGGACACTGGTCCCGACTCCTGGGACTCCCCCTCCCCACTGCGCTCTGGTGGAGAAGCTGGTCCTGATTTCCAACTGCTGCTCAGGGACTCCCCGCTGGCCCCTTCCTCCTGGGGCTTCCCCCCTGGAGCCCCCCTTGCTCTGGCCACCGGCGCTCCCTTCTGTGAGTCCTCCGATTCGCTAGAGAGGCTTGTGGAATAACTCTGGCCACTGTCACTGCCTGCGCCCCCCTCGTACTCCTCCTCCTCACTCTCCATTTGCTCCCCCTCCTGTGTCTCTCCTTCTGAACCCCTGACAGTGGTCAACAAGAGGTTTAAAGATCTCAAGGCAAAGCTTTAAAAATGTGGTATAAACACCAACAATTGGGAAACACTTGCCCGTCGCGCTCCAATTGGAGAACAGCCTTGACTAAAGGTGTCATGGGCTTTGAAGACTCTCAAACTCAGGATGCAAGGGAGAAATGTGCTAAGAGGAAGGCAAATCCACACTCTGATCAACTCCCACCCGGAACCTATGTCCCCACTGTGGAAGGACGTGTGGATCCAGAATTGGCCTCCACAGTCACTTACGGACTCACTATTAAAACCGTGTTTATGGAAGACAATCTTATTGGGCTACGAGGGATTATCAAAGAAGAAGAAAACAAATTCTTCTGATCTAGAAAGGAAGGGGCAGGGAAGGTGGGGATGGAAAGAAGCCTCTTTTTCGTGCCCATCACTCATTTGCTGGTTTGTGCCGAGAAAAGCTCACCGTCATTCTAGGCTTCATGATGGCCCTGCTGATGACAGAATCCTGGTCAGCACGGAAAAGGAGGTGGTCCAGCTTTTCACTGTCCAAGACACTCTGCAAATCCAGGTGGATCACCTTCTTCCTGGTATATTTCTTAAACTCATCCTAGGGGAGGGAAAACACAGTGTGAATCCTGTTGGTAATTCACAATCCGGTTAAAGCAGGACAAATAATGCAGCTATTCATACAAGCCTTAGGGCTTTTCCCACACTCAACGTCTTCCCTGCTCTTTCCAGGCTGAGGGCCGCACTTTAGCATTCTCAAGGCAAAGCTTTAAAAAGTAGTACATATATCCAAAACACATGTAAGGGTGTTAAAAAATACGAGACTAGGACAGGAATATATAGCATCTGGAACAGAAAGAAAGAGGGGAGTGGTCATCTATGTAAATAGAATGTTGAAATCTCAAATGTTATTCCAAGATGATGAAGGTAGAGTACTTGGAGTAGAAATACAAACAAAAGAAGGGGAAATCATAGTGGTGGGAATATATGCTCCGAATAGTAAAAAATATATGATTTTTTTAGAAAACTGGAAGAGAGATTATGGGATTATGTGGACGAAAATATAGTAATCATGGGAGATTTTAATGGGGTGGCATCAACAGAAATGGACAGAATGCAAAGAGACAAAATGTCGAGTTCAGGTAGATTACCACTCTCCTTTTTCCACTTAATTGAGAATTTTAATTTATATGATGCCTGGAGAACAAAAAATCCAAGTGATAAGACATAACCCACTACTCAGAGGTGAAAAAATCTGGGGGACAAATCGAGGCAATATGGCTATCAAAAAAGTTGATGTTGAGTTTAGAAAAAGCAGAAATACTGAATAGATCAATATCAGATCACAATCCAGTATCCCCTGACAGGTATATATGAATTTTCAAAATCATACTAAGGGAAGGTGGAGAATGAACGAGGAGGTATGGAGAGATGATTAAAAGGGCTAAGGAACTATTGAAAGAATTCTATGAAATAAATGAAAATCAGGATACGGATAAAAAATGATTTGGGAAGCGAGTAAAGCTTATATGTGAGGGTATGTAATACAACCCCCTTCATGGATCACTGCCTTGCCGTGGCGAAGGGGCTTGAATAACATAGAGAAGCTATGAACTATGCCAAGCAGGGCACCCAAAATGAATAGGTCATAGTGGAGAGTTTTGACCAAACGTGATCCACCTGGAGCAGGAACCAGCAAGCCACTCCAGTATCCCTGCCAAGAAAACTCTGTGGACAAAGACAACAGGCACATAAAAGTTATGACGCTGGAAGATGAACCCCTCAGGTTGGAAGGCGTCCAACATGCTACTGAGGAAGAGCGGAGGACAAGTACAAGTAGATTCAGAGCTGATGAAGCGACTGGGTCAAAGCCGAAAGGACGCTCAGTTGCAAATATGCCTGGAAGCAAAAGGAAAGTCCAATGCTGTAAAGAAAAATATCGCATAGGAACCTGGAATGTAAGAACCATGAACCTGGGTAAGTTGGATGTGGTCAAAAATGAGATGGCAAGAATAAATATTGACATCCTGGGCATCAGTGAACTAAAATGGACGGGAATGGGCGAATTCAGTTCGGATGACTATCATATCTACTACTGTGGGCAAGAAACCCGTAAAAGAAATGGAGTGGCCCTCATAGTCAATAAAAGAGTGGCGAAAGCTGTACTGGGATGCAATCTAAAAAATGATAGAATGATCTTGATACGAATCCAAAGCAGACCTTTTAACATCACAGTAATCCAAATTTATGCACCAACTACTGGTGCTGAAGAAACAGAAATTGGCCAATTCTATGAAGACTTACAACACCTTATAGAAGTGACACCAAAGAAGGATGTTCTTCTCATTATAGGGGATTGGAATGCTAAAGAAGGGAATCAAGAGATAAAAGGAACAACTGGCAAGTTTGGCCTTGGAGATCAAAATGAAGCAGGGCAAAGGCTAATAGAGTTCTGTCAAGAGAACAAGCTGGTCATCACAAACACACTTTTCCAACAACACAAGAGACGACTCTACATATGGACATCACCAGATGAGCAGCATCGAAATCAAATTGATTATATTCTCTGCGGCCAAAGATGGAGAAGCTCTATACAGTCAGCAAAACCAAGACCTGGAGCTGACTGTGGCTCAGATCATCAGCTTCTTATAGCAAAATTCAAGCTTAAACTGAAGAAAGTAGGAAAAAGCACTGGGCCGGTAAGATATAATCTAAATCAAATCCCTTATGAATACACAGTGGAAGTGAGGAACAGGTTTAAGGATTTAGATTTGCTGGACAGAGTGCCTGAAAAACTATGGATGGAGGCTCGTAACATTATACAGGAGGCAGCAACGAAAACCATCCCAATGAAAAGGAAATGCAAGAAAGCAAAGTGGCTGTCCAACGAGGCCTTACAAATAGCTGGAGAGAGAAGGCAAGCAAAATGCGAGGGAGATAGTGAAAGATACAGGAAATTGAATGCAGATTTCCAAAAAATAGCAAGGAGAGACAAGAAGGCCTTCTTAAACGAGCAATGCAAAGAAATAGAGGAAAACAATAGAATGGGAAGAACCAGAGATCTGTTCAAGAAAATTGGAGAAATGAAAGGAACATTTTGTACAAAGATTACTATAATAAAGGACAAAAGTGGTAAGGACCTAACAGAAGCAGAAGACATCAAGAAGAGGTGGCAAGAATACACAGAGGAATTATACCAGAAAGATATGGATGTCTCGTACACCCCAGGTAGTGTGGTTGCTGACCTTGAGCCAGACATCCTGGAGAGTGAAGTCAAATGGGCCTTAGAAAGCACTGCAAATAACAATGCCAGTGGAAGTGATGGTATTCCAGCTGAACTATTTAAAATTTTAAAAGATGATGCTGTTAAGGTGCTACACTCAATATGCCAGCACGTTTGGAAAACTCAACAATGGCCAGAATATTGGAGAAGATCAGTCTACATCCCAATATCAAAGAAGGGCAGTGCCAAAGAATGCTCCAACTACCGCACAATTGCACTCATTTCACATGCTAGCAAGGTTATGCTTAAAATTCTGCAAGGAATGTTCAAGCAGTATGTGGACCGAGAACTCCCAGAAGTGCAAGCTGGATTTCGTAGGGGCAGAGGAACCAGAGACCAAATTGCAAACATGTGTTGGATTATGGAGAAACCTAGAGAGTTCCAGAAAGACATCTACTTCTGCTTCATTGACTATGCAAAAGCCTTTACTATCCAAGTAAAGAAATTTCAATGCTTTTGGTAGATGCTGAAAAGGCATTTGACAGTGTCTCTTGGAAATTTATGATTAAAACCTGCAAAAGTTTAAATTTAGGGAAGAATTATGAATAGAATTCGAGCAATTTACAAAAAAACAAAGAGCCAAATTAATCCTAAACAACAAAATTACCGAAGAATTCGACATCGAGAGAGGAACACTGTTGGAGATAAGCAGTGTCCAGTGCACAGCGGAATGATGAAAAGTACGTGCCAACATGCTCTATATTACTTTATTTACACTTCAAAGCTGGTAATTTACAGAAAAAACATCTTCCCTCTGCCGGAGCAGAGAAAGGCATCCTCTCTCCTCTAAAGCACGGAGAGAATCACACTGAACTGCAAAGAACAGTGAAAAACAGGAAACCAGTGTACGTCACATCCAGTCTCCTTTCCCGTGAGAAAACCCAACAGCACTTGACTGTGGAATGTAAACATTGTCTTGTGACAAGCATTTCGCTGCTCAGTGAAGGAAGCAGAAACCAACATCCTCCCCCTTTCTGTGAACATCACTGGGCAGCGTGTTCGTACAATATCAGTACAAACCCAACTTCTGCACATAGGTACAGTGTTGATCCCTTGATACAATCTTGGACAATACATCAGCAGGAATTTCATTACCTGGCATATAGGACACCGTTACGAGTCCCTTTTGAATACGTTCCCTAGCATGTTGCAACTTTAATTGCAAGTGCTTCGTGCTTTGCTTACAACCTTCAGAATTCAGCAAAGCCAAACATGCTTTGTTGTCCTGGTAAACCTGGATTGGACATTTGACAGGAATTTTCATGTCTTTGCACAATTGTAACAACCATTCACAATCCTTAAGTGAATAAGACAGTGCATTCAGTTCAGCTTCACAAGTACTTAAGCTAACTGTTGTTTGCTTCTTGCATGACCAATCAAATAGACCCTGATTGTACTTATAGCAAACTCCAGACGTACTTTTCCTGTCTGTAGTGTCACTTCCAAAACTTGCATCTGCAAATATCTCAAGACCACCAGACTTCTGATTGTTAAATCTCAGTCTGTAATGCATAGTGCCTTTCAAATACCGCGCTATGCGTTTCAGAGCTTTCCAATCCTTAACAGTAGGATTGTTGACTTGTCTGCTTAGCAAATTACAGCTAACAGCAATGTCAGGTCTTGAACATCTGGCAATGAAGTTTAGCTTGCCTAGCACACTTCTGTACAGTGTAGTGTCAGAAAATGCTTCTTCAGTGTCATCTACCTGATAACCTGTTGTCATCGGTGTGTCTACAGGGTTAGCATCCATCAGGTTTAGTTTACTTAACACATCAGCAATTTTACGTGACTGGTGTACTAGAATGTTACCATCTTGATCTCTCTCTATTTCCAGAGATAGGTAGTTGTTTACCTCACCAAGATCTTTCATGTCAAAGTGCTCTTTCAATTGAGCTAGGGCATTATTGTACATTGTGATATCCTTCCAAAAGAATAAAAGATCATCAACATAAAACAAACAATACAGTTTCTTTTGCCCCTCCTCTTTGACAAATACGCATGGATCAGCTTTCCCTTGCTTAAAACCTAGAGAAAACAATACTTCAGTGAGTTTTGTGTGCCAACACCGTGCACTTTGTTTGAGACCATAAAGGGACTTCTTCAGAGCACAAACAAATCCCTGTTTTACCTGTACGCCATCAGGTGGAAGCATATAAAGTGATTCATCTAGAGATCCGTACAGAAAAGCTGTATTCACATCATGGTGACTAATGTGTAGATTCTCTTCTGCAGCTAGCTTGAGCATAAGCCTAATGCTCTCATACCTCACGGTGGGTGAGTAGGTCTCGTGATAGTCTTCACCTGGTACCTGTGCAAAACCTCTGGCTACCAATCTGGCTTTGTGTCTGACTATCTTGCCATTTTGATCTGTCTTCGCTTTGAAGACCCATTTGCTTCCAAGCAGTTTCATTCCTGGAACTACTGGAACAAGGTCCCATGTTTTGTTCCTTTCCAAGGAATCAAGCTCAGCCTTCATGGCATTTAACCATGGCTCAGCTTCCTTTGAATCCAAATCCTGGATTTCTTGGAAACTTGAAGGTTCAAACACCTTCTTGGAGCTTTTAACAGCTGTTACTGCTATCTTAGCAAACTCATCAGCAAATCTCTTTGGAGGTCTGCCTTTTGTTGCTCTCTGTGACCTCCGAATTAGTCTTAAGTCTTCAATACTCTCCTCTTCCTTCTTAGGAGAAAAGTGACCTATTGTGAACAATGGTTCCTCCAATTCTTGATCAGAGCTTTCAGAGGGTCGCATAGAGGCTTTCGCACTCTTGAAATCCTCTGAATCACCCGATTCAGTTTCAGACTCAGAATCAGAACCTTCATCAGTGGGTGTGTGTTGTTGTGGTTGCTTTTGATTATCCTCAGTCTCATCACTGTCATCAGGATAACATTGGAAAATTCCCACATTCTCCCCCCACTTGGCATTGTACTCAACACTTCTTGTGAGCTTAATTGCCTTAGAGTCAGTCATCATTATTCTGTAAGACCCTTTCTGATAACCTAGAAAGATACCATGCAATCCACGCTTGTCTAACTTGGAGTTTTGTGGTGAGTGAACCCACATGTCAGAACCAAAAATTTTCATGTGTTTGATGTATGGCTTCTTGCCAAACATCTTCTCATAGGGGGTACAACCAATCGCTGAAGATAACCTGCGATTACAACTGTAAGTGAAACATGAGAGAGCTTCGGCCCAATAACTCTCTGGAAGATTGGCATCATGCAGCAAGGTTTTTAACCCTTGAAGCAATGTCTGATTTGCTCGTTCCGCAAGTCCATTCTGCCATGGCGAGCGAGGACTAGACAAATCGTGTTGAATTCCTTTCTCAGTCAGAAAAGCTTCAAACTGCTGAGAAGTGAATTCTCCCCCGCGATCAGTGAAAAGAATTTTTATCTTCTTACCATGCACATTTTCCAACCAAGCACAGAATTCCTTGAACCTTGGAAAAGCCTCTGATTTCTGCTTGAGATTGTACACATAAATATACCTGGAAAATGCTTCAATGAGAACCATGAAGTACCTGTTTCCACCCAAAGAAGGCGCTAGTGGTCCAACCAAATCAGCATGAACAACCTGGTATGGTTCTGTAGCTTGCCTACTAGACACCTTACCTTTCGCAGCCATTTTTACCTTGTTTGCTGCGCATGCCTTGCACTTCATGTGGTACCTGCAGGGTTTAATAGTCATACCTTCAACCAAGGCAGGCATTTTAGATACTGCCTCAAAATGCAAATGACCAAATTTTCGATGAAAATCGTGAATACATTCTGCATGCAAACTTTTGTTAGAACCTGCAATGCAACAAGTGTCATCCTGCACAACATCATCAAAATACAAAACATACAAACGATCAACATATTCAGCATGCAATACATAATCATTTTTCTTTGTGATGATGCACCTTTTGTTCTTAAAGGAAACGTCAATTTTCCGCTCATTCAGCTGTCCAACGCTGAGCAGATTATGCTTGGCATCTGGCACATAAAGCACATCCTGTATCGATAAGTCCAAACTGTGAAGAACAACAGTTCCGTAGCCTTTACTGGGGATGGTGTGGTCATCCGCCTGGTGAATCGCACCTTCCTGCGGTGTAAAAGACACGAACAGTCGCTTATCGTTGCACATGTGGTGGGTCGCCGCTGAATCAACAACGAAGAAAGATCTAGATGTCTTCTGGACCTCTGCAACCTTTGGAGTGAAGCGTGAGACCATTGCCTTGTGCTGCGTTGTCCTGGACACCGGACCTTTGCCTTTGCCTCGGCCTTTTCCACGCGATGAGCTTTCGCTGCGCTGCTCTGTCTTGGCCCTGGGATATCTGCATTCCCTCTTCATATGGCCTAGACGTCCACACGTGTAGCATTTCACTGCCCTCAAAGCTTTGGCGCCATCTGGTGGTTCCACTGCACTATGGGATGACGTCTGTGAAGTCTCCCCCTTGCCCATGCAGCTATCACCCTGGCGGTCTGCTTCATTCTGAATCATGGCAGTATCACAGGCTACTCTGAGCTGAGCATGTGGCTGATTGGCATCAAATTCCCCACTTGCCTCATCCAGCCTTCTGCAGCTAGCCATCATGACTTTGGCATTAGCCTTCTGCGTCATCTCTGCTGCTTTAAATCAGGCTGCTTCATACAAGCTGTGTCTGTGTACAGCTGCTTCAATCCAAAAGCAAATTCAAAAACAGCCTCTGCTTTGTGAACCTGTGCCTTTCTGCTTAACTGCTTTGCTTATCTGCAGCTGCTTCAAACCGCATTCCAAAGGCAAGTTCAAAAGTGAAAGTTCTCTCTGCTGTCTTAAATTCATGCTGCGACACTGCTGCAGCTGCTTTACTTTCGATTTCCCCCAGCATAGGAAAAATTTATCCTTCTAGCCTTTTGCCTGTGCCACGGCAAAACCGGCTATAAAAGTTCAAAGTCCAGCCATAAAGCCATTAATTAGAAGCTGGCAGGCTGCCCGGAGCTGTAGCACATACCTCATCAAATCATCTTGACGCGCAGAGATATCGTCCGATCCGGCCCTCTGCATTCCGATCCTTTGCCGGCACTCCAATTCTTTGCTCCTTTGTTCCTTTGCCAGGAGCCCGACTTCTGGAGTCCATTCTCAAAACACTGCTGTCAGGACTGCCGCTAGGTCCCAGCTCACAGAGGACCAACGCCCAGTGGATATTATATACAAAAGTCTTTATTGAAGTTTAGTTTCCATTTCCAAGCTCTGGGCGCGCAGGCCCACGTCTTAACGCTAGACCGGCTAAGTCCCCTCTGACTCACTGCTCCACCCACACCAGTTTAAGATTCTAGCCTGGCTCCACCTCTTGCGCTGCTCTTTCCTGCGTTGGGTCCTTCTGCCCTCTGGGGTTCCCTCCTTCCTGGACTCCTCTGACGCGGAGCCTCCTGAGTCTTGCCCCTCCCTCCGGCGGGCTTTAGGACCTGGCTCCCTTCCCGGGCTCCCCGCTGTGCCGCGCTCCTGTACATTTGAACTTGGCGCGCGCGCCCAGCCGGTGACTTTCCTTCTGACCGTTTCCCCGCTTCCTGATGTGGGTGTTGCCAAACCTGACTCCTCTCCTCCCTCTGGTGGTGAGGACACTGGTCCCGACTCCTGGGACTCCCCCTCCCCACTGCGCTCTGGTGGAGACGCTGGCCCTGATCTCCAGCTGCTGTTCAGAGACTCCCCGCTGGCCCCTCCCTCTTGAGGTTTCTCCCTTGGAATCTCCCTTGCTCTGGCCACCGGCGCTCCCTTCTGTGAGTCCTCCGATTCGCTAGAGAGGCTTGTGGAATAACTCTGGCCACTGTCACTGCCTGCGCCCCCCTCGTACTCCTCCTCCTCACTCTCCATTTGCTCCCCCTCCTGTGTCTCTCCTTCTGAACCCCTGACAACTGCGTTTTTCTGGGCCCGGAACCAAATGTTGGAGATAAGCAGTGTCCAGTGCACAGCGGAATGATGAAAAGTACGTGCCAACATGCTCTATATTACTTTATTTACACTTCAAAGCTGGTAATTTACAGAAAAAACATCTTCCCTCTGCCGGAGCAGAGAAAGGCATCCTCTCTCCTCTAAAGCACGGAGAGAATCACACTGAACTGCAAAGAACAGTGAAAAACAGGAAACCAGTGTACGTCACATCCAGTCTCCTTTCCCGTGAGAAAACCCAACAGCACTTGACTGTGGAATGTAAACATTGTCTTGTGACAAGCATTTCGCTGCTCAGTGAAGGAAGCAGAAACCAACATACACAACAAGGATGTCCTTTATCCCCACTCCTATTTATAACAATATTGTTGTTGTTGTTGTTTAGTCGTTTAGTCGTGTCCGACTCTTTGTGACCCCATGGACCAGAGCACGCCACCCTATTAATAGTTCTGCGAAAGGACGAAAAAATAAAGGGCATATGTCTTGGTACACAGTGTTACAAAGTAAGAGCATTTGCAGACGATGTGATTATTACAACTGAAACACCAAAAGAAAGTACCATATTTTTAGCTCTATAAGACTCACTTTTTCCCTCCTAAAAAGTAAGGGGAAATGTGTGTGCATCTTATGGAGCGAATGCAGGCTGCGAAGCTATCCCAGAAGCCAGAACAGCAAGAGGGATCGCTGCTTTCACTGCGCAGCAATCCCTCTTGTTCTGGCTTCTGAGATTCAGAATATTTTTTTCCTTGTTTTCCTCCTCCAAAAACTAGGTGCGTCTTATGGTCTGGTGCGTTTTATAGAGCGAAAAATACGGTATAAAAAAGCATTAGAAAGAATGAAAGAATTTGGCGAAGTAGCAGGATTCAAATTGAACAAAGATAAATCGAAATTGATAACAAATAATATAGGCTAGAAAGGGAAAAAGGAATTAGAGGAAACAACAGGACTAAAAATAGAAAATAAAGTGAACTACTTAGGGATGTGTATTACAAATAAAAATACAAATTTATTTAAGGATAATTATATCAAAAAATGGAAAGAAATTAAATGAAGTATGGATAAATGGGAAAAACTAAAATTATCATTAGGAGGAAGAATATCTACGATTAAAATGATGATACGATAAAGATGAGCGTGTTACCAAAGATGCTATTTTTATTTCAGACAATCCTGATAATCAAAGGGGCAGTAATATTTAAAGAATGGCAAAGAACAATTTCAAGGTATATCTGGCAAGGTAAGAAGCCAAGAATACAGTTTAAGTTGTTAACAGATGTGAAAGAAAGAGGAGGCTTCGCCCTACCAGACCTGAAATTGTATTATGAAGCATCATGCCTCTGTTGGTTGAAGGAGTGGATGAGATTAGAAATGGAGAATTGTTAGACTTGGAAGGGTTTGATAACAGATTTGGTTGGCACGCATATTTATGGTGTGATAAGAAAAAAGTTCACAAAGGCTTTGAAAACCACATCTTCAGAAGATCTCTTATAGAAGTTTGGGATAGGTATAAAAACCTATTAGAACCAAGGATACCACACTGGTTGTCTCCATTAGAGGTGATGAGTGTAAAGATCAATATGAGGGGGAATTGGGTAACATATGGGAATTTGATTGTTAAAGAAGGAGGTAAATGGAAATTGAAACCCTACGAGGAAGTTAAAGAATATGTTAATGATTGGTTGCATTATTATCAGGTTAATGAAATGTTTAAAAAAAGAACTAAAAGAAAAAGGTTATGTTGAAAAAGAATCGAAATTTCAAATAGAGATATTGAATAATGACTTTAAAATTTTATCTAAGATGTATAAATTGCTGCTGGAATGGTATACCAAAGATGAAGAAATTAAATCGGTTATGATTCATTGGGCTAGAGATTTTGGATATAATATACAGTTATGTGAATGGATAAAACTATGGAATGAAAGGTTAAAATTTACGGCCTGTACTGCGTTAAAAGAAAATGTTATGAAAATGGTATATAGATGGTATATAACACCAGTGAAGTTACCAAAAATGTATAAAGTGTGTAATAAATGTTGGAAATGTAAAGAAAAGGGACTTTTTATCATATGTGGAGGGAATGTAAGAAGGTGAAAGGCTTCTGGGAAATGATATATAACAAATTGAAAAAAATGTTGAAATATACATTTGTTAAGAAACCAGAGGCATATTGTTAGGAGTGGTAGGAAATGAAATAAACAGAAAAGATTATAAGCTTTTTTTATACGCAGTAACAGCGGCAAGAATACTGCTAGCCCAAAAATAGAAACAAGAAGAATTACTGTCGATGGAAGAATGGAGAATGAAGTTAATGGAATACGCAGAACTTTATAAATTAACAGGAAGGATCCGAGACCTACGAAACCACAGATTCACTGAAGATTGGAGTAAATTTGTAGACTATTTGAAAAGTATTTGCGATGAACAATTAACGTTTTTAGGTTTGCAAGAGGCTCTGTGAAAATAATATTAGAAATATTGTAAAAAAGGGAATAAGAGGGAGAAGGTTTTCAATAAAAGGCAATATTAGATTAAGAAATGCGGAAGAAGGACTAAAACGGAGGATTTGCAGAAGAGCTGAGGGAACTCCAAAAATGTATTTGTGAAAAATTGTGTTATGTGTTTTTATATTTTTGTATTGTAAAATGAATAAAAAAAAATTTATAAAAAAGTTAAATATTTAGGAATTTGGTTAACTCCCAAGAATATTGATTTATTTCAAAATAATTATACACCAATGTGGAATAGTGTTAAAAGAGATCTAGAGGTATGGGGAAGGTTGAAGTTATCATTTTGGGGAAGGATTTCAGCGATAAAGATGAATGTGCTGCCAAAGATGTTATTCCTGTTTCAGACAGTTCCAATAATCAAGGGGGCAACAATATTAAAAGAGTGGCAGAAGATATGGTAATTTCAAGATATATCTGGCAGGGTAAGAAGCCGAGAATACAATTTAAGTTATTAACAGATGCTAAAGAAAGAGGAGGCTTCGCCCTGCCGAACTTGAAATTGTATTACGAAGCATCGTGCCTCTGTTGGTTGAAGGAATGGATAAAATTAGAAAATATAGAATTGTTGGATTTGGAAGGTTATGATAACAGATTTGGCTGGCATGCATATTTATGGTATGATAAGAAAAAAGTCCATAAAGGATTTGGAAATCACATATTTCGAAGATATCTTATAGAAATTTCGGATAGGTATAAAAACCTATTGTGGGACGCAGGTGGCGCTGTGGGTTAAAGCCTCAGCGCCTAGGACTTGCCGATCGAAAGGTCGGCGGTTCGAATCCCCGCGGCGGGGTGCGCTCCCGCTGCTTCGGTCCCAGCGCCTGCCAACCTAGCAGTTCGAAAGCACCTCCGGGTGCAAGTAGATAAATAGGGACCGCTTACCAGCGGGAAGGTAAACGGCGTTTCCGTGTGCGGCTCTGGCTCGCCAGAGCAGCGATGTCACGCTGGCCACGTGACCCGGAAGTGTCTCCAGACAGCGCTGGCCCCTGGCCTCTTGAGTGAGATGGGCGCACAACCCCAGAGTCTGTCAAGACTGGCCCGTACGGGCAGGGGTACCTTTAACTTTTACCTTTATAAAAACCTATTGGAACAAAAAATACCACATTGGTTATCCCCATTAGAAGCAATGAGTGTAAAAAAGGTCAATATGAGTGGGAAGTGGATAACCCCTGACAATATGAGAAATTAATAATTAGAGAGGGAGGAAAATGGAAACTGAAACCATATGAGGAAGTGAAAGAATATGTTAATGATTGGTTACATTATTATCAGATTAATGAAATGTTTAAACAAGATGTTAAAGAAAAAGGTTTTTGTGAAAAAGAATCGAGGTTTCAATAATGATTTTAGAATTCTGTCTAAAATGTATAAATTACTGTTCGAATGGCACTTAAAAGATGAGGAGGTTAAATTAGTTATGATTCATTGGGCAAAAGATTTTGGGTACAATATACAGTTAAGTGATTGGGTAAAACTATGGAAAGAAGGTTTAAGATTTACTGCATGTAATGAATTAAAAGAAAATGTGATGAAAATGATGTATAGATGGTATATTACACCAGTTAAGTTAGCAAAAATGTATAAAGTTAGTAATAAATGTTGGAAATGCAAAGAAAAAGAAGGATCATTTTATCATATGTGGTGGAAATGCAAAAAGGTGAAATGTTTCTGGGAGATGATATATAGTGAGTTGAAAAAAAATGTTGAAATATACATTTACAAAGAAACCAGAAGCATTTCTTTTGAGCTTTGTTGGAAATTATATAAATAGAAAGGATTGTAAGCTTTTTTTATATGCGGTAACAGCAGCAAGAATATTATTAGCCCAAAAATGGAAGCAAGAAGAATTACCAATGCTGGAAGAATGGAGGATGAAATTAATGGACTATGCAGAATTGGATAAGCTAACAGGAAGGATCCGAAACCGGCAGGACCAGAGGTTCACCGAAGACTGGAGTAAATTTATGGAGTATTTGAAAAGTATTTGTGATGATCAGATGACGTTTGTAGGTTTACAAGAAGCTCTGTGAGGAGTAATTTAAAAATTTTGTATGCTAACAACTTAATAAAATTTTTTTAAAAAGAAAAGAAAACTTCAAAATTAGAAAAGGAAATATTGCAAAGCCATCAAAAAATACTTGCAAAAATGTATAGATTATTAGATTATTAATGAAAACCACCTTAGAACAAGAGACGAAAGGGAAAAACATGTTAAAATGGGAGCACGATTTGGGATATGAGATAGATCTGGAAAGATGGAAAACTTTCTGGGAGAAAAACATAAATTTTACTGCGTGTGATTTATTAAGGGAGAATTTCAGAAAAATTCACCATAGATGGTACCTAACCCCTGACAGATTGTCAAAAATAAATAAAAGGAACAACGACAAATGTTGGAAATGTAACAGAACAAAAGGTACATTATACCACATGTGGTGGACTTGCCCAAAGAATAAAACCTTTTGGGACATGATCCACGACGAAATAAAAAAATTGATAAGGACATCACACACAAAAAAGGCAGAGGCATATCTGTTAGGAATTTTAGATAAAGATATCCCAAAAGATAAAACTAACTTATTTCTATACACGACAACAGCGGCAGGAATTTTGATTGCTAGCTATTGGAAAGAAGACAGCATCCCAACAAAAAGAGAATAGTTGGGGAAACTTTGCGAGTACCTAGAACTGGCAAAACTGACGGATATAATAAGGAGAAAATCCAAAAATATGGTTATGAAGCAATGGGAGTTCTTAAATGATTACTTACAAAACCAGGCCTCGACTGCAAAAATCTGGTTGTGTTTAGAATAATCTTGTGCGTAATATAAAAAAATACAAAGTGAGACATTAAGGAAATCCAATGGGAAAATATGAAGAACAGAGGATCTGATGAACGGATTATAAAAAATGTGTGAGGCAAACGGTGGAAGTCTTTTTAAAAAACAACACTTTTTAAGGTTGATAAGGACAAGATGAAATTATACAATTGAATATAAATCATAGAATCATAGAGACCACAAGGGCCATCGAGTCCAACCCCCTGCCAAGCAGGAAACACCATCAGAGCACTCCTGACATATGGTTGTCAAGCCTCTGCTTAAAGACCTCCAAAGAAGGAGACTCCACCACACTCCTTGGCAGCAAATTCCACTGTCGAACAGCTCTTACTGTCAGGAAGTTCTTCCTAATGTTTAGGTGGAATCTTCTTTCTTGTCGTTTGGATCCATTGCTCCGTGTCCACTTCTCTGGAGCAGCAGAAAACAACCTTTCTCCCTCCTCTATGTGACATCCTTTTATATATTTGAACATGGCTATCATATCACCCCTTAACCTCCTCTTCTCCAAGCTAAACATGCCCAGCTCCCTTAGCCGTTCCTCATAAGGCATCGTTTCCAGGCCTTTGACCATTTTGGCTGCCCTCCTCTGGACACGTTCCAGTTTGTCAGTGTCCTTCTTGAACTGTGGTGCCCAGAACTGGACACAGTACTCCAGGTGAGGTCTGACCAGAGCAGAATACAGTGGCACTATTACTTCCCTTGATCTAGATGCTATACTCCTATTGATGCAGCCCAGAATTGCATTGGCCTTTTTAGCTGCCGCATCACACTGTTGGCTCATGTCAAGTTTGTGGTCAACCAAGACTCCTAGATCCTTTTCACATGTACTGCTCTCAAGCCAGGTGTCACCCATCTTGTATTTGTGCCTCTCATTTTTTTTGCCCAAGTGCAATACTTTACATTTCTCCCTGTTAAAATTCATCTTGTTTGTTTTGGCCCAGTTCTCTAATCTATCAAGGTCGTTTTGAAGTGTGATCCTGTCCTCTGGGGTGTTAGCCACCCCTCCCAGGTTGGTGTCATCTGCAAATTTGATCAGGATGCCCTTGAGTCCATCATCCAAGTCCTTGATAAAGATGTTGAATAAGACCGGGCCCAAGACAGAACCCTGTGGCACCCCACTAGTCACTCTTCTCCAGGATGAAGAGGAACCATTGATGAGCACCCTTTGGGTTCAGTCAGTCAGCCAGTTACAAATCCACTGAGTGGTAGCAAAGTCAAGGCCGCATTTTACCAGCTTCTTTACAAGAATATCATGGGGCACCTTGTCAAATGCCTTGCTGAAATCAAAGTAGGCTACATCCACTGCGTTCCCTTCATCTACCAGGCTTGTAATTCTGTCAAAAAACGAGATCAGGTTAGTCTGACATGACTTATTTTTCAGAAATCCATGCTGACTATTGGTGATCACAGCATTCCTTTCTAGGTGCTCACAGACTGTTTGCTTAATGATCTGCTCCAGTATCTTCCCTGGTATTGATGTCAGACTGACTGGGCGGTAATTATTTGGGTCCTCTCTTTTCCCCTTTTTGAAAATAGGGACAACATTTGCCCTCCTCCAGTCTGCCGGGACTTCGCCTGTTCTCCAGGAATTCTCAAAGATGACTGCCAGTGGTTCTGAGATCACATCTGCCAGTTCTTTTAATACTCTTGGATGCAGTTCATCTGGCCCTGGAGACTTGAATACATCTAGACTAGCCAAGTATTCTTGTACTATCTCCTTAGTTATTCTGGGCTGTGTTTCCTCTACTGAATAATTTGCTCCAAAATCTTCAGGTCGGGCATTGTTTTCTTTATTGGAGAAATATAGATGGGAAACGGCTATGTATAGTGAATACTTACCTACTTTTAAAATTTTTCACCTATGATTCTTTTCTTTTACTTCTTTATTTTTTCCTTTTTCTTTTTTTCTTTTTTCTGATATCTTATCTTTCATTTCACTCCTTTATTGTGAACAGCATTTTATAGAGGTATAAATAACTGTAAATATGAAACAAGGCAAGGTATTCTCTAATTTTTTTCCTTTGTTATATGTATTTTCTTTTTTCTTTGTATTTTCTTTTGTCGTAAATATATATGTTTTCTAATTTGTACTTAATAAAATTATTAAAATGCAAAAAAAAGTAGTATAAACACCAACAGTTGGGAAACACTGGCCTGTGAGCGCTCCAGTTGGAGAACAGCCTTGACCAAAGGTGTCATGGGGTTTGAAGACACTCGAACTCAGGACACAAGGGAGAAACACCTTTGTTCTGGGTTCCTCCTCCCTCCTGCATGTGGGGAGTGAGGACCCTGTTGCAACAGTTCAATAAAGATCAGGCTTCCTAGCTGCTTTGCTTCTCAATATTCTCTGCTTGGCCTCTGTTATTTTCTCCCACCAAAAGGGAAACCACTTAAGGACTCTTGACAGACTCTTGGATACCCCATAAGGGAAAAGGAGCAGGTTTTTCTTATAACACTATTGATAACACATCTAGCACCTCTGTGATGTGGTGGTCTGAGCAAATTCTCGGATTACTCATTTTATACACATCACTTGGGAAGAGAGGGGAACTAATATCAGCATACTGGAAGAAGCAAAGATCACCAGTGTTGAAGCAATGATTCTTCAACATGCACTCCAAGTGGAGAACAGCCTTTGCCAAAGGAGTCATGGGCTTTGAAGACACTTGAACTCAGAACGCAAGGGAGAAATGTGCTAAGAGGAAGGCACGCTTGGCAAACCCTCACCAGGATCAACTCATGCCCAGAGACCAATGTCCCCTCTGTGGAAGGACGTGTGGATCCAGAATTGGCCTCCATAGTCACTTATGGACTCATGGTTAAAACTGTGTTCATGGAAGACAATCTTCCTTGGCTTCGAGGGATCGCCAAAGAAAGAAATAATACCTCCCTAAGTTTATCCCGTCCTCTTTTAAAGCCCTCTGAATTGTTGGTCGCCACTGCCTCCTTTGGGAGTGAGTTCCACAGGTTAACTAATTCCCGGGTTACTGCCCAGTGAGATGTGGGAGACAGCCTACAGGAATCTCCGCAATGCCCTGCCTGGCTGTAACCTCTGGGGATGAGAACTTGGGGAAGCTGCTTGGGAGATGCAAAGGCCACCCACCGTTGTCCGCAAGAGCACGATGACGGCCTCTTCCAAGTCGCAGGGCACGCAGTTGGCCCACACGTCCCACTCAGGCTTCCAGTAGAAGAGGAGGAGGAGGACTCCGCAGGACAGGACATACCCAGCAAGGCACAGGGCCCTCCGGCACCCTTTAGTCTTGTAGCCAAATATATCCTGGGGGGAAAAGATTGGTGTATATCAGTATCAATGTCCCTGCATCATCAGAGCAGCAGATGGAGGAAATGGACCGAGAGAAGTGTTTCTTCCTCTTGCATAATCAGTGCCAGATTTACATATAAGCTAAACAAGCTATAGCTCAGGGCCCCACTCTCTTTGGGGCCCCCCAAAAATGGATGTACATTTCCAAAATAGAAGATAAAAAACAAATAAAATAAAACCTACATGCGGCAACCATGTTTTGTGCTGTGTAGGCTCCTATGATGTAAGTCAGGCATGTCCAACAGGTAGATCGTGATCTACCAGTAGATCACTGGATGTCTGCGGTAGATTACTGGTAGATCATTGGCTCCCCCCAAAGAAGCAGAACAACTGTGGCTCCCCTAAAAAAAGCTCAACATTTTACCTCCTCCCTGAAAAAACTCAACTACTTTGACCTGAACCCCCAAAAGGGGGTAGATCACGGCCAGTTTTTAACTCTGTGAGTAGATCGCAGTCTCTAGGGAGTTGGCCGCCACTGATGTAAGTCATGGCCCCCGCCTGTTAGCCTGCACCCTCAAATATCCCTCGTTTGCTCCTTTCTATATATAGGGTGCCTACATTCTGCATGGACTGGTTGCATGGAAACATGCGCAAATGGCTTGAGATACCTATGAGGTCCATCAATTACCATCTAGCATATATTCAACACAAAAAACAGCGACCATTTGTTGTGGACAAAGGACAGCTGGACATAGAAAGGGCCCCATTAGCTTCAGGAGCGGAGGGCCGCATTAAACCTCAATCCAACCCTGCACATAATACCAGTCAAGCCCCTTCCGATTTATTGCTAAAGAGTGAGCTTTCTGGGGCAAAGCGGTGGGCCAAAGGCAAAACTGCTCACCGGAAGAAATGATGAGGAAATAATGGTATTAGACGGTTTTCGTAATAGATAAGGGTTTGAATAAAAACTCTGCAGGAAGTCAGTCTGGGAAACAAAGTTGCTATCTAATTTGAAGTTAATCTGAGAAGTTTTGGAAACACCATAAAAAATTTATTTGGGGGGGGGGAGGAACCCGCTCAGACATGTGTCTTGAAAGCACAGGACAAGCGGGAAAGTGCTCAGAGCCATGCACTTTGGCGCAAATCAAGCAGGAGTGAGGAGAAGCCCCGACCACAGAGAAAGGAGAGTAGCCGGAAGGGCCCTGATCCACCCTTGGCACCTCAAGAGCAGGCACACCAGTCACCTGGCCTCTGCTTTTGTGGAAATGGCAAGAAAAAGCCTCTCTCTATTCCGTTCCAATTGCAGAAACTATTTTAAATGTGGATCTAGCGGTGAATGCCAATGAGCACATGAAGCTGTTGGGCAAATTGGTTTTTATTTGCATTTTGTCTTTTCATCCTGTATTTTTATGCTGTGGACTGACCTGAGATCTACAGATGGAGGGTGACATACAAATTTAATAAATAATAATAATAATAAAGGTCCTCTTTCAGAGAATGTATTTGGGGTTTTTTGGTGGGGAGGTGTGTCACTCCTACTGAAACCAGTTTATGTGGAGAAAGACACTCCTTTACAATCCTTTACAAAGGTTTCCCCCCCCCCCCCTCCTTCCTTCTCCCTTCTGAATTTCACACGCAAATTGTAAATGAATCCCAAACTGGGAAAATTTAAAATAAGGTGTCCGTCTTAACAGGCTTCCTTGGAAATTACATCCATCAAAACAATAGGATTTCAAAGAAAATGCACTTATTCCTATCATTATTATTATTATTTATTACATTTGTATGCCTCCCTTCATCAGAAGATCACACACAGCAGGTCATTCAGGGTGGAAGCGTTAAAGGGAAATACGCCCTGAACCTGAGGAACCAAACTCCTCCTGCTGCCCCTGGGATAATAATACACTAGTACCTTGGTTTACAACCATAATCCGTTCCGGAGGTCTGTCCGTAAACCAAAACGGGTTGTGACTCAAGGCGCACTTTCGCCAATGGGGCCTCCAAAAAAAAATTGTTCGTAATTCAAAAAAAGGTTGCAAACCGGGACATGCACTTCTGGGTTTGATGTGTTTGTAATCCAAAACATATGCAAACCAAGGTACCACTGTGGTGATGATGATGATGACGATGATGATATATTATTTCTAATAATAATAACAACATATTATTTCTAATAATAACAACAACACATTATTTCTAATAATAATAACAACATATTATTTCTAATAATAATAACAACATATTATTTCTAATAATAATAACAACATATTATTTCTAATAATATATTATTTCTAATAATAATGATAAATTGTTGTTGTTGTTGTTGTTTCTATCCCGCCCATGTATTTCTACCCCACTCTGGGGGGCTTCCAACAAAAGATTAAAAAAAATTTAAAACATCAGTCATTAAAAACCTCCCAATACAGATGTCTTGTAAATGCAGAAGGGATGCCTTTGGCCGCTTCTGACTGTCCCCAAAGCAGCATTTATTTATTTGCTAATATTTCTCTCCCGCTTACACTGACAGAAGTCTCAAAGGGGTGTAAAAATGGGGGGGGGGGTTTGAGACTATTAAAACAGAGAAACCGTTGCAGAGATGCCTGCGTTTGCATTCCTGGTGCCACCCAAACTCAAAACAGGGACAAATAAAACGAGTCAACAGTCCACCAGGAGTGGAAATTCGAACTTAAGGACAATAACTGGCACAACAATTAGCTGCAATCATATGAAAACCAGTGTAGGATAATCTGCCCTATTCAGATCTGAAGAGGGTTCCACACATAGGCAATGAATTCCTTCATGGTGTCTGACTAGGCGTTTGGCTGATTTTGAATTTGTTTCCAGTTATGCTTTCTATATTTCATGCTATCTTTGCGTTTACAGTGGCACCAAAAATCCCCCTTCTGCAAAAAAAGAGGGGAATAGTAATGATGATGATGATGTGTCAGGGAACTGCCATCAGTGCCGGAGGGAGAGAGCGGGCTCCAGAGGGATTCCAGAGAGCATCCAGGGATCGGGAGAAGCAGCCCATCTTCTGGGGAAGAGAATCAGTGTAGCACCAGTGGAGAAGGGGGGCAGATGGGGGAAGCGGCGAGGCGCTCCCATTACTCCTTGCCTGGGACCAGCGGGGAGAGTAGGGGTCCTCTGTTGCCCACGCCCTCCTTGCGCAGAAGGCATTCGTGCAGAGAGGGTAGGAGAGACTAGGCGTCAAAGAGCTTCTTTGCTGGAAGAAGTTCAAGAAACGCCCACTCATAGATTCTACCAGCGACTGAGTCAGCCACGGGCAAGTGGCGTCCGGACAGACAAAATTTACTTTGGCAACCCAGCCAGGTGTTTGCACCCAGCCAGGGAAATAGTTGCCTGCTTGCGCACGAGCAACCCCTTAGAAACCATAACATGATGATACTGTAATAATATTCATACTGCAATAATAATAATAATACTGTAGTAATAATACTGTAGTAGTGGTGGTGGTAGTAGTAGTAGTAATAATAATAATAATAATATATTTATAACCCACCCATCAGCTGGTTTCCCCAGCTAATGTGGGCAGCTCCCAACAGCATATTAAACAGAAGAAAACTTCAAACATTAAAAATAGGGAAGGAAGAAAAAGAAATCAGGGAAAGCCCTTTTAAAATGTGTTGGTTTTTGGGGGGAGAGGTTGTTACTGGGAGGTCGTTTTCTATTTTGATGGTGTATTTTATGGTTTTCTATTTTGATTTTATTCTGCGAACCGCCCTGGGACCTCTGGGTTTAGGGCTGTAGATGAATCCAATTTTAAAAACTGGTTTAAAAATAACTGGAGGCGCGAAGCCATGTGCTTCCCGGCCGCAGCAACCCAGTCGGATGGGCAGCATATAAATGACATTATCATTATTATTATTATTATTATTATTATTTTATTGTTTCCTGCCCAGCCCATGCAGCCACTGCCAAAGGCCCCCCCAAGGCCCCCTCCTGCTTCCCAGGCCTGTTGGCTCCCCAGTCCCAGCCCCTGTGCCCAGCCTCTGCCCCCTGTGTCTCCTCGTCCCCTCCGTGCCGGGCTGACCAGGTTCCAGGAGGCCGGGCTCAAGGTAAAGAGGGAGAAGTGCCAGATTGCCGTTCCACAGGTGGAGTTCCTGGGCTATCTTATCGATGCCTCCGGCCTTCACCTGACCACATCCAAGATCCGCACTATCCAGCAGGCCTCCATCCCAAAGAACAAGACGGAGTTGCAGGCGTTCCTGGGACTGCTGAACTTTTATAACATGTTCCTGCCCCACAAAGCCACGGTGGCTGAGCCTCTTCACTGACTCCTCAGCATGAAGACACCTTGGTCCTGGGGTCATCGGGAGACGGCAGAGTACAGTACAGTGAAGCCAGGCCGCTGGTCCTTGCCTGTGACGCCTCACCTTTTGGCATCGGCACTGTCCTTAGTCACAGTTTTCCAGACAGAAGAGAAGCACCGCTCGCCTACTTGTCCAGGACGCTATCTCTGACTGAACGGAATTACAGCCAGCTTGACAAGGAGGCACTGGCACTTGTGGCTGGAGTGAAGAGGTTCTATTGATATCTCTACGGCAGGACTTTTGACCTCATCACTGACCACAAGCCACTCCTTGGCCTCCTCGCCGGTGATCGTCCAACTCCACCGGTCCTCCCGCCACGCATGCTGCGATGGACTGTTTTCCTGGCTGCCTACCACTACGCCCGGGGAAATCGATGGGCCATGCCAACGCCCTCAGCCATTGCCCTCTTCCAACGTTTGTGGAAGACCCAGCTCCTGCTTCATCGCTCCTCCTGATTGAGGATCTTCCGGCAGCACCTGTATCGGCTGCCACTGTGGCCTCCGCATCTGCCCAGGATTGCACCATCAACCGTGTGCTCAACTGGGTGTGGAGGGGGTGGCCACAAGGGCCTTTTGCATTGGAGTTCCAGCCGTTCACAACCAGACAACATGAACTCTTGGCTCATCGCGGCTGTCTGCTGTGGGGAGACCGCATTGTGATTCCCCAAAGACTCCGTAAACGTGTCCTGGAGGCTCTGCACGTTGGCCACCCAGGAAACGTCAAAATGAAGGCGTTGGCTCGGTGTTACGTCTGGTGGCCTAACATGGACGATGCCATCACTGCCTGGGTTTATGCCTGTCAAGCGTGCCAAGAATCAAGGCCTGCGCCACCAGCAACTAAGGGATAAACCTGGGAGACGCCCAAGACACCCTGGTCGAGGGTGCACATCGATCTAGCCGGCCCCTTTCACGGCCGGACCTTTATGGTAGTGGTGGACGCCTATTCCAAATGGCTGGAGGTGGCCCTGATGCCCTCCACCACTACCAAGGCCATCATCCGGTTGCTGCGATGCCTCTTTGTGACGAATGGGTGTCCTGATGTCCTTGTCTCTGACAACAGACCACAGTTCATGTCAGGCACTTTTGAGCGGTATCTTTTGGGACTGGGCATCCGCCATGCCCTAACGGCACCATTTCATCCATCCAGCAACGGGCAAGCAGAGAGAATGGTCCACTCGGCAAAAGAGGCATGGGCGTGCCTGGGAGACTGGCACGAGCGGGTCGCCGAATACTTGTTTGTACAACACATCACCCTTTATGCGGCCACAGGGCGGAGTCCTGCTGAACTGCTTATGGGCCGCCACCTCAGGTCCCCGCTCGACAAGCTGCACCCAGACTTTGCCGAGGCCAAACCCCCAGGCTGTGCCAACGTGCCACAGTCATTTGTTCCAGGAAAACAGGTCTTTGCCCGGAACTTTGTGGGGAACATTCCTTGGGAGCCACAGTAGTGGGAGTCACTGGACCTTGCTCATACAAGGTGGCACTCGAAGATGGACGCTTGTGGCGCCGGCACATAGACCAGCTTAGGTGCAGGGTTGGGGACTTGGACACTACCGTGGTGCCCCCAACTGCGCTCGTGGCTCCGGAACAGACACTTATAGATGGCGAGGCTCCACCTACACCTCTCTCACAAACTGCCAGCGTGGAGCTGAACGAAGCCACTTCAGAGGGTCTGCCAGACTTACCTCAGACCACTGCCGTGCCTGACATTCTGCCAACTCCACTTGCGGAGGTTCCACCCACAGCAGCGGATCCAGGGGACCTAGGGTCACACCACAGCCTCAGCAAGAATTGGGTGGCCCCCTGGACTTGGCTACCAGTCCCCGGCGGGCTGGCAGAGTTTCCAAGCGCCCACCTTATTTAAAGGACTATGTTGTTGGATATGTATCACTGTTGGTCTAAGTATGTGAAATGTAACTGATATGCTTTTGTGCCTAACGTGTAGTGCTATATATAAGGAAACCATTACGATTGTAACTAACGCCTTGTCTGGGTGGGGAGGGGTGTTATGTACTGAAGTTCTCACCCTGGGCCAGCAGGGGGATACAGTAGATAGTTATGCAAATGAAGGATCGAAAGTGACGTTCAGTGATTGGATAGTTTTATCTGTTGCTACAGTTACGTTGTTCTGGAGCTCTATATAAGCAGGCTGACTGAGCTCTTCAGTTCAGTTCTGTTCTGGTCTCTGAATAAACAAGAGCTGTTTGAAGAATCGCTGTGTCGTCTGATATGTTTGCCCACAACTTAACAACATTACTCTGCCTTCAGATACCAGCAGGTGATTAAATGCTTACCTCGAGCTGCTAAAATAAACCCCTTCCTGGTTCCTGCATACCAAGCTCCCGTTAAAGGCCAGGAGCAAGCTAGGCTGGTATGGTTGCATTTTGCTGACAGCTTTCGCCTGCCGCTGTGGCAGGATCTTTATCTCTTGCAATAGCCTGCCCTGGCGGTGGAGCACCTCCGGGTTCAGCCCTCTCCACTTTAAAAAATGAAATGGCTATTTTATTCCAGCAAAGACACATGTTTCAGGGGATAAGGCTTCTCTGCAAAAGCTATTCTTAATGTGCACAAAACCTTGTGTGGAGGCTTGCATTTGCAGAATGGCTTTGTTTGCAGACAAAATAAATTTAAAATTTTTAAAAATTGTCCAGTAGCACCTTAGGGACCAACTAAATTTGTTCTAAGCTTTTGTGTGCATGCACACTTCTTCAGATACAGTGAAACAGAAGTCACCAGACCCTTATATATAGTGGGAGGGTGGGGTGGGGTGGAGGGTAGGAGATGGGTGATTGACTCGATGGGTATGGTAAACCTGTTGACGAACGACTGCAGTTAGTCCTACAGGAAAAAGCAAGTGATTTTTGCAGAGAACAGGAGCAGAAGCTAAAGCTGGGAGTGGGGAGAAGGCGGAGTCTTTGTTAAGATGGAGTCTAGTGTTAATGGATAACTCATCCCTGAGAGTCTGGGTCTGTCTCAGAAGCTGCCAGCAGGTTAGGGAAGGGACTTGCCACTGTCTGTCTCGCTCTCTTACTGGGACCAAACAGAATAGTTCTGGACTGAACCAACAAGTAAGAACCTAAAGAAAACTGGACTGCATTGCTAGTTGTTTAAGAGCAATGGGTTGGCTTGTATTTGCAACATTTTTTGTAACACATTTAAAGGCGGCAAAAAGGGCTCCCAGATGAATCAAAGTAAGGACTCAGCTATACGCCTGCAAATACAGTGGTACCTCGGTTTTTGAACGTAATCTGTTCCAGAAGACCGTTTGAGTTCTGAAACATTTGGAAACCCAAAACTCAATAGCTGACCACCTCAGGATCTTGTGCTCAGTGGAAGTCGCGCGGCATGTTCGACTTCCAAGGAGCGTTCAAAAACAGAAGCATCTACTTCCGGGTTTATAGCGTTCAAAAACCGAAATGTTCGTCAACGGAGACGTTTGAAAACCAGGATACCACTGTAAAACGTTTAAGTGTGTTGCAAAGTGCAGCTATGTGATGGTGAGCTATGTGAAATTCAATATATTTTTCAAAACTTTTTTTAAAAAAGCATTTTCACAGTGTTTTTATATGTGTGTAGATTCCACCCAAGAGCCAAGTGGTGGGGATTGTTTTGTAGGTGAGCTCTTCCCTCCACACTTAGCTTCCACTGTCTGGGGCTGCAGGACAGATTCCTCCAGCTGGAGGGGGGGGAATGAGCCCATTTCAAAAAGCAACTGATCTCAGAAGCGCCGATGCAGCATGCAGGCAAGGCGCAGGAAAGCCTGGTGGAGGAAGCCAGAAGTGGTGCCGCTGTCCCAGAGGAACAGCCGGCCTGCGTGGCACAGCCCTGGCATGGCCATCAAGGCACCGGGTGGTGCTCCCAGGTGAGAGAGCAGCCAAGGCCTTCGGATGACTCCTGAAAAATGAAGGTGCGGACAGAGCCCTTTCCCCACCTCCAGGATGTGTGGGAAAGATGTCTCCAGTCCTTTCACTGGGCAGGAGGGTGGAAAACATGTGTTTCTCTCTGTCCCTCACAGGGAAGATGGAGCAAGCTTGTTTTCTGCTGGTTCAGAATCTACCTGAACCAGTGGATTCAAGCTGCAAGAAATGAGATTCTGACTCAGCACTGGCGGTAAGAGCCATCCGACGGCGGAAGCGACTCCTCCGAATGTGCTTCAGTCTCCTCCCTTGGAGGTTTTGAGGCAGAGGCTGGGTGGGCATCTGCCAGGGTCTTTTTAAAGGTATGGTTCATGCATGGCAGGGGGCTGGACTAGATGGCCCTTGGGACCCCTTCCAATTCTACGATTTCACTACTGTAGTTAAACTTACAGAGCATTTCCCATCTCAATGGGGTGTTACTGAGCTCAGTTTGGGGAACTGGGGGGAGCTGTCAAAATGGTGAAGCTGATCACCCCAGAAGCTGTGGAACTGAAGAAAACATTGGTCAGGAAACTCTGGCTCATGACAGGAGCAGCTCTGAATCTCTGTCTGGAGGGCAGACGTGTTTTTCCATTCAGACTGTAAGAAGCAGAAATGCGGGCAAGGCCTTTGGCTGCGGGGGTACAGTTCTAAGTTAAGTTACATACCGTTCCTCTAAGAGTTATGTCGGATCATCATCAGCTATTTGCATATCCTGTTCCTTGCTTTTCCTTTCCCCAAGACTCACTCCTATATAATATGCTGATGATTCATCTTGGATGTTATGGTGTTTATATCTCATTCCGTAAGATGCACTGCATTCACTGGTCTTCTGCACCCCAAAAGGCCGCACCACAGAGGCTGGAAGTGGCTGAGGAAGACCTTCTCTGGTGCCCTCAACTCACAGTGGTGGACCTGGTGGTGGTCACCTAGTGGACCTGGAGCTCCCTAGAGCAGTGTTTCCCAACCTTGGGCCTCCAGCTGTTTTTGGACTACAACTCCCATCATCCCTAGCTAGCAAGACCAGTGGTCAGGGATGATGGGAATTGTAGTCTGAAAACAGCTGGAGGCCCAAGGTTGGGAAACACTGCCCTAGAGGATCCCAGGCTCAGGCAGTAACAGCTGGCTTTGATCAGCAGCCGCGTCTGGAATTTAGCCCAGAAAGTGCCAATCCGTGGTGTCCATGAAGGATGAGACCCACCTGCTCCCAGCTCCTGGCACCAGACAAAAATAGTGCTGGCACTTCTGGACCAGCTAAAGTTTCCAGAATGCATCCAAGGACAGCCCCACATGACATGCATTACTAGTAGTCTAGTCAAGAAGCAGCCACAGCATGAGCAACCATGGCAAAAGCCTTGGGCGCAGATGGTGTCCTCAACATGCAATCTTGCACGTTTCTGCACCGAGGGAAGCCCCATTGTGTACAGTGGCCCTTACTCCCAGGTAAGGTAACCAGGAGGTGGACTCTCCTTCACTGGGGAGTTTGAAGCAGATGTTGGATGCCCACTGTCTGGGATTCTTTAGCTGGCATTTCTGAGTTGCGGGGAGTCAGACTAGAGGACCCACAACTCTACAATTCTGTGATTCAATGCTACCCATCAAAGGCGTTTACCCAAACCCCCAAGAAACATTTGTCCAAAATTAGAGTCGGCCAGACAATCTGCCTAAGGCTCCTGCATCTTCTCTGGATCAAGATTAAATTCATTCTCCCTCATCCAGTCCAGCACTGAGGTTAAGAAGTTGCCCAAGATGGTCTCCTGTCTACCACAGCCGAGGCAGGAAGAATCGCAGAACTGTAGCATCGGAAGGGACCCCCAGGGATCATCGAGTCCAACCCCCTGCAGTGCAGGAATCTCAGCTGAAGCATCCCTGACAGGTGTCCGTCTAACCCAGTGTTTCCCAACCTTGTGCCTCCAGATGTTTTTGGCCTACAACTCCCATCATCCCTAGCTAGCAAGACCAGTGGTCAGGGATGATGGGAGTTGTAGGCCAAAAACATCTGGAGGCACAAGGTTGGGAAACACTGGTCTAACCTGAGCTGGATGTCTCATGCAGCGTGTGCCCTGTCACCAACACCCCAGCACAGTCTCTGTGGTAGCTCTTAAAGAACGGAGTGAGGAAGCCAAGACAAGACCTTCAGGGCAGAGGAGGTGTCGCGCAGAACCTCCTTCTGCGCCCTCCCTGCAAGGAAGGAGTGGGACCACTGCAATGCTGAGTCTCCCCAAACCCCACTCCATACCCAGAAGGACACTGTGCTGAATGGTACTGAAAGCTACTGAGAGGTCTAGGAAAACCAACACACGCCTCCTGGTATAGATCCCAGGAAGGTGACCCAGGCAGGGCCCAGATCAAAATGGACCTTACAGTTCTGCATTTCATCCAGAACCCCCTGGAGCTGAGGACCTGCTTCCTGCTCAGCCCACCTGGAAGCACTGTATGCTGCAACCTTTTGCTGCAGTCCCCCTTTTCATTCTCAGCAGGCACCAGCCTGGCCTGAATCCATCCTTTTTAAAGAGGACACATCCACCTGTGGATTCCTGCCAAAGCCTTGAAATGCACAGGGAGAAAAAAGCAAGCCGTCCAATGTCCTCCTGTCCCACCCCCAGCCCCAGACCCAGCCCCTCGGTTGTGCGCTCAGGGGTGCTTTCCCAGTGAGCCAGCCTTGGCCAGGGGGAGCAAGCCTTCTTCTGGAGCCAAGAGCAGGAAGGAATTCCTGAGGTTCCTGAAGACGCAGCTGATTTGGGGAGCCAGAAAGCTCAATTTTCCCCTGCCTCTTACCAGCTCATCCTCCTTTCCCTGGTTGAGGAGGTGGCGGTGGTCCTTCAGAAGGTCTCCCCCCATCAAACTTGGCGGCTGTCAAGCAGTCCAGGGCGTCCTCTCCCCCAAGGATGGCAGCAGCAACCGAAGCTCCGGCTGATCTGAACTCGGGGCAGAGCAGTCACTGTCTCCATGGTGTTGCCGCCTGCCTTTAAGAGCACACGCCTTCTTTTAGCCAAACCTGCAGTGGAAAAAAAACCTGTTCCAAACCTCTGGAGCCTTTCAGGCTTTCTCTCTCCCTCCGGTGTTATGCAATACCCTGCAGGAGACACCTGAGAAGGGATGCCCTGTCCAGGTGCCCAGGTGCCCTTTGACCCTTCACCTCTACCGCCTCTGCCCCAGACAGAAATTCCAGCCTGGAGTTGCCTGGCATGCAGAAGGGCTCACCTGTTTGCTGGACTCCTGTCACTCAACTCTTTGCCAGCCCCTGCCTCAACCTCAGAGCCACATCTTGGAAGGAGAAGAGTGGAGAGATGTGTAGGTATTGTGCATTTGAAGCACCCCCCCCCAAAAAAAAAGAAAATTCAGGGAACGGTGGTTTACCAGAACTACAACTCCCAACACCCTTAACAAACTACCTTTCACAGGATTCTTGGGGGGAAAGGGTCATTTGAGAGGGAGGGATATAATATTTTAAATATTTTTTATTATCGACATTTGACACCCTTTTAAACGTGTTGTGGAGGGTTATTGGTTTGTTCTTTTCTTGTTTTTATTATGTATTTTGTGTTTTTAGCTGGTATTTTTATGTTGTGAACCGCCCTGAGATCGGTATTAATTTTTTCCAATATAACAATAAGCACAACCCCTGGGAGGGATATAAATTGAATAAATAAGGGAGAAAATGTGCTCTGAATGTATGGTGTGCGATCGACGGAAGCTTCATGTTTCCAGTTCCATGTTTCCGGGTGCAAAGAGTTCTGCTGCTTGCATGAGTTTGCAAAAAAAAAGGGGAGGTTGTTAAGTTTGTTATTGGTATTGGTTATTGGCTTCTGTGTGCATGCACACTGATATGCACAGAAGTGTATCTGAAGAAGTGTGCATGCACACAAAAGCTCATACCAAGAACTGACTTAGTTGGTCTTTAAGGTGCTACTGGAAGGAATTTTTTTGTTTTATCAAAGGGTAAGTTATTCTGTCTCCCACATCCTGAGTTAACTATCCTCCTGCCAAACATAAAATGCACTTATCCACTGTCCATGTCAAGGAGCAGGAATCATCCTATTCCAGCGAGGGCTGGTATGCAGATCCTCTTCTTCTCCCCACTTCTCTGGGGGAAGAAGAGAAGCCAGTGCTGGCTTTTGGCCTGGCTGACAACTTAAGTCCAAGGCAGACCCTGGATGTACTTTGGAAAGAGGACATTTCCATCCCTCCCGCCGAGTCAACAGCCAAGTTACCCATTATGTCAAATCCTGCTGCCTGTTCTATTATTTCTGCTTCTTGACTTCTTGCTTGAACAGGCAGCTTTAGACTCCTGGGCACAAAAGAGTTGTGTTTCTTTCTCTTTTTTATGGCATTGTATGTTCTGCTTCTTTTGTGCATTGTATCCTTCCTTGGAGGATCAAGTTGGATGGCTATGTCAATATTGTTAATAAATAAATAACCACAGATGCTTCTATACGGATAGCTGGCAATGTACATTTTTCATTCTGCTAGTTAGCAGTCTGCATACGGTTGCAGAGAGCAAATATTCGTGGCTAATGGTCCCCTATGTGAAAGAGATTCAGCTCTCCTCACATTTAGCATAGTCTCTTGTGACATCTTGAAGACAAACGTTTGATGTCATAATGTGTGACGGAGTCATATGAACAATCCCTTCTCCAATGGCTTGTTAAATCCTTGGAGGCAAACTGCACAGTCACATAAGGTGGGGTATAAATATAAATAGTTGTTTATATTGGGCGTGGCGTAGTTAATTGGTTTACGACCCCAATTAGCCGTAGCTTAATCAAACTGGAGCCTGGCACGTTTCCCTCTAGCTGCGCCTCTTCGTTGCTCTGATTCACCGTTCGCCACGAATGCAGAGTAAACACAGCGGGCTGTTGCTCCTCGGTGTTTAGAAGATGAAACACACCCAGTCATTAGTGTGTTTATATGTCAGTCTTTATTACAGCAGTAAAACAATAAACAGAACTCTTCAGACTCTCCCTGGGCTGCTAGCGTTCATGGCTGCTTCCCCTTCGAAAGACAGAGACAAACTGGCAGTGGAATCAGGCCACTCCCTCAGTCACGCCTCAGGAATGGAGAGACGTCATCCAGAACTCCTTAACCCTGTGAGTTCTGAAACCGGTAACACCCCCTCTTCTATCCAGTCCTGAGGTGACCTGGGTGTTTACCTTTACAGACCTCTGTGGGATCAGTCCCTTTTTCAATGCCTTACGCACCTTCCTGACGTTCTTGTCAGGCAACCGTGGAACCTCCTCACAACTCCCAGGTTCACACTGTGCGAAACCAACCCACGCATTAGTGGCCTGAAACCTCTCAGGTGGAATTCCCTTCGTGGCGCGACTGGACCGCCTGGGCACAAACTCAGGTACTTCCTCTGACTCACTGTGGTCAGCAGGTGTGTCCTCACCATCACTATCCTCCCCCTCTGACTTAACGCGTCTTCGGACCTTTTGTACTTTGCTAACAGGAGACGAAGGCTCACTTTTGGGCTCTCTTTTAACAACCTGTGGAGACGCCCAATCCTGTTTTTGACCCTGGTCAGCGACCTGGTCCTCAACAGGTTCAGCCTCTGGCTCTCCTTCCTCGGAATCTTCCCCCTCTGAATCAGACAGACATTCTGAGACTCTTTGACCAACCATCCTGCTCATAAAACTCAGCATGTTTACTGACCAGAAGCTTGGTCTGATCACCTTCTGGATATGCGAATCTCCATCCCTTAGTGGCTGGCTCATATCCACAGAAAATCATTTTCTGGAACTTGGGTCCACCTGGCTTTTGTAGTGCCTTTGGCACTGGCACCGAGGCCGGTGACCCAAACGCACAGAAGAAATGAATCTGAGGTTTCCTTCCGTGAAGCATGAAAAACGGGGTGTCACCTACCACTGAATTGTAGGACCTATTCATCGTGAAGTTCACAGCCCGAACTGCTTCCCCCCAAAAGCTTGGAGGCAAACCAGAGTCTGACAGCAAAACCTGTGTAGCCTTGACCAGAGCTTCACTCTTGAGCTCTGCCACCCCCCTCTCTTGAGGAGAAGTCACCTTGTGATGTATCCCTTTCTGGTGAAAGAACGTCTGCAGAGCAGACCCAGTAAACTGTGCACCTCGGTCACTATTGACTGCCTGCACCTTGGTGGAGAACCTTAGTTCCACCTCCGCAACCCAATTTTTAATCAGTTGCGCTGCATCTTCCTTGCATTTGACAACATGGGCCCAGGAATTCTGCGTATAATCATCTGAAATTGTCAGCAGAAACCTGGCTCCTCCCAGACTTGGCTTTGCCATGGGACCAAACAGATCTATGTGCACAAGCTCAAAAGGTTTTGTGGTTACCCTGTCCACCCTGGGGTAACTGCACCCTTTTACCTTTGCCCTTCTGCAAGCCCTACAATTTAGGGATTTTCCACATTCCCGTATTTTACAACCCTTGGTGCACTCCGGTAACATCTGGATTTCTTCAAGAGAACTATGTGCTGTCTTCTTGTGCCATGCACACGCACATGAAACATGAGCGGGAACTGTAGCACGCATAGCTTGTGCCCTCTCAGCATTCCCCTCACCCCTCAGAGGCGTTTTAAGAACAAAGAGATCGTTCTGCCCCTTTGCAACACTGACCAGTTGCTTCCCTCCTTTGGAGATTGTACAAACATTGTTTTCAAAGCAAACCCGATACCCCTTCTGCAACAAATAAGGAACAGATAAAATACAGCATTTCATTCCAGGGACCACGTAAGCTTCCAACTGCCCCTGCAAAACAGAAAGATAAACATTTGCAACGTTAGACACAGGTTTCTTTTCCCCATTAGCAAACTGAACAGTTTTCCCAGCAGGAACAGCCCTGCAATTCCACATCTCGACAGCAGGGGTCTCTGGTATAAGATTCCGGTTAGCTCCAGAGTCTATTACAAAACTCATTTCATTGTCTCTCTTAGAGCTGTCCTTCAACATCGCCATAGCAACAAACGTCTCGCTGCCCCCTCCCTTGGGGCTTCTGCAGCTGTTCTCTCTGGTTGTCACGCCAACCAACTCCCCCTTGCAGGAAGACTTGCTCAGTACCTTGGCAGCTTCCGTAGATGCAACTGCCTCCGTTGCCTTGGAGACCGGACTTGTCTCTGCGTTCCCACACAGCTCTGTGGGCCTTATCTGCACTTTGTGCAGGTGGCTGGCCTTGAAGCGTCTAACTCTCCGCAGCTTCCCAGGCCCCGGCTCACGACGAAAACAACTCTTGGCTGCCTTTGGAAAACAAGCCGTTTCTGAGATTACACTGCTCACTGCCCCCCCACTGCTTTCAGGGCTCCCAGGACGTTTTCCTGCACCCCCTCTGGTGGGAAAAGGGCTCCCAACGCTTGGCCTCTGTCCTGGCTCCTCACACAGGTACGGTGCAGCATTCATACAGCTGCCAGCAATAGTCCCTTCGTCCCCCTCTGGGGGCTCACAGCTCCCCTCAGCTGTGTGTCGGCTCTCAAGAATGTGCCCAGCGCCATCTTGCCTCTCCCCTTCGGATGTGGCCACGTCTTGGCCCTTGCTTCCCACTCCCGCTTCACAAGCCTCACGGAGTGCCAGCCAAGCAGCCTCAGGCCTTTTAGCATCCAGGATAACATGCATCAGATCAGCACTCACATTCTCTGCCAGAAAAGCAAGCACACGCTTCTCAGCTTCACTCAGCTCTGCAGCCTTTAAAACTGCCCCAGCCGCCTTCTGTGGGGGCTGGACTGCTTCCCAAAGGTTTTTCCCGACGAGGAAAAATTCCGTGTGAAAGCTCCACTGCAACCAGCTTTCGCACATCAGCTTCTCACATGGCAGCTTAAGCTCAAAGCCATGCTTTTGGGACTGCGCCATCTCTCCCCCGATGCCCAGCGTACTCACGTAGCAGCAGCTTTCCGGCACCTGTCTCTTGGAGATGCGATTCCCCCAGCGAGCTCCTCTGCCTCTCAGCGTCAGGCAGGACTCCAGCTGGCCCCAGCGTCTTCTCAGCTGACTTCAAACACACCGGCACGATGTCGCAACAGCTTCAAAGCAGTAATCAGCGACCCATAACCTATTGGGCGTGGCGTAGCTAATTGGTTTACGACCCCAATTAGCCGTAGCTTAATCAAACTGGAGTCTGGCACGTTTCCCTCTAGCTGCGCCTCTTCGTTGCTCTGATTCACCGTTCGCCACGAATGCAGAGTAAACACAGCGGGCTGTTGCTCCTCGGTGTTTAGAAGATGAAACACACCCAGTCATTAGTGTGTTTATATGTCAGTCTTTATTACAGCAGTAAAACAATAAACAGAACTCTTCAGACTCTCCCTGGGCTGCTAGCGTTCATGGCTGCTTCCCCTTCGAAAGACAGAGACAAACCGGCAGTGGAATCAGGCCACTCCCTCAGTCACGCCTCAGGAATGGAGAGACGTCATCCAGAACTCCTTAACCCTGTGAGTTCTGAAACCAGTAACAGTTTACACCTTTTTATAAAACAGCAGCCAAAAAAAATGCTCTTTTGCAGGGGAGGGGCTTTAAAGTAGAGGAAGGGGAGAGGTGCAGTGATTTACCCTTCCCATGCTTACAGTTTCTTTGCTCCAAATTGCCCCCTCCCCAATTTTTCTCTGCTAAGGCAGGAGGTTGGGGGGGCTGCTTCCTCCCCACCTTCCCTCCCCTATTGCTTTTAAGCACTGTCACCATTAACAGCTTCAGTCCAGGGCCAGCTGCACATGGTTTTGCTCCAATGTCACGAGTGGGATTTGGCTAGACCTGATGATGGAGAAAAGAAAGATTTGCTGCAGCTGTTTTCAGATTGGAGAAATGTAGCGAAGACAGAAGGAGAGTCCAGGCAGAAATTCCTTGGGGGGGGGGCGGTGCTGTCCATACATCCATTCAAAGCCCCTGGTATCAAAGTGCCACTTTTACAGTCCCCTGCTTTAATCCAAAATTCCTCCTGCCCTAAATTACCGTATGTTTTACTCCATAAGACGCACCTTTTCCCTCCTAAAAAGTAGGGGAAATGTGTGTGTGTGTGTTATGGAGTGAATGCAGGCTGCACGGCTATCCCAGGCTACGCAGTGCTCCCTCTCGCTGTTCTAGCTTCTGGCTTAGCCCCACAAAGCCTCCGCAGGGCAGCCTTCATCACTGACGGGCTGTCCTTCTCCAACATTGTAGAAAAGCCCGCAAGAGCCATGCTCCCTTTAAAGAGCGCGTGGCTCTTGGCTGGCTTTTGTGGGAGGTGGGCGAACAGACAGAGGGCAGCTTAGCCATGCGCAGCCTCTTCCGGGCAGGGGGAGCCTTCATTCTGCTGCTCGGGAGAGGCCATGGGCGGCTATCCCAGAAGCCAGATCCCTCTTGCTGTTCTGGCCTCTGGGATTCAGAATATATTTTTTCTTGTTTTCTTCCTCCAAAAACTAGGTGCGTCTTATGGTCTGGTGCGTCTTATAGAGTGAAAAATACGATATACAGCTGAAATGAAGAACTGTTGGGGTTTTGAGTGGAGATACTGTGAGTTGCCTTCTGTCCTGGGAGTCAAAACAAGCCCACATTCCTAGCCTGAAGCTTTCTTCATTCTCTGTGTGTATCTTTTATACCTGACTCTGGTTGTTAGATCTCTGGCTTCTAATTAAAAAAGCAAAGTGATTCCAGTGTGAGTTGACCCCACCAGCCCGACCAGAACCCGGGGGCCACTAATAAGTCCACTGGGTGTGGCCGAGTGGGAGGCTAATCTCGCCTAAAGGTATGTTCTGGTACCTGCTACCTTATATAATTGTTGCAACTTCACTCCTTCTGGTCCTGATCATTCTATTCTGCATATACAAGAAGGATCACAGTAGTGACACCAACCCAGAGCCAGAACTGATAAGGTTCAACCCTGAAGGCCTACAGGGGGAAAATGAGAATGAATCTTCTGTTGATCTTGATGTGCTTGTGGCTCCAGAGAGGCACAATGGTAGTGGGTAATGCCTTTATAAAGCATGCTGAACACATGTTCCAAATATATGGGGAGAATGCTACCTTATACAGTGGTGCCTCGCAAGACGAAATTAATTCGTTCCGCAAGTCTTTTCGTCTTGCGAGTTTTTCGTCTTGCGAAGCACGGTTTCCCATAGGAATGCATTAAAAATCAATTAATGCGTTCCTATGGAAACCGCCTTCAGACCAGGTCCGGGGACAGTCTGTCCCCCGACCTCTTCTGAAGGCCGGTGGGGGGCGAAAGTCTTTGCTCCCCCCCCGCCTTCCCGGGACAGTGGAGACTTCTCTTAAAATGCTGGCCAGTGGCAGCGAAGCCTTCGCTGCCGCCCACCAGCATTTTAAAATCGCCCCGGGAGCGGAGAAGTCTCCGCTGTCTGGGGTGATCTTAAAATGCTGGCGGGCGGCAGCGCTGCTGCCCGCGAAGCCTTCGCTGCCGCCCACCAGCATTTTAAAATCGCCCCGGGAGCGGAGAAGTCTCCGCTGTCTGGGGTGATCTTAAAATGCTGGCGGGCGGCAGCGCTGCTGCCCGCGAAGCCTTCGCTGCCGCCCACCAGCATTTTAAAAACCCCGGGACAGCGGAGGACTTCTCCGCTGTCTGGGGTGATCTTAAAATGCTGGCGGGCGGCAGCGCTGCTGCCCGCCAGCATTTTAAAATCGCCCCGGGACAGTGGAGGAATTATCCGCTGTCCCGGGGCGATTTAAAAGCCCCCGGGAAGGCAGGCAGGGGGGACAAAGACTTTTGCCCCCCACCGGCCTTCAGAAGAGGTCCTGGACCTCTTCTGAAGGTGGGCGGGGGGCAAAAGTCTTTGTCCCCCCTGCCTGCCTTCCCGGGAGAGCGGAGAAACGCAGCGCTGCATTTCTCCGCTCTCCCGGAAGGCAGGCAGGGGGGAGCAAAGACTTTTGCCCCCCGCCCGCCTTCAGAAGAGGTCCAGGACCTCTTCTGAAGGCCGGTGGGGGGCAAAAGTCTTTGCTCCCCCCCCCCCCGCCGCCTGCCTTCAAAAGCCATCCGGGATAGCGGGAAGCGCTTCCCTGCTATCCCGGACTGCTTTTAAAATGCTGGCGGTGGGGAGCAAAGCCTTTCGGCCCCCGCCGGCCTTCCTGGACCTCTTCTGAAGGCCGGAGGGGGGGGAAAGGCTTTGCTCCCCACCGCTAGCATTTAAAAGAGGTCCCCGGAGATTTCCCTATGGGCTTTCTTCTTGCGAAGCAAGCCCATAGGGAAATTCGTTTTGCGAAGCGCCTCCAAAACGGAAAACCCTTTCGTCTAGCGGGTTTTTCGTCTTGTGAGGCGTTCGTCTTGCGGGGCACCACTGTATTATGAACACCCAAGGAAGGTAGCAGACATGTCCCATATACCAGGATTAATCAAGGATCCTGATGTTGTTTTGGCAGGCCTGCTTTACAATCAGAGTGGCCTCTTTGCAGCCCCACCTTCTGAAATGAATGACACCCCCTACCGATACATCCGATACACCAGAACCACAAAAGGCCTATGTTTTTGTTGTCATTCCACGGGAGTATGGAATTCCAAATGGAAGTATTGGCCCCAAGTTAAGTACCACATTGACAAAGGATGGCTGGGAAACTATACCCAATGCACTGATAAATTTTGGCTTTGGGGTTCCTACAATGCCTCCTACCAGGGCAATACTACCTCTTCAGATTTGTACCCATACTTTCCTCAGTATTCAGCTAATTTCACTGGACAAGGGTCCATTTGTTCTGGCTGGATGATTAAAGATCCTAACCTTTGGTTTCTATATGATGGATTGGCAACAAATTTCGACCCAGGAAATTTCCAGTGTGTTGGTGTGGGCGCAATTACCTTTCCGGTTGCGGTGGAGGTCAATCACCAGGTACCCCACCTTGGAAGCAGACGGAAAAGGGCAGCCCTAGGCGAGCACTGTGAATATGAAATTTTTCTGTCAAATTCTGTGGGGAGCGTTGGGGAAGGGTTTATAGGATTCCTTTCAATGGGCATTTACCCAGGAGTAGTTTCTGAGCAAAATAGAGTGGCGCTGTTTGCTCTTACATGCAGGCTGGAGAAAACTATCAATGCCACCACCCGTGTCTTGCGCTCCCTGCAGGCAGAGGTTGAGGATTTGAACCAATTGACGATGACCCATAGATTAGTTCTGGACTACCTCCTTGCACGTTCGGGCAGTTTTTGCAAAATTGTCCCAAAAGGTCACTGCAAGGTTAAATTCCATTACCTTAACAAGACAATTGAGGACGAACTGCAAAAACTGCAGTCTCTGGCAGTTGACAACACACCCACTCAGAATCCCTGGGAGAAGATGTGGTCGTGGATCCCAGGAGAGGGGTGGGTGCATAGCCTTCTGACTGCCTTAGCCATAGGAGGATTTATTTTTCTGTTGCTTCTTTCTGTAATCCCTTGCTGCCTGTCCTTGCTTAGGGGAATGATAGCCCGCAATATTAAGCATCTCACTGACCCCCAGATTCTGGCAATATATCGAGCTCTGCCCCCAGTGCCAGAGGAGCCAGAGGAAGACCAGGAAGACGATGGTTACGAGGGAATGCATCGGGAACCAGTTCCGGTGCAGGAACAGGTCCCCTTGCAGGAAACAGTGGTTTATTCTGATGTCCAGAGTGGTGTTCAAGCTCAGGGGTCAGATGAATCTTCTCTCTGAGCTTGAAAAGGGGGGATTGAGGCAAGGAAAGAAGGGCTACCCTTATGCTATTCATATAATCAGTTATCAGTAATCAATATATTCATATATGCTCACACATAATCAGGGCTTACAGTATTTTTATAATCCATTTTGAATCAAAGGAAGCTGTGCCTTAGCTAACTGCAAAATGCTTGGAACAGCAAATTAGAAGCCGACCTTTCCCCTAGAAACATCCGTGTACCCTGGACAAGGGGAAGACATGAATCAGAGATACTGGTACAAAATCCCCTCAAATACAGGCTAAATTAATCCACAGAACAGGAAGAGCAAACCACAAAAACTCCAAAACTCCCTGTCCTGTCATAACTAGGGGAGAGGTTAGATAGAGCGTCACTGCAGGCAACAGAAAGCAGAAGTAGAACTCTGTGCTTGACCAGGAGCTGGAAGCATGGCAAGAAGCTCGCTAATTGGTTAATTTTTGCTGGCGATTCGTGACTGCCTCATGGTTGTCTCATGATCTATGATTTGCTGTGATTTGCTCAGGTATAAAGACCTCTGGATTTCTGTCAATCGGGGTCCCAGTTCTTTGGAAGTGATTCCAACTGGGTCCTTATTGCTTGGCAATAAACTTCACCTTCTTTTCTCCATTGCTGCGTCTGCCTGATCCTTATTAACGCTGGAGTGGGTACCTGCTATACCTTCATGTGCTACAATGTCAGACACCATGCTTATGCCTTGTTTATGAAAGAAGGGAGGGAAAAGAAACAAACTTTTTTATTTGCTCATTTCTTTACAATACGCTTATACTTAAGTATGCAACACCACCACACTTAAACTTATAAGTATTGTTAAGGCACCTGCTTAGGAGAAAATCAGTCATGTCAAAGGTGCCGCTGACTCACCCCGCTGCCACGTAGCAGCTCAATACAATGCGTAACGTAATCTTTGATGTAAGAGTTACGGTAATTTCGCGTGCACAGCGCCGTTGAGAATGACAAGCGCTGTTGTTGAGTCTGACAAGCACTGCCATTGTGAATGACGAGCGCCACCACTGGCGTGACGCGTCTTTGGTAAATGTGTGCTCAAGGTCGAAAGTCCTTTAGTGAAACAGTAGGTATGCATTTCAGTAAGAGCTAGGTATATACGTGTTTTGTTTTTCTAGCTTGATCAAAATTATTTATTATTTCATAGCAAGTTAAGAGCTTAGGCGGCTTCAGCGGGCTGGCACCCCCCAGAATTTGGTGCCTGGGTGCCCTGCACCCCTTGCACCCCCAGGTAAAGACGGCCCTGCTTCTCTGTTCCAGGCATCCTAGCCAGCTGTGACTTCAATGACAACCTCAAGCCCTTTTGCAACTGGAAACCGTCCTGTAGCAGTAGCTTTGGAAGCTGGATCCGGAGTAAAGGTGGAACGCCGACCCTCGGAACAGGCCCAGAGGGGGATTCTCCTGATGGAAGTAGGTGTTGGTTTTGTGGCAACGCAGCCAAAGATCCACCAAAGGGGGGTGGGGTGGGTGAGGGAGAATATATGGGCAGATGACCTGGAGGGAGGGAGGGAGGGAGGGAGGGAGGGAGGGAGGGAGGGGGTGCTCATCCAATCTTCAGTTGACACCAAACTGGCAGGGGTAGCTAATGCCACAGAAGACAGAATTGGGATTCAAGATGACCCAAACAGATTGGAGAACTGGGAGCAAGCTAACACAATGAATTTCAATAGAGGCACATGTAAGGTTCTGCACTTAGGCAGGAAGAAGCAGTTGCACAAATGTAAGATGGGGGACACCTGCCAGTTGTGCAGGTGAAAATAAGTTTGAAGACTAAGTTGTGAGGCCTCTGCTTCCTAACAGTGGTACCTTGGTTTAAGAACTGAATCCATTCCAGAAGACCATTCTTAAACCAAAGTGTCCTTAAACCATGGTGTGCTTTCCCATAGAAAGTAATGGAAATGGATTAATCCATTCCAGATGGTGAAAAACAAGCCCTAAAACAGCAATTTAGCATGAAACTACTCTCTCACAAGACCATTGATCCATAAAATGAAGGCAATAATCAATGTACTGTACTATAAAACGAATAAGACAGTATTATAGATTATAAAAATTAATATTTTTTTCCTTACGTGCACTGAGGATAGTCATTGTTTGAATGTGGGAGCTTTTATCTATTTCTGCAGTCACACAATCAACCAGTAGCTAAACAGGGTTCCATGCAGTCACAAAAATGAAGTCACAAACTGCAGTCACAAGTCAGTCCCATAAAACAAAGAACAAGTCACGGTCAAAAAAAATGAAAAAGCCACACAAACAAAAATGCAATTTTAAAAATAAAAAATAGCAAAAACAAAAGCTCCAAATATCACCTCTGTGTTGTGTGGGTGCTCAGGACTCAACAGCTGACAGACTCAACAGAAAGCCATTTGCACATGTTGCTATGCCACCTGTCCATGCAGAATGTAAAAAGGTAAAGGTAAAGGGACCCCTGACCGTCAGGTCCAGTCGCGGACACCCTATACATAGAAAGGAACAAGCCAGTGATATTTGAAGGAGCAGGCGGGGCCCATGACTTACATCATAGGCTAATGGTCAGGGATTTGGGGAGCTGTAGTGTAACGTTATATAGCAAGCCCCCCCCCCAACCCTCCTTGCCCTCAAAGACCCAAATATTCACCAGCAGCGGACTCAGTAAGCTTTGAGGGAAACATTTTGTTTGTGTCAGGCCAGGATTTATATACAGTGGTACCTTGGTTTACAAACTTAATCCGTTCTGGAAGTCAGTTCTTAAACCAAAGCGTTCTTAAAGTAATGTGTGCTTTCCCAAAGCAGCAGGGAAATTTACAAATGGAACACACTCAATAGGAAGCGGAACATGTTCTGCTTCCAAGGCAAAGTTCACAAACCAAAACACCTACTTGCAGTGTTCTTAATCCAAGTTGTTCATAAACTAAGCTGTTCTTAAACAAAGGTACCACTGTAATATGCTAGGATTAGTATATATTATATAATATATTAGGATTAGGATTTTGTAAGAATTATTCCTGATTTTGCTGTTATTTTACAGCATTTCTCTCTTTTCTTTCACAATAATGTTTATTAATTTTCATACAAAAGCATAACATAACAAAAAAGAGAATAGACAATACTAAAGGGGGAGGGAGAAAAAAAAGAAAAAATGAAGAACATAAAATACTTCCCACATCCCATATACTACCACATACACTAAAACTTAATTAGTTAATTAAAATCCATCTTCATAAACATATTACTTGACTTCCTCTTATCTCTTCCACCTGAATTTCCTTGTAATTAAAGTTTCCAATATCATTATTTCACATAACAATATTCCGGTCATGATCAAATTTCCTACCTTTTCTTATCGTACATTTTCTTTATTATTTATTTAATCCTAATTTAATCCTAGGCCTAATTAGTTCTTTCAAGTGATTACATATCTTTAATATTACAATATTTATTCAAATAGTCTTTAAATTTCTTCCAATTTCTTCTTGGTATTCCTCTTCTTTCTGGTCGCGGATTCTCCCGGTGAGATCAGCCAGCTCCATAAACTCCATCATCTTCATCTGCCATTCTTCTACCATTGGTAGCTCTTGTGTTTTCCATTTTTTGGCTAGTAAAATCCGTGCAGCAGTTGTGGCATACAAAAATGCTTTTACATCTTTTTGGGACAATTCAGAACCTGTTATCCCAAGGAAAAAGGCCTCTGGTTTCTTCATAAATGTATATTTCATCATTTTATTTAGTTCATTATAATATTTTCCCCAGAAGTCCTTTACCTTGGAACAAATCCACTACATATGATAGAAGGTACCTTCCTTTTCTTTACATTTCCAGCATAAATTGTCACAATTATGGTAAATCTTAGCCAGTTTCACTGGGGTTAAGTACCATCTATACATCATTTTCATAATATTTTCCCTTAACATTGTACATGCAGTAAACTTAACCCCTTTCTTTCATAGTCTCTCCCAGTCCTCCATCATTATATTATGACCCACATCTTGTGCCCAATCAATCATAACCGACTTTATTTGCTCATCTTTTGTGTGCCACTCCAGTAACAAACTATACATTTTAGACATATTCTTAACATTAGTATCTGTCAAGGAATTGCCATCAGAGCAAGAAACGGAGGCAGGGCTCCCAAGCGATGCCGGAGAGGGGACGAGCAGGGGGGAAGGATTTCAGCGTAATACCCATAGAGCAGAGAGGGAGATGGAGGAATTGGTGACAGGGCTCCAAGACCCTTCCCCTGAATCTAGTGGAGAGAGCGCTGGGACGCCCCTGCCTTCCCCTTACTTGCGCAGACGCGTTCCGCGCAGAGAACATAGGCGGAGACTCGGGGTCAAACAGCTTCTATGCTGGAAGAGATTCAAGAGACGCCCACTCTCGGGTTCTGCAAGTCACTAACAGGTCACGGAGGGTGAGCTCCGACCCTAAGCATGGTTGGGCAAGCAAAATAACTGAACTGAAGTAAGGTTACGCACAAGTAACCCCTCACACCCATTACAGCAATCCGAGAGTCCCTGCTGTTATTTGTGCGCAAGCAGTAGAAACATGAGCCAGACTGGAGGCGCCGGGGCAGCGGAGCCAGCTGCGGGGGCGCAGGACCTACTCAAGAGGTACCTAGTCATGCCATTTAGATTACAATCGGGCTCAACCTGTTTTCAAAGCTTCATGCACCATGTGCTGGGACCCCTGCTGTACAAAAACTGTGTAGCATTTCTGGACGACGTACTGATCTATTCGGACAATGAAAAGCAGCATGTCCAGGACGTCAGGGAAGTGCTGAAGAGGCTACTAGAGCACCAATTGTGGGTCAAGCTGGAAAAGTGCCAATTTCACGCCAGTGAGGTGGAATTCCTGGGATACAAGTTGTCGGCCAAAGGACTTGCCATGGACCCTGGCAAGGTGCAGGCAGTGCTGGAATGGAAGGCCCCTAAGACCCGGAAGGATGTGCAAAGGTTCCTCGGGTTCAGCAACTTCTACCGGAAGTTCATCAAGAACTTCGCCCACTTGACCGCACCCATCACAGATTGTCTCAGTAGCAAGAAGAAGTTCGTCTGGACGGAAAGTGCCCAAAGGTCCTTCGAAAAACTAAAGAAGGCGTTCGCCTCGGAGGAACAGCTCCTGCACGTGGATCTGCAGAAGCCGGTGAGGCTGGAGACCGACGCATCAGACAGAGCTATTGGAGTAGTGTTGCTACAGCCGGGACGGAGCCAACACACCTGGAGGCCGTGCACCTTCTTCTCACGGAAACTGAACAAATTGGAGCATAACTACACGGTGTATGATCGCGAACTGTTAGCTATTTATGCAGCGTTTCAACAGTGGAGACATATCCTAATAGGGGCACAGCACAAGATTCAGGTTTGCACGGATCATAAGAACCTGGAATATTGGAGAACAGCTCGAGTGCTCAACCAGAGACAGATTTGATGGGCACAGGAGTTCTCCAAATTCAACTTTGAGATCAAGTACGTGCCGGGGGAAGAGAATGTGAGGGCAGACGCGCTGTCACGGAAGCCCGAGTATACGGAAGGAGAAGGACCGCCGGAAGCTCGACATGTGTTCCCTGAGGAACGATGGGTTTGCAGGGGAGCGTTGGTTGGGAAACGAGAACTAACCGAGCTGATTCACCAGGACGAATTCGCCCAAACCAGAATCAGGGAACTCAGGGGAACTGGGGGAGATCAGGGAGGCTTTGAGGAGAGGGAAGGACTGCTGTATTACAGGGGAGCAATGTATGTGCCCGGGGAAGCCCTGCGAGAAAGGGTTCTCGGACAGCTTCATGACAACCCAACAGCGGGGCACTTTGGGCAACACAAAACCATGTTACTGGTTACGAGGCAATTCTGGTGGCCAAGGGTGAGGGAAGATGTACGAGAGTATGTACGGGGGTGTGACCGCTGCCAACGGGCCAAGGGAGAGAGGGCGGCCCCAGCGGGGTTATTGGAGCTCTTACCCACACCGGGAAGACCCTGGGAGGTGGTGTCGATCGATTTCATGACCGATCTACCCAAATCTAGAGGGAAGACAGCAGTCATGGTAGTAGTAGATCCGCTAACCAAAATGTGCCATTTTATAGCGTGCTCACATGCAGTAACGGTCGAGGAAACTGTCCGGTTGTTTGTGAATCACATCTTCAGGTTGCATGGGGCTCCTTCGAGGGTTATCTCCGACCGGGGAAAACAATTTACCTCGAGGTTCTGGAGGAAACTCATGAGCTTATTGCAGGTGGAAGTGGGATTCTCGACGGCGAGACACCCGGAGACCAACGGGCAAGCAGAGAGGGCGAACAGCATTTTACAGCAATATCTACGCTGCTACGTCAACAAGAGACAGAACGATTGGGTAGAGAAGCTAGCACTAGCGGAGTTTGCGTATAACAACGCTGAGCATGTGTCCACGGGGATGAGCCCGTTCATGGCTAATTATGGGTTGCACCCCAGGGCTTTTCCTGGGAGAGGGGAGGAAGGGTGGAGCGTGCCCGCTGCAGAGCAGTTTGTGGAAGAAATGGAAGCTCTGCACCAGCAGCTTAAGATGAACCTGGATAGGGCCAAGGAAGTGTACAAGAGACAAGCAGACAAACGTCGCTGGGAAGGGGAGACCATTAGGGTGGGGGACCGGGTGTGGTTATCCACACAAGGCTTACCCTTCAAGGGCGGGTGTAAGAAACTGAGGCCAAAACGGCTGGGACCATTTGAGGTGACCCACCAAGTGAACCCGGTGGCGTTCCGGCTCAAGTTGCCAGACATCATGAAGATCCACCCGGTATTTCATAGGTCGCTGCTCTCACCGTACAGAGGGGAGCGGAGGGTCCGGGAGGCAGGAGGGGAAGGGCTCACCCACCCACTAATGGAAGAGAGGGAACACCACCACGAGGTAATGGAGATCCTGGATTCGCGCTGGCGAGGGCGGCAGGTGGAATACCTAGTGGCTTGGGAGGGGGAACCCGAGTCAGAAAACACGTGGGTGCCTGCAGGGGAAATAGATGATGGATATCTGGTGGAAGAGTTCCACAACAGGTATCCGAAGAAGCCCAAACCCCTTGAGAGATTCTGGGAGGAGCAATTTGCCACCACCGATGAGGAGGAGGAGGATTTCGTGGGTTTTCCGGCTTCCCAGGAGGAAGGAGGAGAATCGTCAGGAGAGGAGGAGTCAGATTGGGAAGTCCCGCCCGTGAGAAATTGGAGCAGGTGGGAAGCAGGGTTTGAGTCCACTGACGACGACAGCAGCTCCTTTCGGGGGTTCCCGGCATCGTCGGCTGAAGAAGGGGACAAGGTCCCGTCACAGGGTCAGGCCGGGGGTGAAGGGGGTCCTGGGGAGGAGGTGGATGTCAGGGAATTGCCATCAGAGCAAGAAACGGAGGCAGGGCTCCCGAGCGATGCCGGAGAGGGGACATGCAGGGGGGAAGGATTTCAGCGTAACACCCATAGAGCAGAGAGGGAGATGGAGGAATTGGTGACAGGGCTCCAAGACCCATCCCCCGAATCTAGTGGAGAGAGCGCTGGGACACCCCTGCCTTCCCCTTACTTGCGCAGACGCGTTCCGCGCAGAGAACATAGGTGGAGACTTGGGGTCAAACAGCTTCTATGCTGGAAGAGATTCAAGATACGCCCACTCTCGGGTTCTGCAAGTGACTAACAGGTCACGGAGGGCGAGCTCCGACCCTAAGCATGGTTGGGCAAGCAAAATAACTGAACTGAAGTAAGGTTACGCACAAGTAACCCCTCACACCCATTACAGTATCTAATAACTGCATTTCCAATTTGGTTTATTCTATTGCAAAACCTTTTTTCTTGTCAATCTTAAATAATTCATTAATTTGGTGATATTGAAACCAATTCACTTATCTTTAATTTGTTCAAATGGTTTTAATTTAAATCTTACAGCATTTCTCAGCATTCTCTCCTTCGCTGAAGGTTTTTAGGCAGAGGTTGGATAGCCACCTGTCAGGGATTCTTTACTTGTGATTCCTTCATCACAGGAGATCCCTTCCATCTCTATGGTTCAGCATAACTTTCCATTTTCGCCACCATGCTATCATATTTGAGCTCGTTTGCTATGATAAGCTGACTTTGCATCACTTCCTGCGCAGTCCGAAACCCAGTCCATCTATTCCAAACCCTATTCAGCTCAGTCATGTGACCTAGGGCCCAGTCCCCCAAAACTTCTGCTCACACGCACAGCTCAGCTGGCAGCAGCCCCTCCCAGAGTCTCCTGAATGGAGTTTGGGAAAGGATAAGTTTTGCCGGCAAGGCTTCTGTGTCCAGGGCAGCTGTCTCCCAGCTCCATCTGGTACACAGGCTGAGACCCTCCCTGCCCGCGGACTGTCTCGCCAGAGTGGTGCATGCTCTGGTTATCTCCTGCTTGGACTGCTGAAATGCGCTCTATGTGGGCTACTTTTGAAGGTGACCCAGAAACTACAACTAATCCAGAATGCGGCAGCTAGACTGGTGACTGGGGGCAGCCACCGAGACTACATAACACCAGTCTTGAAAGATCTACATTGGCTCCCAGTACGTTTCCAAGTACAATTCGAAGTGTTGGTGCTGACCTTTCAAGTCCTACCGGTAAATGGTCTCAAAGGCCCAGTAAACCAGTGTCTCTACCCCCATCGTTCAGCCCAGACACTGAGGTCCAGCTCCGAGGGCCTTCTGGCGGTTCCCTCACTGCGAGAAGCCAAGTTACAGGGAACCAGGCAGAGGGCCTTCTCGGTGGTGGCACCTGTCCTGTGGAATGCTCTCTCATCAGATGTCAAAGAGATGAACAACTACTGGACTTTTAGAAGATCTGAAGGCAGCCCTGTTTAGGGTAGCTTTTAATGTTTGATGCATTACTGTATTTTAATATTTTGTTGGAAGCCACCCAGAGTGGCTGGGGAAGCCCAGCCAGATGGGCGGGCCATAATAATAATAATAATAATAATAATAATAATAATAATAATTATTATTATTATTATTATTATTATTATTATTATTATTATTATTCCTGTTGTCCGGACCCCTCTGCCTGTAGGGCAGTTACTTCTGGAGAGGAAAAATGGCGGGTACCACAGCAGCGAGCAGCTCCTGAAGCCAGCCAGAGCCAACTGTGCTACCAGGCTGGCTCCGGGCTGCTGAATGCCTCTGCCATCGCCACTGCCAAAGGGGAACCGGGGACGTCCGGTGGTACAAATCTCCTGCCCCCTTCCCCCTTTGTTTTGATGGATCGGGGGAGGCTCAGGAGTTATGGGCGGGCGGGTATTGCCCAGTTTTTTAAAAACTCTGCACATTTATGTTTCACAGGGTGGGAAAGAAGGGCTTTGCACCTTGCCTGGCAGAGAAACCATGTGCCTTGCGCCCCTCCTGGGCAACAGCCGCCTCTACAGAACCCTTTCAAGCCTTGAAGCTCCTCTACTCCCAACACTAACGTTGTCCTGCTCCAATGACGAATGCTCAATAGCGATTCAAAACACTCCCGTTTCAAGACAAGTTGTGGAAGAAGCAAGGTGACCAAACCCCAAAAGAATCCCCAACAACCTTCAGATAAAAGAGATTTCCAGCCCTATTCCTTGCCCAGTGCCAGTGTCCTCAGCAAACTACTAACAATGAAGCAGGAGAATCTCTACACACCCACCAGTAGAAATAACACTTGCTGGCAGGAGAGGTCCCAGGAAAGGCAGAAGAAATTCAAAATCCACCCACCCACCCATTAGAATGCTCAATTAGTGGGAGCAAATGAAGCATTCTAACAGGATACCCGAGTGTCTGACTCAGACAACAGATGATGAAGGATCCTGATGGATAAATAACCTCACTAATTCAGGATGACATTAACCATTGCATTGGACACAACGTTTTTGTGCACGCACGGCATGTTGCAAGCAGCATTAATTTAAAATCTGCTTTAGCCTACACTCTATTAACCAATTTTAGATGAACAAACTAGGATGACCCTGTTGGAATGCAACACACTTGACAGATATTCACCATTGAGACAGTTCTTGCAAAAGAGCGCTTCTAAATGTGCACAGGTTTGTTTGCTCTTTTCTTTTTGATGCCCTGCCATCACTTGTTGGCAGCCTGGAAGCAAAAAAGGGTGGGGGGAGTATAATCCCACACTTCTTGACTCTGGGTACTATAGAGCAGGTACTATAGTACTAGAGCAGGTCGTAGAGGCTTACAGCGGCAGCAGCGCAGGTGGTCTCAGGCAGCAGAGCCTAAGTGACACCAGATAAAGTCGAGCAACATTCATGGACTCAAGCCTGATATTCACCTGAGAAGATTTAAGCTGGTGCCTTGTTTTGAGCCCCAGGCTTGATGTGACCCATGGAAGGCATAGAGCTGCCCCCCCCCCCCTTATCAGACAACAAATATCACGCATTTCATAAGCATATAATGTCATGGTTTTAATTATACCAGCTTTAAGGTGTTTCCAATAGTACATATAAAAATGTAATTTTAAGAAAAATCTTAGCCTTCCAAAGGTGAAGACTTGTCCATCCATTAACAGAATACCTGTATGATTGCAGTCTGCAGTAACTTGCGCGCTAGGTCTCTCTTCTTATTGTTTTGACAGCACATATATTCCCGTGCCAATCGGGCAATCCTCTTGTACTGTTCTGTCGAGGAGGTGAACAAGGTCCTGAAACATAAGAGTAAGAGACAAAGGATTCACAAGCCTGAAGCTGGCTCAGCGTTCCTGCACAACAACAACCACCACCAGGTTACTTGAACGCTGAGCAGAGCCTCCCGCCTGCATTCGCTCCATAAGACGCACACACATTTCCCCTTACTTTTTAGGAGGGGGAAAGTGCGTCTTATAGAGTGAACAATATGGTACATTTTCTGAAATAAATAAGAAGTTTATCCCCATTTCCCCAGAAAGCAGGCCTTGCTCTTCATGCCTCACCTGCCAGTCCTTTTCACCTTCTTACCTTGCCAGAAGACGAATGTCTTTGAAAAAGCTTTCTGGACTTGACAGCATATCCCAGCAGCTTTGCAACCCCAAAACCTCAAAATCGCCGAGGTATCCAACACGCCCAATCGGTACCATATTTTTCGCCCTATAGGACGCACTTTTCCCCCTCCAAAAATGGAGGGGAAATGTGTGTGCGTCCTATGGGGCGAATGCAGGCTTCCGCTGAAGCCTGGAGAGCGAGAGGGGTCGGTGCGTACGGACCCCTCTCGCTCTCCAGGCTTGTGGATAGCAGCCTGCATCCCGATTCGTGCAGATATCGGGCAGCCACACAAGCTTGGGGGACAGCGGGGAGGCGAAGCGCCGCCATCCCGCTATTCCTCGACCTGGTCTGGAGGCTGGCGGTGGGGAAAAGCAAGCTTGCTTCTCCCCATCGCCAGCCCCACAAGCTCGGGGGACAGTGGGGTGGAGGCTAGAGAGGCTGTCCCTGAAGGCAGAAGAGGGAAACAGAGCGCTCCGTCTCCCTCTTCTATCTTGGGGATGGCTGCGTAAACCTGGGGGGGAAATAAATTTTTTCCCCTTGATTTCCCCCCCAAAAAACTAGGTGCGTCCTATGGGCCGGTGCGTCCAATAGGGTGAAAAATACGGTAGTTTCAGGGCCTGCACAGCGGTCCTGAGTCAAGTGAAGGAATTAAGAATATTATATTTTAAAAATTTGTATACTGCCCTTCACGTGTAGATCTCAGGGCAGTTCACAACATAAAAATGCAAGTTAAAAAGCACAAAATACAGAATAAAAACAAGAACCAAAGCAAACCAATAACTCCTCTCCTTCCAACAAACACAGTTGAAAGGGTTCCAGTTACAGATAGGTAGCCGTGTTGGTCTGCCATAGTCAAAAAAAAAAAAAAAATCCTTCCAGTAGCACCTTAAAGACCAACTAAGGTGCTACTGGAAGGAATTTTTTTTGAGTTGAAAGGGTGTAGGAGGTTAATCAGCCAATGGCCTGATTGAAGAGGACCATTTTTTCCTGGCATCTGTATACTGATGAACACCCAGCCCAAACCCCCTGATAATCTCTCCCAGCAGCTTCATATAGATATTAAAAAGCATGGGGAAGAGTACGGAACCCTGAGGCATCCCACAAGTGAGAGCCCAGGGGTCTGAACACTCACCCCCCAACACCACTTTCTGGACACGGCCCAGGAGAAAGGAGTGGAACCACTGTATAACAGTGCCCCCAGCTTCCAGCCCCTCTAGACGGTCCAGAAGGATGTTATGGTTGATGGTGTCAAAGGCCGCTGAGAGATCCAGCAGAACTAGGAAACAGCTCTCACCTTAGTCCCTAGCCCGCCGGAGATCATCAACCAGCGCGACCAAGGCAGTTTCAGTCCCATGGTGAGGCCTGAATCCCGATTGGAAGGGATCCAAATGGTCTGCATCCTCCAGGAGTGCTTGGAGTTGTTCAGCAACCACGCGCTCAATCACCTTGCCCAAGAATGGTAAATTTGAGACTGGGCGATAGTTGGCCAAATTGGCTGGGTCTAAAGATGTTTTTTTAAGTAGCGGTTTAATGACCGCCTCTTTCAGCAGGTCTGGGAAGGCTCCCTCACAGAGAGAAGCATTCACCACCCCGCAGAGCCCATAGCCCAGCCCTTCCCGTCTCGCTTTTATCAGCCAGGATGGGCAAGGATCAAGGAGACAGGTGGTTGGTTTCACTTGTCCAAGCAGCCTGTCCGCATCCTCAGAGGTAACAGATTGGAATTGATCCCATGTAATAGGACTAGACAGAACTCTAGCACTCTCCCGCCCTGGCCCTGCTCCCACAGTGGAGTCTACCTCCTTCTGAATCTGAGCGACTTTATCTGCAAAAAACTTTGCAAAAGCATTGCAGAAGATCTTGGGGTCCCTACCAGGCCCCGGTGGTGCAGGTGGCTCCGATAGATTGCGAACCACCTGAAAAAGTCTCCTGCTGCTGTTTTCTGCAGATGCAATGGAGGCGGCGAAGAAGGCCCTCTTCGCCGTTGCCATCGCCACTTGGTAGGCTCAACGTTGAGCTCTAACCCGTGTCTGGTCTGATTCAGAGTGAGTTTTCCGCCACCGGCGCTCTAGCCATCTCAACAATTCGCCCTCAGCTCCAGGGAAAACCACGGGGCTGTCCAGGCTCCATGCAATCGGAGAGGGCGCTTTGGAGCCAGACAGTCAATAGCCCTGGTTAACTCCGCATTCCAACGGGCCACCAGGGAATCAGCTGAAAGGCCATCAACTTGCGATAAAACATCCCCTACCACTCTCTGGAAACCAGTTGGATCCATTAAGTAGCGGAGGCGGACCATCTGAATCGGTCCCACCTCCCTGCAGAGGGGAAGGGTCGCAGAGAAGTCCAGTTGCACCAGGAAGTGATCTGACCATGGCACTTCTTTTGTTTCGCTTTTAGTTAGTGTCAGATCACCAACATCCGTAGAGGTAAACACCAAGTCTAAGGCCAAGGGGAACCCAAGAGGGATCTGGTTCTGCCTACTCACCTGGGAACGCTGGCCCAGAGTCCTCGAGGCTCTTCTTTTTTGAGGGATGCTGCTGGCTTGGGTCTTGCTTGCTGGTCTGGGGCTTCACCAGCCCTGGCAAGACTAGGGGTCTGGCTTCTGCTGGTCTGGCCTCTGCCGCTGATGGTGTAGGCTTTGCCAATGCCGGCAGTAGGGCAGGGGCCTCGTCCTCATATGAGGGGTAGATCTTGTTTTTGGGTGCAACTTGATTTTTCCTCCTGCCCTCTGCCGCTGATGGTGTAGGCTTTGCCAATGCCGGCAGTAGGGCAGGGGCCTCGTCCTCATATGAGGGGTAGATCTTGTTTTTGGGTGCAACTTGATTTTTCCTCCTGCCCTCTGCCGCTGATGGTGTAGGCTTTGCCAATGCCGGCAGTAGGGCAGGGGCCTCGTCCTCATATGAGGGGTAGATTCTGTTTTTCTTCCTTCGTTTTAGAAAAAAAGCCATCCTGCAAGATGGAAAAAAAAAGGAATTATTGGGGAATGATATATAATGAATTGAAAAAACTGTTTAAAAAGACTTTTGTTAAGAAACCAGAAGTATTCCTTCTAGGAATTTTAGACCAAGATGTAAAAAAAGAAAATTGGAAATTATTTATGTATGCAACAACAGTGGCAAGAATTTTATTAGCACAAACGTGGAAGACAGAAGAAATACTAACGAAAGAACAATGGCAAGGGAAACTTATGGAATATGCAGAACTGGCAAAACTAACAGAAAAATTACATGAAAAGGACAACAAAGACTTTAAAAGAGAATGGGAACCATTTACAACATATGTGAAGAGGCAACATAAAGAAATGGACTCATTGGCAAGGTTTGAGTGAACAATCACAACTGTATACAACAAAAAATAAGACTATATGTATTGAGGAAATTTTGGGGAAACATCAAATACGCAAGGTGAACAATAGGGAAATAAAACAAAATGTGAGTACGAGGGAAGTCCAGGGGAGGAGGGTCGAAATATGAAAAATTGTTAAAGATATATTGTTAGAAGTAGTATACACAGAAAAATCAATAAAAATATTTTTTTTAAATAAATAGAATCTCTGGATAAGAAATATTCCAGTTTTGATTGCTGGAAATTTGGCAACTGGGAAATATTATCCTGGATACTGGCAGAATTTGGGAATGATTCTGTGGGAGTCATAAAGCCATGGCAGAGGCTTGTAAATGCTGCATGGTGCCTGCTGACCTCGGTGACCGGCATGTCTGTGCCTTGCAGTGTATTGAATGTATTGACCTTATATGGAGTTAATTACCTTATATGGTGATGGGTGTTGTAAAGCCATGACCGGGCGATGTAACGTGAGACATTGGCAGACGGCCATGCAGGCTGAGAGACAAAGGATAATAAAATAACCGGACAGGAGAGAAGTTCGGATGAGCTGCCCTCCACCCTGAAAATACTGCTGTCTCTCTGTGTCTTTTTTCTATGCTGTGCACCATTTGTGACGGCTGGTTTCCGTCATGATTCAAAATATTTGGTGTTGTATTTTTATTTGTAAACACTGAAATGAGGAAGTCTTTTTACTCAGAGTGAGAAGGATGACCAAATATTTGACAGACCTGGAAATAGCAAGCTCATGTAGATCCAAGGGGGGAGGAAGTGGATTCCGCGGAGGAATATTGTAAAATTTGTGGAGGAAAATGATCTGACATGATCTACTATTCCAGCCTGGTTATCTTTTCCTAATTCTGGGTGCTGTGTTTTATTATCTTCAATGTCTCTTGTGAAAAGGTCTTTTAATGTACGGTCAGTAAAAGCCTGGATGTAAGGCCTGCCTTTTGTGTGAACAGTTTTGTTTTGTTTTAGTTTTCTTCTTATGGGTGGATCCCAGGACAGACTAGGTCTGGCTGAAGGTCTGCCCTGAAACCTTGCTGGAAGGATCTCCCATTGCTGTGCCACTTTGCAGGCGGCTTGTCTTGTGTGCGGGTGGAGGCGCGCTGCCTGCAGAAGTGGACCCTGGGACTAGCTACCTGGAAAACCTCTGTGCCTGAGGACGCCACAACTCCTGTAGCCTTTTCAGGCTTTGCCCTCGGGTGGGAAGAGCATTGCAACCGGGAGAGGGAAAGGGGAGTCAAACAGGCACTCAAGGGATAATTTCAGAGAAAAAGCTTTATTTCTACCATCTGGGCTGGTAGAAGGAGCTAGTGTGATAGATTCACAAACAAGCACAAGTTCACAGCCATTTGCACAGAGCATATATTCCCCTTCAGTTCCCTCCCCCTTGTCCCCCTCCTCAGGAGTCCTGCCTCATGAGTTTTCCTGAGCATGAACAGAAAGCTCCTGTCTCGGGACTCTTTTGGACTCTTGGCGCCCTTCCCAGGAAAGGGGCTGAGAAGCCAAGGGGGTTGAGAAGCCTTGCGTTCAGCGTGTCCAAGATGTGTTGCAACCGAATGAGATAAGAGTCAGTTCCCAGGCTTGCTCTGACAGAGCCTATTCATTACCTTTTTGAAGCCTTCTGGTACTGATAAAAGAATAACATTTTGCCTATGCAACAGCATCTTGTGAGAAAGCAGAGAAGAGCAGAGAAAAGCTGTTTTGGATTTTTAAAAGAGAGAAAGGGAATTTTGGACAGTTTTGAGGCCTGGGCTGATTATTGAGGCCTGGGGTGATTTGGGCCTAGATGGGGTCACCTCTCCTCACCTCCTTCACTGCGAGCAGTACCTGTTCCACCTCCAAATCATCATTTGGGCTTCTGTGTATATTCCCAGGTGGTACTTTCAGTTAGTTGGAAAAGGGGGGGGACGACGACAGTTCTCCAGCAGATGCAGGAGTGAAACGCCATACCTTTGGTTGTGTTGAAAACAACAACTCATCTGTGGGAGCCTCAGCTTCTGATCCTAAGGATGAGGCTAATGCTTCTGGTCCTATCCCTGAAGTTCTTTTCTAGGTACTGAAGATTGACTGGATATTCTGTTTATTGGTTTGGTAATGCTGTGTGTCATTTAGAATGCGGTTGAACAACTCACACCGCTCATGTGATCGTTGGCTATTTGCAGTTTAGTAGCACAGCAGAGAACTTGCTGGGGAGACCATGCATAACAAGGAACTCAAAATAACTTTAACAAGGTTTTAATAACAAAAACAAAAACACCTTTTACACTAAAGATAACAACAAACATGACCCAACCACCAACCCATCCCCCGGGTGATGAGAGAGCTAGGTGCTGCTCTTTATATACTATGCCCAATTGCTGACACAGCTTAATTAAGACTGGGTCTCGTTATTTGCCCTGGCCCTTAAAGACATACACAACTTGTGAAACAATAATGAAACTTGACATTTAAAGAAACCATTCAACAGTGATGGCTCTCTGGGAAGTCAGCCCAAATCACAGCCTGCACCGCATCCCAGAGAAAAAGGGAACGTGAGCCTAAAACGTACAGGGGAGGGAACCAAGCAAGCTGTTAGGGGCCAATTCTCATTTATTGCACCCTCATGGTAAGACCTTGGGAAAATGCCACCTTTTCCCAGACATGAGCTATATAGAGCATGGTTATTCCTCTTGTGAAATCAGGGAGACGTTTAATTAGTAAGGAATTCCATGGGTTGTAATGATACCACCACAAATAGCTCTGAACAGGCCTCTGTCTCCAATTTCTACATTTTACCCTGGCCAGCCCCTGAAAGAGCTGAATGGTTCTGGCTTTGGAACAAAATAATGCCTAAAAGGTCCTTCCTGGGTTTTTTTTTATAATGTTAGGCGCTCTGAGCCCGGCCTCAGCCGGGGAGGGCAGGATACAAATAAAAAAATCTCATTCTTATTCTTATTCTTATTAAAGGGGAACACAAATGCCAAATTAAAACTAAACATACCACACTGACTTGGGGGAGGAAAAGAAAACACACTCACTCTCTATGGAGGTCGCTGTGTACCAGCGTTGCTAAGGGCCCCCAAGCCCCTGGAGACATGAGGTCACAGCACTATGACAACATGATGGAATGATGATGTCAGTGGAAAGGAGACCTCTTGCTCCTCTCTTTTTCTATTTACATTCTATTTGCTGATTTATGATCCGGCAAACCTTCACTGAAGATGAACTAAGAACTTCTTAATGGATTGAATATTTTAAAAATTAATTCTCCAGTAGTAACATTCCAATGATAACAAATCAAATCAAATCTTGCCACATCATAATACAAACAATAAAGCCAATTATACATTCCAAACTAAAGATTTTGGGGAGGCCTTTCCATGTTCTGGCTGTCGGGAGAAAGCTTCTTTCACTTGTTCCTGCGTTCTTCTCTCTTGTTTCCCCCCAGATTCAGCTAGGTAGACCAACTACCTACCTCTAAGGGGCTACTGTACAATTTTTTAATTTTTTGAATAGGATTCTTTTAAATACTTTTTAAGGACTTTTAAGGACTTTTTTAAAAAAAAGACTTGATTCTTTTAAAGGGATTTTTGGAAGAGTTTTTTTTAAAAAAATTCTTTAAGTTTTCCCCCAATTTCATAATTCTGTTTCTTAAATTGTCTTGTCTCAATTATATTTTTAGATACAGATAGATAGCCGTGTTGGTCTGCCATAGTCAAAACAAAAAAAATTCCTTCCAGTAGCACCTTAAAGACCAACTAAGTCAGTTCTTGGTATGAGCTTTTGTGTGCATGCACACTTCTTCAGATACACTGAAACAGAAGTCACCAGGCCCTTATATATAGTGAGAAGGTGGGGAGGGGTTTTTCTCAGAAGGGTGGTGGGAATGGGTGATTGGCAGATAGCCCTTCTGAGTAATACCCCTCCCCACCTTCTCACTATATATAAGGGCCTGGTGACTTCTGTTTCAGTGTATCTGAAGAAGTGTATATGCACACGAAAGCTCATACCAAGAACTGACTTAGTTGGTCTTTAAGGTGCTACTGGAAGGAATTTTTTTTGTTATATTTTTAGAGTTTGTCATTGCAATGGTGAGCTAGATACTGCAGTTTTTTGTTGTGGTGACCTGCTATTCGTTATAATTAGTTAAAGTTGTTTCTATATGTAACAACAGTAGCTAGGATTCTATATGCGCCGAAATGGAAGGAAAAAGAAGTTCCAAAGAAGGGATAAGTAACATAATGGACTATGCAGAACTAGCAAAATTAGCAGTTTTGTGGACAAATAGGCCTTTTTCGGATTATAGTACGCTGAACTCGTAAGGAGGATTTGAGCTATGAGCAACGTAAGTAATTGGATTATAATACTGGGGTTATGATTTGACAAACAGAAGATGGGGTGCAGCAGGAGAGAAACAACAACTCCATGGAAAACAGGGTGGGAAGTTGACGAAAATTAAGAGAAAAGTCAAAATTGTGTTTTGACTGTATATGATTTTTAAAATATTGAAACAATAAAATATAATTGTAAAAAAAGAAGAAGTTGTAACCACTTTTGAGCTTCTGGGTAGGTAGCCTCAGAATGGCTTGTAAATGTTCTTTGAAGAAGCCAGCTTTGGCAGAGGCCACTGTGACTTCAATGCCAGCCCATAATAGACCTTACGGCAGATGGAAGCTGGGCTCTCTTCCGGCACCTCGGAATTCAAAGAGGTCAGCTCAAGCCCTGCTGTTTCCTAGCTCAGGGCACCATATCACCAAAGTCTACCCCTGGGGGTTTTTTGGGGGGGGGGTATTTTGTTGAGTGCTCTCTTGTTGCCACACCTGCTCCTTGCATTTGCTCCTGACCTGAGCACAAGGAAACCCTTTTGTTTCTGGCAGACCACCTGATACAAGCGTTTCCTCACATGCGAAAGCAGACAAATACCTCTGCGCATGCGAAATGCTTTGCTCTGCCTATTTGCTTCTGAATCCCAGTTGCTGGAAACCTCAGGAGCAGGGAGGGCTCATGCGCTCGGATGCTGCTTGCTGGTTTCCCATGGCCATCCGGTTGGTCACTGTGAGAACAGGAGGCTGGACTAGATGGGCCATTGGCCTGACCCAGCACAGCCTTTTCTTCTGTTCTTAAGCAACCATAAGGCCTGATTGAAGTGGAAGAAGGTTGCGCTCCATAGACAGAGGGGCATGGAGCTGAGCATGGCTGCGAGGCAAAAGGCTGGGGCAAGGTTTTGGAAAATGCTCCATTCAGTTCTGCCAAGCTTCACCTGGAAACCCAAATCCCCTCTATCGCAGGGCAGCAGTATTCTGAGGGCATCTTCCATGGGCCATGGGCCTGATCCAGCAGCCTCTTCTTGTGTTCTTAATGTAGAACGGTAGCAGAGGAGGGGAATCAGGGTTTCCAGGTGAAGCTGACCTTCTGATCGGCAAGTCCTAGGCTCTGTGGTTTAACCCACAGCGCCACCCGCGTCCCTTTGTAGCAATATAGCAAGTGGGAAAATGAAGAAGGGAGAATCAACAAAAGATCCATGAAAATGTCAATGAATATCAAGCAATACTCATTGGTTAAAATCATGATGCCTGTTTCAGCAAACCAACAAAGCTTTCCAAATATCTGTGAAGGAAGGGAGGGCTGCTCCTTGACAATATCTGCTCTCCCTTCACCACAGGTGGGCAGGGTTTGCGGCACCGAGCGAGGCTCACCTGGGCGCGTGCCACCCACCTGCTTGAGCTGGCCTTTGACCCGCCCTTGGCCAGGGAGAACAATGGACGGCGGGCCTAAGGCCAAAAGAAAAGAGGCTGACTCCTGGGCTCAAGTCTCTTTTGCTGTTCTTACGCAAAGCCTTATCTGCTTGCTGTGTTAGTCCCCAGGAATATTCCGGGCACTCGTTTCGTATCGGGGCTGCCACTTCAGCGGCGATACAGGGTTGGGACCCCGCACACATCAAGACACTGGGGCGTTGGCGCTCAACAGCCTACAAAAGTCACATTCGTCCCGGCTCATCCTCCTTATCACTTGCAATTTAATTGTCTTACAGGTTTGGCCACCATGAAGATCTGGGTTATAGGCCACAGCATCGTCCATTGGGCAGCGGATTATGCACAGTCTCAAAATCGTGGCCATAACCTTAACATCCACCCCAAGGTACGCTTTTGTTGGATGGCCCAGCGGGACATGCATTGGCGGAGCTTGATGCCCATGCTGCGTAGTGCCGCAGTGGCCCATGGCCCTCCAAGGGTCTTGATTATACATGCGGGGGAGAACGATCTAGTGGAGCAAAAAGGCATTGCCCTTGTCCTTGCTGCAAGGGCAGATCTAAAAAGCCCGCATGCCTTGTACCCATCAATGACCATCGGCTGGTCCAATCTCCTACCCCGTCTTCGCTGGAGAGGGGCTTCCAATCCCTCTCGCCTCAGTTATGCAGTGAGTAAAATTAGCAGGGCCATGCGCATCACCATGCGCCAAATTGGTGGGTTCTCTACCCCACATCCCACCATCACAGCAGATAGAGTTGACCTATTCCGGGGGGACGGGGCGCACCTGACCCCACTGGGCAATGACTTCTGGCTCCACGACTTGCGATGAGCCCTTGGGGCTGGATAGATTGCGGGGTTTGATTGGTCCTCGGTTGTGGGACTTGGCGGCGAGGCCCCTTAGGCCCTCAAGTGGCGGTTCTAGGCCTTGGCAAGGTAGCCTTTAGTCTAACATCAAGTTGGGGGGGGGGGCTGCAGTCATGCTTGAGGGCCCATTGAAGGGCAAAACCGGGAGTCCCTGGCCCTAGAGCGGCGGCATGTAGGTCAAACTCCCCAGACAAGGTCAGTGGAAGGGCATGCTGTGTAAGTTTGCGCTTTGCAGTCCCCTCTCACTGGGCCTCAACTGCCTGCATATCCTCAGCCAGGCGGGCTGAGAGGGTTGCCTGCCAAGGCCTGTGCCAAGCTCCCCACTTCTGAAGCTCAATCAAGTTGTGGCCAATTTGAACCCATACTCTGATCTCCTGTGTTATCATTTGGGGAAAGGGGTAGGCACCACAGACAGGGTTTAGCGCGTGTGCCCGCAAACGTCTAGTAGCAGGGAGTTCCACAGGGCTTGGCTTGTCACACTAAAGGGTACATCCCTAGTGAAGACTAGATGAAACTCAGGGGTGCTGGGAACCACCAGATATTCTTCGTGAGGGAGGTGGAATCATTTGGGTCCTAGTCGTTGAGGGCTTTTCTTTGCTTCAAAGAGCCTTCTTCCCCAGCTTGGGCCTCCCCCCAATTCTCTGCATCCAGACAGTCCATGACACCCCTGTCCTGAGACCAAGCTTCTGGTCAGCAGAAGCAGGAAGGCCTAGAAGGCCTGGCAAGGCCTGCACAAATCTCTCCAGCCTAACTGTTAGCAGTCAAATGCTGGGACTCCTCCCTGTGATAGGAATTTTGAGGTCTTAGATATATGTTAAATGTTCATAAGTGCACCAACCAAGCACGTACATAGATCAGCACAGGAAGACCGACCCGGAAACATTTTGATTCCCAAACTGTCCCAAACTGACCAAATGTTTTCTCTGCAAGGTCAAAGGAAAATGGAAAAGCCTCCCCATTGTCTTTTCCTTCACAAATCCTGTCTTAAGGGTATGTCTGTGTTTGAATAGGGTGAGCCTGTGACCATCCCAGGAACTAAGTATTTATCATTACGAAAGACTGGCCAGGCTCCCCAGGCAATCCAATCAAGTAACCTGCCAGACAGGAGATAAACAAGGACAGGAGAAAAACAACATTCAAATTTCTGTTTTAAACATCCCTCGAAATAGTCACCAAGTGCTCTGTGGGCCTGAGGGTATCTCAGGCAGGAGAAGTCTGTGGAATTGGGCTGCTGCTGCTGTGTAAACTAAGGCAGAGTGGCTCCAGGACCGCAGTTAATCTGTAAGGAGCCGCTCTGAGCACTCTGTGTATGCCCTTTGGCTGTGCTGTTTAGGAGCAAGTTTATTTTCTTAAGTCAAGTCTCATTCTGTTTCTAAAGAAGACTCTGCCTTGATTAATTCACCGCTGCATGACAACCACTGCACGACAACTTCCATCGGCTGCCAATCTCCCAGAGGTCTGGGGGAAGACGGAATTGAACTTAGCAAGCTCTTGCCTTCCAAGGTAATATCTGCCTCCTATTGTAGCACCCTGCTTGTGGTTAACGCTTAGCTGGAACACAGCAATAGAGAAATTAAAATAATAATTTATTTGTCAGACAAATAAATGATAGGCACAGTGGTATATGGTTACCAAAGCTCTGCCTGCCCTCCTGCCATTCTGGCCAGCACTTATATTTCCTCAGCCCAGCCCCCTTGCTCCTCCTTTGGCTGCCTCTGTCCAATCAGCCTGGTTGAAATTCCTATTGGCTGTTTGCTAGAACCAATCATAAAAGATACACCCATTTCCTATTACCTTTTATGGGAGACAAAGAGCTATATTTCCTTCTATCCATAAATGGCAGACAAGTAGCCATATATCTTACATTTGCCTCGACAAGGCACCTTAATTACCAGATCACCTTTTGCCCCTGTTGCCCCTGCATTCCAAAACAAATGGCTAAAACAGATGGCTCGTGGTATTAAGTTCTATCTAAACAGAGATCTTACTATTTACCAACTCTTAATTAGTGTTTTTACAGCTTGATTGTATTCTGTAATATGTAGGGTCAGTGTAACCTTTGCTCCCAGCCTGTATTTCCCTTTTTACAACTTTGAGAAACTTGTCTCCTGCTTCTGCTATAAATCAGGGTGGCCCTTGTCCAGGAGGATAAACAACTGCCAAAGTACTTAGCCAGCTGCTTTTCTGCCTGGCATGAAACATTTGCAAATCTTTAAGCTCATTTTAAAATACAGGCCTTGATCAGATGCCTCACTATCTCCTGACAAGGTTCCAGCTGCTAGTTTGCTGTTGTTGTTGTTTAGTCGTGTCCGCCTCTTTGTGACCCCCTGGACCAGAGCACGCCAGGCACTCCTGTCTTCCACTGCCTCCCTCATGCTGGTAGCTTCCAGAACACCATCCCACCATCTCGTCCTCTGTCGTCCTCTTCTCCTTGTGCCTTCCATCTTTCCCAACGTCCGGGTGTTTTCCAGGGTCTCTTCTCAGGAGGTGGCCAAAGTATTGGAGCCTCAACTTCACGATCTGTCCTTAGTCTTCCTAAAATAGTACTCATTATAAGCTGTTTTCCAAGACTTTTCTATATTTATAGATAATATTGGGGTACACAAGAGCCTTCTGTTCAGAGAGACTCTCTACTCAGCTTTTAGGGTGTCCATGTAAATAGTACTCTTTGAGGACAGACAGTCTCTTATATGGATTTTGATCACCTTTTAAAATCATTAAACTGTACTGTTTTGCTTTCATAAAATTCCATTGTATGCATTCCCTGTACAATTTGCCCCTTGGGAGACCAGAGTTCGAATCCCCACTTGGCCATGGGCTGGGGGGTCAGTCAGTGCCTGTCAGCCTGGTCTACCTCACAGGGCTGTTGTGGAGATTGAATTAAGAGGGAGAGAACCACCTTGAAGGAATAGGTGGGATAAAAATGCAATAAAAAAGTAGCCCTGGAGCATTTTTGTCCATTACCTTGATATCCCACCTTTGCTCTGAGGAGCCCAAGATGGGGCACGTCATTAACTTCTTCCACATTTTGTCATCACAACGACCCTGCAGGCAGGTTAGGCTGGGAGGAAATAACTGTCTGCGGAGATTCTCATGCCCGAAAGGAAGCTAGGCTGATAGCAGAGAGCCACTTTAGGAGGGGGTCCTACTGCAAGAGGCCCCACTGCCCCCACAAAACAGGAAAGGGTTGCCAAGGGAAAACCAGAAGGAAAAGTCTGGGGAGGAAAGGAGGTGGGGGAAGAATGTGCGCCAGAGAGAAACTGCGGCTCATTTGCATCAACTATTTCTTGTGACTTGCAAATTCATCTGATGTTAGCAATAGCTAATGGGAAGTGTCAGGGAGCTAGCAGTGCCTTTTACCAGCTTTGTCAGGTTCGCTAGCTGCAGTAGGGCCATTCCTGGATGACGGATTGCCCCATTCCCCACTCCCTATAGGTCTTCAGCCCCTTTTATTTCTCTGAGTCCCCGTCATGGAATAGGGCAGGACTAGTGTTCCTCGCACCATACAGTTGTGCTGGCTGAGACTGATGGGCTTTGGATGGATAGTCCAAAACATCTGGAGGGCACCAGGTTGACAAAGGCTGTTCTCTATCATGGCCTGTGATGAAGTCTTCCTGAAGCAAGCTATGCCTGGCTTTCATCTTTCCCCATTATTATTATTATCTCAGGGCGGTTTACCACCTAAAACTGCAATATAAAAAACACAAAATGCATAATAAAAATAAGAAGAAAAACAAGCACCCCCCCCCAACATATTTAGAAAGATATCAGGTGTCAATCAGCCAAAGGCTGGGTTGAAGAGGAACATTTTCGCCTGACGCCTACAAATAGGTCGCAAAGGTGCCAGGTGAGCCTCCCTGGAGAGAGCCTTCCACAAACAGGGAGCCACTGCAGAAAAGGCCTGTTCTTGTGTAGCCACCCTCCTCTCGGGGAGGAGGCACCCGAAGAAGGGCCTCAGAGGATGAATTTCCTTTGGAAAAGCCTTTATCCTTTGTAGAAAGCACCGAGGCCCAGTTCGCCATCCCTAGGCCCCCTTGAAAGGTGGGGTGGTCTGTTCTTCTCATCGTGCGGACTCTCTTCTCTCTTCCAGTTGTCACCCACATTCTGAGATCTGGTTTCTGGACCGAGCTCTCTACTGGCATTTCCTCACCACAACCTTCACCTCTTACTGCCGGCTCCTGATCACCCACCTGGGGCTGCTGCATTGGCAGTATGCCTTCACCAGCTACGGCATCAGCCCCCAGACTAAAGTGAGAGAACGACAGGCGGCCCGTCCCTTTTCCTAGGCTCTGCCACTCCTGCTCATTCGTCTTCACAAAAGCCCTGCAAGGGAGGTCAGGCTGAGAGTGAGTGACTGGCCAGATGTCACCCAGTGAGCTTCATGGCCAGACAGGAATTTGAACCCCGGCCTCCCGGGCCCTAGACCGACATTCTGATCCACTGTTTCTTCCCAGCTGTTGTCTGGACCCAAGGTTGAGAAACACTGCTCTTACCACTATGCCACACCACCTCTACACTGACTGGCTGCTGCTCTCCAGGGCTTCAGGTGGCATGGTGGGGGTCTCTCCAGCCCCCCTTGCAGATACCAGTGAGGAATTGCCTGCAACATAAATGCTCTTGCCTCTGAACTGGAACACTGACTCTCCAGGATTTGGGCCCTGGATCTGCACACTAGACTTCTGTGGAGGCAGCCAAGAAGAGCATTCGCCTTTTTTGCCGCTGCTGCATCACAGCGTTAAGCTTCTGGTCTTCGCTCGCCCCCCTCCCCAGCCTAGCCCATTCCCTGCTAGGTCCCCCTGCAAGAGCTATGCTTCTTGGCCATACTGGAATCCTGTCCTGCATTAACTCAAGTGAAAATATCACTGTACCCACTGCCCCCCCCCACCCATGCTCACTGCCAAGGATTTTGCTGCACTTGCCTGTGCTTTTGCTTTGAGTTTTTTTGTTCTACAATCAAGCAACACATACTTTTCATGAAATAGTGAAATGGAAACATGGCCACCTGCCCAACCTGAGGAGGTGTGGGCAGATCTCCAAAAACAGATTGGGTTTTTGTTGGAATGGGACAACACCTGCTTCTGGTGCTCATGAGCAAGTGAGTGAGTGTCAGTTGCAATCAAAGTGTACTTCCTTCACTGCAGGGGGTGGGCTGGATGACCCTTGGGGATCTCTGAAGCCTACAATTCTCTAGAATCTGAGGCAAACTGACAGAGTGTTTAGCTTGGGTGCTGGTGCCAAATGAAGGCCTTTCTGTGGCAAATAGCCCGGATTGGCATAGATTTTTTCTTTGGGCCTTTCCCTGAATCCATAAATTTGGGACTTGCTTCCAGAAAAATGTGCAGGACAGACCTGCAGCCATTCCATCAAAAGACAAAACAAAAAAAAAGACTTCTATGCTGACTTGCCCTTTTCAGGATAGTTTCACCCATGTCACATTGATCTCAACATAATTCATTTCAAGTTAGTGTGCATAGAGCCATAGCCTTGTATTATTGTTAAGTTTGCTTCAGATGATTGGTTTCACTTCTGCCCTGTGTGTTTGCCAAGGGACTGGCCATGGACTTTGTCGCCTGTTCTTAAAGACCACAAAGACCACAGAGAGAGCGACCTGCGGACTTCCGGTCAGCGCCATCGTGGAATGGCAGATTTCCCTCGGAGCTCCTGAGGGAGATCTGCTTCGTAGGTTTGGGTCCCACAGCTACAGCAAAGCGGGGACCCCTAAAAATCACAGGCACGAAGCTTGTGAGCCGGAGACTCGGTGGGCACCTTCGCACCCCCCCGAAGCTGCGAAGGAGCCTTTTTAAAGGCTACGGAACGGCAGCGGGTGTGTGGCGCGGTGCTGAGAGTCGCTTGTACCCAGCCTGCGAAGTGAAGCCGCGTCGCCATTGACGGAGAGCGCTGACTTCTTCCCTTAATTTGGGATTAAAAGAAACTACTACCCGTGAGTAGGAAAAAGATCTAAGAACCAATCGGGACAAAAATTTTGTGAATTTGGACACCGAGACGGGAAGGGATCAAAAGGAAGTCTACCTTTCCGCTCTGCAGTAAGATCAAAGCAAAGGACTGGTAAGCTGTAACTTTGAAGCTTCCTTTTTTGAATAAGCGATCCACTGTTTAAGAGACTGAGACCTTCCCCCCGCAGGCAGGAGCGGGGGGAAAGAAAGAAACTGTGAACTAAATTGCCTGCCTTTACTAAAGGGACTAAAATCATACCGCTGTATCTTGACTCTGGAATGGGCTGCCAGAGAAGGGAAGCTGGCTGCAGACTGGCAAAGTGTTGAAGTAACAAAGTAACGATAGACTTTCTTTTTTAAGACTGGAAAGATACACTTTCCCTGGAATTGTGTGGATTCTGTTTCAATCTTGTGGAGATTAATATTGTGACCTTTTGCAATACCTAGAAGCTTGTGGGACTACTTTTAAAAATAAGAATACCTCCATATTAAAACTGCATAGACAATAACAGATATTTCGCCCCCTGGAGGAGACTTGGTTGGTTTCAGCAACAAGTTTAGCTTACTGAATGACTGGGAAAAGAGAACTTGGAGTGTGGGAATGACCTTGACTATAAGATAGTGTTATGGCAAATGACCAAGACAAAGGAGAGCCACAGGAAAAAACCTTGAGATCTGGCAGACAATATAAAATTGACTCCTTTATGAAAAGAAGGGCCTCTACATCTGGACCTTCTGGAGCAGGTGCTACTCCACAGGAAAAGACAAAAGTCATGTCTGAAGAGGCACTTTCGAAACTCTTGGGTAAAATTAATGAATCTTTGGACCAGTTAAAAAAGCAAGGTGCAGAAACAAGTAAACAAGTTGCTGAAACAAAGAAGACAGTTGCAGAGATCTCAGGGAAAATTGACTTAAATACCAAAAGTATAATTGATTTAGGAAATAAAGTAAACTCTAACACAGAATCTATTGGAAAACTATTAGAGGAAACATCTACTACTCGAAAGATTGCTGAGGAGGCGAAGGAAATTGCAATTGCTACTGACGAAAAATTCCCACCAGTTATTAGGAAATTGGGAGAACATGATTTGGCATTGTCTATGATTGAAATGCAGAGGAAGGAGAGGAATCTTAGGATCCGGGCAATACCTGAGAGTGAAGGAGACAACCTGGTGGACTTTCTAACAAAAGAGTTTTCGGATTTTTGGAAACAGGAGTTGGAGCAGGAAGAATTCAAGATAGAGAGTGCATTTAGATTGGGTGCAAGACAAAGAAAAAATAAGGTAAGAGACTGTTTAGTAACATTAAGATCAAGAGAAGAGAGAGATAAAATTTTGAATTTGCACTACCAAAGAACTTTACGAATTGAAGATTCCTTCGTGGAAATTTTTAAAGATATCCCGAAACATATCTTGGATGCAAGAAGTCAGTACAAAGATCTAGTGGTACTACTGAAGAAGAACAGTGTACCTTTCAGGTGGGAATACCCTCAAGGCCTATCTTTTAAGTACAAAGAGGAAAAAAGGAAAATAAAGACTGTGGAGGAGAAAGATAAGTTTCTAGAGCAACACGAAGAGGACCTGTACAAAGGGGCGGAATCAGGACAAGACCAGCCAGGAGGAGGAAGTTTGGACAAAGACAAGCTACTATACAAAAGGACACCACTGACGGGAGAAGAAGAGCTACTCGGAGCGGTAGGAGGAGAAGATAAATAATCCCATCATGGCTCTGCAACTATTAAGTTGGAATTGTAACGGTTTGAACATTCCCCGAAAAAGAAAAAGTGTTTTTCACATATTAAAAAAAGAGCAATTGGACTTGATTTGTTTACAAGAGACACATGTGACAAGGTCACATAGGAAATTACTTATTAACAAAAGACTGGGTCAAGAATTTATTTCCTCAGACAGAGTAAAGAAAAGAGGAGTGGTGATTTATGCAAAGGAAAAATTGCAACCAAAATTAGTTTTTAAAGACGACCAAGGAAGATATTTGGCAATTGAAATTTAAGTTCAAGGAGAGAAATTTTTGATTGTGGGAATTTATGCACCTAATGAGGGGAAAGCAGAATTTTTCAAGAAGTTACATGAGACTTTGATGGACCATATGGATATAAATTTAATTCTGATGGGAGACATGAATGGAGTTGTATCAACAAATATGGATAAATCTCAAAGACAGACAGTTACTAAAGATGGAAGACTACCAAAAACATTTTTTGAATTGACTGACAATATGGACTTGGTTGACATTTGGAGGATAAAACACGCGCTTGAAAGAGAGGGAACCTTCTTTTCTGAAGCCAAAATGACATGGACTAGAATTGACCAAATTTGGATTACTAGAGGAATGGCACCAAGGATAAAAAAAAGTGGAAATCTGCCCAAAAACTTGTTCCGACCATAACGCAGTAGAGATGGGGATGAATCTAACAACAACTGGCACCTTCAGATGGAGGATGAATGACATCTTATTTAGGGATGAAGAATTCTGTAAAAAGGCCCAGAAAACTTTAAAAGACTATTTTGAAATTAACATGAGGACCAGTGTTGAAAAAAGAATAATCTGGGACGCAAGCAAAGCAGTTATGAGAGGATTCTTGATACAACAGAATGCAATTAAAAAGAGAAGCCAGAATGAAAAGAAAGAAAAAATTTTGGAGAAAATAAAAGAGGGAGAAAGGAAATTAAGATCAAAACCAAAATCACAGGACATTCTGAAAGAAATTAAATTATATCAGACACAATATATGGAGTTGACGAACCAAGAAATAGAATGGAAAATTAAGCAAATGAGACAAAAGACCTTTGAATCGGCAGATAAATGTGGAAAATTGCTGGCTTGGCAAATAAAGAAGAGACAAAAATTGAACACGGTTACACATTTAGAAATGGAAGGAAAGAACATCTATAAACCAACAGAAATTAGGGATTGCTTCCAGAAATATTTTAGACAACTGTATACACAAGGCCCTCAGAAAGATACAGAGATGGAACTGTTTCTGGAAAAAAAATGGACTGAGAAAGATCTCACAGGAAAGTAAAAGAATTCTGAATCAGAGAATAACAGAGCAAGAAATAGAAGGTGCCATTCAAAATATGACATTGGGCAAATCCCCAGAACCGGATGGACTAACTTCCAGATATTACAAGGTCTTGAAGGAGTGGTTAATACAACCTTTGAAGGAAGTCTGCAATGAAATTATGAAGGGGAAAAAGGCACCTGACACGTGGAAAGAGGCATTCATCACACTTATACCAAAGACAGAGACGGAAAAGACTCAACTTAAAAACTACCGTCCTATTTCCTTATTGAATGTGGATTACAAAATTTTTGCTGACATTTTAGCAAAAAGGCTGAAAATAGTTTTGATGGAGGAGATTCATAGGGATCAGGCAGGCTTTCTCCCGAGAAGACATTTATCAGACAACGTAAGGAACATAGTAGATATCTTGGAAATGCTGGATGTGAACATTAACACTAAAGCAGTCTTGATATTTGTGGACGCCGAGAAAGCCTTTGACAATATTTATTGGAGTTTTATGATGAAGAATCTCCGGGGGATGGGGGTAGGCCAAGGGTTTGAAAATGGTATAGGTGCGAAATATTCTGAACGAAAAGCAGAACTTATTGTGAATAACGTGGTTACAGAAGAATTTAAGATAGAAAAAGGGACACGTCAGGGGAGCCCAATCTCTCTACTACTTTTTATATCGGTCCTGGAGGTTCTGTTAAATACGATTAGGAAGGACCAGTTGGTCAAAGGAGTGCAGGTCGGAGCGAAACAGTATAAACTGAGAGCATTTGCAGATGACTTGGTACTTACATTACAAGAGCCTGAATCTAGTACAAAAAGAGTTTTAGAATTAATTCAAGAGTTTGGTCAGGTAGCAGGATTTAAATTGAATAAATCAAAAACGAAAGTATTGGAGAAAAATTTAACAACATTTGAAAAAGAAAGGTTTCAGAATGAGACAGGGTTAACTGTGGTTAAGAAAGTGAAATATTTGGGGATAAATATGACATCAAAAAATGTGAATTTATTTAAAGATAATTATGAGAAATCTTGGGTTAAAGTCAAAAAAGATTTAGAAATTTGGTCAAATATGAAGCTTTCCTTGTTGGGTCGAATTGCTGTTATAAACATGAATGTGTTGCCTAGAATGTTGTTTTTGTTTCAAACATTGCAAATATTGGACAAGATGGATTGTTTCAAGAAGTGGCAGAAGGATATTTCTAAATTTGTCTGGCAGGGCAAGAAGCCGAGAATAAAATTTAAGATATTAACTGATACAAAAGAAAGGGGCGGATTTACCCTGCCAGACTTTAAACTTTATTATGAATCAGCAGCTTTCTGCTGGTTGAAAGATTGGCTACTTCTTGAGAACACTGACATTTTGGACTTAGAAGGATTCAACAATATTTTTGGGTGGCATGCATATTTATGGTACGACAAGGTAAAAGCTCATAAAGGTTTTAAAAATCATATTGTCAGGAAAGCATTATATAATGTCTGGACTAGATACAAAGATTTACTGGAAAGTAAAACTCCAAGGTGGTTGTCGCCAATGGAGGCAAAGGCCTCAAAAAAACTTAACATGGAGGCCAAATGGCCGAGATATGGAGAAATTTTGGAACAAGAAGGGGACAGATTGAAATTGCAAAGTTTTGAGAAATTAAAAGGGAAAGTGAGAGACTGGCTTCATTACTATCAAATAACGGAAGTTTTTAAAATGGACAGGAAAATTGGCTTCCAGGTGGAAAAATCAAAATTAGAGACTGAACTGTTAGAACCCAGTACTAAGAATTTGGCAAGAACGTATAGCTTGCTGTTGGAATGGAATACACAAGACGAAATTGTTAAATCTGCAATGATTAAGTGGGCACAGGACATTGGTCATAATATTTTGTTTGCTGACTGGGAAAGGCTATGGACCACCGGTATGAAATTCACGGCCTGTAATGACCTGAGAGAGAACATTATGAAAATGATTTATAGGTGGTACATGACCCCAGTCAAGCTTGCAAAAATTTACCATTTGCCCGATAATAAATGCTGGAAATGTAAAGAAACTGAAGGAACATTCTTTCACCTCTGGTGGACGTGCCCAAGGATTAAGGCTTTCTGGGAAATGATCTATAATGAATTGAAGAAGGTACTTAAGTACACTTTCCCTAAGAAACCAGAGGCCTTCCTCCTGGGCATAGTTGGCCAATTGGTGTTAAAGAAGGACAGAACATTCTTTATGTATGCTACAACAGCAGCAAGAATACTCATCGCAAAGTACTGGAAGACGCAAGACCTACCCACCGTGGAAGAATGGCAAATGAAGGTGATAGACTATATGGGACTGGCAGAGATGACGAGCAGAATCCGAAACCAGGGAAGAGAAACGGCGGAAGAAGATTGGAGAAAATTAAAGGACTATTTAAAGAAATACTGTAAAATTAAGGAATGTTAGAATGACGCTGGATTATAAAATAAGAGGTTAATAGCGGTATGGGATAATTTTTTAAAAATAATAATATTGAAATTAAGGTAAAAGTAAGGGAAGGATTTGCTGATAACTTTATCAGAAATTAGAATACAGAAAGGGAAGGTATGAGGAAGTCGGGAAAGTAAGCCACAAGAAAGTGTAAATTGAATTTATACGTGTTTATTGTTTATATCTTTTATAATGTCTTTTTTCTTTTTTGTTTGTTATTGTGCTTGGTTGATGTGTTAAAAATTTGTGGAAACTTCAATAAAAATTTATTTAAAAAAAAAAGAACAATGTGAAAACCAAAAAAAAGAGAGAGCGACCTGCGTAGGGGAAACTTCTGCACCAAACACATCAGCGAACCCAGGTGTGAGATAGAGAGTGGTTGCCAGTCAGTGCAGAGCAACCTTTCTCCACCTTGGGTCACCCAATGTTGTGGGAATACAAGGCCCATCATCCCTGACCACTGGTCCTGCTAATGAGGTCCTGACCACTGGTGGTTTGGGCATGCTGCAGGCCTCGTGGTGAGTGCCACCCAGCATTTTGTCACCCTCCTCAGTGGTGACGCCCAGGGTGACACCCACCCACCACACCCCCTTCCTCTGCCCCTGCCTGCAGAGACAATGGAATGCATCCCTCCTGTCATAACCCTGTTTTTATCAAGGGACAGAGTTAAGAGCTTTCAACAGCAGTAGCAACCTCCAAGGATGCTGTGTTTTGATAATCAGTTGGTGTTTGTTTCAGGCTGCTTTGGGCACCATTCAGTGCAGTGACATAGCGGTTGGCAATGATGGGAAAACAGAACTGAGATGTGTGTAAGAAGCTGGTGAGGTGGGCAAGGGGGCTTGGCTTAGCTCAGGCAAGGGACTGTTGGGTGGCCTCCTTAAGTACAACTGATAGCCAGTTTGGATGAAGAGCAAAGAACTGAAGAGGTTGTGCCTCAACCTACCAGGCACTTTCTTGGCAGAAACAGTGACGTCGCAGAGGGGTGTGTGAGATGGGTACCTTAGGGGGAATGGAAACCAGCAGCTCTGCAACTTACATCCGTTGGAGGGGTCAGGCCTCTGAGCACCCCAAGTGCCTCAATTCACAAACAGGCAGACTTCAGAGCCAGCTCCAAGTGGGTGCTGGTGTGGTAGGTTCTTTCATGGAGCTTTGACTGTGTTAGGCCATGGAAGGCTGGGATGCTAACGAAACTGCTCCATGGAGTAAATATTGTGGGAGTTTAGAAATCAAATCTAAAAATGCATATTCTTACCAGTAAGCAAATGTGGGGATTAAAATCACAGAGCAGTATTGCTGTTAGGTGGACTCAGACCAATGCAATTGGTAGAGAAGGCTCTGTGTTATTTCATTTCACCTCCTCTCTTGGGAGGGAAGAAGAAAAGAAGTATTTTCTGTTCCTTCTCTCCCTCTCTCTCTCTCTCTCTCTCTCTCTCTCTCTTCAACCAGCCAATGGGAGAAGACTTGTATCTGCTTGCTCCAGCATCAGGCTTATGCCTGGGGCTGCTTTCACTGTAAATACAAGTATTTTACCTGCATTTATTTTTACTGCTGTTGTTGGTAAGGACAGGTGCTTGACTGTGAGTAAACTATGTTTTAGCCATACTTTCCAGTCGGTGGCCTGTTTCTATAATAAACGGGTTAACAGAAGGGAGAGGTGTGCCAGAATCTGAGTGAGGCAGCAAATCATACGATTCTGCTACCTTGCCTCAGCCATGACCCCTCTGGTGGTGGGCACCCTAACCCTTAACCCGCTGCTCTAACCCTAACCCAATCCTAACCCTGCTCTAACCCTAAACCCTTAACCCCCTACCCTAACCCCACCCTTACCCTAACCTCTAACCTAACCTAACCCTTAACCCTAACTCCTACCCTCACCCTAAACCCTAACCCCCTATCCATAACTCTAACCCTGCCCCTAACCCTAATCTATACCTGTGCCAAAAATCAAATCCAGTGTGTGGCCTGCTTGACATGTGTGGCCCAAAACAAACTGGGAGAGCCCTAGTGTAATGGCTTGGCCCTCCCACAGAAGCGAGACACCGGCAGTAATTATCTCAGGTTTATTGCTCAAACACATAAATCACTCCGGAGCTCCTTCACTCTGTGTCTGACTCCAAGTTTGCAGTTGCCGAATCTAAACTCCGCCCTTCCTCTTCTTCCAACAGGGGGAAAAACCCTCTCGCTTCCGCTCTTTTCCCCTCCTCTCACTGACCTCTTCGTACCTTTGAGTTTTTGGGCTATCTATTCCCAGCCTCTCCCCTTCTCTCTCTGAGCTAAGATTGGTATTTGGATCTTTGCTAGCTGCTGCCTGCTCTCTGCTTTCTGAAGCTATGCCACTGGGCTGCCCCTCCTCCTTCTCACATTCCAGTGTCCTTATTTCTCTTTTCCTGCTTTGATTCCCAGCCTCTGTCAGCTCCAGAACAAAGCTGACACCTAGTGACACCGTGGAAGACACCAAGTTCAGAGCCCATGAGGAGGGGGCAGTGTCAGCATGGGTGTTGAAGTCCCCAAAACCAATAGGTTAGGGAACTCCAAGGCCCAGCCTGCCACCACCTCCAGCAGGCCTGACTGGGTGGCTGCCAGTGCTCTAGGTGGTCGATACACCCGCCAGACAGCCAGGCTTTCCTTGGTGCCCCACACCAGGCCAACACATTCAATGCCGGAGATCTGTGGCTCTGGCAGAATCCTGAAAGAGCAATTCTCCTGGATTAACGACGACACCCCTCCCGCCAACCCACAGTCCGCGATTGAACTACGCTCTATTCTGGTCTTGCTTTCAAATGTGAACTGTTGACAGTGCAAAAAGATATAATTGCAACTGTTCACTTTGCAAAGGAAACCATCATTTGTAGTTACCATCTTTTTCCATGTGTTAGTCAATGTTTTTTGCTTTAAAAAACTTACTCAAAAATTGAGGTTGGTCTTATACACGGATGGTGAACCCCAAATTAAGAAATCAAAATTTTAAACATCAAACAGAACTTTGATATTTTCCTAAATATTCAAAACACTGGTATTTTTAGTATTGTATATTTAAACATCACCGGCAGTGAGCTTTTTTTAGGTGATTGCAAGCTCGCCTCCACCCCCTCTGTCTGCCGCCACTGCGCCACACCCACTCGTGCCTGAACCTGAGCCCGAGCCATTATATCTTCTATTTATATATGACTGGGGGGGGGGTCATTCATCCAGAAACAGTGAAAAGATTCCAGAACAGTCGTATATAAGTGGGATTGGCACTCTTGAGCATGCACAGCTTCAGCTGGAAGTGCTGATAAAAGTAGAACTTTTGTTTTTTTCCTTTTGCAAACAACTGACCAACAAATGCTGCCTACAAACTGTAGTGTCATGACTGCCTATAGACTGTGTCCGCCTGCATCTCACTGCTAAAAAGAAAGAGTGAGACTTAAGTATGACGTTACAGCTCTTGCTATAATGATTGTAAATAGTGTTACTGTGAAGCATTTATGACCAGTCAAGCAATAAAACACTTGACTGAGTTTTACGGTGTCTGTGAATGTTTCTTCTCAAAGTGTAGCTTCAACTGCTGACGACTGCTTCCAGAAACTCTGAAGGACTGAAAGCTGCTAACAAGGTGCCTACACATGAGTATACTTATGCAGCAAAAGTGTGATGGACTGTGACCTTTAATACTCCTTGGAGGAAAAGGTGGTATAAAAAGGCAATAAATGAATTTTAATAAGGACAAATGTAAGGTTCTGCACTAACACAGGAATAATCAGCTGCACATATATACAATGGGTAATCCTTGGCTTGACACGAGTCAGCAGTGTGATGCTGCAGTCAAAAAGGCTAATGTCTGCATCAACTGAAGTATAGTGTCCAGTTCAAGGTCAGACTAGTCCTTGGACAAACTACACCTGGAATACTGTGTCCAGTTATGTGCAGAGGAGGGTGGTTAAGATGATCAAGGGTCTGGAAAACAAGCCTTGTGAGGAATGGTTTAGGGAACTGGCTGTGTTTAGCCTCGAAAAGAGGAGGCTGAGATGGTGGAAATAGCTCAAGGAAGAGCTCAAGGAAGAGCTTTCTGGTGGTGGAAGCTGTTAAACAGTGAAATGAACTCCCTCAGAGGGTGGGGGGTGCTCCTTCATTGGAGGATTTTAAGCAGAGGCTGGATGGTCATGTCATGGATGCTTCAGCCGAGATTCTTACATTGCAGGAGGTTGAACTAGATTAACCTTGTTGCTGTTTAGTCGTGTCCGACTCTTCGTGACCCCCTGGACCAGAGCACGCCAGGCCCTCCTGTCTTCCACTGCCTCCCGCAGTTTGGTCAAACTCATGTTGGTTGCTTCGAGAACACTGTCCCACCTTCTCGTCCTCTGTCGTCCCCTTCTCCTTGTGCCCTCAATCTTTCCCAACATCAGGGTCTTTTCCAGGGAGTCTTCTCTTCTCCTGAGGTGGCCAAAGTATTGGAGCCTAAGCTTCACGATCTGTCCTTCCAGTGAGCACTCAGGGCTAATTTCCTTAAGAATGGATGCGTTTGATCTTCTTGCAGTCCATGGGACTCTCAAGAGTCTCCTCCAGCACCAGAATTCAAAAGCATCAATTCTTCGGCGATCAGCCTTCTTGATGGTCCAGCTCTCACTTCCATATATCACTACTGGGAAAACCATGGCTTTAACTATACGGACCTTTGTTGGCAAGGTGATGTCTCTGCTTTTTAAGATGCTGTCTAGGTTTGCCATCGCCTTTCTCCCAAGGAGCAGGCGTCTTTTAATTCATGACTGCTGCCACCATCTGCAGTGATCATGGAGCCCAAGAAAGTAAAATCTCTCACTGCCTCCATTTCTTCCCCTTCTATTTGCCAGGAGGTGATGGGAGCAGTGGCCATGATCTTCGTTTTTTTGATGTTGAGCTTCAGACCATATTTTGCGCTCTCCTCTTTCACCCTCCTTAAAAGGTTCTTTAATTCCTCCTCACTCACTTCATGGATCACTGCCTTGCCGTGGCGAAGGGGCTTGAATAACTCGGAGAAGCTATGAGCTATGCCGTGCAGGGCCACCCAAGATGGACAGGTCATAGTGGAGAGTTTTGACCAAACGTGATCCACCTGGAGCAGGAACCGGCAAGCCACTCCAGTATCCCTGCCAAGAAAACTCCCATGGACAAAGACAAGAGATTAACCTTAGGGTCCCTTCCAATGCTACAATTCTATGATTCTCCCCACGGTGAATTATTTAATGGGACGTGAGCTTGGTGCTCTTACTGAAGTTCTTTCCACATTCCAAGCACTGATATGGTTTCTCCCCTGTATGAATTCTTTGATGGACCACGAGATTCCCCTTGGAATTGAAGTTGTTTCCACATCACAAGCATTTTAATGGTTTCACCCCTGTATGAATTCTTTCATGTGAAGTGAGACTTCCTTTCCAGGTGAATCTCTTTCCACATTCCAAGCACTGATATGGTTTCTCCCTGCTGTGAGTTTTTTGATGGGAAGTGCGATGGGAATTTCGACTGAATCTCTTTCCACATTCCAAGCACTGATATGGTTTTTCCCCTGTATGAATTCTTTGATGGGAAGTGAGATTTTCCTTTTGGTTGAATCTCTTTCCACATTCCAAGCACTGATATGGTTTCTCTCCTGTATGAATTCTTTGATGGGAAGTGAGAGTCCCCTTGGAATTGAAGCTGTTTCCACATTCAACACACTGATATGGTTTCTCCCCAGTGTGAATTCTTTGATGGGCCGTGAGATGGGCCCTCTTACTGAAGCTCTTTCCACATTCCAAGCACTGATATGGTTTCTCCCCTGTATGAATTCTTTGATGGGAAATGAGATGGGTGTTCTGATTGAAGCTCTTTTCACATTCCAAACACTGATATGGTTTCTCCCCTGTATGAATTCTTTGATGGGAAGTGACACTTTCTTTCCGACTAAAGCTCTTTCCACATACCAAGCACTGATAGGGTTTCTCTCCGCTGTGAATTCTTTGATGGGAAATGAGATTATCCTTCCGAATGAAGCTCTTTCCACATTCCAAGCACTGATATGGCTCTTCCCCTCTGTGAATTCTTTCATGTGATGTGAGATGGGAGTTCCGACTGAAGCTCTTTCCACATTCCAAACATTGATATGGTTTTTCCCCTGTATGAATTATTTGATGGGAAGTGAGACTTACTTTCCAGGCGAAGCTCTCGCCACATTCTAAGCACTGATATGGTTTCTTGCCTGTATGAATTCTTTGATGGGAAGTGAGACCTTCCTTCTGGGTGAATCTCTTTCCACATTCCAAACACTGATACGGTTTCTCCCCTGTATGAATTCTTTGATGGGAAGTAAGATTTACCTTCCAAGTGAAGCTCTTTCCACATTCTAAGCATTGATATGGTTTCTCCCCTGTATGAATTCTTTGATGGGAAATGAGGCTTTCCTTGCAGGTGAAACTCTTTCCACATTCAAAGCACTGATAGGGATTCTCCCCACTGTGAGTTCTTTGATGGGAAGTGAGTGGGCCCTTCTGACTGAAGCTCTTTCCACATTCAATGCACCGATACGGTTTCTCACCACTGTGAGTTCTTTGATGGGAAGTGAGATGGAAGTTCCGACTAAAGCGCTTTCCACATTCCAAGCACTGATATGGTTTCTCCCCTGTATGAATTATTTGATGGGAAGTGAGACTTGCCTTCCAGGTGAAGCTCTTTCCACATTCCAAGCAATGATATGGTCTCTCCCCGCTGTGAGTTCTTTGATGGGAAATGAGATAGGAGCTTTGACTGAAGCTTTTTCCACATTCCAAGCACTGATATGATTTTTTCCTGCTATGAGTTTTTTGATGGGAAGTGAGACTCCTCTTGGAATTGAAGCTCTTTCCACATTTCAAGCACTGACAGAGTTTCTTCTCAATGGGATTTTTTTGATGGGAAGAGGAATGGAAGCTCTGACTGAAGCTTTCTCCACACACCATATAGTTATATGGCTTCTCCACTGTGTGGATTTTGCAGTGATCTCTCTTATTCTTAATTTCCAATTCATCAGCACCTGCGACAATAAGAGAAATGGATTAGAGCCTTAGGAAAAACTGAGCCCCAGATTATTGAACAATGATAATCAATGCTTGTGAGAGAGAGAAAAGAGAAGGGAGTTAGACAATTATTTATTTATTCATTTATTGATAATAATTAATAATAATAATAATAATAATAATAATAATAATAATACCCTGCCCATCTGGCTGGGTTTCACCAGCCACCCTGGACAGCTTCCAACAAAATATTAAAATACAATAATCTGTCCAACATTAAAAGCTTTCCTAAACAGGGGTGCCTTCAGATGTCTTCTAAAAGTCTGGTACTTGTTTTTCTCTTGACAACTGGTGGGAGGGTGTTCCACAGAGCAGGTGCCGCTACCGAGAAGGCCCTCCGCCTGGTTCTCTGTAACTTGGCTTCTCCCAGTGAAGGAACCGCCAGAAGGCCCTCTGCACTGGACCACAGTGTCCAGGCAGAATGATGGGGGTGGAGACACTCCTTCAGGTATACTGGACCAAGGTTCTGATTTGAAAGAGAGGTAGAGCTGGATATTATATGCATACTGATGAACACCCAGGTCTTACTACAAGGTTCAGTGTCTTTGTATTAACTGACATATTTATAGGAACCTGAGGTCAATAAAGCCTGACTCTTTTCTGGGATGGATTTTGCTTGGCCCAATCATGGACTCTTCTCCATCTCCAATGTTAGTTTTCTCTTGAGTCAACCAAAAACCCTGACAGAAGCTGTTTCAACTTTCCTAACAGCTCCGAAGCCTAACTGGAGGGAGAATATGCACAGACAAAACAGTTGATAGTCCTCCATTGGGGAGTTAGAATCCTTGATGCTGTAGATGGTGCTGTTGAGCTCCATCCAATTACTGGAGGTTTGTCACAATACTCAGTTTCAAAACAGAAATTATGAAGCAAGAGGGAGTCTTACTGAGAGAGTCCATGACCTCACGATTCTCCTCCATGACTTCCTTATGCAGAGTTCTCTGGTCAGGATTCAGCAACACCCATTCCTCATCTGTGAAATGAACAGCAACATCTTCAAAGCACACTGGACCCTAAAAGAAAAAGGTTGTCCTCTTAGACAGCATGAAGAATATAAACTGTACACTGCTCTGCTATTTTCTGCCTGTGAATTGCTGTGTTGTTTTAATTGGATGGGTTTGCTGCACATTTCAATTATGTGAGCTTGTTTTAACATTTTAATGGAATTTTTGTTGTGTATTTTAATGATGGGTATTAATTTTGTGTAATAGGGTGGAACTTCAAATCCTTCTGTCTGTGCAAGCATTCCAGCTTGCCATATGGAAAGATCCCCACTCCACTCCCCAATGCGCTGTTCTTGGCGGGGGGGGGGGCTAAAGCCAACTGCAAGGGGTGCATGGGGGCACAAGGAGCTGAGCCCCATTGTGCAACTGATGTGGCTGGCTAGAGGACTCCTGGCCACTGCTTAGAAGCCTGTCTTAGCATTCAACAATAAATATATAAATAAAAGTGCAACAACATACCGTATTTTTCACTCCATAAGACACACTTTTTTCCTCTTAAAAACTAAGGGGAAATGTCTGTGTGTCTTATGGGGCGAATGTGTGGTTCCTGGGGTTGGGGGGAACCCAGGCTTCCCCTACTAGCCCCGCAAGCTCTGGGAGCGGAGGCAAGGCTGCGCACAACCTTGCCACCGCTCCCCGACCTGTTCTGGGGGCTGGGGTTGGGGGAAGCTCGGGCTTCCCCCACCCCAGCCCCGCAACTAAAAACGAAGCAAAGATAGCGCGCAACCTCTCCAGCCGGGAGAGGTTGTGCACGGCTAAAAACGAAGCCAAGACAGAGAACCCGGGCTTCACCTGACAGCTCCAGAAGCCTGTCCGCTGCTCTTTGGGGCTGGGGTGGGGAATAAGATTCCCCCCCCCTAAAAACTAGGTGCACCTTATGGTCCAGTGCGCCCTATGGAGTGAAAAATACGGTAAATAATACTACCAACACTCAGAAACCTAGTTAAGGAGAGGTGGCTGTTGATTATTCACAGCACACAAATCTTCTGGAATGGCATGTTCAGACTTTGTTAAGGGCAGTTTCACAGCAGCAAGAGGAGGGGGAGAGATTCATTTGGGCCCGGAGGCACCCAGGCAGCCCCACCCCTCAGCCTCTTTCCCCACAAGGCTTCTTCCTCCTACTTGATCTGGTTCCACAGCCGCTGCTTCCCCTCCAGCACCATGAAAAGATGGAGGAGCATGTCTTGATGGCATCATTTGGTCACCTGTAAGTAAGAAGGCAAGTAGGAAGACACAGGTGCATGCTTCTCTCAGAGGTTAAGCAGCACGGCTCTAACTTCAGATGGGCCTTACATAAAGTCTTGCCTGCTGAGTGCATTTGGATGTTTGTACTCATTTCACATTTTCATGCTACAAAAATGGATCTCCTCTCCTTGGGGTTCTTGGGACTCAGCTACACAGCCACAAATAAAAGGCTTTAAGTGTGTTTTCAGTGCAATATACAATGTGACACTAAATGACGGTGGTGAGCTTTATGGAAAATTCAATGTATTTTTTAAAAAGCATTTTCAGAACAGTTTTTATGTATGTGTAGACTCCATGTTGGGCCCAAATGTCTTCCTCAAAAGAATTCAAAGAACCCATTATATTAGTTTCAAAATCAATAGCATGTGCCAAAATGTAGAAAGAACTCATCAATCCTTACCCAACAGCCTCTCTCTGGTTTCCAACAGAGTCCTCTCTGAGGAATCCAAGCCCTTTTCTGCAAACAGTTCCTTTCCCTGAAAGAGCAACAAGGATTTAAAACAGAGAAATTGGAGAAGTACTGGAAAAGGAATGGCAGAGGCATTCCTTGGATGCTTTCCAAAAAAGGATGGGATTTAGGGATGTTCTCCCTCACGTTTGGAGCCCCTTAGGAGCATCCAGAGGAAAGTCTCTCTCACCTGCTGCTCTGCCTGCTTTCTCTCCTCTGCCTGACTCAGGAGAAAACCTTCAGCCAGGGCCACTGCCTGGGAACTGGTCTCTGCTCCACATTCCCTCACCCAGCACTCCATCTCTAGTGGAAGGACAGCCAGGAACTGCTCCAAGATCACCAGGTCCAGCATCTGAACTTTTGTATGCCTTTCTGGCTTCAGCCACTGACCATCAAGACGGTAAAATTGGTTGCAAACTTCTCGGGGTCCTTCAGTCTCCAGGGAACAGAGCTGCCTGAACTGCTGGCTCTGCACCTCTGAGCAGAGGGTGTCCTCCTCACCCAGGACCTTCTGCATAGAGTTTCCCCAAAAACTCCCGCTGCTCCCAGTTTTGATAGCATGGCCTCTTCCTGCTTCAGGGTCAGCTGAGTCTTGCTCATCCATTTGTGCTCTCATGAAGCCTCGCGGAGATCCCTTTTCTTCTGCCAAGTTCTGTCTGTCCCAATTAGAAGCACTAGCAAGTCCTACAAAACAAGTGCATTGTTCTGTTATAAAATTGGTACACTGTCAGGAGAAGAAAAATGTTCCCTGAGTAAGGGTGGATGAGTCTTACTAGGAACCAGGGTTGGACTGCACCACAGCACAGTCTCTGAGCTTTCTCTAAAAGAAAAAGGAAAACTTTAGCCCTCCTAGAAGTAATGTTGCCATACAAAATGTGCAGACAACTGAGGGCATTTCTGGTTCCTGCCTTTCAGTCAATGCATGAAGTCAGAACTGCGACTGACGAGTGAGTACCAAGTGCATTGTGGACACTAGGCTGTGGGGGGTCCCCTAAACCTGGGGCCCTCAAAAGCTGCTCCCCGTCCTGTCCTCCCCCGCTAAACACACATTTCTTTCCTGTTTCTGTCTCATTTTCTAGCACTTGGAATCTCCAATGTTCTCAAAACATACTACTGGTGTGGGGTCTCCCCTTTTTTGTTCTGAGGGCCAGATACTTACCTGGCCAATCCCCTGAGGATGACGTGGGTAAGTTCAAAGCACGTGGGGGTGAAGCCAAGGGACAGCGCTAAAAAGCAAGTAAAGAAAGACTCGTCTTATTTCTGAGATCGTAAGTTGTTTTAAACGGTTTTAATGTGGTTTTTAATGTTGTAATCTGCCCTGGGAACTGAAGGTGAAGGGTGGATTAATAATGATGATGATGAAGATGATGATGATGTTGGTGTGACAAAGCTTAACCCACACACAGCCATATATGTCTGGGGGTACTCCTGAATCCAGCATGGTCACTTGAGGCTCAGGTGGCCTCAGGGACTAGCAGTGCCTATTTCCAGCTCTGGGCTAGTTTGCCATCTCTGTCCCTTTGGGACTGTGACGAGGTGTCCCTTGTAATCCATGCTCTGAATCAGATTGAATTACTGCAATGCCCTCTGTGTGAAACTGTCCTTGAAGAGGAGAAGAAGGAGGAGGAGGAGGAGGAGAGGAGGAGGAGGAGGAGGAGGAAGAAGAAGTTTGGACTTGATATCCCACCTTTCACTCGGAGGAGCGGAGACGCGAGGAAGAAGTTTGGACTTGATATCCCACCTTTCACTCGGAGGAGCGGAGACGCGAACCCAGTTCACCAGATTATGAGTCCACCACTCTTAACCACTACACCACGCTGTAGGAGGACTTGGAAGATGGTCCAAAATGCAGTGACCAGATTGTTGGCTAGCTGGTGGGCTCTTTATTAACTGTATTTATATCCCACCTTTTTCTCCAAAAAGCTCTACTTGGCATACACCCCTCCTCATTTAATCCCCACAATGACCTGAGAAAACATTTACTTGCTTTTTTAAAACTGCTGCATTGGTTGTGAGTTCATTTCTGAGCCCCATTCAAGGTGCTCACATTAGCTAAAGAACCACCTCCTCCTGAAAGGGGGGGGGGGAGAGTTAACTTAAGAGCAACCACAAGCTTGCCTCTCTAGGAGTTTGGCTATGCTATGTTGCTTCTGTTTAAACCAATTCAGGAACCAAGGAATCGAACCAAGGAATCCTACGTTGAACACTCATAATGAAACATATATTGCAGATATTCCTGCAGATGTATTTTGCTATTTTTGTGATATAAAAATGACATGAGAAGACTCGGTCTAATTATTGGTATCTGTCAGGGGTTCAGGAGCAGAGACACAGGAGAGGGAGCAAATGGAGAGCGAGGAGGAGGAATCCGAGGGGGGTGTAGGCAGTGACAGTGGTCAGAGGGATTCCACGAGTCTCTCCAGCGAATCGGAAGATTCACAGAAGGGAGCGCCGATGGCCAGGGCAAGGGGGGTGCCAAGGGGGAAACCCCAGAAGGAAGGGGCCAGCGGGGACTCCCTGAGCAGCAGTTGGAAATCAGGACCAGCTTCCCCACCAGAGCGCAGTAGGGGGGAGGAGTCCCAGGAATCGGGACCAGTGTTCTCACCACCAGCGAGAGGAGATGAGTCAGGATTGACCACGCCCACATCGGAGAGCGGGGAAACGGTCAGGAGGAAGGTTACCGGTCAGGAGGAAGGTTACCGGCTGGGCGCGCGCGCCAAGTTCAAATGTACAGGCGAGCGGCACAGCAGGTAGCCCGGATAGGGAGCCAGGTCCTAAAGCCCGCCGGAAGGAAGGGCAAGACTCAGGGGGGTCAGCGTCAGAAGAGTCCAGGAAGGAGGAAACCCCAGGGGGCAGAAGGACCCAGAGGAGGAAAGAACAGCGCAGGAGGTGGAGCCGGGCTAGGATCTTAAACTGGTGCGGAAGGGGTAGTGATTCAGAGGGGACTTCGCCGATCTAGAGTCAAGACGTAGGGCTGCACGCTCTGGGGTTTGAAATGGAAACTAAACTTCCATAAAGACTTTTGTACATTACATCAACCGGGCGTTGGTCCTCTGTGAGCTGGGACCTAGACGCAGCTCTGACAGTATCATTCATTACTTCTATTATCCTTGTTTATAAAGTTCAATAAAAAGTTATTCAAAGAAGAAAGGAAAAAGCATGCCCAGGCCACACCTGCAATGTACCTTCAAAGCAGAATCAGACCCCTCGAAAGAGCCATGGCTTCCAAAGAATCCTGGGGAACGTGGTTAGTTCGGAATGTTGGGAATTTCAATCCTCCGTGCTGCAGATGTGTGGGACTGTTATAGCACATGTCTGCATTTACATTCCGGCACTGATTGTTGGGAGTCTTGTGAGGGCGGAGAGCTGCCAGGCGAGATTCCCCCGTCCCACCCCCGGGGGTTAACAATCCGTCCTTCCTTCGATCTTCCGACCGTCTTTCTCTACGGATTGCATGGCTTTTCATTTTTATTTTTTGCATAGATATTTATGTCCAAATGGTTCTGTCTGGCTACCCCGCCTGTTAATACTCAATGTGCTTTGTCTCTCGTTCTTTGCACGCCCGCTTCCCCCCGAGGAAGAGCCGAGATGCTCGCCTCCCTCCTGCCCTGGGGGCCCCCGCGCACCCCGGCTGCGGCCCCGGGACTGGCTCCCCCTCCGCCGGCGGAAGAAAGACTCACCTTCCGAGGCTCCCAGGAGGAGAGAGACCCGAGCCGGAAGAGACCAGCGAGGAACCTGCGCCTGCCCTCCTCTCTTGTCCTCTCTAGGAATCCGGCGCCGTGCCTTTTAACCCTTCGCTTGGGCTCGGGATGCCTTCTTTTCCTGTCCGCTCTAGGAATCCGGCGCCGTGCCTTTTAACCCTTCGCTTGGGCTCGGGATGCCTTCTTTTCCTGTCCGCTCTAGGAATCCGGCGCCGTGCCTTTTAACCCTTGGCAAGCCTAGCGCGCCAAGCTCGGCCGCCCCCTGGCCCGGGAGGGAGTTCCTGCCTTGTTCTCTTTGGGGGATTCCCTTGCTCGGGGGCTGAGCGGTTCTTGTTCGAAACTTTCCTTCGTTTGTTTAAGACCCTTATTAACATCTCAGCCAGGGCTTTGCGGAGCTCAGGGGTTTCCTGTACCGGAAAAGGAAGGTTCTCCGAGGGACCTTGTCTTTGGACTAATTTGAATGGCGGGAAAGGAGAGAGAGTGAACGTGTCCTTTCTTCGGGACTGTGCAGCCAGTGCTGCCAGCAGATGTTTGTTCAGGGGACAAGGAAGAGACACGTCTCTGGTTCACCCCCCCCCCTCCAGCCCCCAGCCCTGCTCTTCAACTTCCTGCAATATCGGGGGGAACTTCCCGGTCTACCTTACAGGCCTGTTGTAAGAAGGACGGGGTTTGTTCTTAAGGAAACACTTCGAACACTTGGGAATATACTCTGCAGAGGTCTGGTTTATCTCCCAATGTTCTGCCACCCCGGCTTTCCTTGGCGTGGCTCTGGCACTGCCCAAACACCCCTGCACCACCCTCCCCCTTCATTCAAACGGCACAGCTATGAGATGGGTCTGGACTGGGTCCTGCACCAAACTCCCATCTTATTTCCTGCTGAGAGCTCTTCTTTGAACACTTCTCTCCTAAGGTAGCAAAGAATGAGGGGGGTGTGGTGGAATACAAAGGATTTATTGAAAAATAAACAAGGGTTTCAAGATAACTGTGTAAAAATGTTCATTTTTGTTACTTTATTACAGCAGGAGCAATGGGTAGTATAATGCTATTCCTATAGTACTAATCTAACCAACCTGCTTCAGAACTGCCACTGCTCTCTCCCCTCTGTTAAGGAAAAAATACAGGGTGAGAGACTACTCAACAGCCCAGCTTGCCAGGGTGCAAGTCCCCCGCGGTTCTATGTGGTCAGTAAAAGAAAAAAGTTCCAGCCAAGTAATTTGGAGCAAAACAGTGATCAGTAGACCACGATCTTTATTGCTGCACAGGAGGTTCCCACATGGAGTAAGAACCCCAACATAGATTACACGCTCATTTAAGACCTTCCCCCACTTCCCATAATACCTTTCCAGAAGCATCATTGATACATCACTGATACACCATCAACATGTCATAAAGAGGGAGAGGGATCTTGAGGTTACCCAAGTTCATCAACTTGCTCCACTTATCAGATTTAGTCCCAGACACCTTAAGTACCCGCCACCCAAAGAACAATAAAACTTCTGCTTCATTGACTATGCAAAAGCCTTTGAAAGAAATGGGAGTGCCTGATCACCTCATCTGTCTCCTGAGAAATCTCTATGCGGGACAAGAAGCTACAGTTAGAACTGGATATGGAACAACTGATTGGTTCAAAATTGGGAAAGGAGTACGACAAGGCTGTATATTGTCTCCCTGCTTATTTAACTTATATGCAGAATTCATCATGCGAAAGGCTGGGCTGGATGAATCCGAAGCCGGAATTAAGATTGCCGGAAGAAATATCAACAACCTCAGATATGCAGATGACACAACCTTGAAGGCAGAAAGTGAGGAGGAATTAAAGAACCTTTTAATGAGGGTGAAAGAGAGAGCGCAAAATATGGTCTGAAGCTCAACATCAAAAAAACGAAGATCATGGCCACTGGTCCCATCACCTCCTGGCAAATAGAAGGGGAAGAAATGGAGGCAGTCAGAGATTTTACTTTCTTGGGCTCCATGATCACTGCAGATGGGGACAGCAGCCACGAAATTAAAAGACGCCTGCTTCTTGGGAGAAAAGCAATGACAAACCTTGACAGCATCTTAAAAAGCAGAGACATCATCTTGCCAACAAAGGTCCGTATAATTAAAGCTATGGTTTTCCCAGTAGTGATGTATGGAAGTGAAAGCTGGACCGTAAAGAAGGCTGATCACCGAAGAATTGATGCTTTTGAATTCTGGTGCTGGAGGAGACTCTTGAGAGTCCCATGGACTGCAAGAAGATCAAACCTCTCCATTCTTAAGGAAATCAGCCCTGAGTGTTCACTGGAAGGACAGATCGTGAAGCTTAGGCTCCAATACTTTGGCCACCTCATGAGAAGAGAAGACTCCCTGGAAAAGACCCTGATGTTGGGAAAGATGGAGGGCACAAGGAGAAGGGGACGGCAGAGGACGAGAAGACATGGTACTCTGCAGCCCTACCCAGTTGGCATGGCAACCTTGATAGTCATCTTGATGGGCTCAGACACAAGACTATCAAGAACACAACGGGCTGCATACACGAGTGGATTCAACACGGACTATGACAAAAGCACAGTGATCGGATTCCCCCTCAGGGGGCAGGAAACTGTGCCTACCCTTTTGTCTTCTGAAAATGACTCATGGGGAGGGGGAGAAGGGGCACCGGCCAGGTGTCATGATACTCAGGTTACCTGTGCAACCCCTCCCCTGACCCCTCCTGTTTTTAATGTAGTCATGATGTAGTTATGATGTATTTCTAGGGGTGTAACTTAGGGGATGAGAAGCTAATAAAGGTTGGGGTCTTCTTTTGTTCGGGGCTTCCATTTTGCTTCACCTTGTGGGTGGTGGGAGTCCTGTTGCGACAGTCTTCAATAAAGACCAGGCCTACAGGCTGCTGATTTGCTCCAAGTTACTCTGATTGGTGTCTTTACTTTTATCCAAGGGAGCCCTCGGATTTTTCCGGTAACAACTGGGCTGAGACCCCCAGGAATCAGCAGAAGGGGGGGAGCTATCCCTCCTCCTTCCCCCGTGGGTGAGGGGGCTGCATGCAACACTGCCCCTGGGAGCTGGTGGCTTCTTCATGGACATTTCTGCAGACTGCCCCCCTCTGTGCAGGAGGTTGAGGGGTGGGGTAGGGCGAGGCGGATCCTGGGGTTGGCTGATGCTCCTCTCCTTCCCCATGCCTGGCTCCCTCTGCCCAGCCTCAGCTGCAACCAGATGGGCCCCTGGGACCAGTGGGGGGAAAGAGGTGATGTGGGGCGGCCAGGCAGGTGTCTCTGGGGGAGGGTGGAACATACATGTGGAAGAACCAAGGGGTACACAATTACTACGGTTTATTGAATTTGTTAGTTGCTTTAACTTACTCAGCCCAAAGTGACATGCCACCAGCCTCTCCCTGGAAGAGCAGCCGTCTGCAGCCAGCCCAGGCCAAAGGGGAACACCCAGCCCCACACCCGCCTCTTCTCTCAGGGGCCCAGCAGAGGTTTTGTTGCCTTCCTGCAGCTTCCCCACAATGCAGCGTCAATGTCTCAGCTCAGTCTTGGCAAATGTAAAGCCTGTGCATAGAACAGCTTTTTGTGCCATGAGTTATAAACCTTAAATTTCCTTCATCCTTTCCACCCACCACCCGTTTTTCTCTTTGCCCTTTGTTGTAATATATTTACCAATCTCCAACACTTCACCCCCCCTCCCGGCTTTCAAGAACCCTTCCAAGAGGCAGGTTACAATAAAAACAGAACATGCTACTGAGCCATGGCTGTGGCAGCCGTGTGGGTGGCCACCTTCCCACCCTTCAGCGAGGGGCAACGCGGAGCCGGAAGGCTTTGGGGACCATTGTCAGGAATGCTGGTGCTGGCGAGGCATCGAGGTCCTCAGGAGCCACAAGAGGGACCAGGTCAAAGTGTTGCAGGATGGATGTCAAGGCCACAAAGATGGTCATGTCCACCAGCTTCTTGCCAATACAGGCCCGCTGGCCTGCAAGCAGAAAGGGAGGTGAGCCCTGGAAGTGCCTTCCTGGCTGCATCCTTCGAACAGCAAAGCCACACCGGCTGGGATGGCAGGAAGGGGGAGCAAATGAGATGCTAAATTGGGGGGGGGGGGAGGCAGAGCAGCTCTTCCACGCTGTGGGCACAAAATCTACGGCTGTCTGTGACCCCCCCCCCCTCCAAGCAGCCAGAGACTCCAGCCATGCATTGGAATTAGGATGAGGCGTAGGAGAACCTGTTTGGCTGCAAGATTCCTTTCAGCTGTAAAATGAGGATTCATCTATTTACCTACGGAAAGTGGGATGAAGAATCTGCTCTCCTTCAGGCCTCCGTTATCATCCAGGAAATGCCCAGGATCAAACTGCAGTGGGTTGGGGAATTCTCTGCTGTCGTGCAGCGAAGGCTTCAGAGCAGGGAAGACTGTGGTGCCCTGGTGGGGGGACAAAGAGAGGAGACCCTCCTGGGCTCAAGAGGTTCTTCTCCAAAAGAGAAGGAAGCAGAGAGTTCTGCCCTGCAGGTGCAATCGCAGACAAGGCCCTCGAGGTCTGGGGGCAGGTGGGGCAGCCCTCAGTAACCTCCTCTGGGGACCAGGTGCCTGATGGAGAAATGACTCACTCCCCCCCCCCCCAGCCCTGGCCTCCGTTCTGGGCGCTCCTGTGCACCTCAGGAGTCTCAGGCTTGCCCTGGTTGCAGCTGCATGGAGGAGACTGCTTGGCAGGGTGGCCTTGATTGACGTGCAAAGTGCCGGCTGCACATTTCTGGTGCTGTGTGTTTGGAAAGGCCTTGAGCGTGCCCTGCCCAGCTTTCAAATCCTCTCCTCCACTATAACCAATAGCCAGAAGGCTCCACAGTGTCTGCTGTGGATGAAAGGAAACTGCACACAGGTTTCTTTGTGGCCATTTTAGAGACCACCTGGGAGGCCAGAAACTGACCTTGGGGATGAAGTATTGCCTGAAGAGAGTGTCCTTTGTGGTTGCATGTGGCAGATTCAGTGGCACAAGCACCAGGGTTCGATGGATCTCATGGATCACAGCATCTGTGTAGGGCATCTTTCCCAGATCCGCCATGCAAGGACTTCGTGATGAGCCAATCACAGTATCAATTTCTTGATGAACTTTCTCTAAGGTAAAAATAGATGAGATGTAGTGAGAGTGAGATTTTTGTGAGTGTGATTTGAGTTTTGTTTCGTTTTGTGTTCCTGCCCCTCTTCTCTGCCCCCTCTTTTCCAAGCTCCTCAGTCTCCCAACTAGAAGCCCCCCACTTCTGTCAGGGTGCTGCCTACCTTTGACCTCTGGGTGCTTCATGAGAGTCAGGAGGGCGTAACTCAGGGTGAGGCTGGTGGATTCTGCTCCTCCAATGAAAAGGTCTAAGATGCTCCTCACCAAACCTTGAAGATCAAACACGGACCCACTGTTCTGCTTCTCCTGTAGGGAGGTTGGAAGAGACGACAGATGCACAAAGCACATTATTTGCCCAAAGTAACTCTGCCATTACAGAATTCCACCACAAACACCTCCCCAGGATCTGGGCCTAGGCCTGTCTGTCATGTCTGCAATGCAGAGATAAGTCCCAGTCCTGGAAAACTCTTCCTCTCATCCTGTGTGAGGGGAGAGGACTTCCCCAACCTGCCACCTTCCAGGATCCCTCTCCTCAGCACACCCACCACTACCCAAGCCCCCCCCCCACTCCCTCCTGACCTCCTGCATAAAGCTGGGGGGGAAGGGGGTGCAATGAGAAGCAGAACAAAGCCTTTTGTGCCCCCTCCCTCTGCCCCTGCTGCCATGGCCCAGGATGTGGGCTTTGACCCTGGATGTGGGCTTCCAGAGCAAAAAATGTGCCCTGCTGCCCCCTTTCATACAGACATGTTTCCCTGCCACCTCCAGTCTGGAAAACGTGGCAGAGAGGCTCTGTTGAGCACACAGCCAGGGGTGGCACAGCACCACATGCACCACATGGCACCTGCTCTCGGATGGCCGCCATAGTGAGACCCAGTGAGACAGCGGATCAGCTTCTGAGCAGGGTGTCCCAGGGATCACTGCAGACAGGACAGCCAAGGAGGCAGGTGATACGCCCCCACCTGCTCCATCTTGACGAGAAAGGCATCAATGAAGTCCTGAGGCTGGCTGGGCTTCGTTGTCTCCTGGTGTCTTTTCACCCGCCTTGAGATGAAACGCTTTAACTCCTCTGTATTTTTAAATATCTTCTTGTGAGATCCAGGGAAGTATTCCAGGATTGTCGGGAAAATATTGTACAGCTGTGAAGAGCAGGAAGTAAAACTCATCATGTGATTCCTGCATTGCAGGGGGTTGGAGTAGATGCCCTTTGGGTCCCTTCCAACACTACAATTCTGGGATTCTATAGTTGCCTGGCCATAAAAAGGAGCATTTCTTACCATTCAAATGGCATTTCCAGTCTGCCTGCCCTATGCTCAGGTTGACCTGAGTAGCCCAATAACTGCTCACATCAGGCAGCCTTTTCCAAAATCTTAAACTGGAAACCAGCCAGCCAACCTCCCCCCTCACCCCCAGGGTAGTGCATAGAGTTTACACAGGAGATGTTGCTCCTCTGCCCACCCCCACCCCCCGCAACCTCTTCCTCCTCCTCTGGATGTTCATAGCTCAGCTCTCTGTTCTTGCAGGCTACCTTGCATGCTGCAGCCCAGGAGTGAGTTGGCAGGTGGGGGGCAGGCACTCTGACCCACTCCTTGGTCAGCCGGGGTCCAGCGTCTGAGCAGCTTAAGGGGAGCAAGCGGGTTGGAGCTGCTCCCCCCTGTTCAGCCCTTGGTTCACGAACTTGGGACCCGTCTCTGTGAAGGGGGAAAGCTGACCTCTCCAGCCCCACACCCACTGCTGGGGACCCGCCCTAGCCAGCCCCACCTGCTCCCCTCACCTGGTGGGCAAGGGGAATTGGAAGGGCCCGGCTAATGGGAGCAGGGGCTGCCTTTTCGGTGAGACGGTGCAGGTATTTTAGGGAGTTTTCCATAAAGGACCCCAACTGTGTGGCTGTGTGCACATTACTGTACCTGTTTTTTTCTCAATTCTGATCAAAGCTGATTTAGAGGAGAAAGACATCAAAATGCAGCATTTCATAGGGTAGATACAGGATAGATATGGATTGTGGCTTCCCCAGTCGGCAGTGGGGATGCCCTGGGTGCAGTCTGAAAGGGAGCGTGTCTTCTGTCTGTGCCTCTTGGCAGAGGGAGATGGGAGCAGCAGGAGCAGACACAGACCAGAGTCAGGAAGTGCTGGTGGGGGGCACCATCACAGAAGGGCCCCCATGCTACCTCAGGCATAGATTGCATGACGGGTCACTTCTTGCCCCACAGGAAGAAAGGAACCTCGGCCATCTTCTGCCCTCCCTGCACAACCTATACAGAGCATCACCCCCCCCCCCCAGTGGCTGAATGGCTGGAACAGAAGCCCCTCCCCTCCTGCTGCCTGTGTGCTCACCTTTGTCATTGGGCTGGACTGGAGAAGGGCGTTTTCTTGAACCAGGCGGATGAATCCCAGGAACTCCTCGTCTTCATAGTCAAAACGACTGCCAAAGGAAACTGAGCAGAGGATGTTGGCAGTTGCCTGGCTGAGGAAGCGAGATGGGTCGAAGGGCCTTCCTGCCAGGGCACAAACAGAGGCATCATTTCGAGGCCGTGGGGAGATCCTGGCTGCATCCAGTCAGGCTCCCCTCCAAGGCCAGGAAGGGTAAGGGCCCATCTCCAGACCCAAGGGAGAGGACTAAGGATGGCTTCTGGCCACGTTGACTCTGCTCTGCTTCCACAGCCAGAGTTAGCAATGATTCTCAAACCCACAAGAGGGACTGTTTTTGCTCTCAGATCCTGCTTGTGGGGTTCCCATGGGGGCAGTGGCGGACTTTGGGCTTTCACGTCTATGCAACACTACAATCCAGCCCCCCCCCCCGCTCTGTTCTACAGCCTTGTTTTGGTGCCCCCTGCAGGGTGTCTCATGCTACCCTAAAACTGCCTCTGATGGGGCATCTGCTTGGCCCCTGTGAGCATGGGAGGCTGGCCTAGATGGGCTCCCCTTGGCCTGATCCAGCAGGCCCTTAGGTTCTTCTGCCCACAAGGCCAATCCTGATCAGGATCTGTCCTGTGGAGCCAAAAAGTTAGCGCAGTCTGGCATATTGAAGGTGGTTGGACTAGAAGACTCTCGATGTCCCTCTCAACTTCACAGTTCTATGATTCTATGAGCCACCAGCCATTTGCTACTTGGAATAAAAGAAGTCTGCTTGGAACAAGGTCTGCTTGAGGAGCCCATAGCACTGTGTGGTCTGGAGGTGAGGAAAAGAGGCCTCCTTACCATTTGTGTTACTGAGTCTCTCCACCAGGAAACTCGCCTCCTCCTGGATCCTCTCCTCAAAGCTCCTTTTCCCCACCTCCAAGCTGCCCAAGGTGGCAACAGCAAACTGCCGCAGCTGCCTCCACGTCTCCCCGTTGCTGAAGCCAATTCCTGAGGACACGCAGAGAGGAAGGCAATGCATGAGGGGCAAAGGGGCCTTGTGGGGCCAGGATGCTTCCCGCCACTGCAGAGCTGTGCTGTCCCTCTGCCGTAAGCTGAGCAGCAGAGGGTGGAATTTGTCTGTCTGTCTCTCACACACCACAGGAGCCAAGGAAGCTCAATAGGGCAATTAGAGAGAAGGCGAATGGGGCATGTACAGGATTCGGCCTCATTGCACAGGGGAAAACAATCTGCCTTTCTGATGCCACAGACTTGGATCTGTATTTCTGCGGGAAAAGAGAGCAGGAATGGGGACGGGGAGGGTTGTCCAAAACAGAGAACTACTTGGAACAAGGAGCTCCCCCAATCCTTACTTACTTTTCCTCGGTTCCTGGCCTCTGGACCTTAACCAACACCCTCCCACCCCCATGAAGGGGAGCTGTGGACCTTAGTCAGTCAAATGCCCAGCAGAGACCTAATGGGTGGCGCGGGGAGGGGGGCATTCCTGTGTTGCGTTCACTGCCTTGCACAAGCCACACCTTAGAAAGCAGCCCATAAATACTTTTGACAAAGCCCCTGTGGGCTCTGCCTAAGGGGCTGGAGGCTGTGCATGTGCTGGCATGCCGCTCTTCTAGAAACCAACCTGTTCCATTGGCTGTTTTAGCCAGAATGGGGTTGCTTCCTCTGGCCCCAAAGGCGTCTCCCTGGGCCAGCAAGGCCTCCTGCGCCACTTCGTGCCCATAGAGCACCACGACCCGTTGAGAGCCCAGGTGGATGGTGAAGATGGGGCCGTACCTCTGGCTGAGCTGTGAGAAGAGAAGGGAGGTGGGCAGGCTGACCTCTCTGGGGGGACCCTCAGGCTGCACCCCAAGAGCCCCGGCCCAGCCTCCACCGCTGAGGGATGTGCCCTTCTGGGCTCCTCACTGGAAGCACTAGAAGAGGGCTGCTTATTGTGGCAAAACAAGTTGATGGACTATGCTGAAATGGCAAAATTAACTGGGAAGTTCAGAAATCAAGAAGACAAGAATGGGGAAAGTTCATAATTTATTTACGAGACCATTGTAAGCAGGTTAAAACATTAGCAGGATTTTAAACGCACTTGTAAAGTAATGGAAAGTATGGATAATTTGGAAGGACAAAAATTTGGATAAGTATTGATATGCAGTTGTAAATATTATCATTAGGACCCGTGGAAGGGATGTGAGGAAGTCAGGAAATTCAGAGTAATCTTGACAGTTGGATCTTGAATTGTTTTTTGTTGTATGTTTATATATATTTTAAAATCAAATAAAAATATATTAAAAAAAAGAAGAGGGCTGCTTATTTTGAGCCAGGTGCCTTCGGCCCGCCTACCTGGGCAGAGTCTCCTTCGCTGGCGGTTTCTGCAGCCCTTTGGTGCTGCTGTAAGGAGGAGCTCCTAGGTGGTCCTCTGGGCAGCTGAGAAGGGCAGGGCTGCCCTTATTGGGCCCCAGTGTGTCCTGCAGCCTCACCACCATGCGTGTCTCCTTGAGACAGAGTGGCAGAGGCACGCTGCAGGATGCGGTCCCCCCTTGCTCCAAAGCAGCCCTCCTGGGAACCCTCACATTGCAAAGTGAATCTCAGTCTGCAAACATCTGGGGGCTCCTGACTGTGAAGTCCAAGAGGGTGAACTACTCAGGTCTCTTGCTGGGCAGGCCTGGGGTGGCACAGGCCCCATCTTGCCGTGGGGCTCCATGCCAGGCTAGCCTGCCAGCCCCTACCGGCCCGTACTGCATGCTGGCTTACCTTCTCCAAAGATCTGGGGAAGTCCTTGGTGTCCAGCTGCAGGATGTTCCCCACCCAGGGCAGGGGCTGGGGGCCTGGAGGAAGCCTCTGGCAGCCAGGTGCCTTCCTCCGGACTGAGAGGAAGAAGAGGCAAGCAGCACAGAGCAGAAGAAATATGCTAGGGGCCCCCCAAGTCTCCATGACCAAAAACTGCATTTCACCAGATTGCAGGACGAAGGGAAGCTGTTTATTACAGTCCAAAATATGCAAAACTGCTCAGATGAAGGTGGGGCTGGATTGCTAGCCAATCGCCTTCTGTTGGTCTTCAAGATAACAACTGCAACCTTCTGTGCCCAAAGGTCACCGCCGGAGGTGTGTGGGAGGCCCTTGAAGGAAAGCCAAGGCAGACGCGGCAGACGCAGCCACCCACAGAGCCTCCAAAATGCAGGACTCTCCTGGCACGTCCGGATCCATGAGAAGTTTCCTGCTGGCTCACAGCAAGGTGGGCCCAGCGTGCAGCATCCCCCCCCCAAAGGCCCACCAGGCACCTCCCTGGAACCCACAAGCCCCAGCCAAAGCTCCCTGCTTTGGGGTGTCCCTGCTTCTCTCTTTCACACTGCTGCAGCGTATTTTCTGTCTCCTGCAGTCTGTCCCACTCTGAATTTTGTGTTGTTTTAAGAAGGCCCGGAATGAGACACAGCATATTTCATCACACAGCAAATCTGCTTTTCCTTCCAGAACAGCTGGCCATCTGCTTGCCCAGGGAGCCACAGCGACTGACCAACCAGAGGTGGTGGCAGGGAAGGAGCTGCTTGCTCGCTGTCGGGGGGGGGGGCAGGTCCCAGGGGATTCAATGCACTTCATGGGTTCAGGGCTTTTGCATTGTCCCCATGATGTCACCCTCATCCAAGTGACAAACTGAACTTTCCTCCCAATTAATTGGGGTTTCCCCAGTCTATGAACAATCTGATGCGGGTTGATAGTGGGGGAGATCAACAGAAAATCACATCCTACCCAAGTGTGGACACTGAAGCAGATACTTCCACAAGATGTTCTTGAGAAGAGCCTGCTGGACCAGGCAAATGACCCTTTCTAGTCCAGTGGCCAAGCAGATCCTTTGGGAAGCTGTCAAGCAGGATTTGAGCACAAGAGCAATTCTCCCCTCCAGTAGTTTCCAGCAAATGGGATTCAGAAGTATTGCTGCTTCCGACCAGGAGGCAGAGCATAGACATCCTGGCTAGGAGCCATCCATGGCCTCTCGGCCATTCCTCCTCCTCCTCCTCCATGGATTTGTCTCATTCTCTTTCAAAGCCATTCAAGCGGGTGGCCATCTCCGCCTCTTCTGAGTTCCATAGTTGAACTCTGTGTGGCTGACCTGCGTTCAAGATGGAGGTCTACTTCTATTATGGACACTTCTGACAGACCTTCTTAATAAGCTCCAGCTTAATATCAAATAATGGAAAGATATTCTGAATGGGCTCACTGAGCTTTGCATTGCAGGCCCCCAGACAGTGGGTCCCTGAGAGACAGTGTGTTTCACTTTAAACTTGTTTTTAGAGCCTTTGAAAATCTGCACAAGCTTCAGTACAAGGATTCTGAATTGCAAGCTTAGCATCATTGTGTCTGCCCAGAGACCCAGGCAAAAATGTTCCTATGCAACCAGATCTTTGGCTGATTAGCAGTCAATGTGCTTTTAAATGTGTTTTTTGGACGGGAGCAGGAGCATTACTGTTTTGTTTTTGTTCTTGTTTTTATTATGCACTTTGAGGGTTTTACATTGTTAACTGCCTTGTGGTTTTCAGATGAAGGATGATATTTAATTAGGAGACAGAGGAGTAATAGAGGTCAATATCACTTGTAACAATACCAGTCTTGTTTTTCTCTTTTGTTTTTGAAGACACAAGTGAAAGATTCAGAAAGTCACAAACTGAAAACAGGAACAAAAGAATATCTGAAGACACCATGGCAGAAGCTGCAAAGCCAAAGTCTGCAACAGGTACAAACCCGGGGTGGGGTGGGGTGGGGTGTGGAGAACATTTTTCAGGTTTCTAAGATATGTCAAAGACTTATAGGTCAGCCATACTGAAAACAGGCGTCTCCTGCCGGAGTCTGAACTGCACCTAGCAGCCCCTTTCATGATGGCAGCCCCTCATGGGTGCGATAGCCCCTCAGCTGCCCTCTTCAGCCTCTGCTCTGAGGTGCTTATGGGAAAGAGGGTTCTGTGGCATTTGTGCAGTGGCTGTATCCTGCCATGTCGCCCTTCTGGTTTCTCTGGCCTGGTATCAGTGCTGCAATCATGAGAGGAATCCAGAACTGCCCCCAGCTGCAACTGCAAGATCTGTCACTGTTAAGACAGACAAGGCAAGAGCTGGGGGGTGGGGCAGAGTCCTGTTTCCCAGCAGGGGCCATTTGCCACAATGCTTAGGGAAGCAGCAGCTGCAGCCTCTGGAAGGCAGGTCAGGTGAGCCCTAGAAGCCCAACCCCAGGGGGGGGAGGGGGAGGGGAGGAAACCCTGACCAAGGGTGTGCCCTGCACGGTTGCCCTGGAGCCTGAGAGCAGGACTTCTAGTGGATCAGGCCCTGTTTAGAATGCTGATCTCCTGCTTTATCAACCTGAGTGGCTCTCAAAGGCTCTTTTACGCAAGACAAGCCCAGGAGCTGCTGCTTTGGACAAACACAGCGAAGTCGCCTTGCAGCAAAGGGCTCTGCTCCCCCCAGGAAAGCACCTTGTGTGCCGAGTGCTTGGCTGGAGGACACCTCAGAAGCCCCCAAAGGAGACAAACTGTGCTCTGGTGCCAGAAGTGCAGATAGATTTTTTAAAAATAGGAACGATCCACAGGCGTATGGGTCGCATAGAAGCCAACTCCTAAGGGTCAAGGTACCTTCACCCCCCATAAAATATTTGAGGGCATTGCATGGCGGGGCTTACCTGTCCCCCTCATTATTTTATTCACGTTGGCCCTCCTGGTGTGCTGGACAGTTGAATGAATACCTCTGCACATGTCCACAACAGACATCAGGTTTCCTAGGTTGGAGGAACACGTCCATGTTTTCCCCATCTTACTATTTTTTACTGCAATTTGGAGCAAATCTGCAATATTGGAAAATGTCAAAAAAGAAAGAAAAAGGGAGAGGGAAGTTTAGTTTCTCCAACTGCCTTCCTGCCATTTTTCTTAGCATTTTGGCTCATCATTTGGTTTACATTTATTTTAGAGCATAAATAGAGGCATTACATGCTTTTAGTGATACCTTATAGTTTTTATAAACTCTCAGTGTGCTTATTGCTTTTAAACATCACAGGCAATAAATAACAGAAGAACCAATGAGCCCATACATGGGATGCATCCAAGCAGGTAGCCAAAGAAGGGGTGGACAGAAAAAGAAAAAAGGTATGGTCTAATTGTAGAGCAAATCACTTGTTTACAGGTGGAAACCTATTTGTTAGCCAAATCAAGTGGACAAGAAGTTGAAAGAATAAGGCACTGAGGTACAGGAAAAGAATATTTAGCATTATAATTTGTCACCATTTTTTGCGGTGGGTTTTTCTACCCACTCCTGAAGCAGAGTAGCCAAGGAGAGAGAAAAATGAATTAATAGCAAGGACCATTGAGCAAAGTGCATATTTGAAAAAGCAACAGAAGGTGGGGGTAGTGTTGGTAAGCTTTTGCTGCCTGGCGGAAGCCTAACAACTCTGTTGTCAAAGGGAGCTTGCCTCCTTGCTTGAATTTAAAAAGGGGGGGGGGGAGAATTCTGCAGTTAACCTGAACAAACCTAAGGGCAGTCAGAATATAAAAAAATTAAAAGTCCAGTAGCACCAACTAAGTCTGTTCTGGGTATAAGCTTTCGTGTGCATGCACACTTCTTCAGATACACTGAAACAGAAGTCACCAGACCCTTCTATATAGTGAGAGGGTGGGGAGGGGTTTTTCTCAGAAGGGTAGTAGGAGATGGGTGATTGACTCAGTGGGTATGGTAAACCTGTTGACATCTGTTAACAACTGCAATTAGTCCTACAGGAAAAAGCAAGGGATAGTATGCAGATGATTAGCACAGGCATAGGCAACCTCAGCCCTCCAGATGTTTTGGGACTACAACTGCCATCATCCCTGACCACTGGTCCTGTTAGCTAGGGATGATGGGAGTTGTAGTCCCAAAACATCTGGTGGGCTGAGGTGGCCTATCCCTGGATCAGCATATGTAATGAGACAGAAAAACTCCACTCCACCCTGCCACTATATATAAGGGCCTGGTGACTTCTGTTTCAGTGTATCTGAAGAAGTGTGCATGCACACGAAAGCTCATACCCAGAACAGACTTAGTTGGTCTCTAAGGTGCTACTGGACAATTTATTGTGTTTTTAATATATATTTTGACCACGTCAGACCAACATGGCTAGCTACCGGAATCTAAAACCTAAGAGCAATCACTCAAACTTGTCTCTCTGAAATGCAAATTTGGCTTGTCTACAGAACCTTCTCCCTCCTTCCCTTAGCTCCACCTCCCAACAAAGGAAGGAGGAAACTGCATGGACGGACTAGTATTGGCATCCATTAGCCTAGCTAATTAGCAGCTAGGAAGAGCTCAGAAGAACATACATAATAAACTGTTCATCACTTTTCGTTGTCATTATTATATTTTTTAAGCTGTATTTTCAGAAATGCTCTGGGAAAGACTTACCTCTCATTTACCATTAAGAAGTTTTTCTGCAGGGACACTCAACAGAGTCTTTGCCCTACAAGTAAGTTGCCCTCCTAAACTGTGAATGGGGTGTTAGGAGAGCGGCACAACACCCCAAAGCAGCATTTTGCTCTTATGGCAGTTTAAAAGGGTTCTACCCTCCACCTTCAGGGGGGCTGTGGAAGGCAAAGGTTAGCAGACCTTCCTTGAAGAATTTTCTCAAAAGAGACCATCTTCCTGAGGATGTTTCACCCCTCCCATTGCAAGAATCTGCTGACAAATGTTTCAGAAAGGAGGGGGCGGATTTTGCTCATTGCTTCTTCCGCTCCAGCCTGACTTCAAAGTGAGTTTGAGTGTTGTCTGTATATAGATAAGGTGACTGCTCAAGCAGCTGTAACACTCATGCAGCCCAGCGTCTCCTATTAGTCTTTAGTTAGTTTATGCAGTAGCTGTAGAGAATAAAAGAAGTTATACTTCAGAGCTGCCGTTCGTGTGGTTCGTACTCTGCTGTGCTCCACTGACTTTTGGAACGGAGTTTGGTGCTCACAGCTCAGAGTTGTGAGTCCACAGCACTCAGACCTGCTCCCTGCAGTGGAAGGTCTCTGGGAGGGCTTTTCCAGCTCGCTTGGCCCAGTCGGGGCTGAAGAGGTTCAGCCCAGTCGTTGGCACTGGCTCAAAGGCGAAGCTGACACTTCCCCCGAGTTCCGCTGGTTAGAGCCTGGTGCTTATACCTGTATGGTTCAAACCCTGTATGGGACAGCTGCCTATGCTTGCATTGCAGGGGACTGGACTAGATGGTCCTCAAGGTCCCTTCCAACTCTACGACTCTATGATTTGATAAGAGCCAAAATGCTCCTCTCATTCCAGCTGGTATCTCCATGGGTGGGAAGGTCAGTGGGCCCAGAAGAAGCCACGAGGCAACACCCTCCGACTGTCACATTACGGCTGGTATGAAATGAAGGTCCTTTGGAGCAGCCATTAGCCACCCCTTCCCCTCCACACCCCTCCCTCTCTGACAGCCACAGCCCCAACCGACTAGCCAGGAGCAGACGGGCTCAGCTCATGTATTTAAATATATAAAAGCACCCTTTTATTTGAGGATTTTCTTATGACAAAACACTTTTTTTTACAGTACAACAATCCAACATATGTTCAAATTATATACACCCTCCTCAGAGCAATCCTTAGGAATCTGCCTTTGGCCGGCAGTTAATATTTCCCAGCAGAAGCAAGGAGCAGCATCTTCTGAGCTGAAGCAAAGCCATGAAGAGGGGAAGGGGAGTCTGTGCTGCCTGGAGGACCCTGTAGCAGAGAGACCCCTCTCTCCCTGAAGCTCATAGGAGATGCTCGGTGTGGGGTGAGTCTGCCTCCGTTTCAGAGGGAACAGCTGCCTTCTTTTCCTCCACAGCACAATCTGGAGTTGTGCGCAGGACCCCCACTTAGAGCCAGCAGCCACCTCTGCTCTGGAAGCCAGACAGGCCAATGGTAGCTGATCCGGGGTGGGGGGTGAGGGTCAGGTGGATGTGGCTGGCCACACTCCCTCCACGCAGGAAGGAAGTCTCTGTGGCCGTGGAAGAAGAGCCCTCGCAGGGAGGGAAAGAAGGCTCCTCACAGGAAGAGAGAGGGCAGGGCCCAGCCGGTCTGTGCTGCCGCCTGCTCACTCCCGGCCTGGCCCTTAATCTTCCTGGGCGAGGTCAAAGGGCTCAAAGGCCTGGCGGAAGTCTTGGGCTGCCGTGGCTTCTTCCTCCTGCCCCGCCTGGCAGCTCCTCCAGTCTGCCCGCCCAGGCATGGCCAGGATGGCTTCGCTGGCGAGGACCTCCCTGAGGGGAGAGAGAGGACACCCAGAAAAGCGTCAGCCCGGCCTGCTCTCTCCAAGCGCCCCCAACCCCACCAGGCCCACAGAGCAGTTGGCTTCCTGCCCCCTCCCCAAACCACTCCTGATTGGGGCATCTTCTGCTGGGGGAGGTTGAAGGGGCAGAGATACTGGAGGTTTCCAAGCAGAGGCTGGATGGTTTCAGTTGAGATTCCCACGTTGCAGAGGGCTGGGCTGGATGACAACTGGGATCTCTTGCAACTCTACAATTCTAGGATTCTCTGACCAAGAGAATCCTGGGGCTCAGCAACCACCCAGCATGTGCAGAGCCCCTGTTATTGGGGGTGGGGACAAATGACAAACCTTCCAAACTGGAGGGGAAAGCTCTTCCTAATACGGTGAAAGAGCTTCTCCCCATTATCGAGCTCCACATAGAAATAAGGCGTCCCTGGCTGGACTATCTGAAAGACAAAACCAAAGCCTCAGAACGAGACGCTGGGGCAGCATTTCCGCTGCTGGGACCCCAGGGCTCAGAGTGGACAGAACACCAGAGCAGCCTCCTTCTTGCCTTGCCAGCCCCAGGCTGAGCTGGAGGTGCTGGGCCCAGCCTTGTAAGAGCTTTCAACAAGTTATTTGCTAGGTTTATCCTGCCTGTTGACCCAAAGGCAGCAAATATGCCAGGGGTAAGGTAGGACCCTGCCCACTTGCAGCCAACTTGCAGCTTCGGTTCTCAAACATTTTGGAAGTCAAATGGTCTTCCGGAACGGATTACATTCAAAAACTGAGGTACCACTGTATTATTATTATTCATGGCTGCAGCAGAACCCAGGAAATCTGGAGACCCTTAAAGCAACCACAGAGTGATGGAGAGGCCAATACTCCCCCCCCCTCCCCGCGGGTGGCTCTGTGGGCTGGCCCAGGACACAGATGGTCTGGGCAGCTGCCCTAATGGCTACTGAAGAGGAGTCTTCACATAGCCTAGGAAGGGGAAGCCAAAAGGACTCCCATTCAGGATCTGTCAGCAGCAGCTGCTGGGCCTGCATGACTCTCAGGCCTTCCTCTGATTACACCTGCCCCCCCCCCCAGGGCCCTGCTATAGGCCTATTTCCCTCTGAGTGTCCCCTCGGCTGATGGGGAGAGAAGCAGAAATGGCTCCAGGTTAGGTGAGCCACTTTGCAGTCAGTGACTATGGGGCAGGCGGCAAAGGAAGGATTAGTGACTGAGGTCCCCTGGATTAGCTGTGATTCCTGGACCAGATGACCCTTGAAGTCCCTTCCAATCCTGCAATTCTGATTCCTGGACATCCAGATGAATTTTGCATATAAAGGTGGCTCCATGCAGCCACCAGCCGTCTCTGAGCATGGCCCACCCAAAGGGGTTGCTCCAAGAAGGGGGAGCTCCAGCCTCGCTACGGATGAAATGGACCTCGTGGCCCCAGGAGACCCTGGTGTGCTCCTTCTACCTGCTTGAGAGCCGAGTGCTCTGGGATCTCCAGCAACTCAATCCGCTGCTCTTCTGCCTGGACGATGAAGGCCTCCTTGATGTCTTCCGTAGTGCAGCAGTTCAGGGGAACAGGAACCACCTGGGGGATGGGAATCACAGCACAGAGGAGTTGGCATGGTGCATCGCAGCCTAAGAGCAGAACTGCAAAGCAAGCTGAGAGTACCATCACAGGGGCCCACAGGGCGTCCCTCAGTACAGCTTGTCATCATGGTGAAAGGCAGAGAGCCTCTCCTGCAGGCTTAAACTTATGAAATTTGAGGAAAGAAGGAAAGGAAAGCTTTCCTGTAGCTGTAGGAGGTGAGCAGCAGCAGCCGGGGACTCTGCACCCTCTAGGAGCCCTCCACTCTCTGGCCTCCTCCACACTCTCTGTGACAGCCAGACGCCGCTCAGACACTGTCTCTGGCCGGCTACGCAGAACTGCCACAACAGCTGCCCAGGCTCTGAGAGCCCAGCAGCAACTGCAATCTGCTCCCCAGAAGGAAGGAAGGAGGAGCACCCCACTGCTCTTACGCCCATGGCCATCCCTCGCCTGTTCCTGAGGGACTAACCCAGAGGCCTCTCACCTGGAGCTGGAGGTGCTGACTGCGGTAGTTCCTCTCAAAGGCCACGAATCTCTTCCCTCTGGCCCCGAAGAACCTTTTCAGGGCGGATTTGTACTGCTCTACTTCCTCCACCACCTCTGATGCCAGGTCCACCATCGACTGACAGTGCCCAATGGGCAAGATGAGGACGTGGTCTGGAGTCAAGCCCCCTTTGGCCAGGGCCAGGTAGCACTGCAGCAGAACCAGGCGCAGAGGAACACAAAGGGTGAGCACCCCACCCCGCTAGCTCCGGCAGCGACACCAGCCGGGTCAAAGCTGAAGCAGCCCAGAGCCCCAAGGCGGCTCTCCCGGTGGTCATACTGAGGTTTCCCAGGATCAGCTGCTGCTTCCTTGCACACCGAGAGATACCAAAGAGCAGCTCAAGAGCATCCAGGGACAGGACAGAAAACCACGGAAAGTCCTTTAAGAGGGAACCAAGCCTCCCTGCCAGACTTCCCAGCAGCCTCCCCTCCAGGAGGCCAAGTCATGGCCAGCCTCCCTGCAGCAACTCCTGTCCTCAGCTGTGAGTCCATCTCAGACCCACACAATGCCCGGCAAGCTCCGAAAGGGACCAAGGCAGAAAGAAAGAGGGACTCACGTGCGTGCCGATGCTCACCACCAAATGCTTCTCGACTTCTGGGCTAGCAAGGCAAAACCAGCAGGCGGCCGTTGGCAGGGCTTAAACAGGCAGGTGGAGGGGGGAGAGACACAAACACTCACACATGTGTCGCAGGATGGCCAGCAGGAGGCAGAAAGAGCACTGTTTGCTCCGGGCAACTTGGTGGGCCAGGCCTCCAGAAAGACCCTCCTGCAGGCCAAGGCTGTGCTGGACTCATGGGGGGAAGCTGACATTCCCTCGCTTCTTGCCCCTAAGCCCCCAAGGCAGGGCCACTGCTTCTTCCCAAGCACAATGGGGATCTCAGGGGGAGCCCCACAGGCAGAGAACAGGGGGCTCAAGCTGACGCAGGCAAGGGAGCCCTCTCCCTTGAGGATCAAAAGCCTATCCAAGGTGGGAAGACTCTTTCGCCAGCCAGCCACAGACAACTCCCTTCTCTCAGCATAGGACAGTGGCCTAACGGGAACCCTCTGGGCAGGGGGAACTTGGCAACCTAAGGCTGGACTACTGCAATGTGCTTCATTGGGGGGCTGCCCTAGGAAGCGGCTTGGAAGGCTGAATTTGTGCAGCTGCTTGACAGTTGACAGGTTGGAGGCAAGCAGATCCTATAACGTGAATCCTGTTGCAGCTCCGCTTGAAAGTGATTGGGCACTTCCAAGCCTCATTCAAAGGGCTGGTTTTGACCCAGGAAGCTCTTTGCGAATTAGGGATTAGCCCTAATGTTTTATAATGTATTATTATTATTATTATTATTATTATTATTATTATTATTATTAATATCATCCTGTTGGTAGCCGCCCAGAGTGGTTGGACAATCCCAGCAGATGGGCAAGATATAAATAAGAAATTATTATTATTATTAGGACCCTGTTATCTTCTGGAGCCCCTCTCCCACAAAAGAGACCTGCCAGACCCCCTGAGGGAGACTGGGAGGGTGGTGCAAGAGAAGTGCCTTTTCTGCTATGGCTCAACATCTGCAGAGTCCTTTCCCCAGCAAGGTCGCCTGCTGCTGCCTCCACTGTGTGTGTGTGCTCTTTAATGGTGTAGTGCAATTACCTTTATGTTTTGTACTGTGTTGTAGCAAGTGAGTAGCAAGTCTAGAGCCTCCCCCTTAAGTGGCTCTGTTCTCTGCCTGCCGCCCAGTCAGAGTCTCCATGGAAGAAGTGCGGAAACAACCCCACAAAAGGCAAATCCAATTGCTGGCCTGAAGGGAGAAGTCCACCCTCTGCCAGCCCATGGAGAGAGGTGTGGGCCTGTTACTCACGGGGCTTGCCGGGGGCACGCTTGGGCTGCTGCCCCTCCCCACCTTCTGGTCTGCGCTTCCTTCCTTTGGGCTTGCTGCTTAAGTCAAAGAAGAACTGGGGAGCCGGCTCCTCCTGCAGAGGAAAGGAGAAGGGCTGCTATCAAGCCACCATCTGGAGAGCAGACGGGGGAAGGGCTGCTTCCATGTACCTTGAGGCCTGGCAATCCTTCCTCTGGAACCCTAGGAACAAAACTCTTTTCTGAAGGAGCTGCAAAGCGGGACTGGGGAGACCCAAAATAGTGAGCCGCAGGACGAGCAGACAGGGCACAGGCTGCTGGAAGTTTCTTTCGGAGGAAACTTGGGAGACGATCCAAATTCAACTCTTGTGCAGTGCAGAGGGAGGATCAGTGGAACTCAGTGTTGTGCCAGGATGAAGGCTGTGTCTGAGAAAGCATCTCAGCTCCCCAGGTGGAACAACCTCCCCTGTCCTCCCCCCATGAGCTGTTTTTGGGGGATGTGTGTGGGGGGAGTGGCAGTCCTGCTGCGCATGAAGTGAATTCTGGCCTGGATCTTCTGGATGCAGAAAAGGAAATGGCTCCTTCTACTGACCATTCCCTGGCTGCTGAAGCCACCAGCTCCGCAACCTCCCTCCCCCACGTGCCTATCACCCAGCCGGCCAGAAACGGCCAACCCTCCTGATCCCAAATGCTGAGCATCGCAAGTGGCTGGCGTGCCGCTTGGGGGCTCCCCATAGTGGACACTTGGCTGGCCATAAGAGAGGAAGAGGATGTGGGACTGAATGGGTCCCCTTTGGCCTGATCCTGCTGCTGGGCTCTCCTTACATGTTCTTAAACATGCCAGATTTATATCCCACCTTCCTCTCAGGGCAGGAAACACACTAGCGATAAACCAATTAAAGTTTGTGAAGACAATTCCAATGCAGAGGCAAATGGGGGGGGGGGGCTTTGCTGGAAATGCACATGTGCAGCCCCCGCCCCTAGTACCTTTTCATCCGGCAGCAGGTGGGCACAGCTCTTGCCGCCCCCAGGCCTTCGATAGGGGTTCTCCGTCACATCTTGCGGCTGCTTGACCAGCTCTGCAGGCTCCATGGAGCTCATTGGGAGGATGCTGAAGGCGTAGAGATACTGGAGAAAGCAAACAGCAAAGAGAGTCAGGAGAAACACAAACAACTGACTTGTTTCCATCAATGAAATGGTGATTACTTTGACAATTCTCATTAGAGGAGACAGGAGGGTCCCTGGAACTCTCTGTACCTTCCTCTTGTCGGAATTGCCCACTCCGGCCAAGGCGATGAACCTGCTGACATGCTGGGCTGCCTCCTGGAGAACTGCGTGGTTCCTGCAGAAGAGAAGAGTGAGGCCACTTCCAGCAGGAATCAGAGAAACCAAAGAAGTGCCATGCACAGGTCAACATGGAATCTGGACAGAGTTCAGCTTCTTCCAGAACAGCTCAGCAAGTCACACATTGAAAGCCTCCAGGGAAGGAGATTCCAAAACTCCCACGCTGAAAGGTGTCCTGCTTCACAGCACCACTTTCCAGCAGTTATGGGAGGGGCACAAGATGGGCTACAGGTGGAACCATCAATGCAGAACAAATTTGGAATTCTATAAAATCCCAAAATATCAGGATAGCAAGCAAATTCCCCCTCTGCCTCTCCAAGAGGACTCATTGCAAAGAAATTGCTTGGAGAATTTCAAGAGGCCACTTATGCACAGCAATAGTTATCATATAAATAATAATAATAAACAATATTCCTCCCTGGCCTAATGCATGGGACTGCATCAACACAGAGACACCAGCCAGTCAGCAAACTGCGATCCCAGGCTCTGCGTACCTGTAGGGAAGCCTTTCGTAATAGACCTTTTGCAGGGCAGCAAAATGGTACCGTGGTTTCAGACTCGCAGCTAGTAAAGACACCAGGCCGGAGCCACATTTCTTAGTGTCTATGTCACCCTGTTTAAAACACAAACACACATATTTTGTTTCGCATTTCTGTGGATTTGTTAGCAGCCCAAAGAAAGAAAGTCCCCCTCTGCCCATGTTTGTGAACTGCAGAAGGAAAGGACTGTTTTCTTGGGGAAGGTAAACCTGCTTCCTAGAAAGCCTCTCCCTCCAGCACAGCCCCCTCCACATCTGGGCCAGGCTGCTGAAAGGCTGTCTGGCTTCCATGGTAAATGGCTCATCTGTGGAGGTCTCTGAAGGGGGCCTCGTGCTGCACCCCCCTTCGTCTGATCTCAGGCTGGGGCCTGGTGGCTTCCCCATGGTGGCCCCAAGCCTGAGAAGGGTCTCCAGCCAGAAGCACATCTGGCCTTCTGGCTCTCAGTTTAATGGAGACTTTCTTCTTCTCTCAGACTTTGGAAACAATGACAGCATTTGGTTTGATAACTGTTTACCACAGTTTTGGATATACTGTTATGCATTTCCTTTGTCCATTTTAGAAAGGGGTGGGCTATTTCCTGTTCCTTTAGTGTCACTGCAAAATTTATTTATTATGCCTGCACCCCACTCTTGCAGTCAGCATTTATTTCCTTCCAACGCTGAGCCACATTTATCTATTGCCATCCTCTGGGTTCAAGTATTGCACATCACCACATATTTTTGTTTCAGTTGACTTTGTGGTATTCCTTACTGTTCCTGCTTTTCCAAAGTGGTGTATAATTTCAAGCACAGATTTACAATCACCACCACCACCAATCCAGAATGTGGATTTCTATGGAACAGAACATACAAGCCCCTCCCACCCAAAACTGGATACTTACAGGGCTATTTCCAAAGATTTCTACTCCTTTCGGCCAAGAAGATGTCAGCAAGATGTCTACGCCTTTGAACTTAGAGGCAGACAGCAGGGAAGTTTTGAGATCAGTCACATCCTTGGTGCTGAAGCAGTGGGCTGGAGTTGGTTCCCCCCCTGTGGACTCAGTCCCACTGAGGTAGGCAATCTGCAGCCCAGAGGCTCCGCTGAAGACCCCTTTACGTCCTACATGCACAGCACAGAACACAACGGTCAGGATGGAACCCTTTGACACACCAGCAACGTGCCTGAAGACTGAACACAATTAATTCTACAGGGAGAACCAGAGAGATCCTAGTTGGGTGTATATGCTGGAATTCTGATTTGTTCAAGAGACAGGGAAGGAGCCTCTCTGCCTTGTGCTGGAAAGAACTTTTCCCTGGCCAGTAAAAATCCCCAGTCTTTTCCCAGCCCCTGGTAGAGCCTGGCAGATGCCTGCATTATGACCCATTCAATTCATGGGTCAGGTAGCTTGGCATGGAGTGGGGTGGGGGCTGAGTGAACAGGGGGAGAAACCTTGGGGAGCCCCACACCATCACCTTCTTGGGAGCATTGAGAGAGGTCAGAGAGGCACCATCCCTCTCCTCCAAACAAGAAGGCTGAAGATCAAAAATCTTTGTTCTCCACTAAAGAAGGGGCAGGTGGCAGCCGTGCTCCCAAGCCCAGACCCCAGCAAGGAAGGACCCAAGTGAGAAATCTCATTTGGCACAGTAACTTTCCTTTTGGAAAAAGAAACAATTTCTGGTCTTGCTGGTTTGAAGGAAAGAAAAAATATGGTTCCCACAGAGCCCTAAATTGGGGCCCAAACCATGCCTGAGTCCCAAGAGCAGTCAGCTCCTCCTCACCTCATCAGCTTTTAGGTGCAAGCCTGAAACCTTTCTATTTGCCCGGGCTTTGGTGGTTCTTCACCTCTATTGTGGTGCTCATCTTTTAGTGGGCATGGGGAGGGATCGTCCTTTTTATTGGATTGTTGGACGAACAGTTTTAGGATTCTGTATGGTACATCATTTAAAATTTGGCTTTTAATTGATTTATCTCTCTGTATCTCTCTGTGGTCTAAACCACAGAGCCTAGGGCTTGCCAATCAGAAGGTCGGCAGTTTGAATCCCCGTGACAGGGTGAGTTCCCGTTGTTCGGTTCCAGCTCCTGCTCACCTAGCAGTTTGAAAGCACGTCAAGTGCAAGTAGATAAATGGGTACTGCTCCGGCAGGAAGGTAAACGGTGTTTCTGTGCGCTGCTCTGGTTTGCCAGAAGTGGCTTAGCCACATGACCCGGAAGCTGTCTGCGGACAAACGCCGGCTCCCTCGGCCTATGGAGCGAGATGAGCGTGCAACCCCAGAGTCATCCGTGACTCTAACAGTCAAGGGTAACTTTACCTTTATTTTTTTAAGAAGCTACTCTCAGACATTTTCCTCCCTCCTTTTAATTAAATGTAGTAAACAATAAGCATAAAGTTACCCAGGTAAGTGATGTTCTCCGCTAGTTCGCATCCGCTGGCATCTGGAAAACATTGTGCTGTTTCACTGTTGTTGGCACCCAAGACGTATGTCTGTATAGGAGCTGAGGGAGACAAAGCCACCATGGCCCAAATGAGATGAACTTTGCAGGGCTGTTATTTCTCGGTGGTGGCACCTGATGGGAACGCCCTCCCATCAGATGTCAAAGAAATAAACAACCATCTGACGCTTAGAAGACGTTTGAAGGCAGCCCTGTTTAGGGAAGTTTTTAATGACTGATGTTTTAATGTATTTTTAATCTTTTGTTAGAAGCCGCCCAGAGTGGCTGGGGAAATGCAGCCAGATGGATGGGGTATAAATTAATTAATTATTATTATTTCTTTCTCCACAGACAATTCACTTCAGAGAAAGTGCTGGCTTTTGAAAAAGATATGACTGGGCACTGTGGTGTAGGCTAGAAAGAGAGTGAGCTTCCTACATGGAAAGGGGTCCTTCACAGGGAGAACGATGTAGATATGTGACCCCACAGTGAAAGTCTGAAGGGCTGCAGCCCAGACACAGATCATCACCTTGGCTGGAAAACAGCCTGAGGTGAGGGAGAGGGGCTGGGAGTCAGGGTTTGAAATGTCCATTGTTCTGGGCGCATTTTGTGAAAGGCAATTTCATTAGCACGAGCAGTTTCTGAGCTCTAGGTGCAGGAGTGTGCCTAGGATTTCAGATTAAAACTAGAGTGGAAGGGTAGGAGGATCCTTTTCTGTCCCCCACTTCCAGCCACACTCTGAAGCCTGGAGAAGGGACCCTCATAAGAATATTAGGGGGGCGGGCAGGGGAAGCATGGCTTTGTTTTTTGCAGTCTTCAGGTGAGGACTAGACCATGTGAAAAATGAACCTAAGACTTTAGCTGCAGTTCATTCATTTTCAGCTTTGGATCAGCTCCCCGTTTTCCTGTCTCCCGCAACCTCGCCCTACCTTTCTTGGCTCCTGTCTGGTATTCCTCCCATTCTGGGTCTTGGGCCGAGCCGAAGAAGTTCCCCACGCACAAGAGGAGCTGCAAGAGAAGACCGGGGAGACGTTCAGGAGGAGGCCCCGGAGGAGACTCGGAGGGAGACGAGGGGAAGGGGCGCCCTTACGTCGAAAGAGCCGCTCTTGCTCTGCGCCGCCTGGACGCGGCTGTACAGGGAGCCCAGGCGACCCTCCACGTCCCCGCAGACCAGCCTGGAGGGGGGAGAGAGAGAGAAGGCGCGTCAGGGGGGGGAAGAAGGCGGACGGAGGCGGCCTTGGCCGGGAGCCCCGGGAAGGAGGAGGGAGGGAGGGGGGCTCACACTCTCAGGGCCCCTCCGGGCGCCATCGCTCTCCCGCGCGCTTCCTCTTTCCGGCGGGCGGAAGGCCACTTCCGGCTGGGGCGGGCGGTGCGTCGCCCAAAGTCCTCCGGCCCCCTGGGAAACGGGGGCGGGGCGGCGCTTCTGCGCATGCGGCGCCCGCGAGAGCGAAAGGAGGAAGGAGGCCAGCGCCATGTCCTCCGGCGGCGGCGGCGGCGGCGGCGGGAGCAGCGGAGGCCTGGCCGGGGAGGGGGACGCCCGTCGCTGGCCCGGCCCGGCTCCTCCGGGGGCGCCGCGCTCCTCCCTCCCCGCCCGCCCGCCCCGCTGGGCCGGCGCCGGGGCCAGTCTGGCCGGGGCGGCGGCGGCGCTGCTCCTCCTGCTGGGCGCCTCGGTCCACAAGGTGCAGGAGGGACACCTGGCCGTCTATTACAGGTGAGGGGCGAGGGAGGGGAGAGCCCAGGGACGACCCCCCCCGACCCCTCAGCCCCCTCTCCGCTCAGCCCCCCCTCTCTCTCCCCCCAGGGGCGGGGCGCTGCTGGCCACCCTCAGCGGCCCGGGCTACCACCTCATGCTGCCCTTCGTCACCACGCCCAGAGCCGTCCAGGTCGGTATCTCGCCTCGGAAGCTGGGCCTGGCAGGCGGGAAAGGGGCACTGCCCACCCGCGTGGGCTCCTGCCGGGGAGGAGCAGGCGGGACCTTCCCCGCTCCAGGGCCCCGTCCCCCCCCCTCTCGCAGCCCTGCTGCTGCTTCTGGGGTTGGCGGGGAACCTCCGCCCTCCCTCCCCCCCTCCCAGGGCTGCTCAGTCTCTCTTCTGTTTCAGACAACGCTGCAAACGGACGAGGTGAAAAACGTGCCTTGCGGGACCAGGTGGGTCGCCCTTCGTATGGCTCCTGCTGCGTCGGAGGCTGTGCAGGGAGGAGCACCTTGGGCTGGGTGCGGTGGAGCCTGAGCGGCATTTTCTGGGCTGGAAGCACCCAGGACCTGTCAGTGGCTCTGCTTCTTGGTTAGTTCTTGGTATGAGCTTTCGTGTGCATGCACACTTCTTCAGATTGGTATCTGAAGAAGTGTGCATGCACACGAAAGCTCATACCAAGAACTAACTTAGTTGGTCTTTAAGGTGCTACTGGAAGGAATTTTTTTTTTTTTGTTTTGACTATGGCAGACCAACACAGCTACCTATCTGTATTTGCTTCTTGGCTGCTTCTTTGAGATGTGTTGGGCAGGATTCTCTTCCGGGAAGCTGCAAGCAGCCAACAGGCTCATCTTGGGAAAGATGCTCTCTTGTGGGGCTGCTGGCCTTTCTCTTGCGGGGGGGGGGGGCTAATCAGGTGTATGGCAGGCGCCCCAGTCTGGATCAGTTGTAGCAGTGTGAAGGCAAAGAAGGGAGCTGGGGTTGCCTCTAGAGTCCTGTATTGCTTCCTCTTCATTTTCTCTTGCACGTTGCTCAGTAGAGGTGTAGGTTAACCTTCAGTCTGCGCCAATAGCAGTGCAGTAACCGTGGGACCTGCGTCTGTTCCAAGTCACTCGGCTGGCGGCTTCATTGCCACCCGCTCCGTGACACAGGCTGTGAGGAACCGCAAAGGCTGCTGTCGTCATTGGCTCTGGTGGGAGTTTGTGTTGTGGAGGGAAGTGCTGCTAGTGCAGCAGCCCAGCTGGGCGGTCTGTGCCACTTGCTCCTGTGCCCATTGTTGAGGGCCAAAGGTTATCTGGGGTCTCCTGGTTCTAACCCTGAGATGAGAGTAGGAAGCTGCCTCAGACCAGCCCCCTGCCCACCCCCGGCTCTCTTGCACTTAAACTCTGTGCACGCTGTCTCTGCCTCTCTCCCTCTTGGTGTAGAGAAAGGCTGCAGGAAACTGAGTTTGCCCCAAGGGGTGGCATAGCTCATCTTCCTCCTTTTTTCCTTGCAGTGGAGGAGTCATGATCTACATTGATCGGATAGAGGTGGTGAACATGTTGGCTCCACATGCAGGTATGGCTCCTTTTCCTGTGGCTGAAAGCAAATCCTGGAGGAAGGAGAGAAGCAGAGCCCCTCGGCGACAGGGGCGGGTGGGCTCACCAGCAGCAAGAGCTGAGGGAGGTGGAGGGTTGGTGGGCATGGAAAGGGGCTTGCAGAGGGAAGTTGGAGGGGCTCATGTTGCTGAAAAGGAGGGTTTTCTGTTGACTGTTCCTGACTTTTGATGTTGGCTCAGTAAGGATTGCTAGGTTGATGGAAAATAGCCAGGGGTGGGTCCGGATTCTGATGCTCTTCAGTGTTGTTATTGGTGACTGGCATGAGCGAGACTTACACCCTCTGAAGGAACTGATTTTGTTCCAGCCGAAAAGGCTAAATTGTTTCTGAATCTGTCAGAGTCAAAGGCGTGTTTGTCTGTGGGGCAGGCTGAGCAGGCAGAGAGACTCTCCTTGGGCACCTGCAGGGGAGGCAGTGGGCAGAGCTGTTCTGGTGGGGGGAGTGGCTGGGGCGGCAGGAGGAGGAGGAAGAGAAGGGAAGTGGGGTCCGGAAGGGCACCAGCTGGAAAAGGAGTGCAGGACAGGGCTTCTTGGGGATGGCAGAGGGTGAGCTCTGAGAAGAAGCTTCACAGCTGGGCTTCTAGGAAAAAGCAGACTCCCGCTGGGGCCTGGCTCTCACCACAGTCCCTGCGAGGCTTTGCAGGATGTTGGGAACTGCTGCTCACTGGACTTGTAAAGGTGGACTTCGGTATAGAAGCCTTCAGTTGCAGTTGACATAGGAAGAAAAATATTATCAGTCTCCCGTAACATCACATTGTAATGTTTTCATTAGAGCTGCTCACTTTGGAACTGCTGAGTAAAAATTAGGACGTTTGCTCATTAGGACACTGCCATCTTTTTGGGGCGGCAGCCTTAAGCACACTTTCTTGCAAGTAAATCACCCTAAAATCAGCTGGACTTCCTTCTGAGTAAATATAGCTAGGATCCGGCTTCAGATGTGTGGACAATCTTTTATACTTACAAGTCATATTCAGTTGTTAGATAGAAATTGTGATTAATTCAGAGAAATAGCTCCTATGTGTTCAAGAAACGCTGAGCACCAGCATCTTGAATTTGCCTGACAGGTGAGAGAGCACCAATGGCATCAGAGTGACTTTCCGGTGACGCTTCTGCTGTTCCTTTTCTTAGTATACGATGTTGTGAAGAATTACACTGCAGATTATGACAAGACCCTCATTTTCAACAAAGTCCATCATGAGCTCAACCAGTTCTGCAGTGCCCACACCCTCCAGGAGGTCTACATTGAGCTCTTTGGTAAGCAGCTGATGAGGGGCTTGCTTTTGCTGGTACCGTTTCCCCAAAGCACATCCAGTGAATTGGAAATGGAGCAAGGATGTTTACACAGTTCCATCCCTCCTCTTCTGAGACTGCATGGAAGAGGAAGCCCACAGAGGTCTTGTGCCTCTTGCTGGATAAGGACTTCGTCTTCCAGCTCTCACCTGATAACGATGATGGTGGTGGTGATGATGAGGATAATATTTTCTCATATATATACCACCCATCGGCTTGGGTTTCCCCAGCCACTCTGGGCAGCTTACAACATAGCTAAAAAATAATAAAAACATCATTCCTTAAAAACTTCCCTTAACAGTGCTGCCTTCAGATGTTCTTCTAAAAATCAGATAGTTGTTTATTTCATTGACTTCTGAAGGGAGGGTGGAACCACAGGGAGGGCACCACTACCGAGAAGGTCCTCTGCCTGGGTCCCTGTAACTTCGCTTCTTGCAGTGAGGGAACAAGCAGAAGATCCTTGGAAGAGGACCTCAGTGTCTGGGCTGGGCGATGGGGGTGGAGACGCTCCTTCAGGTATACTGGACCGAGGCCGTTTAGGGCTTCAAAGGTCAGCACCAACACTAGTCCAAGCAGGAGATAACCAGAGCATGCACCACTGGTGAGACAGTCTGTGGGCAGGGAGGGTCTCAGCCTGCATACCAGATGGAGCTGGTAGACATCTGCCCTGGACACAGAATTGACCTGCGCCTCCAAGGACAGCTGTGAGTCCAAAATGATTCCCAGGCTGCGCACCTGATCCTTCAGGGGCACAGTTACCCTGTTCAGGACGAGGGAGTCCCCCACCCCCATCCTCCAAGAACAGTACTTCTGTCTTGTCACAGTTCAACCATCCGCCAACTGCCTCCAGACATTCACACAGGACCTTCACCGCCCTCACTGTTTCTGATTTGAAGGAGAGGTAGAGCTGGGTCTTCCTTGTCCTCCTGAGGTGCTGGATCAGGAGGAATGCAGGAGTCTTTTGTGTTGTTGGACCTGCTCCCATTTCAGAATCTGCACTCCTGTTTCCTTAGATATCTGTCAGGCAGGGTAAGAGGCTGCATGACCAGACTGGGTTGGAGTGCTTGGGGAATTTGGGATTTCTGAAGGAGGAAGAATATTTTTAGGAGAGAGATGCAGCTGGCAGCTGTGCATTGTGTAGAGACACCCACAGAGTTTCAAGTATTCTGCTTCACATTAAGCACCACAGAATTACTCTTGGTAGTGAGAACAATATTTATTATGGCATCCTGATATTTTGCCAGCTGTTCTTGGGCTTGTCTGGCAGATCCGATTCTCTGCTTTTGGGAATCTTCGACTGGGTTGCCTGAGGGCCCCATCCACAGCTGGGCAGTTGGCAGAGCAGTCTGGTGTCTTTGTTGACTCTTGCCTGTGGTTGGCACAGGGGGTGCATGTGGTTCAGTGGCGCAACATCTGCGGTGCATGCAGAATTCCTGTGGGTCAAGTCCTGGCAGCGTTTCCAGTGAGACTGACCTGAAGCCCTTGCGGCTGGTCAGTGCAGGCAGCACAGAGCCAGCTGGAGAAATGCTGGGACTCTTGTGTAGCTAGTGGACTCTCTTTGGCTGATGCTGCCTCTCATCTTTTCTCCCCCTAATCCCAGATCAAATAGATGAAAATCTGAAGTTGGCCCTGCAGCAGGATCTGAATGCCATGGCTCCAGGTCTCACCATCCAGGTAATGCCCCTTCCCTTTTCCCTTTCCCGGCTCTTGGTGGATTTAGGACTGGCCCACTTCTCTGCGTGGGAAGGCAGGTTGAGGAGGGAGAGCTTCCCTCTGTCGAAAGTGGAAGCTTGCCATATTGCTGGCTGGGGGGTCCAGTCCAGCAGGACGGGCCCAGATGCAGGGGCCGCTTCCTTTCTTTGCAGCAGAGGAGCTTGCACTTGGGGGGCAGCTGCAGTCTTATGAGGTCTGCTGGCTTTTGTGTGTGTGCAGGCAGTGCGTGTGACGAAGCCCAAGATCCCAGAAGCCATCCGAAGAGATTTTGAACTTGTGTGAGTATTTGCTGAGAGCATCAGAGAAAGGTCAGGCCAAAGCACAGGGCCAGGGAGGGGCTCTAGGCTGGTGTTTCAGGATTCCCACGGGGGCCAACCAAACGTCTCTTCTGGGAAGCCCTGGCAGGCAGGCTGGACCTGAACTCCACCAGTTTTCACCTCCCCTTGGGCTCCTCAGCCCCTGCTCTCCTGAGGCATCTCCTCCGTCCGGCAATGAAGGACAGCCGCCTCCTCTGTGGATTTGTGCCCACCATTTTCTCAGAGGTCTCTCCCCATTCTGTGCAGCTGATGCAAAGGCCAGGGTGGGAGAAGCGCCTCTCAGGCGGCTTTGCTTGACGTCTCCTTCTCAGGACTTTCAGGCCTGGGCTGCCCTCCAGTTGCCAGGAGAATCAGAGGGGAGTGTCTCTGCTTGCCAGGCCCCTGCAAAGAGGAAAGGAGCAACCAAGGCTGTTGCTGGATTGCTCTGGGCTATGCCTGAGATTGCTCAGGTCTGGCCCTTCTATGGCGGAGGGGCAGGCATGTGAAGAGAGAGATGGTTATTGGGGGGGGGGGGTTGGGGCTTAGATTCTGGCATATGGAGAAGTAGCTGGCCGTCAGTTGGACTGCTGTAAACTAGCAGAAGATGGCAGGAGTTGGAGACCACCGGTGGTGCCTGAAGGTATTGGGCAGAGCAGGCTGAGAGATGTGGCTGGAAGGCTGAAGGAAAAACATCTTGGGCAGCTCATTAACTCTTCAGGGCCGGTGACAATCTGAAGTGCAAATGTTTATCTTTTGGGTTTCCCCCCAAACACGCCATGTATCTGAATGAGAAAACATTCTGTCTAGTGAAGGGAAGGGCCAAGATCCAGTGCTGGAAAAGGAAACACGTGAGTCCAGAGCAGGGCAAAAGCTGGAGGGGATTTAAAGGCCAAGCCAGGGCTCCTTCCTTCCCAGGGCAGGGGGGTGGGGCGGCTGGGGCCCCACACCAAGGAGGAGCAGGGGAGGACCTTTCCTGTTTTGCCATTCAGGGAAGCAGAGAAGACGAAGCTCCTGATAGCGACCCAGAAGCAGAGAGTGGTGGAGAAGGAGGCCGAGACGGAGAGGAAAAGGGCCGTCATAGGTAACCAAACTCCCTATGGGAGAGTCTCTCTCTCTTCCCCCCACCCCCGGTCCCTTATCTTCCCTTAGGACAGAAAATGGGGGTGGGGCGGGGAGGCATGTGTGGCACGAAGACCTAGATTCTAGGCTTCTGGCTTGATCTAGACACATCCAAAAAGCATTTCAGGAAAATGCATTGCAAACCTCATGAAAAACGGAACTCCACAGTGCCATATTTGTTTCATACAAGTTATATACCATGTGATTGTTAAAAAACCCTAAAGTGGTTTATGAAATGCATAAAATGAATAAAGCAGTTAAAGCAGTTAAAAACAGCTAATTAAAACAATTAGATAAGAATTGAAACAAGCAGCAAGCTAAAGATGGATAAAACATCTTACATTTTTGGGCAGGCTTGTCTTAAACAAAATATTCTTAGCAGGCGCCAAAAAGGCCACAGTGATGAAGGCACCTGCCTGGTGTCAATAGACAGGGAGTTCGGAAGTGTGGAGGCTGCTGCAATAAAAGATCAGTTTCTGGCAAATGCGGAACGAGAATCCTGTGGCAGCTGTGTAGCTTATTGCTTGACATGGCAAACAGTTGCTAGTGCCTGGCTGCAAAGACAGCCTGGAGCAAGAGACTCTGGAGAGAGGCCTGTGGCGACCACAACTTCACTTCTGGCAGAGGCCAGAGTGTCTTCTTTCCCCAGGCCCAGCAGGCCTGAGAAGAGGACATGGCCTGTGAGGTCCCAGTGACGGTGTGTCGCAAGCCAGGCCTGCGGGCCCTTTGGGGCTCTTGGTTGCCTGCTGCTAGAGCGCTGTTGCCACGGATTTCCCCTCGGGAGTCCTGGAGCGCTGGCTGTGGGACTCGGCCTTGCCTGGCTCTGGAGCATTGGTGCCCTTGGCTGCTGGTGCTTGACTGACTGCTCTCTCCTCACAGAAGCAGAGAAGGCGGCTCAGGTGGCAAAGATTCATTGCCAGCAGAGGGTCATGGAGACTTTGATGGAGAAGCAAATTTCTGAGCTTGAAGGTAGCTATGCAGCCCTTACCTCTACCTCCACCCTGCCTGCAAAGCAGAAGCTGTGAGCCAAATAACCCCGCGTCTCTGGCTGTGCTACCCACAAGCATTTTGCCTGCAGCCAAGCAGAGCACTGGGACTTTGCCTGTCCTCTGGGGACTGAGAAGCCAAGTCCGGGTGCAGCCTGGGTGTCTGGCCATAGTTGAGCATTGATGCCTTGTGGATGCCACTGGGGGTGGCCCAAGGCAGGGGCTCCTTTGCTCCAGATTCACTGGCTCAGATTGCTTGAGCCTGAAAAACAGATCTGCAGAGCCTGCACAAGCCCTGTGCCTCATGGAGAGTGAGAAGGGGTGTTTGTGTGTGTGTGTCTTGTCCCCAAAGCATAAGCCAGGTCCCCAAAGCCAAGGTGGGCAGGGAGGAGGCAGGCAGAAAAGGGGCTGCTTCCTGCTCTGGTGAATCCTCTGGACTGTGGGGTTGGGGCTGTTTATTATTTTCGTCATGGGTGGAACCAGTGAGAAACCAGCCTGTGCTGGAGTGGGACGTTGCTTTGCTGTGGGTTTCCAGGGCCGTATCCCCATGGGGCAGCCTGGTGATCCTCCTTTCTCCTGAGCTGCCTTCCTTGGTCCCTTCCCAGACACGGCTTTCTTGGCGCGAGAGAAGGCGAAGGCTGATGCCAACTTCTACATGGCCCAGAAAGCAGCTGCCTCGAACAAGGTGGGTGTTGACTCTTGGCTGCCCATGTGTGTGCTGGGGGCAGATCCTGAGCCATCCTCTGGGAGAAGGAAAAGGATTTTGCCTCAGAAACGCAGAACTCCTGCTCATTTGGAAGGATGGCTGCACTGAGTATCCCGTGGATGCTCATGGCACAGAAATCCTTGCCTCATTCGTTCTCCTCCTCTCTCCCCCTGCCCTGTGCAGCTGAAACTGACACCTGCCTTCCTGGAGCTGATGAGGTACCAGGCCGTGGCCTCCAACAGCAAGCTCTACTTTGGCAGCAGCCTCCCCCCGAACCTCTTTCTGGGCTCTTACGCCTTTGAGCCGGCAGAGGCGAGGACTGCTAGAGACAGCCGTCTCCTCTCCAAAGCAGGGAAGCTGCGCCTCCAGCACGGGGGAGGCGGGGCCAGCTCTGCCACGGCAGCCGCCACTTGATGCCTCTGCTGCACCAGCCGCTGTGTCTGCTCCGCGGTCTGAAACTGCAACTCACTGGCTGCCTCAGATTTGCCTTATTCAGGGCAGCACAAACCGTCCTTGAAGTTGCGTGGTCCTCCACAGCCCAAGGGCTAGCTTTCATGGGAATTTTATGGCTGCTGCATCTGCCCCACAGAGGAGGGGTGGGGGTGGGGATGCTCTGGAGGACCTCAGCCGTTAAGTCCGTGGAGGGTAGACTCTACCGCAGACCTCCTGTGAGGACAACATTGACACAGCAAAAGTGGGGGGGGGGATCTGATTTTACCACTGCTTGCATGGTCATGGGTTTTGTTGGAAAGTTGCTCTTTAGCCTCCTTGCAGGGTTTGCTTGTGATGAAGGAGCATCTGTTGTCCTTTTGGAGAGTGTTCCTCACTCAAAACCTTCCTCCAGGTAGTACTTTTAAGCAGATGGGCTTAGGGTGCAAGCTCCCTTGGGTGTGGGTGTGTTGTGCTGCTTTATCATTGCTTCTTTCTCTGTGTCCCCTGGGTGGGGCATTGCCCCTCTGCGGAGCCCACCCCACAGCATGGTACTGGATGCTCCTTGCAGAGATGCCCAAAGGCTCAGAGTGTCTTCATTCTGGGGGCCAACAGCCAATGGCCAGGTTGAATGAACCGCGATGCCAGGGCGTGTGCAGAAGTGGGGACGCATTTGTTGGGTTGTAACTGTAAACTGGATTAAACCGGTGGGCAGACTTTGCTTCAGAACTGAAAAATGCATTTGTGGAAGGTAAACCTGCTGACTGGAAGTGTTTCCTGGCTTTTTTTGTATGGCTTCTATTTCAAAAGAGCGAGAGAGATATATGCAAAATGTTGAACTTTGGATTAAGGGAAAATAAAGTTATTTTCATAATCTTTTCCTGTGGCCTCTGTATCTGTGCTGCATCTCCTCAATGGTTGCCTTCTAGCCTTTAACAAGCTGCTCTTCATCTCACACACACACTGCATTTCACCAGAGCAGATTAGTTTCTCTCCCAGCTCCCCCGCAGAAAGCTAGGGGGGGGGGGTTGAAGAGTGAGTCGTAAGTGCCAAGTTTCTCAGCTCCAAAAAAGGCAGGTTGCAGCAACATTGCCAATGCCATATGAACAAGCAAGAACCTTCCCTCCTTGCGGGTGTGTGTTGGGGTGTTGTTGTTGTTTAGTCGTGTCCGACTCTTTGTGACCACCTGGACCAGAGCACGCCAGGCCCTCCTGTCTTCCACTGTCTCCCGCAGTTTGGTCAAACTCATGCTGGTAGCTTCGAGAACACTGTCCCACCATCTCGTCCTCTGTCGTCCCCTTCTCCTTGCGCCCTCCAACTTTCCCAACATCAGGGTCTTTTCCAGGGAGTCTTCTCTTCTCATGAGGTGGCCAAAGTCTTGGAGCCTAAGCTTCACGATCTGTCCTTCCAGTGAGCACTCAGGGCTAATTTCCTTAAGAATGGATGTGTTTGATCTTCTTGCAGTCCATGGGACTCTCAAGAGTCTCCTCCAGCACCAGAATTCAAAAGCATGTTGGGGTGTTACGAGGGAGCTTTCAATATATGGTGTGGGTGTCCTCTTTGGCAGTCTAATGGAAAGGACCCTCTTTCCCAACAGAGCATGTAGGACGCAGTGTGGGTGAACATGCACCCACCCACTGCCCCAAGGTTATGGGGTGGGGCCTTGCTGTGCCCCCTTTGGCTCCATCACCATCTCATAGGCCTCAACGCCTCCCTCCCACCACTGTGTCACATGACAGGACTTCAGGAACTGCTTACAGGTACTTTTTATGTCAAGTAAAATACACCAAATTGTTCAGCTGCGTTGTAAAAGTAGAAGCATCCAGAAACGCCACAATTCTTTATGGACAAGCAACGGCGGCTGCAGCGGGAGTGTGTTGCTGCAGCTCTAGGCTACCTAGGCAATAAAAGTGCTAAATTTACCCGGGGAGTTTTGGGTGCAGCCAGCCCCCGGGGAGAGGAAAGGGGGTCACTGGGTGGCCACCAGAGGCCTGGGGGCCCCCGCCTGCAGCACGGCTTTCTGGCTCCGCTCGGCAGACATGTGCTCCAGCCGCTCCGTGTAGAAGCCGTTGAAGTCCAACCTGGGGGCGGAGAGAGAGAGGGAGAGGAGGGTGGAAGCAGCACAGGAGCGTGACCAGGAAGTCCTTCTGCCAGAGCAGAAGAGCAGGGTCTGCAGAGTCCAACCTCCTCCTTCCTGCCATGGCCAAGCAGGCGCCATTCCCTGCACAGCCGCCCTGATGCTGGGAGGAGGACAGAGCCTCCACACGAGCCCCAGGCTCCCTCCAGCTGCTCCCTGCTCACCTGTAAATGATGTTGATCATGCTGTGCTCGCAGTCGTTGGTGCTGTAGATGCTCAGCTTGTCCAGCAGGTCCAGGAGGTGGGCTGAGAAATTGCTGTCAAACTTGTTGATTGTGGCCTCGAAGCCAGAGGTGACGTGCATGGTATCAGCCTGCTCTGCTGACAGCTGCAGAGAAGGAAGTGGCGGGGGTTAAGGCAAAAAGGGAGAGCAGGCAAGGAAGCGGCCCTGGCCTTGCTGCCATGGTTCATCCTGGGGCAGGATTTCCTGGAGAGCACAAGGACTTGGGAAGGAGCCAGATAGTGCTCAGCACCACGAGGGAAGGGCTCTGACAACACCTGAGGTGCTTTCCTGAGCGAAGGGCTGGGATCTGCAAATGAAGAGGCACCTCCACCCTCTCCTGCACCCCTACCTTGTTCGCCAGCTGCTTCCGGGAGGATTCCTCTGTGCGCTCCTGCTCGGTGGGGGGCCCCCTCATGGTCCCGTGCTCCACCGTCAGGCGTCCCAGCTCATTGTCCAGCTTTATGCTGTGCGATAATCTCTGGTGGGTGGGACAAAGGCAGGCATGAGCCCAGAGCACGCTGGCGCACCCAGGGGGTGCCCCTCACCCCCCGTGGCACAGAGGAACGCAAGAGGAAGCCCACCTGCATGCAGTTGGTGAACATGACGCAGACAGACATCATCTTGGAGAAGATCTTCAGCAGCTCTGGGTTGGTGAGCATGCAGTCCTTCAAGCAGTTGTCCAGGAAGCTGGTGTGGTGGCTCAAGACATCATCAATATTGGAAGCCTGCCCAGAGGAGACAGCAGCCCATCAGAAACGCCCCCCCCCCCGGCACCAACGAGGGAATCGGAAACAGCCATGGCCAGAAATAGTTCTCTGTTCTTTTGCTACAATCAACGTGCAGAGCTAGCGATGACAAAGCCTTATTTCCAGGGGCTGAGGCAGGTGGCAAAGGGAGCTCCATCTCACTGTCACATTGGAGGAAAGGGAGCACTAGAAGCCAAAACGTAGCCAAGGGGGTTTCTGGGCCAGTGGCCTCCTGTGAGCAGCTACTTCAGGCTCTCCGGCACAGCAGAAAGCTCCTTACCAGCCAGAACCCAGCCTGACACCCTTCCAACTCACAAATTAAGCCCCCGTTTTAGCGGAAAAGAAGAAAGCCCCTTGGGAACAGAGGCCCCCCCAGCCCCACCCTTGGAGGGCGAAAGGAGGACTTGGGGGCCTGGTGTGGCCCACAGAGGCTCTGAGAGCCACTGGCCCAAAACTGACCGACTTCAGGTTCTTCTCCAGGATGTGCCAAGTTGGCTCCATCACTTCGAACATCATGTAGTACTGGATATTCTGCACAAAGTTGAGCATCCGTTGGCGGAGAGTGAAGGCGCCAGCAAACCTGGGAACGAGAGAGAGGGAGGAGTCTGGAGGGGTAGATGGGAGGAGAGCCCCTGTGGGGCTGCAGGATGCTGCCCAGAAGCCCAGGAAGGAGCCCAAACCAGTGCCAGGCAGGAGGAGCCCTGCAATTGGTGGGGGGGGGGGGAGAGGAAGGCAGCAAGGAGAAGAGACACCCCCCCCCCGCCCCCAGTTCTGACTACCAAGGTCTTTGCCCCTTGAGCGGCTTCTGAAGCCTCAGTGCCTCCTTCCAGAATCTGAAGGGGGAGCTCCCAGGGCCAGAGGACCTGCGGGGAGAGACCCTCTTGCTGCCAGGGGACCCAGCAGCCCAATGCCCTCCCGTTGGCCTCGTCCATCCAAGAGGGTGTTCGTTCTGCAGAAAGCAGGAAGGCCCAGGAAGCGGCCACAGCTGAGCACCCACGGCACATGTGGAGGGGCCAGGCTCCGCGCTAGGCCTCCGCCTTCAGAGACTCTGCTGACAACGTCATCTGCTTGGCTCTGGGAGAGCTCACCATTTGGAGGAGTGCAGGGAGCACTGCTTGGCCGTCTTGCTGCTGATCCAGACGTTGCACAGCTGGCGCTCCACATGTTTGCAATAGAACATGTGCCGGAAGAGCATCTGGTAGCGCGTCAAGGCCTTCCTAGGAGACGGGGAGAGGCGTGGGGGAGCCGCTGCTGGGCCAGGGCCCGGAGGGGCCAAGGCCGGATACCTCAGGGCCAGGGCCCAGCCAGCCCTCTTTCCTCCAGAGGCAACGAGGAGGCCTTCCCAGCACCCCCTTCCCCTCCAGAGTTATGATGCACTGACTGAGGCACATGCACGGAGGAAGGAGGATCAGGATCAGGCCAATGGCTGGCTATGCTCTGCCCCCTCTGGATGGAAAGGATGAGCCACCATCAGCTGAGCTGCTCTGCCTTACCTGTTGATGATCAGCGAGAGAGGCCACTTCACGATGTAATCGAAGGAAAAGGCTTCCAGGCCGCTGAGCGAGAGCTCTGTGGGGTCTGCGTGGATGATGGCCTTCTCCTGCTTGGTTTCGATGGCCAGGACTCTCAGGAGCTGCGTGATGAGATCATGGGGCATCAAGTCAACCTGGAAAGAGGGGAAAGGGCCGCCAGAGGAAGGAGGCCAGTCAGACACTCAAACTGCCAAACAGAGCATGGGACCAGACTGTCAACAAACAAATGATAGCAAATATTTGAATTTTCATTCACTGACAGTCCGTGAGGCCAAAGTCAAACCCTGAACCAGCAGAAACGCTCATAGTAGTCTTAAAAAACCAATAATAATAATAATAATAATAATAATAATAATAATAATAATAATAATAATTTATTTATACCCCATCCATCTGGCTGGGTTTTCGCAGCCATTCTGGGCGGCTTTCAACAAAGTATTAAAACACATTGGTCCGTCAAACGTTAAAAGCTTCCCTAAACAGGGCTGCCTTCATATGTCTTCTAAAAGTGGGGTAGATGTTTTTCTCTTTGACATTTGGTGGGAGGGTGGGTGCCACAACCAAGAAGACTCTCTGCCTGGTTCCCTGTAACTTGGCTTCTCACAGTGAGGGAACCACCAGAAGGCCCACAGCGCTGGACCTCAGTGTCTGGGCAGAATGATGGGGGTGGAGACGCTCCTTCAGGTATACTGGACCGAGGCCATTTAGGGGTTTAAAGGTCAGCACCAACACTTTGAATTGTGCTTGGAAAGGTATTGGGAGGCAATGTAGGTCTTTCAAGACTGGTGTTATATGGTCTCGGTGGCCGCTCCCAGTCACCAGTCTAGCTGCCACATTCTGGAATAGTTGTAGTTTCCGGGTCACCTTCAAAGGTAGCCCTACATACAGTGCATTGCAGCAGTCCAAGCGAGAAATAACCAGAGCATGCACCACTCTGGCAAGACAGTCCGCAAGCAGATAGGATTCCAGCCTGCGTACCAGACGGAGCTGGTAGACAGCCGCCCTGGACACAGAATTGACCTGCGCCTCCATGGACAGCTGCAGGTCCAAAATGACTCCCAGGCCGCGTACCTGGGGTAGACTCCACCATGGAAGCAGGGTCAGGCCAGGAGAGTGCTAGAATCCTGTCTAGTCAAGTTGCATGGATTCTAGCACTCTCCTGGCCTGACCCTGCTTCCATGGTGGAGTCTACCCCTTCCTGAATCTGAGCAACTTTATCTGCAAAAAGTCTTTTCTTTGGCTGGGTAGGCAAGGGCTCCACACCAAACGTCCCCCAGAGCCCTGCTAGACAAGCCAAAGCCACTCGCGGGGTTTCCCCGGCTCAATGGGGAGACACCGGCAGCACCTCTGGGGCTCTGAGGCCTTGCCTTTGTGCCGAGCATCCTTTACCTTCAAGTCATCCTTGAAGGGGTCTGTGTTTGCTGTGCTCATCCGCAGGGCCAGCTCCAGCAGAGCCTCCAGCCGGGTGGGGACAATGTCGTCCACCGGCTTCTTCAGCTCCTCTTCGGTGAGGTCCATGAAATGGACGTAGAAGTCCCCCTGGTCCATGAGGAAGTAGTGCTTGATGGACCTGCTCACAGAAAGGGGCCACCAGTCAACTCCCTGCGGCAGGGACAGAGGAGGCAGGAGGGACCCTCACCCACCGCCTGCCTCCTCCCGCCCGGTAGAAACAGGAAGAAGCGGACCTGGCTTTTGGAATAAGAAGTGCTGCAAGTATCTTTATGCCATCTGCAATAAAGCAGCCCCTTGCAATTCAGCTGGGAGGCAGGAAATGGGAGGACTCTCTCTTGGAGTGGGGGTCCCATGGCCCCTGCCCCTCCACCCAGCTCCTCCTGCAGCCTCAGGGCAAGTCTATGAAAATGCCTGCTTCCCGCCCCCTGCTGGGAAAGCACAAACTCCTCCACACTTTTGCCCCTTCATTTCCCAAATCAGCAGCCCCTAAAACTGTCCCAGTTGGCATGGAGAAGAAAAGCATCCTGCAAGAGACGCCACTTGGAAGGAAGCAAACCTTAAGTGGGCCACAAGCTCTTTTTCCTCCATGAGGAAATCGAGCAGCACTTTGCTGGCGTAGTTGTAGGCTTTCTCGATCTGCTCCACATATTCTCGCTCCTTCAGTGTGTAGATGACCTCTTTGGCCAGGGGGCAAGTGACATCACGGCCACACTCCCGAACGACATTCAAATACTTCCCTGCAGGACGGGAGGGACAAAGGGACATGAGAACAGGCTCAGCTCTTCACTAAACGCTGTTCAGACCTTGTACACAAACAAATGAGCACATTTCCTCTCCCTTCCCTGCTGTCCCTCTCATCCTCCCAATGCATGAAACTTAAGCACAGAACCTGACATTAGTCTCTGCTGAAACTCATTTTGTTAGTTTGGGCTGACTTCTCCAGTCCGTTAAGGTATTTCTGCATCCTGATTCTGTCTTCTGCAGCATTAGCTACCCCTCCCAGTTTGGTATCCTCTGCAAATTTGATGAGGATCCCCTCAATTTCTTCATCTGTCATCTCCCTCCTTGACGGAAGGGCAATGGAAAGAAGCCAGATAAATACAACGATCGGCTTTTGGAGCTTGAGAAAAAACCTCACAGGATATCCTCCATACGACTCGCCCAGAGGCAGAAGGGAAGAGCTGCAAAGGGAACCAAACCTCCCAGGCACTCCACAACTGCTCCCCCCCCACCCCACCTGGGGGCTTCTCCATCCACTGCATCCCTCCTCCCCTCCCGCTTTCCTGTCAAGCAGGAAGTTGGCTCCTCACCTGTGCTGAGAATTTTGTCTGCAATCTTCTGGAGGAAGGAGGGGATCTGCTGCTGGACAATCGTGTACCTCTGATCCCAGTACTTGTCATTATAGTCTTCTTGGATCTTCTCCTTCTGGAGCTCATGCTCTTCCACCATGAATTCACTGTGGAATTAAAAAGCAGTTAGGCCCATGGCAGCGAGGCACAGAGCAGGAGGCTCCCCAGGGCTCTTCATCCAGGCAGTCCCAGGACACAGCACCCTGCTTGGACTCCCAAACAGACCACAGAGGTTTCTCCAGCTCACATGCCAAGAGAAGGACCACGCGTTCCTCCGCCCACCTGTAGGGATCATTGATGATGCCTCGGTAGATCCATTTCTCCAGGATTTCGAAGTAGGGGACACTGGCAGCCTTGGTCAAGTAGAGGCAGAGCTCCTGGGCTTGGCTGTCTCCCGTGTAGTTGAACGTCTTATCATGCAGCAGGCTGAGTGTTGACCCTCCAACACACTCCCCTTTGTCCACAGAAGTGGCTGCAACAAGAAGCAAAGGCCAAGAAGAGTCACGTCCCGCTGAAGCCAGGGTTGGTCAGGGCACAGGTGCCCATCCATGGCAGACACACCTGGATGTTGCAGGAGCTCCCCCATCTGAAAAGGGGTCAGCAGGAGATGGCTGCTCTGGACCATGGCCTGGGACACCGGCTTACGAGGTGAGCACCCAGAGCGGAGGCAGGGTTTCCGCAAGGCTCAATAGGCCCTTGGGGTTGGTGAAGCGGAACCTGCCTCTCAGGGGTCACTTGTGGCCCCCAAAGGTGCCCAAGAACCTCTGAAAAGAGGCTACTGGCAACCACTTCAGGAACAGAACCTCTGCCACTCCCTGGTTGTCCTCAAGTGCACTTATCGCGATTGAGGTGCCAATCCGCTGTGCTGAATCTGAATCATGTAGAACTGTTTATTCAAAGAATGTCCCCCCACCCCACCCTATTCAGCTGATAGACGCTTCTGCAAAATCAACAAATAGTGTACAGCTCACAGACTGGAGACACACAGAAACAGAGAGCGAGCACGCCAGCATTATTCCTGCAGTCAGCAGGAGGGGCCAGGGGATTGGTTTTAATAACTGTATTATAAGTTGGTATTGTTATAATGAGGCTATTATCGGATTGTAATTGCAAACTTCTTCTTCTTAATTGAATTTATATACCACCCTATACCTGGAGGTCTCAGAGCGGTTCACAGAAGAGATCAACCTTAAAAACTGTAATATATATACAGTAATCAAAATGAAGACATCCCGACATCCCTCTGTGGCAACTTTATAAAAATTATTACCAAAATAAGGGGGGGCCAGAGGATGCCCCCTTCTGCTCTGGGGCACCGGGGTAGGGGGGCTTGGAGGCTTCCACAGCATTTGGGGGGGGGATGTGTGTACAAAGGAAGCTCCCCTGCAGCTCCTCTTTCTAGGGCTGAGGGATGGGGCTCCTTGAGGGAAGGAGAAGGAGTGGCATTCCCAGGGGGCCCTGGTCCTCCCTCCAGGGGGTGGGTAGGCCCAGAGGGAGCCCCTTTGACTTTGCTGCCCCCAGGAAAAGGAATGACCCAATCACTGGCCTCACCTGAGACTGACTGTGGCACAAGGGAACCCCTTTCAGCGCTGGGCTGCTGGACTCCCTTGGAAGGACCCTCCCTGCAGCAACATCCCAGCAGTGGGCAGAGCCAGAGCCCCACCTGGACACACGGACCCAGCTCCTTCCACCGCCCCCCTTGATGAAGGAGAGCCATCTCGGCCTCTCCTGGCACTGGGGCTCCAAGGTCCAAGCCTCCCTCCCTCCCTTGCCCCCTCCAGGGGAGCAGGAGGCAAGCAGACAGAGAAGGCGGCTGCCCAGAAAGACACCCTGCTCACTGCCCCCCAGAGACACCTTGCCCCGCACTCACCCAGGGAAGCCAGGATCTCCATGGTCCTCATGGTGGGCTGGATGTAGAACCAGAGCTTCTGCAGGGACAGCAGGCCTTGGCGCTGCAGGTGCTCCAGCTGCGTCACCAGGGTCATGTATTCCTTGACCAGGGCCCTCATGGCGGCCGCCAGTGCGTGGTTCACCTGCCCGTACTCAAAGGAAGACTTCTCTTCCACAAACCTGTCAGGGCGTGGGACAGAGAGCTGCAGCTGGAAGCCAGCCCCAGCCCCTCTGGGCCCCACCAGAAACGTGGCCCACCAGTGCCACCCCCCCCCCCCGCCCGAGATGCAAGGAAGTCTTGTTCTTGTGCAGCTCAGCAATGAGAGGAAGCAGGAAGCTCCCTAGGTTCCCTGAGCTCCAGGGGCCTTTGGGGCTCTGAGCTGCTGCAGCCCCCAGGTGGGAGGAACCCCAGAGGCCCCCCCCCGCCCAGCCCTCAGCTGGAGGGATGGGACACAGACTATCGCTGCGTCCTCTTCGCCTCCCCCAGCTCCGTCCCTGATGAGGAACCCCAGGCTGCTACCTGGTGACGATGGAGTAGCTCGCTGCCACGGGGAGGATCCTGGTGACCAGCTCCTTGACTGACATATCCAGGTTGGGATCCACCAAGAAAGTGCGGCTCTCTCTGCCCACCAGTGGCTGCGCAGTGATGTACCGGCCATCCACCCCAATCAGGACGTAGAGCAAGTCCTCCACCACAGCAGATTCCTGGGCTGCCAGTGGCAAAGTCCCTGGCAGAGGAAAGCGGCACGTAATGCACCGGCGCCACTCGAACAAATGCATCTGGGGAACCCGCCTGAGGGCCAAAAGGGCAGCTGGCCATTCTTAAAAAGAGCAGGGTCTCCCACCACCGGGAGAGGAGAGGGCATCTGACAGGTGGCTGCCTTGAAATGTTCTTTGACTTTATCCCTATTGATATTTTGTGTACGTGGAAATGGTTTTGCGTGCTTATGTTTTTATGTTTGACACTTTTTATTGTGCCTGCTGGGCTCACTAATAAAACTATACTCGTATTCATGTGTTTTTAATCTATGATAAGCTGGCAGTTGTTGGTGGTTATGGGAGAGGAGAGGGCTCTTGGGCTTGGATCCTGCCAATGGATTTCCCATTGGGGGCATCTGGTGGGCCCCTGTGAGGACAGGATGCTGGAATGGATAGGCCCCTTTGGCCTGATCCAGCCACCCCACTCTTCTTGTGTTCTGGACCTTCCGCGCTGCACTGCCCAGACCCACGTTGGCAGAGCATCACCAGCTTCCCATTAAGGGTCCCAGAGAAACATCCAGCAGGCAGGGGAGGCAGAAATAGCCCCAGGCAGTGAGACTCTCTGCTCCTCTCATGCAAGACTCACCTATAGGCACCGTGGTGTCCAGGCTCAGGCTGGAGCTCATGAGGAAGTCCCCGATGAGGGCCGGCCTCTCATACACCCAGGCGGGAAAGGACGGGATGGGCTGCCCAGAGTTCTTCCTGTTCTGCTTGTCCCTGAGCAACTTCCGCACCAGCTCAAGAGACTGCCAAGAAAGAGAGCGAGTGACAGACCAGCCCAGACACTGAACTATCAGTTACAGATAGGTAGCCGTGTTGGTCTGCCATAGTCAAAACAAAAAAAATTCCTTCCAGTAGCACCTTAAAGACCAACTAAGTTAGTTCTTGGTATGAGCTCATACCAAGAACTAACTTAGTTGGTCTTTAAGGTGCTACTGGAAGGAATATTTTTTGTTTTGACTGATCTATCAAGCAGCCCTGGCAGCAGGGTGTGTGGCAGCTGGGCTCCCACTCGCTGCCAGTTCCTGCCCCCTTTGCTCAGGGGGCAAAAGAGACTGGCACAGTATTTGCACCCAGGGAGGCCTCTCAGGACCCACCCCTAGTCCCCTTGACAAACCGAAGAGCAGCCCACCCGCCCGGACAAGGCAGAACTTCCTCTGAGGTAGGCACTACAGGGAGCCCAGTTAAGGACCTCCTGCAGCTGCCCACTGAGGTCCCTGGCTTCCCATCCTAGGCTTGCCGTGTGGGAGAGAGAGATCCCAAAGGCTTTGGCTGCAGCAGAACCCTCCCTTCCCAAATAACAAATCAGGGGACCCGAGAGAAGAGAGGGACCTGTGGGGCGCTGGAGCTGGTTGTGACGGTGCCCAGCTGCTTCCGTAGCTCCTCCAGCTCCTGGACGGTCATTTTGGCTGTTGTTGAGGGGATGGAGAAAGTGACGCTGCTGCTGCTGGCTCCGCCACTGTTGGCTGCTGCATTGGCTGCTAGCTCTGCCCTTTCCTTGGCATTTTGCTGCAAGTACTGGAGGGTCTGCAAAAGCCCCACAAAAAGCAGAACTCAGGAACGGCACCAAAGAGCCACAGCCCACAAGGAGAGTGGATCTCCCAGCTGCCTCCCCAGTCTTGATATATGACAGCCGAGGTGGGCAACCTGCAGCCCTCAGGGGGCCGAATTCAAATTCAGGCCTCAGGCCAGAGCAACCTGTCTCTCTCTTGTCAGTCTGCCGGGTGGGAAGGGAGAGAGGGGAGCGGGGGCTCTGGACCCTCCAACCGTGGGCTGCAGGTCCCACCCTCTGCTGCTTCTCTTGATGGGGAACCGGTGAGAGGACAGCACTGGGCTGGGCTGAGGAATGGCTGGCTGGGGCTGCTTCTGGGGGGACCCCGCCGAGGTGCTTTCTGGGTCTCCTGTCCCGGGGGGGGGGTCTGTCCCCGCCCGCGCCGCCGGCCTCTCCTCACCTCCTTGTCCTCGGTCAGCTTGGAGAGCAGCTGCACCAGCGAGTCCAGATGCCGCGTGTTCTTCGACTTCAGCTCGTCGTACTTGGTCAGAAAGTCTTCCGGCGTCCGAGAAAACTCCGCGATCTTCACCTGCGGGGAGACCGGGGGGGCGCAGCAGGGGGGGGTCAGCGCCCGGGGGGGTCCCGGGGCCCCCCAGGGAGGGCGGGGGTCCCGGGGGGTCCTTCCCTCCCTCCCCCTCCCTCCCTCCCTCCCCCCCGGGGCCTCGCTCGCTCGCCTTGGCTCCGAGGGCGGCGGCGGAGGTGGCGAGGAAGGGCCCGCTCTGGCTCCTCTGCAGCAGCTCCACGTAGCCCTCGGCGCCGCCTTCCCCGCAGGAGCCCCTCGCGCGGAGGAGCCGGAGAAGCTCGTTCACGTCGTGGTGGAGCCGGAACTCGCTCATGGCCGCCATGGACCGGGAGGCGTCTCCCCGGCAACGGGGCCCCGGAAGCGCCGCGGCGGCGGGAGAGGAAGCGGAAGCGGGAGAGAGAGAGAGAGAGAGACCCGCCTCTTCCGGCAGCGGGCGAGGAAAGCGGGAGGATGCGGGACGAGGAAGGCGAGCGAGACCGGGGAGGCGGGGGCCCCTTCCGCTTCCGCCCGGCCAGGCTCCGCTTCCCCGCGCAGCACCCCTTCTTCGAGGCAGGCGGGCGGGCGGGCGGGAGGGCGGGGGGGGGAGGGGAGCCCGGGGGGTCCTCCCGGAAGTGGCGTCATCCGGGTCTTTCTTCCTTCCTCTTAGGACGGCGACGTCCAGCGGCATCTCCGCCTCCAGGATGCGCAGCCCAGCGCCCCCCCCGGAGGGGCCTCCCGGTGAGCGGCGCCCGCGGGCGCCCCTTCTCCCCTCCCTGCGGGGCGGGTCTGGATGGCCCTTGGGTGCCCCTTTGCAACCCCCCTCCCCCGTGTCTCCCGCAGGCCCCCCGCCGCCTTCTCGTGCCCGGCCGTGGGCTGCGCGCAGGTCTTCGACTCCCTGGCCAGCTGCGAGCACCACTACGGCCTACTTCACCGCAGCGCCTGCTCGGCCTGCCAGCGCGCCTTCCCCTCGGCGCACCTGCTGCACCTGCACCTGCTGGAGTGGCACGACGCCCTCTTCGGGGTCATGGCGGAGAAGCGCAGCCTGGTGAGAGCCAGAGGCCCCTGGAAGGCAAGGCAGCCCTGGGGCCCACATCCTCCCGCCTGCTCCATGAAGACCATGGCACCAGTAGCCGGCTGCTGCTTCATGATAATAATTTTATTATTTGTATCTTGTCCGCCTGACTGTATTGCCCCAGCCACTCTGGGCTGCTTCCAACAAAATACAAAAACGCAATAAGACACCAGAGGTTTTTTTAAAAAGCCCACCTCTGCTTGAGTGGTTGGGACCCCAAATTCTGACCAGCCCCCTCTTTCCCCCCTTCCTAGTACCAATGCCTGGTTGAGAGCTGTCCGGAGAAGTTCAAGAACAGCAAAGAGCGCAAGGAGCACTTGGTCCGAGTTCACTGCTACCCATCGGACTTCCGCTTTGATAAACCCGTGAAGGCAAAGAGGTAAGTACTCAGGTGTGTGTAATGGGGTGGGGGGTGGGCAGACATGCTCACTGTTCAGCAGACTGGCTTCGGAGATGGAGCGGGGGGGGGGGGGGGAGCAGACAAATCTTCTGGACAAATCTAGTACTGTTTGGCTTTCTTTGGAATCCTGCCCTTTTCGCCCAGGAGCCAAGATAGGTGAGGCGGAGAGGAAGTGCCTGGCCCCAAAGCCACTAGGTGAGCCTCATGGGGGGGGGGATTTAAATCCTCTTCTAAAAAGTCTTTGCCGGCCACTGTGACTGCTGCAGTACCCAGGCTCCTGCCTGCATGCTGCAGGAAGAAAAGCAAGGCTGGGGGGAGAAGAAGCTGACAGGGGAGAAGGGCCAGGACTCACAGACAGCCTCCATGTGGTGAGAGAAACTGGGGTGGTGGCAGCAGCAAGGGCCTCATGTCTTTTCATAAAGTTTGCAAGGGTTTTGCTCTGGGCTGTGTTTTTGCGCCAGCACAAAGGCAGCGAGATCTCCCTCCAGAGAAAGCGCCTTCCCGATGGATGTGTGGGAGGGAGAAGACTGCAGGGAGCTGGCAGCGGACAATGCCATGGAAGTCGGCCCCAGCGAGAGCACAGAGGAGAAGCCGCCCCAGCCTGGGGCAGAGGACACGCCAGCCTTTCCGCCACCTGAGAGGCGGCTCTACAGGTCCAGGTCGGTGCCTCTCCTGCAGTGGCTGTCCTCGTCTTAGCATCCGCTTGTTCTTTGTGTGTGGAGAACAGTGTCAACGCTTGCTTCTTCTGTCAGCCACAAACTAAAAAGGGTCACAAAACCTCCAAGAGAAAATAGGTATCTCATGTTAAAATCCTGCCCCAAATCTTTTAGAATGGCTGGAAGCTGCATGAATGGCATTGTGTGAGTGAAACTCGGGGCGATTTGGCACTACTAACTAATATTGTTGTTTATATTAAAATTATATCCCCTTTCCTCCTGAAGAAGCACAGGGTAGTAATGTCTTGAAATGTGTAAGTCTGGCCTCTGGAATAAGTCAGGAAGAGCTGTTCTGCTTTTGGAATATTGTTTGCATGTATATATGTTTGCATAGCTTAGTTACTGAACTGGTGACGTGAGTAATTTTTTTACTAATCAAATGACAACGCTTTATGCACTTGTGGTAACGTGAGCTCAATCTGGAGGTACCAGAAATGAGTTAAAATAAGGAACTACACCCATTGTTGAGCCTGAGTGGCTGAGCAACAGGAAAGCGTAACAAATTTCAATAGATTTCAGGGCCTTCTGTAGGTTATCTTAAATGGCAGCGCTCGCATATGGCATTTGGAAACCTGAGAAGCCTCAGCCAAGCCTCTGATCCACCCGGAGCCCTTTTTACTGCTGGCCATGAGGACACTGAAAGCTCTCTTGCTGTTCCTTCTCTTCCAGTGTCCCACACACTGTTTGCTTTGGACAAGGGGCAAAGCGCAGCTTCCAAGGCAGAAAAAAGAAGGCCTGAGGGACCCAAGAGGAACTTCAGGAAGTGGCAGAGTGAAGAAAGACATTTGCAAAGCCCAGACGGCCCTTCCTCAGGCAGAGGAGCTGGTTTTGACCCTTCAGCAGAGGCAAAGTGGGCTCTGGTGCAGGGAGATGCGCCTGCCCTACCTGGCAGAGACCGTGAACTGGGTCCTTCTCCAACTGGGAGCTGCTCCTGCAGGCCAGGAGTCCCCAGGACCAGAGTTGCGTGCAGAGGGTGAAAATCGTTTCTGTATTTTTGAAAATAAAATGCTTGGTGTTTACAGAATCCTGTATGTTGAAAAGAGCAGCTGGTTGATTAAGCCACAAGAGGCAAATGGAAGGTCATCTCTCTCTGAAGAAAATGCACAAAATACACAATCTGCATCTAAAAATAATCTGTTCCTATGTTGCAAGAGATATCCTATCATCTCTCCATTAATCAAAAGGGGCCAAAGTATTATCTTTCCAGTCAATATCAGTCTTTTGGCAGAAGTAAGGGCACAAAGAGTCCATCTAGATCGACCAGCTGCCAAGCCTCATATAATTGACATGACATTTAGGATAATGTCATCATCTGACAATTTTATTTCCCCCCAAATATAGTATTTATACATCCTAAGACTTTAATCCAAAAATTCATAAACATCAGACATTGCTTAAACTTATGTTTCAAAGAAGCATTTTCCTAATTACATCTTCTGCAACATGTTGTGAATAGTCCCTTTCTGTACAAAAGTACCAGTCCAATTCTAAATATTATCTTTTGTTGCCCAAGACGTAGTTTATAATCTAAAAAACATATGTTATGGAAGCTAAGACATTATTATGTTTCTTAGTGGCTTTATACAAAGAAAATCTCAAAGCAACTTAACAATACATTGTATAAAATAGAACTGGATAAAACCAGTTGAAAATCCTGGTGGAGGGAGACCCCTAACATATCTATGAAACATTTAAATCATCAGTAGGTGCTGGTGGTTCTATACAAAAATGTATTGTGGTGGCCTGTCTTAAAAGGACTGTTTCCAAGAGACACCACGGGCATCCTCCTTCTTGTGGGGCCAACAGCACCTTGTTGAGTTTCTCAACCAGGAAAGCCCCACCCCCCCAGCGCAGCCAGGTGCAGACGGCAGGGAGACCCCCTCATGGGGGGGTTATCTCCCCCCCCCCCAGCCGGTGCTTCTTTTGTTGGGGCTCAGGGCAGCCTGCGCCACTGCACCTGCTGGGACTGGAGGGGCAGGGAGGGGTCCCTTGGCTGCAGCCCCTCTTCCTCCTTCGCTCCGCAGCTCCCCCCGTTTCCATGGCGACGGGGTGGGGGTGGACATGCCAGCTGCCTCCCCCCCCCCCCGGAGCCCGGCCGGCAGGAGGAGGCGGACGCCGCGCAGCAGCAGCGACTGGGACGGAGGCGCCGCCAGGTGAGGGGGGGGAGGAGAGGGGCGCCTCCCTGGAGCGCCAAGGGGCCCCGCAGAGAGACCCGGCTGGTCGCCCCGGTCGGGGGGTGGGTGGGATGGGCAACCTCGCCCTCCCCCGCGGGCGACCCAGAGTTCTCCCCCCCCCCCGGCCGGGATGGGCTTCCGTCTGCCCCCATAGGACACCCCCCCTGCGGCCCTTCTTTGTCCCTCTCGAGACGGAGGCTTCTGCAAGGAGGCGCCCTCGGCAGCAGGAGCAGGGGGCCCTCCAAGGCTGCCTCCCCGGCTTGCCCCTCTTTGGAAGCAAGGGGGACTGCACTGCGGGGGGGGGGTGGACTAGATGCCCCGGGGTCCCCTCCAGACCCGGCCAGTCTTGGGTCCTGGAGGCATCGCCCGGCCCCTCCCGCGGGGCTGCTCTGGCTTCCTGCCTGGGCGAGAACAGGAAAGGTGAGTCATGTTAGCTGAAGGTGGCTCCGTCCAGTCCCGTGTCCGTCCCCCCCCCCCCGGACCATCCCGCCCGCCCCCGGCAAGGGGGTCCCCGGCTGAGAGCAGGCGGCGGCGGGGGGCGGGCAGGTGAGGCGCCCCAGTCCGGAGCAGCAGCGCCTCCCCGCCGCTCTGGGCGCGCCAGGGGCGGAGGTGGCTGCTGGGCACCGGGGGGAGGGAGGGAGGTCCAGGCTCTGCCCGGAGGAGGAGGAGGAGGAAACGGGAGCCTCGTCTCTCCGCTGCGCCAGGAGCTCTGGAGCGGCCGGCAGACGCGCCTTTGGGGCTCAGGACGCGGAGCAGAGATCGCAGCAGCAGCAGCAGGTGGGTCTTGGCGGGGCTGGACTGCGCGGCGACGGAGGCAGCGCTGGCCGGGGCTAGTGAAGAGGGGGCACCGAGGAGGGAAGAGTCAGGCCCAGCCTGCTTTGGCCCCTCAGAACCTGGGTCGCTTGGGCTTCCGGCAGGTGGACGGAGGATTTCTTTGGCTCTGCTGACTGCAAGGAAGCAGATGCCTCTTTTGCAGAACTGGGTGGCAAGGGCAGGTCTGCCAGCCACTTCGGAGTGGATCCTTCTTGCCAGAGTTCAGCCTAACAGGTGGAGGGGCCTGTGGGCAAGATGCCTTTAATGGTTCTTTTTTATGTAACGTGGAACCTATAATATTTATTTATTTGCAGAATTTGTTGAAATTTTCAAGTCAGTGCTGGGGTTTTTGTGCAAGAGAAGTCTAGAAAGTGTGTGTGTGTGGGGGTTATCTCTGCTGTGATTTGGGGGGCAATTTGTATGAAAATAGCTTACATATATTTTTATCGAGCCCCCCACTTTTCTTTCTTGTTGGTATTGTCTGCATTTGGGCCTTCAATATTTCTACTTTTAGAAACCCCCATCCATCTTGGACTCCCTTCTCTTTGACGGTGGGATCCCACCCAGTAGCTACTTAAGCTATATGAAGTTGGCCTTTTTGAAGTCCAGAGTCTGTGTCCGACTCCCCTTTCATCTCCCCTTTCCTCTGTATCCTGAAACCCAGGAGAAGGGGATCACTTCCTCCCAAGTTTCAGAGTTTCCAAGTGCTTCCACTTCATCGCTCAGCTCCTCCCTATTAGTGAGGACCAGATCCAAGATAGATGATCGTCTTCTTGCTTCTTCCACCTTCTGGGAAATGAAATGGTCAGCAAGGCAAGGGAGGAATTTGTCAGACCTTACACTCTTGGACCAGAAGATGATGCCCAGGGTCCCTTTCAACTCTACAATGGCACAGGGGAAAGGGACTTGGAATGTATGAAAGTTGGTTTGAGGTTTTGATTTTTGCTTTTTTGTCCCTTGGCAGCAACTGGTAACTTCATTCTATTACCTCCCCCCCCCCCCCGGCACTGTGATTGGAAGAAGGAAGGAGAGCCTGGCCAAGGTGCTCCCTGATTAAAGGCTGGTGCTGCCAGTCACCTCCTCCCCTCCTGCCCTGGCACATCCCTTATATGGCAAGCTTCACGAGACAGGCAGTGTGGGCCTGGCATGGAGGGGGAGGGGTGCAATGCTGCCTTATACTGAGTGGGACCCATTGCTGCATCTTGCTCAGTACCGTCTGCACTGACTGGCAGCAGTGGCTCTCCAGGATTTCAGGCAAGGAGTCTCTCCCCAGCCTTGCCTGGAGATGCCAATGACCTTCTGCATGCCAAGCAGCTGTTCTACCACAGACCAAGTTATGGAGAGCAGGGAGGAAAGTGCAGCCCCTCCCCCTGGCAAGTCAGCACAGCCTAAAGGAATCCCCTGCCTTGCGCCTCTCCCGAGGGAGGCCTGTTCTGCAGCCAGATGTTTTCATCTGTTTTAATGGCAGCTCCTGCTCTTTGCTGTTGTGGAGCAGCAGACTCCAAAGTGCTCAGGGGGCCAGAGGGGGATCTGGTTGGGGAGCAGGATGTGCCTAACAGAAGCCTGGATCCTGGAAGCTGAGGTGGAAGTGGGTGTCTTTATCACATTTGCATTGATTCTTGGCCAGAGCTGCAGGCCTTATTAGATCAGTGCAGTTAAGTGGATTAAGTCAATTGGCTTAGCCCTGTCCTCCTCCCTGCTGCAAAGGCCAGCTGTGTGCTGTGCAACAGAACAGGCCCCCAGGGTACCCACATCCCTGGCAGAGGGGCCCAGCAACGCAGCTGGGGGACAACTCACCAGGCTCTTCAGAGGCATTGCAGGCTCTGCTTCTCCATCAGCAAATGGTGGTGCTGAGGTTTTGCCCATAAAGGTAAAGGACCCCTGGACGATTAAGTCCAGTCAAAGGTGACTATGGGGTTGTGGCGCTCATCTCACTTTCAGGCCGAGGGAGCCGCTTTTTGTCCATAGACAGCTTTTCGGATCATGTGGCTAGCAGGACTAAACCGCTTCTGGTGCAATCGGACACCAGGACAGAAGCCAGAGCACACAGAAATGCCATTTAGCTTCCCGTCACAGCGGTACCTATTTATCTACTTGCACTGGCATGCTTTCAAACTGCTAGGTTGGCAGGAGCTGGGAAAGGGCCACAGGAACTCATTCCATTGCGGGGATTTGAACTGCCGACCTTCTGATCAGCAAGCCCAAGAGGCTCAGTGGTTTAGTCCTGGTTCTGCCCATAAGCACATCTAGGCTCCATCCTGCCCTATCTTTGGGTGGAGGCTCAGTAGAAGAGAGAAGCTGGAAGGCAGCCTGCAGGCGGTGGGGGGCGGTCAGACTTTGCATTTCCCTTTCCCAAGAGCAGAGGCTTTTGCTTGGATTGGGAACTCCCAGTGCAGAGAGATCATCATTGTTGGTTGTGGCCCAATGAAGACATTTTTGGCTTGTGTTTGTTTTAAAGGGGAGGATGTTTGCAGACCTTTCTGCTGTGCTGGGTCAAAGTGCAGAGAAGGACCTGAAGATGCAGGTGGGGAACAAGCATTTGGGGTGAGGGACTCCTGGGGGGAGTTTGGCCAGAGTGGCTTCCCCAACAAGGTGCTTCATGCCTGTTCAGATGTTCTGAACTCTCCAGGTCCCATCAGGTACCCCAAAACATTGCTGTATGAAGCCGAGAAGCCCAGGGCCAAGTGGGGCCATGCCAGCTTCCTCTTCTCCCTGATCCTTATAGAGCCACAAAATGGTGAAGGAGAAACCCCAGGCAGCCTTGCCCAGCGTCTTAGTTGTGTATGAAGAGTATTCATAGAGCACCCTTCGTGCAAAATTCCAGAGTGGTGTCAGCAAGCTTTACAAAAGAAATAAAATATCACTTTAAAACAATGCAGACAGATAATTAAGAATCGCAACGGGCTCCACTGGATGTCCAGCGAGATCTTGAGGGCCACCTTTGGCTCGTAGAGTAACTGGTCCACCCTCTGGGCCTTCTTTGGCCACTGGAATTAACAGAAGATCTGGTGACGGGTGCAGCTACTCCAAGGTGCTGCTGCCAAGTGGGACAAGGAGGGGTGCAGATCTCCCCCCAAATTCCAGTTCCCCCGAGATTTCCAGAGGCAGCCCCTGCCCTCCCTGGGTCTACCTGCTGACAGCTGTGCTCCTCTTGTTTGGCAGCCCCGGGCTCTGCTGAGCACAGCATGGAGGATTCTCCGGCCAGGAGCGCCAGTCCATCTGGCCTCACCTACGCCGTGGCTGCTTCACAGGTGGTGGGCCTGGCGGTGATCACCCTGACGGGGGCCTGGATGGGCCAATACCGAGGCGGCATTGCCTGGGATGGATCCAAGCTGCAGTTCAATGCCCACCCACTGTGCATGGTCATTGGGATGGTCTTCCTCCAAGGAGACGGTAAGGAAGCGGTGGGAGGGGGGCCTTTTGAGAACTGCCTTCCAAGGGAGACAACCGGGAGCTGCTTATTTCAAACCCCTCCCCCTGCTGTAACTGCATTCACAATTTAGCAGAGGGGGCAGAACAGGATGTGCCACCCCCCCCCCGTCCCAAAGGAGGCAGAAGCACATCTTGCACTGCCCAGCCAAGGGTCCACAAACTGTGTCTGCACACGGTCATTCAGCCACATGATTAAGGCAGATGCTCCACAAGATGATCTTCCACTCTGTTATTCAAATCCCAGGCTTTTGAGAGCCCCTCAAACCTTTTCAATTATTTGTTTGTTTTTAAAAAATATATTTATGAATTTATAAGTGTACAAAATACAGAACTGAAGAACGCTACTTGTGGGGTCTGAGCGGAGACGTTCCTGGCCAGGGGAGCAAGAGCCAAGCCCCCCTCTCAGCCAGCCCCACACCTCATTGCCCCTCTCCCCTCCCTCTTCTCCTCTTGCAGCCCTCCTGGTATATCGGGTCTTCCGGCATGAGAGCAAGCGCTCTACCAAAATCCTCCACGGGCTGCTCCATGCCCTGGCGCTGGTCATTGCACTGGTTGGTGAGTCCTGGGGGGGGGGCAGCTGGAATAATCTGCCCCATTTGCTTGAGCCTCAACCTCCTGCCTGCTTTCTCAGAAGCCCCTCTGAGGGGCAGCAGGCTCAAGGGGGTGGTCAGAGGCTTCCCTGAGTCTCAGGGTCAACCCACAGCTCCTCTGAGTTCTCCAATAAGATGGAGGAAGTGGGCATGTTTTGGGCCTCCTCTCCCATAAAAACATAAGGCTGGGGTGGACGAGGCCGTGGGTAGCTTACTGTGTTCCTCACATATGTGGACTGGAATACAACTAGCAGGGCTCCCCCAGACAGACAGACAGTCTCCACCCCCTGCCATTTTCACCCATGTGCTTCTTCCCAGGCAAGCTGGACCTGCCCACCTCCCCATCCCTCGTCCCTCATGTTAAGTGGGGTCCCACTCTGGTGCAGCTTTGCCTGAGGGTTGGGATGGTGGGGAAAGGCAGGGGGTCACCTGAGGCCTCTCCCTCCCTCCAGGTCTGATAGCCGTGTTCCAATTCCACAAGAAGCAGAGCATCCCGGACATGTACAGCCTGCACAGCTGGTGTGGCATCCTGGCCTTTGGCTTCTACTTTGTACAGGTGAGGCCAAAGCAGAGCGGGAGGAAGAAAGGGGGCTGGTGTCTGCCTGGCCTCCTTCCAAAGCAGGTCTGTGCCCCAGAGAGCAGCGAGGGAGAGAAATGCACGAGGGGCAGGAAATCAGAGCAAGAGAAAGGAAGAAACTCTGGCTGCTGATTCCCCTGTTGAAACGGCATCTGGTGCTGGGGCTCCCCAGATTCCTCAGCAACCTTGGAGGACACAAGCGAGTAGACACAAGCGAGTAGAGGAAGGACACCCTTGAGCCACATCCTTGCTGCATGCTGCAGCCTGACAGCTTCAGAGCTTCCAGCAGCCACCCACATCCTTCTCGGGGGGGGGGGGGGGCTTTGATTCCAGGCGCTGCATGGGGGATCTCTGGGAGGGCTCCATCTGCACCGCAGAAACAACACGGGGCTCTTGACACTGTCTGCCTGGGGAGCTGGGTCTTGGCTCCCAGGATCCTCATCTTTTCCCAGAGCACAGCTGATCTGCATTGCTGGGAGCCCTTCCTGCGCCCACCTTCCTCCTGGGTGGGGGTGGGGGTCACTTGCAGTGGCACCACATAAAATCCTAAGAGTTGGAAGGGACCCCCAGGGTCATGTAGTCCAGCCCCCTGCAATGCAGGAATCTCAGCTAAAGCATCCATGACAGAGGGCCATCCAGGCTCTGCTTAAAAACCTCCAAGGAAGGAGGCTGCCGCTCTGAATTGCCTTTGAGCCAGCCCTTGTGCCCCCCCTCAGTCATGGCTTCCTGGGATCAGAAGGAGGCCATGGGGGTGGATTATTGGAAGGGAGACCTTTTGCCCCTCATCCTGGGGCACCACCGCCGCTCACCAGTGGCAGCAAGGGAGTTTGCCGGGTTTGGGGGCTGGCTCCTCTTTGCCTCCTGATTATTTAGTCCATTCTGGGGGTGGGATGGGCTCCATGGGAGGTGGGCTGCTGTCTCTTGACTTTGGGGTACTGCCTCCCTTCCTCCTTAGTGGCTGCTGGGCTGGAGCTTCTTCCTCTTCCCCGGAGCCTCCTTCTCGCTCCGCAGCAGATACAAACCGCAGCACGTCTTCTTTGGGGCTGCCCTCCTCATCCTTTCTCTCGCCTCTGCCCTGCTGGGGATCCTCGAGGTGCTGCTCTTCAACATCAAGTGAGTGGCCCCCCCTTTGTGGAAGTGTTTCTGTTTTAACTTACAACCTGATGGCTCTGTCTCTCCTCAGCTTCCTTCTGATAAATCCAGAATTCTGGGTTCTGCAAAGTGAGGGATGGAGCAGAAATGACTGCCTAGGAGGGGTGTTCGTAAACAGCTTCTTGCCGTTTACTTGGCTAATATATTCTCAAATCAACATCCTGCAAAATGGCAGCAGTGCTGGGCTTGGAACTGAGTGCCGTCTCCATTGCCTCCTCTGGCCTGGAAGGCAGAATGAGATTCTGAACATGTCTGGTCAGCAGACGAGTTGCCCAAAGCCCTGAGCTGCCTTTTTCTTAAATGAATGAATAAATTAGAAATTGGGGGTGGGAGTGGGGTGGAGATAAAGTGCTTGTGCTCATGTCAACCTTTCTGTTCTTGCTCAGGGAGACTTACAGCTCCTTTGCCCCAGAGGGAGTCCTGGCCAACACCTTGGGCCTCCTCCTGGTGGCTTTTGGGGCCATTGTGGGCTACATCTTGACACGGGAGGAGTGGCAAAGGCCCCCCTTGGCTGAGGAGATGGCCCTGTCCATGGATTTCAAGACCCTCACGGAAGAGGGCAGCCCAACGAGCCCCCAATGATGGCCGCCATCACCACCTGCCTGTGTCTCCATGTGGTGTCTCTCGCTTGTCGTGCAACATGGTGGTTGCCACCTTTCCTGCTGGGCCACGTGTCAGCAAGCCCTCTCCAGAGGACTCTTTGCCATCCCTTTTCCTTAAGTGGCCATTGCAAGGGTCTCGTTCTGAGCAGGGGTCTCCTGCCCCTGCTCTGCTCACAGGGGGTCAGTGCCTTGGTCACGCCTGTGATCTGGGGTGTTGTGCCACATTCCGTGAAGAGGGGATTTAACAGGGACTTCCAGTTTCTGCTCTGGAAGCGGCTCCTCTCTTCCTGCTCAGTGTTCATTAATGGCAGCAGGAGAAGGAGTCCCCTGGGGCCATTCCCAGAAGGGGGGCTGACAGCACTCACAAAAAGGGTTCAGGGGTGTTGGGAGGGCAGCTGCAGATTCTGTGTAGCTGGAGGCTGTGACTTCTTGCAGAGCTGCATCAGTAAAAAACAAAATTCTGAAGGCTTTAGACATACACACCTTCCTTCCATTAATTGTCCAAAAGATTTAAGCAAGCATGAATATTTGTAGAGTTTCTCCTGTTTACACAGTGATTATCAGGCATAACAACTGGGAGGCTGAGGCAAGAATGTTGCTTGTGCAATTCTGTCTCCTCTTTCTCTACCAGCAGATATTTGATTGAAATGTTTGTTTTTTCCAACTCCAGAAAGCCCCAAAGTTGACAGTCTCTCACTTATCCTGTTTTCTGGGGTTGGATGCAGGCATTTCCTCTGACGCAAACTGCTCTGGGAGATCTCTGTGGGACCTGGATGTTTAATCTCTCCTAATGGCTCAACTATATAAGAAAGATTATACAATACTGTGGTTTGCAAAATCTTTGTAAGAAAAAGGTGGGACATTACCCTATGGAAGTATTTGAATTGAATGCATCAGGTGTAATAGTGGGGTTGTATAAGAATTACTTAGCTAAGGATGAGGACCACTATGAGCACTCAATAGGCACTATGACAATACTGATCTTAAGTGTGAAATTATTTATTTTCCTGGGGACTCCTTGCCTTAATACAAATACACTCTCTTGTGTACTGACCAGTATATATTGTGTTTGGTGGTTGAGATAATAAATATTTGCAGCAAGTTCTTGAATTGTTTGAAGTTGAATTGTCAGTGAAATCTCAGCAGGGCCCTTTGGGACTGGATCTCGGCTGCTGGTCAAGCTACACTCATGAAGCTACTTAGTCCTGCTTAGCTCTTTCAAGACTAGGTCCCAAATCAAGCCCAAAACTGTTCCACAAACCAGAGGCCCAGCCATTTTAGCATCTTTGTTGTATTCTGCCAAGGGCAGCTGCTCTTTCTGGATTTGAAGGCAATAAAAATGCTTGGAGTGATGACCACACATTACTCATACCCAGCAAGAATGAAGCACAACATAGCTGCGTAGCCAACCTGCAGAGTGTATTATGTGTAATGCACAGTTCTAGCCTGCATACCGCATGTTAAAGCACAAAGACTAACAGGGTAATGCTCAGCACCACAGTTGGAGTGCCCTAGTGCCATCAGTGCCACCAGTGTGTCCAGCCCCAACTTATAGGATGCCAGGCAAAGCAAGAAGCCCGGTTCCTAGATTGGGCTTCTATATTAAGGCATGAAACAGCACATTAATAGCAAAGTAGCCGGCTTCCAGGCTAGACCTTACTGCTTACGGCTCTTTAGTAGTTCAGAACCTTGGACAGCAATGGAGGTGGCCCCTCGGAGTCAGCCTGCAGCATCTCCAGCAGCCCTGGGCCTTGCTTTGCTTCTGGGGGGCGGAGTCTGAGCTGAGGTGACATCTTTCCCTTCCGTCTGGTTCCCTGACTCCTGCTCAGACAGTGTCGCATTGTCAGGAAAGGGGAATGTTAGTTACACTGTGGTTATAAAGCACGAGGCACCGTATTTACTTGAGTCTAATGTGCCATCGAATCTAATGCGCACCTCAATTTTCAGAACCTTGAAACCAAAAAAAGTATTTGCTGGCAAATGTAAATGTATCATCGAGTCTAATGCACACCTAAATATTCACAACGTGATTTGGCAAAAAAAGGTGTGCATTAGATTCGAGTAAATGTGGTAATTAGGGCATATTCAATGTGGTGTGATAATTGAGATTTGAACACAAAAGTCAGATAAACAGGTATTATTTTGCTTTGTTAGGAGACATGGAAGAATGGAGTTAGTAAGGGATGTATAATGTAACAAGTGTTTTGGGTAAAGCCACATTTTCCCAATGCACATAGGGCTTCGCCATCATTCCCATGTCTCTCATTGCCCTTTGTGGCTGAAGTTAATTGCACTGAATATGCTAGAAGATGCTGACTACCAAACTGATGGGCCACTGTCCTTACCCAAAGGAAAACCAAAGACAGCAGGCTAGGGCACCCTGTATTGTGAACTGCTTTGTGATCTTTGGGTGAAGGGCAGAAAACAAATTAAAAAACAAAACAATGTAAAGTAAAGCAAAATAAATAAAACAAAGGAGGCTTTTTTCCTGCCTGCTGACTGCTCATAGCCATGTGACCTAAGCATCAGCTGTCATGCAGGCTCTTTCTGGTGCTGCGGACGGTGCTCCATGAGTTTCCCCCCCACTCCTCTAGTACTTTCTTTAGGAAGGGGACCTCACTCTTTGTGGAAGCCAGCTCCATATATTTGCTCTGGAGCTGCTGCTGTAGACTTTCCCCACCTGTTTCAGGTGGCCCTTTACCTTGCTGAAAGTAAGTGCTCTAGAGCAGTGTTTCCCAACCTTGTGCCTCCAGCTGTTTTTGGACTACAATTCCCATCATCCCTTGCCACTGGTCTTGCTAGTCAGGGATGATGGGAGTTGTAGTTCAAAAACAGCTGGAGGCACAAGGTTGGGAAACACTGCAGTCTAGAGGAACTGGCAAGGATACAAGAGGGTAAGCAGGAGGCAGAAGAGCCACTGGACTATCAAAGTCAAACAACATGGGATGCTCAGGTGTTCCATTCCTCTCCCATTCCCTCCCTTCATCAATTCTCTTATTATTTCTCTTTATTTTTCTTCCTTCCTTTCTTGGCTGAAACTTCTAGCAGAAGTTGAGCAGTGGGCAATAGTGGAGGGGGCAGTTTCTTAACAATTTTGCTTCCATTTTTTTTTTTTTTTTGCTACAAATCCACCCCAAGCTGCATCTCCTACTGACAGGAAAAAGATAATGAGTACAGTTAAATTGTCAATGCTTTAAAACCTGTTGAGTTGTGTGAATATATCATGGTGTGATCCATGACATAAGTCCAGAGGCTTAAGCAGTTGGGAATACATCACTGTGTGATCTATGACATCAATTTAGCTTCTTAAGCAAGAAAGCAGAAAATCTTAGCTTTCTTTTTTTAGTGTTTATAAAGTCCTTATGCTTTAAAAGAACACGATTGCTCTTACAAGTCTGATTCATGGGGCTCAGATATAATTGTACAGATTTTCAATTTTTCTCCCCTTGAGTTCATAAATTCTGAGCTTAGACTTACAAACACATATTTCAATGCACTCAAATTGGGGGCAGGGTGAGGTAACAAACTTTGGTTCACAGAGATCAAAGATCAGATACCCTGAGTTTAACTACATTGTACTACACTTTGATTTTGTGTACCAAAAATGAATGCATTCTCAGATGGCACTATTCATTCCACCAGCGTTGTTATGCTTATGTGAAGTGGGATTTTGTAGCGCAACGCCTAGAAGGTCTGAATGTAGTAGTCTTAGGAATCCCCTCGGGGACTTTGAGAAGATGCAGAGTTTGTTTGCTGCCAGGCTTGAGGCGGAAATGCTACACACTTCACCTGGGAGTAAGCCCCACTGAAGTCAGTGAGGCTGGCTCTTTACAGTAGAGATGCATGAGATGGTACTGTAAGTTCAGTGTCTCTTCTTGCTTACATTTCTTTGATAAACTCAGATGCAACATGCCTGTATTATTATTAGGCACTGAATTTGTATTCTCAGCTTGAATTCTGTGTGTCCCTATCACAGAAGCATCCAGTGATTTTTTTAAACGTATGGATTCCCCCTGAATTAAGATGCCATTATTGGAGGCCTGCTCAAGGAGTGCCCCTCTGGCGCGTACTGAAAGCCAGAGCCACGGCACCGATGCCCAGAAGGATCTCTGGCCACAATCCAGACAGGGCCTTGGGTTCCTCAGAAGGACTGACTTGCACTGGAGCAACATCCACCTTGCCAGAGAGGGCACAGGCAGGGCCGGCAGATGGAGAAGGGCCAAATTCCCCCCCGGCGAGGTGTGAGCGGCCGGGACCCAAGGAAGCCTCTCCCCCCAGACACGCACAGACGGAGCCACTGCAAACGCCTTGCAAGCACTTCCTATGGGATAGGAATGTACCTACAGAATAAGGATTTCCTTCTGCCTAGATATTGCTTATTTAGGTAGCCAAGGCCATTGCAAAGCAAGACACACAGAAACAAAACAAAATACACCAGACAATTCAACTAAGAAGAATTTCACTCAGCAGCCCCACAAACTTCTCCCTGAAGGCGAAATGGCCCCCTTTTGAGAAATGCGAAGGGAGCCTGGGGCCGGATGGAAAGCGAGCGGAGGGCCCAACGGGTCCGCCAGGCACTTTCAGGCCCTCTGCTCCCTCCCAGGCGGACGCCCCTCCCACCGCCTCGGCCGGCCCCGCCCGACTGGCAGCTCCGAGAGGCGTCTGACTGGGCAGGCAGTGGCGCAAGGAGGGGCCACATGTTGACAGGCAGGCGGAGCAGCCAACGCCGAGACCGGAAAGGCGAGCGCGGAGGGGAGGGAAGGCCAGAAGCGGCTCTCGCGCTGCCGCGCCCGAAGTTTCCCGCCCTTTTCTTCGTTTCGCCTGAGGCGCGGGAAAGGGCGGGAAGGAGGCGGCGGCGGCGGCGGCGGCGAGAGCGAAGCGGGTCCCTCCTCAGCGTTATCCCACAGACCTCGAGGAGGGCCCGGGCCCCGAGCAAGCAAGGCCGCGCTCCCCGCCCGCGCCCCGCCGAGGAGCCGGGACAAGCAAGCGAGGGGAGGCGAGGAGAGGAAGGCCGCGCTCCCCGCTCGCCGATCCCAGCCGCCGCCACGGACAGGCTCCCGCGGAAGCCCGGGAAAGAAGGGAAGACCTTCTGCCTGGTCCGGCTTGCTTTGGCTGCCACAGGACTCCTCTCCTTGCCTCTCCAGCCAAGAGGTGGGGCCCTTCGGAGACCTGCCCTGTGGGTCGGGCCCACTCCGGAGGCCAGCGGCCTCTCGCCTCGCCCAGGGCCCCGTCCGACGCCCTTTCAGGCACAAAATCCCCCGTAACTCCTCCGGGGGAGATAATGTCATGTTTCCCCTGTCAAGAGCAGAGATTTAGAAATAATCACCACTATGAAAGTGCTTATGTCATTTGAGTAGGATTAGGCTGAAATAGAAACCACGGAGATGAGGAATTCTATCTCTCACAATCAAATTAAAGCGTTTCTGCCTTTTGTGAAACGCCAGGCTTCATTTGCCTTAATAGGTTGTGACAACTTTAGGCTTTGGTGAAATCCTCTTAGTAAGAATCTTAGGTGGCTTCTTTGTTCTCCACCCTGTAATCATGGAGCTAAGAACAAAGGCGACATCTCTTGCCTTTGTAGAAGCACTAATAGCGCCTCCTGCAAGGGTGGAATAGTTTTAGCTTCTGCATAGTCATATCCGTTTCTCAATGGATGCAGCATGCAGCTCTGGATAACCTGAATTAAGAAAGAACAAGGATTACAGGAGAAAAAGATCCCAAAGTTTCAGGCAGTGTGATACCAAGGTTTTGGGACAAAATATTTGTGAAGTCAGGAGTCCTGCAAGGGGCATCCTCCAGGCATAGAGTGCTTACTCTTGAAGTGACCCACCTGCTGCAAATTCCATACAATACTCCAGTGAAACATCAGGAACAACTCCTGGGTAAGACCCCATGGTCAGAAATACTCAGAGAGAAGGGAGTCCAAGACTGATGGGAGTTTCCTTAAGATGAAATTTTGAAGGTCCAAATGCAGACATTTCCAACAAGAAAGAAAAGTGGGAGGCATCTAAGGAAACCGGTGTGGCTACATAAGGAGCTTACAGATGAACTGAGACAGGGGCGCCGACTTATAAAAAATATTGGGGGGGCGGGGGCCCATACCGACTTATAAAAAATATTGGGGGGGCCCAAGACCTCCAAACCGCTGCTGCTGGGGGAACGAAAGGGGCGAGCCCCGGGCTGCCCCGACCTTAAGTGAACCTGTGAGGGCCCGCCCTTTGCGGCAGCCGATTGGCTGCCGCCGTGGGTGGTGAATATTAATGAGCTAGGGGGAATCCCCGCTTCTCGGGGGGCTGACGCCACGAGATTGTTGATGGGTCGAGAGCCCGCAACCCCACCCCCTCTCTAGATCGGGAGTGGCTTTGTTTTAATTCATTACTGAATGTATTTTAAAAGGTAACTATCGTCAAACAAGGAAAATAAAAAATACCAACATAATTTTGTGATTTTACAAAGCATAATATAACTAATAATTTTCTTAAAGTATTGGGGGCAGAGCCCCCCCAAACGAATTTTTGAGGGGGCTCGGGCCCCCTCGGGCCCCATGGAGTCTGCGCCTATGAACTGAGAGTTAAGAAGGGAATGTATAAGAAATAGAAGTTGGAGAAATCACAAAGGAGTATATACAAGTAGCCAATAGATGTAGGGTGAATGTCAGGTGGGCTAAAGCTCAGCATGAGCTCAGGCTTGCATGCAAGAGAGGTTAAAAATAATAATAAAGGTTTATTCAGCTATGCTCGAAGGAAGAGGAAGAACAAGCAAGTGGTAGGTCATTTGCATGGAGAAGACAGAGCAATGCTCTTGGGTGACAGAGGAAGGCGGAACTGCTTAACATATACTTTTTCTCTGTCTTCACACAAAAGGAACGCAATGACCAACCTAGTGACAAAAGAAATGATGCAAAAAAGGAGTTGTAGCTCATGAAAGGAAAGGAGGTAGTAAGGGGACATCTAGCTACTTTAAATGAATTCAGATTTCCAGGGCCTGATGAGCTGCATCCAAGGGTACTAAAGGAGCTTGCGGGTGTAATCTCAGCCTTTGTGATCTTTGAGAATTCTTGGCGATTAAGTGAGGAGGTGGGCAAATGTCCCCATTTTCAAAAAGAGAAAAAGAAGACCCAGGTAACTACTGACTGGTGAGCATAACATCAATACCAGGAAAGGTCCTAGAACAGATAACTCAACTGTCAATCTATGAGCACTTAGAAAAGGATGCTGTGATTACTAAGACCCAGCATGGGTTTCTCAAAAATATGTCACGCCAGACCACTCTCAATTCTTTTTTTGATGGACTTACAGGCTTGCTGGATCAGGGCAATGCTGTGGACATAGTGTATCTTGATTTCAGTAAGGCTTTTGATGAAGTCCCTCATGATGTTCTTGAGAGGAAGCTGGTAAAAGGTGGGCTGGATGAGATAACTGTTAAGTGAATTTGTAGCTGGTTGACTTACTGAACCCAAAGAATACTCGTTAATGGTTCCTCATCATGCTGGAAAAAAAGTGGAAAGTGGGGTGCTGCAGGGTTCTGTCCTGGGCCCATTGTCTTTATAAATGACTTGGATGAAGGAATTGAGGGGATGCTCACCCAGTGACACCAGACCAGGAACGATAGCTAATGCTACAGAAGACAGAATTGGGATTCAAGATGACTTTAACAGATTGGAGAAGACTGGGCCAAAACTAACAAAATGCATTTCAATACTAATACTAATAATAATTTATACTATGGTTTCCCTAGCCACTCTGGGCGGCTTCCAACAAAATATTAAAATACGATAGCTTCCCTAAACAGGGCTGCCGTCAGATGTCTTCTAAAAGTCTGGTAGTTTTTCTCTTTGACATCTGGTGGGAGGGCGTTCTACAGGGCAGGTGCTGCTACTGAGAAGGCCCTCTGCCTGGTTCCCTATAACTTGGCTTCACGCAGTGAGGGAACCGCCAGAAGACCCTCGGCGCTGGACCTCAGTGTCTGAGCAGAACGATGGAGGTGGAGATGTTCCTTCAGGTATACTGGACCAAGGCCGTTTAGGGCTTTAAAGGTCAGCACCAACACTCTGAATTGTGCGCAGAAACGTACAGTAGGTCTTTCAAGACCAATGTTATGTGGTCTTGGCGGCCACTCATAGTCATCAGTCTAGCTGCTGCATTCTGGATTAGTTGTAGTTTCTGCGTCACCTTCAAAGGTAGCCCCACATAGAGCACATAGCAGTAGTCCAAGCGAGAGATAACTAGAGCATGCACCACTCTGGCGAGACAGTCTGCGGGCAGGTAGGGCCTCAGCCTGTGTACCAGATGGAGCTGATAAACAGCTGCCCTGGACACATAATTGACCTGTGCCTCCATGGACAGCTGTGAGTCCAAAATGACTTCCAAGCCGTGCAGCTGGTCCTTCAGGGTCACAGTTACCCCATTCAGGACCAGGGAGTCCTCCACACCTGCCCACCTCCTGTCCCTTGAAAACAGTACTTCTGTCTTGTCAGGATTCAACTTCAATCTGTTAGCTGCCATCCATCCTCCAACCACCTCCAGACAGTCACTCAGGACCTCCACCGCCTTCACTGGTTCTGATTTGAAAGAGAGAGCTGGGTATCATCCGGATATTGATGAACACCCAGCTCAAGCCCCCTGATGATTTCTCCCAGTGGCTGCATGTAGATGTTGAAAAGCATGGGGGGGGGGAGGACAGAACCTTGAGGCACTCCAAAAGTGAGAGCCCAGGGGTCTGAACACTCATCCCCCCCCACTCTCTGAACACGGCCCAGGAGGAAGGAGTGGAACCACTGTATGACAGTGCCCCCAGCTACTAGGGGGACAAATGGAAGCTTCTACACTTAGGAAGAACCAGATGCACAAATATAAGATGAGGGACACCTAGTTGCCAGTAGTACATGTGAAAATGATCTAGGGTGTCACAGAGTGAGCTGTCACAAAAGCACACTGCTTAAAGTTGGAGTTAACTATTGTAAAGACACAATCTTCACAGATTTTGCTGAGTGTCAGATCTAATTGCAGAGACTGAAACTCATAGCTTTCCCACAGCCATCGAAGTCCTCTCCTCTCCGGGGCTTCCCCCAAGCAATCTGAGACTGTCTGCATGCAGCCTGCCCTTCCTCCTTCCATTTCAACCCTTTTTTGGTTCTGGGAGATGGGAGGAGAGCTTGTTGCAGCAGGAGGGGGAGATCCCCTTGGCTCTTCACCTGTGTACATCAATGGCTGATCATTACATGGTCCATGACAGTGTGATCCATCCATGCCCCCCTTGAAGTTGCTCTGATTGACCAAAGCCAAGAGACTTGAGTCCATGAATGGACTGGAGGTGACCATCCCAATGAAGCCCGAACTCCCAAGATCCCAGACTGCTGCCAAAGCACTTGGTCTACAGCACTCAGCTGTCCGTGCTTGGCACTTGCGACTGAAATTATTAGAGGCACTTTGCCCAGTGAATCCCAGGTAGCAAACGGCACATGGTCTCAGTTGCTTGGCAAAGACTCTGTGTCCAACAGCCCCTCATGATGAAGTGTAGGCCTGGTTACTGAGAAGGAGCCATTTCACGTTTCGGAAAGTGTCAGTGTGACACTTCTTGGTCTGCACGTTAATCATGGTCCCCTGGCCCAGATTTATGCACACTATGAGTGCCTCCCTTTATTCCATAATATATCTTGCAACTTCTGCTCCTGCTTTGGCCATATTAAAGAGAGGTTTTAATAGCAATTGTGAGTTCCAGGAATGAAACTCCCAGCATGCTATTATCCTCAGTCTTGATTACCTCAAAACACCTTGAACATCTCAGCACTGATAAATTGGGCACCTTGATTTCCCTAATTCAATGATAATAGAACCATTTTTAAAAAATGCAGCTCCTGAATTTTGAAACATTCTTTGTTCTAACAATTCATTCTCATGAATTATTTTGCTTCATTAATTTCATACATAAATTACATTTGAATCATTCTGTTGCTGAGTAAAACACTCGAGATTAAATGTATCATGCACATGAGCTGCTGATGCTGTTCATGGACACATTAATCAACCCTCCCATTTTCTCCTATCTGGTCATGCATCACATATTGATCACATTCTTATTTCAGCCACTCAAATGACTTCAGGGCTGTGCCTTGGAAGCCAAAGGGGGCTGGGCGGGGGATGAAGACAGGGCAGGGCAACCCCACCACAACATGAGCCTGTGACGTGGCCCATGACCAATACTCCAGCCACCCCATCGCACCAGTCCTCAGCCATGTTATTGGTATAAGGCAGGTGAAGAGCACTTGGCAGACCTCTCAGTGTGGCAGGTGAGAAGGCCAGCTGGATTCCTGAGCTGGTGTCCTGGTTACCGATGGACTTAGTGTCCTGGTCACTGATGGACTCTGGGATTGTGGCACTCCAGAAGCAATTCATCAGGCCCAGAGAAAGATTGGTTATCATTCCGAATGCCTAGGAGTTTTCCTTCCCAACCACAGGCTGCCCTTGGTGGACCTACCTCTTCTTTGGTTGTTCTCCTCTTCTTCTAAACATGGTCCCAAAGCCCCGTCCTCCCCTCTAGGTGCCAGCTGGTGGCAGCAGAGCCTACCAGAAAGTGCTCCCAACAGAGGCGAGTGCTGCAGCATGAAGGGAGCATGCCTCTGGGACACTTGGACGTGTTTTATAAGGATGAGGAATGGGCTACTTGTGCCCCTCGTGACAAGGAGGGCCCTTTTGATTACACATTGTCAACTGCAAGCCTCTCTGAAACGTGTCTGCCGTGAAAGGTTGCCGTTAGTCAAGGGCCCTTGTGGCTAAGCCCTTCCTCCAGGATGTAAAGAATTAGCCACATGTTAGCAGACGTATTGAATCCTTCCTGAGTCATTCAACTGTCATCTGTACATCATGTCTTTTGGGTTCACTTGCCAGCAACACTGAAGGAAAGCTTCACTCAGGAGTAACCTCTGCTGGTGTGCCGACAGACCCCTTCAAATGCTCCCTTCCGTCCCCGGCTGTGGCATTGTCCAGAACCATCATAGCACAGCTTCTGTCCTGTACAAATGTGCGGGGTCCCAATCCTCCTCCGCTGCTGGCACTGCTCTGTGGGAATGTCTGACTGCTCCACAGGCCTGCCTGTTGCCCATGGTGAATCAGCACCACTTTTGCTGGGAGCAGTAAGCCATTCCATGTTCAGGGAAGTTTTTAATATGTGACATTTTAGTGTATTTCTCATCTCCGCTGGAAGCCGCCCAGAGTGGCTGGGGAAACCCAGCCAGATGGGCGGGGTACAAATAATAAATTATTATTATTATTATTATTATTATTATTATTATTATTATTATTCCATGGGAACTCCAGGCTGGGCCCCAAGATCTGATCACCCCCAAAAGACATTCCCTACTTGCACAGGCATTCGTGTCGCTGTTATTGGAGGGGCAGGAAACAAAACTTTGGGTTTGCTTATTGAGACACCCCCAATCTCACACACAAAGTGAACAAAAGCACCACATAAAAACTTTGGAAGAGCCTGCTGGAGTCCAGCATCCTTTCCTCAGTGGCCAGCCAGATGCCTCAACGAGAAGCCAGCAAGAAGAACGTGAACACAAGAGCACCTCCTCCTAGCTGGTCTTTGGCAGCATTGCTGTCTCCCCATGGCTATTGGCCTTTGATAGCCCTCCTCTCCTCCATGAATTTGTCTAATCCACTTTTAAAGCCACCCAAGTTGGTGGCCATCACGGCCTCCTGAGGCAGAGAGTTCCATAATTGCTCTCTAAAAAGAGAGGCCCTTTCCCTTTGAACTAGGGTGCCTTGTAAATCTGGATGGACAGACGGATGGGAGACAATGGGGGCTCAGACTTGCCTGGAGGGAGACGATGATTCCAGAAGTCAGGGCAGAATTCCCTCCTCAGCCCCAGGAGGTCCTGGTTCCAGGAACACTGGAGCAAACACAGCCACGTCTCAGCCCTTGGCAGGGTGGGGGGAGGGCTTTGCTTCAGGGCTGCAGTTATTAATTACTGGCATTTATTATTCTTGTCAGCCTCTTAATGCCCATTAGATTTTTCAATAGAAGCACTGCAATAAAAGTACAGTTCTTTGGATGGTTTATGATGCATGTTAATGAGGACACACAAAGGCCTTCTCAGTTATGCACTTTCTCTTCTGGAAGAGAGACGTTCCTGGGAAAGGTGGTGGCTGCAGTTGCACAGGATGTCTGGCCAAAGCCAAGTTGCCATGTTTTCAAGTAAGTAGTCTTGCAAGGAGTGATGCTTCTGAGTGAAAGGACATCAGAGTCAGCTGGTGAGAGATGACCAGGGTCCCTGTTGGGACAGCCACGTGTGTATCCCCTTCCTCTTGAAAAAGAAGCAGTAAGAGGATGGGGATAAAATTTGCCTATGCTAACTTCAAGGCATAGATACAGATTTAGAAATATTTATTATGCTTTGTAGAAACTCTCTGGTGCGAAAGGGTATGACATCACACTGTGATGGTGCTGTAGAGTTCAATCCTTCAGCAACGTGATTTCCCATTATGAGCTTTACAATGCGTTTTCCTGAAATGTTTTTGGAATGTGTCTCGATCCAGCCCAGGTGAGCTTTGTGAGTGCCTGCTCAGTCTGTAGTCCAGACGCTGCTCATTGTTGACAGGCAACTTCATGGCCCCGACTGCTCTTCCTCCTTCGAGTTCTTGTATTTGAGCTGGACTCAGACTGAATATGATGCTAATTGGCTACAGGCCTGGGTATAAAGAAATGTTCTCGCCTGGCACTTAAAGATATGGAGTGAAGGTGCCAGGTGAGCCTCCCCGGGGAGGGAGGGAGAAAAGGCTCGTTTTTGTGTTGCTGCCCTCTGGACCGTCTCCAGAGGCAGCCCCACATATAATGCATTGCAGTACTCTAACCTAGAGGTTAAATAACAGTAATTTGGTTCCCATAGTGTACAGGGTGAGGCCATTCAGCAGAGAATCCTGCTTACTCGCAGAAGGACTTACTCCTAAATGATACCAGTTTTGAATAGCTCCAGATTCATTCAAACCACAGGACTATGAATCTTTTGCAAACTGCCTGGCAGAGATTCCTCCCCCCTCCCCTAGAATACATTTTCTGCAAGGTCTTGCTCTGCTTCTTGACCATCTGCACCCAGGGGTGCCTTTCACATGATTTATGCATTGCCATATTGCTTTCAGCACTCTGGAGTGCTGCTGGGCTTGCCTTCTTCGTTGGCTCTGCCATCTCGTGAGAGTCATCGCTGGCTGGCTTTTCTTTTCCACCTATCAGTTATCCAGATGCGCTGTAATGTTGAGTAGGGCATGCCCTCCTGCTCTTCTCCTCCGCTTTGACCAGAGGGCTACATCATGCTTTGGGGGCTGGGAGCAGCAGTGCTACCCTGTTCAGGCAAAGACCAGGCAGTGCTCATGACAACGGTAAGGACACCTTATTAGTATTATTACAGTTATGTGTTGTTTTGCAGCCAGAAAGACCCTTGAAGCAGCAGGCAACAATAACGAGATGAGCATCAATAAAAATAAGTGTCAGGAAACAATAAGCAAGAAAACCAGCTTCTCAAGTGCCGCAAATCACTCAAGACTGAAAGTCGGTCTGAGCAAGTCTGCTTTTGCCATTTTCCTAAGAATGAGAAGAGAAGGCGATCGGCGGGATTTCTGACAGATGCAGGTCCAGAGTCCGGGGAACAACCAAGAAGGCATCACATACCCCACCCAATACTCTCTGCATACTCACCTGCCTTATTTTACAAGGTCATGGATGTGGAGCAGAGACTCTGTGGGCAGGCACAGGCATAGAAGAGCAAGCTGTTTTTTAGACATCCTGGATCAAAAAGGTGATGCTCACCTTTAAATTGGGCTTAGGGAGGAACAGGAAGCCAGAACTGAGCCATTTAGAGGATCCCCCATTGAGTTAATCCATGGCTGTCCAACTGGGCTGGATTCAGCCCCCAGTGATGCTATGGGATTTTAGTCAAGGTGGGATTGAAAGGTTTCCTGATTTGTGAGGATCTCTCTTCCTCAAAAAAAATGATAATATTTCACTGGAATTGAATAGGGGACTCAGCAAGCATGGAGGTGATTGGACTGGATGGGTCCCTGAGGGATGATGCTGAGATGCTAGCAGTGGGCTTCCAGTGCCCCTCAACCTTCCTAGCAACACCTATGTATCACCAAAGAGTCAGCGGACAGGAGAGTGGTTTTGTAGCACACTAAGGCCCCCTCTCTTGCACTGTCTTGGGGGCAGAGGGCTCTGTGGCTTACAGCACTTCTGAGGAGATGCTTTTGCCCCCAGAGTCCTCTTGCGCTTTCATGCACTGCAGAAAAAGGAAACGGCACCCCACATTTGACCCCATTTACTAATGAATGCTGTTTCCTCAACAGGGAAGTCCATAATCATGTTGGTGGGATTTGAGTATGTTATTTACAGAAAATATTGATAGACCACCTTTCTTCAGCTCAAGGCAGTTTCCATAAATTTCAGTAAAATATAATGCTAAAAGGAAAACCAACATAAGAAGAGTCTGCTGGATCAGGCCGGTGGCCCATCTAGCACAGCATCCTGTTCCATTATGGCAAACCCCCAAGCAGGGCCTGAGCGCCATAGCTCTCTCTCCTCCTGTGGTTTCCAGCAACTGGCATTCAGAAGCCGGGCTGCCTCTCACCGCGGAGACAGAGTCCAGCCACCGACAGCCCTCTCTGCCTCCATGGATTCACCTGGTCCTCTTTCAAAGCCATCCAAGTTGGTGGCATCACTGCCTCCTGGGTGAGCAAGTCCCATAGTTTAGCTCTGTGCTGAACGAAGAGGGACTTTCATTCGTTTGCCCTGAATCTTCCAGCGTTCGGCTTCATTGGATGTCCACAGGTTCTGGAGTTAGGAGAGAGGGAAGAGAACTTTTCTCCGTCCATTTTCTCCATGCCAGCCATCATTTTATAAACTTCTGTCATGTTGCCTCTTCCTTGCCTTTTCTTTAAAAAAAAAAAAAAGACTGCAGCAAAGCAGCCAATTCAGCAGCCCAAGGCAGAGTGGATCAGAGCAGCCGCCCCATCAAAGGTGCCCTGACAATGTTTGCCTTCTTTTGAATGAGATAATTACTTTGTTTGCATGTTAAAGTCTTGTTATTCTAATAGCTTCCTAATGCAATTAGCAAGTTTATACTGCATTATGCAAATATATATATAGAGGGGAAAAGCAAGTGATGTGAAATCAGCTTCCCTACCATCATGATGTCAGGCTTAATCTGGAATGATTTGGGAGCAAGCTCCACACTTCCTGTTTTTGGCAGGGAGAAATTGCACCTGAGGCTTTGCTAAGCAGAAGGAGCACATTTGACCAAAAAAGGTGATGGATTTTGAGGTGTTGCCAAATAGGCTGGCTGGCTTTTCTTTCTTCTATCATTCACCTCACAAACAGCCTCTATTCATCATCATACATATATTCCCCAGATTTCAACAAAGAGCTTGTTGTCTGTTAACTATCCAGCTGCAGCTGGAAGTTTTTCAGAAATTCAGTGGAAATGACTAGAGTTGGGTCTGCGGTTGTGTGAACGCTTCAGAACTGGCTGGCAGCCCATCACCAGGAGTTAAAGGCTGGGCCCCTCAGAGCTCTCCTGTGCCTTTGGCCACCCAGATGGACTATTACCATCAGAAGCACAGTCCTGCACAGACAGGAACGGGAAATGGCCTGACCTTGGCCCCACGTTCCACATCATAAGTCAATAGGCACTGACAGGGAGCCCCACTGGCAAAGAGGGGCTCAGGAGCTCACTTTAGCCTCCCATTGGAGCCCCATCTGGACTTGCCCCATGCTGGGTGGGCATGGCCTTGTGGGTCAACATAGGACCCATGTTGCACCTCATGAGACCTGCAGGCCAGGCATTCCCCATCACTGATCTAGCAACACCATGAACCAGGAAAATCATAGAATCATAGAACTATAGAGTTGGGAGGGACCCAGAGGGTCATCTAGTCCTGCCCCCTGCAATGCTGGAATCACAGCTAAAGCTCTTAAAAACCTCCAAGGAAGGACGGCTCATAACCTCCCAAGGGAGACCTGTCCACTTGGACAGCTCTTGCCATCAGAAAGTTCTTCCTGATGCTGAGTCAGAATCTCCTTTCTTGTAACTTGAAGTCATTGGGTTGAGTTCTGCCCTCCAGAGCAGAATCCAAGGAAATGTTACTGAAGGTAAACCAAGAGATCACCACGTTGTAGGCTTTGAGAGTTTTTTAGGAGGTGACCTTCGGCTCCCTTCTGTGTGGTGGTTCTACAGTAAGACTGAGGTCTATACAAAAGGACGACTGGTCTTGCCTACACATCTCTTTGGTGAGGCAGGTGTGTTGCCATGGCAACATGGCACTGGGCTAAGTCTCCAGCCATTTCCCCAGAGTCTTCAGGACTGTTCTGAATGGGGCGCAGCCTGCCTTCCCCTCTCCCAGCAAAGCAATTCTGCTACTTAAGAGACACTGTGTGAAAAGAATTGGCGGGTCACATTGGAGGCTTTTAGGTTGTGGGTGAACATATCAGACGATACAGCGACTCTTCAAACAGCTCTTGTTTATTCACAGGCCAGGACAGAACTGAACTGAAGGGCTCAGTCAGCCTGCTTATATAGAGCTCCAGTACCACGTTACTGTAACAACTTTCTAAAACTATCCAATCACTGAATGTCACTTTCGATCCTTCATTTGCATAACTATCTACAGTATCCATCCAATCATTGAACATCACTTTTGATCCTTCATTTGCATAACTATCTACAGTATCCCCCTGCTGGCCCAGGGTGAGAACTTCAGTACATAACAGAGCCAGTCTGGGACAGTCAGAGACCTGGAATTGGAGACTCTGAAGAGCTAACTTGGGAACAACAGCTAACTGCTTTCCTAGAAATAAGTGGGGGCTTGTTGGTCCCTAGGAGGCCAAGTTGATGACCTAGATGGGGCCTCTTTGGCCTGTTTGCATGGATTAGCGACTATCTGTTGGAGTGTTTAAATTGCACTTCCACAGATGTTCAACCTATGTGTAAAAGGTCACAAGGGTACCAGACCCAGATCTTCAAATATCTGAAGGGCCGTCCCATGGAAGATGGAGCCAGCTTGTGTTCTGCTGCTCCAAAGAGTAGGGACCTGAACCTATGGATTAAAATTACAAGAAAGGAGGTTCTGCCTCAACATCAGGGAGAATCTTTCGATGGCAAGAGTTGTTCAACAGTGAAACTCCCTTGGAAGGTGGTGGATTCTCCTTCCTTGGAGGTTTTGAAGTAGAGATCGTATGGGCATCTGTCTTGGATCATTTAGCTGTGATTCCTGCATTGCAGGGGATTGGACTGGATGACTCCTTGGGGTCTACAATTGGGGTCTCTGATCTGCCCCTGAAATTCCCCATCACCCTGAGAACTGGGACACATCTATCACAGCAATAAGTAAGGAAACAGTAGCAGCCAAGACCTGAATTTGCCCAGCAGGATTTAAAACAGAGCCTGCCTGCTGTGGGTGGATTTAGGGAAAATACCTTTTCTCCACATCCTGGCTAGGACCAGCAGGGGGTGAGCCTATGGTAGCCCTTAGGATGGGGCCAAAGTGGCATGCAGGGGCCCTGCCCTCTCTTTGCCCCCAAGCAAAGGGCCTTTCCAACCCACCACCCCCATCATAAGGCCTGATCCAGGTCTTATGTTCTTATGTTGTATGCTGTGTCTGTTTCTTGATTCCTCATAGCAGATCGGCGAGGCAAGTCCGCTGGGTTATTTCTCCTATATATATCCCCTGCACCCAGCATCCCGGGGTGCACAGCCAGTTGGGGTCACATCCTGCACATCCCCAGTTGCTGGGGAGGAGCAGCCATGGGTGGCTTGCAAACCCCCCTTCCAGGGGCACCTGCCTTCAGTCCTGAACTTGCCTGAGTCCTTGCAGGGGAATCATAGAATCATATGGAGCACAGGCCAGGAGCCACTCTCAGGCCACCTGCCTCCTTGGGAGGCACACAGCAGCCTCCAGGTTAGGCTGGTTTTTAGTGCTGGGTGCTGATAGCCGAAATCTTTCCCTTCCCATTTTGCTGCTGAAGGAGACAAAGGCCAGCCAGCAGAGGGAGCTGCTGCACCACGGATACTGAGGACATGGCAGTGGTTTGGGGACCCGCTGCCATAATCAGGGTGAGCTCTTTGCCTGGCTTCAAATGAATGCTGAGCTGCACCGAGTTAATAATTTTGTACCTTTCTCAGGTTGAGAAGAGACAGAAATGAGAGAAGCTGCCTGACTGCGAGGCTCTCCTGCCCCCCCCCCAGTCTTTATGCCTTTTAAACATTTTGTTTAATGAAGGCGTCCCGTGTTGCTGCTTCAGATGCACAGTGGCTTTTCTTTGCACTCCTCCCAGTGGTCATTCCTCCTCTGGTTACTGCTGTGAATGTACTGACCACCTGTCTGTCTCCAGGCGCTGCGGTCGTCTGCAAGGGTTGATGGCGGGGTTGATGTTACCAGCCTTCATGTCGCATTTGCAGGAATCTCTGCTAAAGCATCCCTGACAGGTTGCCATCCAACCTCTGCTTAGAAACCTTCCATGAAGGAGAGTCCGGATCTGCTTGCATAAGGGTTATGTGGAGGTTGGGCTGTCTCTAGTCCTTATTCAGGAGTGACTCTGATTTGTTTGTAGAGCAATGGATGAGCCAAGAAGCCTCCCTGCCCCCGCCTCCCTCCTGGTTTGCTTGGGAGGGCGGGGGGGGGGGGAGGGGGCAGCTACCCATCTTCCCATCAATCACCCATTCATCCTTCAACCAAAGGTGGACCATCCTGTTAGTCTCCACCCCCACCCCCCACCCCCATGAGGCAGACAGGCAGAAGTTTCTTTCTGAAGTACCGTATTTTTTGCTCTATAAGACTCACTTTTTCCCTCCTAAAAAGTAAGAGGAAATGTGTGTGCGTCTTATGGAGCGAATGCAGGCTGCGCAGCTATCCCAGAAGCCAGAACAGCAAGAGGGATTGCTGCTTTCCCTCTTGCTGTTCTGGCTTCTGAGATTCAGAATATTTTTTTTCTTGTTTTCCTCCTCCAAAAACTAGGTGCGTCTTGTGGTCTGGTGCATCTTATAGAGCAAAAAATACGGTAGGTAAAGTTACCTGGACCTCCAAGCGTGGCTTCCTTTCCCCAGACTCCACCTCCCTCCCAGCCAGGCGAGAGTCAGGTGACCCTGGAGGCTTAGCATTTGCCCTGAGGAAAGTGGCAAGCTTGGGTGGGGGGAGCCTGGTCTGGATAACCTGGTCTGGTTGCAGGTGATTCCTCAGGAGGCTTGAGGATGCCTCTTGGCTGCACAGGCTCCCCAAGTCTCCTTCTCCTGGTGCCTCCCCACTCCCTTCCCTGCTGCCATTAATTTAGGAAAGTTTTTAATGTTGGAAGTTTTATTGTGTTTTTATATTTTGCTGGAAGCTGCCCAGAATGCCTGGGGCAACCTAGTCAGATGGATGGCATTTATTATTATTATTATTATTATTATTATTATTATTATTATTAGATTTGGGAGTTGAGCCAACAGTCACAAGACCTTGGAGACGTTTCCCTGACCTTGAACTGGCCGGCTATAAGTGGCCCGGCAGCCATTTGACCATCTCTTGGGTGTGAAAGTGCTCTTCTGTGGACTGGGCCGCTTTCTGGCTCTTTGGGGAAAGCCCCGTAAATGTTTACAGCAGAGAGGAAATGGGAGCAGTTGGGCTTCAGGAGGAGGAAGAGTGTGTGTTTGCTTTTGCCCTCGGCCTCTTTGGTGAGACGCTGCAGCCCTGAAATCTCCTGCTCCGTGGGGAGTTGGGGGCACGTGCAGCGCGATCCTCAGCATGTCTGCTTGGAAGTAAGACGACGTGTGCACAGGACTGCAGTGTGCAAAAGCTACAGAGGCCAATGGAGGAAGCCTTTTGACTGCAAAAGCCTTGATCATTCTGCCAAGGAGCAGGAGCTGAGCATTTGCACAGGGGGATGGGAAGCCATAAATCTCTGCTATACTGTACTAAGGTTTGGTTTCTTCTTTGAAATGGTTGTTCCTTCTCCCTGAATCTCCATAAGATTTGCCATTATACGATGAGTGAGCTTCTAATTGCTCTTGAGAAAGGCTCATAACGCCCCAAAAGCACCTGAGATTTTTATAAGAGTGGAAAAATATATTTTAACGATGTAAACGATTTTAAGATGATGGGATAAAAGTAAAGTTACCAGATTTTTTTCAATGAATCTGGGGACACTGTTCAACTTCAATGGATTTTGTATGGGGACTGATTTGTAAATCCGGGGACTGTCCCCGGGAAATGGGGACACCTGGTGACCTTAGGATAAAGAGCACAGAGTGATTAAGGCTAACAATGGTGTGTGGCTGGCTCTTAGTTCAGTGCCCGGCCGTTGTTCCCTCTGGGTGGATGGGGCAGTTTCACCCCAATGCCTTGCTCCATGTGCCTGGCTGGCAGAAGTGTGGTGCCCACTAGGTCATGGCAGCAAATCTCACAGTGGCAAGGAGTTCCCTGGTTCACCAGTGGCCTAACCCTCATGCAGATAGCAGCACAGCCTCATTCTCTCTCTCTGCCACCCCAACCTCTCCCTGCTTTGATCCTTGTCTCTTGTGATGCTTAGGTAGGAAGGGAAAGGTATAAATTCAATTAAAAAATAAATTGTTTTCTCCTGCTGTGGAGGGCAGGACTCGAATCAATGGCTTCATGTTATAAGAAAGGAGATTCCAACTAAACATTAGGAAAAGCTTTCTGACAGTAAGAGCTGTGGAACCGTCTCCCTCGGGAGGTTGTGGACTCTCCTTCCTTGGAGGTTTTCAAACAGAGCTTGGGTGGCCGTCTGTGAGGAATTCCTCACCTGTGATTCCTGCATTGCAGAGAATCATAGAATCATAGAATCATAGAGTTGGAAGAGACCCCAAGGGCCATCGAGTCCAACCCCCTGCCAAGCAGGAAACACCATCAGCGCACTCCTGACATATGGTTGCCAAGCCTCTGCTTAAAGACCTCCAAAGAAGGAGACTCCACCACACTCCTTGGCAGCAAATTCCACTGTCAAACAGCAGAGGTTGGACTAGATGGCTGTCAGGATCCCTTCCAACTCTACAGTTCTTTTATTCCAGCTGCAGAGGTCTTCTAGGATCTCAATTCTTTCTTGGAAGCTAAAGAAGTCATTGGAAGGAAGGAGATGAGCGGAAGAGGACTTTCCATTGACACCCCGTTATGAACCACAGTGGGGCACTGAGCAGCCTCCCTTGTGGCAATTCTCCCACTGTCTGCCTCCCACTGAAGCTTTCTTTGGTGCACAAGCCCCGTGACTTGCTACAAGATGGGCTTTGGCCACGACAGGGGCTGGGATCCAGCAGGCACTGGCCATCTTGGCCTGGTGGGCAGGTGGCTCCTCAGCCCTTGTGGCTCAGAATGTAAGACAAGCCCTGCTGGATCAGGCCAGAGACCCATCTTGTCTGGCATAGTCTTCTCACCCTGGCCAGCCAGATGCCCATTTTGGGAAACTCACCAGCAGGATTCAAGCACAAGAGCAGCCCTCTTCCCTCCTGCAGATTCCAGCAACTGGACTCTGAAGCATGGCTGCCTCCAACTGCGAAGGCAGAGCAGAGCCATCCTGGCTAGGAGCCATGGAGAGCCCTCTCCTCTGTGAATGTGTCCAGTCCTCTTTCAAAGCTGTCAGGTTGGTGGCCATCACTGCCTCTTGTGGAAGTGAGTTCCATAGTTTAACTGTGCGCTGCATAAAGAAGGATTTTGTGCAGTAAGTACATGTAAAGAAGAAGCCTAACCCCTCAACTCAGAGGTTTCCTGACCCCTCCGTAGGGGCTCGAAGGACTTTTCCTCTGGCAGGAGAGAAGGTGCTGCTCCTCCTTGCAGGGGCTCCTATGTCTGAGTTCTGTGAAGCCTTTTGCTTTGCAAGGACCTGCCTGCCGCTTCCTGGGGAGGGTGAGCAAGGAGACTCAGCCGTCTTTAGCCTGAGCCCCAGGGACTCCCCTCCACAAGAGAGAAGAACCCCCTGGAGCTTCCCCTGCCCCACTTAGGAGAAAGCCCCCCCCATGTTTCCCGCTGTCTTTGGGGTGCCACAGAGAGCAGGCAGGGCCTCTTCGGAGCTGCTTTACCCAACATCCAGTTCCCATGGCAACTGCTGCCTTGAAAGAAGAGAGGCCCTGCCATGTTTTGTCGGGGCTGCTGACAAAATGGGGTGGGGGGCTTCAGGCCTGGCATTTTTAGCTCCTCTTCCCCCTCTAAATTGTTCAGAGCTCCTCCTTAGGCGCTGGACACCCCAGAGCACCTAGCCTGTGGGAAGGCAAAATGGCCCAGTGGGAAGACGCCAAGTGGAGCTGTGAGGGGATGGCTTCTTCACTTCAACCCCACATTTGATGATCCAAGGTAGACTCTCTCTGACTGTGGAAGCTCTATTTAGCCATCTCAGCACCAGCCACTGTGCAAACCCTCCTCCCCCATGAATCTGTCTCATCCCTGTCCACTTGCTCCTCACCAAAGGCCTCGTAGTTTGCACATTCTCGTCCAAGAGCTGGAAGAGGCAAAGCAGAGAAAATCTTCCTGGTGCCAAAGGCACAATAACGCCTGCTTCACAAACAATCCCTCTCTGCAAATCTCTGGGAAGGTGGTGGACTCTCCTTCACTGGAGGTTTATAAACCTGTCAGAGCATTCCACCTCTGCAATTCTATGATTCTATGAATATGTGGAAAGTATTGCAAGGAGCAGGTCACACAGAGAAAGTAGCACCCAGGAGAGAGAGAGAGAGAGAGAGAGAGAGAGAGAGAGAGAGACCCTTCCTCGTGTCAAAAGAACATAAGCAAAGCCTGCTGGATCCGACCAATGGCCCATGCATCACACCATCCAGTTCTCATAGTGGCCAACCAGATGCCCATTATGGGAAACCTGCGAGCAGGATCTGAGCACAAGATCTGAGCACAAGAGACCTCTTCCCTTCTGCAATTTCTAGGCACATTGCTGCCTCCGACCAGTGGAGGCAGAGCATAGCCACTGTGGCCAGTAGCCCCCGACCGCCCTCTCCTCCATGAAGAGAGCTGCCATCCAGTGTTTTCCCCACCTGTTTTGGCTGAGGTGGCCTTCCTGCCCTTCCGATGTGGGGCAGGCTGAGGCGGCTTGGCAGAAGGCGAAGAATGGTGCTCCAGAGTCCAGCTCGCATGCGAGAGAGTTCCTGTCATCTCTCCTCCATCCCTGAGAGGTGCTTTCCACTTCCACTGTGGCCACGGCCAGCAGTAATGAAAACATACTTGGTACTTGGACCATCACAAGAGGGGGAGGCCTAGCAGCCCCCCTATCAGTAGCCATGGAGACCTCCTCCTCTTCCTCTCCCGTGCCCTGGCTCTCCAGCCCAGCTGCTCCTTCCCACAAATGAGGGGAATGGGTTAATCCTCTGAGCCAGCCTGGCATTGTGAGGGCAGCAGCCAGTAGAAGGGGCGCCAGCCTCTCTCTTTCTCCCCACAACTAGCCAGCTGCCACCCCTGGCAAGTAAAGAGGGAAGGAGGAGGAAGAGGAGGTGCCTCAACAAAACAGGTTTATAGCAAAACAGAAGTTGAGGGCAAGAGGTGGCACTGACATCCAAATATATTTAATAGAATCACAGAACTGAGGAGTCGGAAGGAACCCCAAGGGTCATCTAGTCCAAAGCCCCGGGAGAGAGGCAACTCAGGGCCAAGGCAGCTGCTCTGCCCACCAACCCCGTCGGCCGTGAAGGCGGCCCCTGCAGGACCCAGGGGGAGGCCAAAGGATCTCCTGCAAGTTCATCTCTCTCTCTCTCTCTCTCTCTCTCTCTCTCTCTCTCTCTCTCTCCATGGGCTTAGCCAGGATTTATTTTAGGCGGCAGGACACCCTCCTGTCAACATCCTCTGCGCCATCCCATGGCGCTCAATGTGTTAAAAAGAACAGAAAAATAGTAATGGGCTTACTTGAAATATCCACTTCAAAACAATTGGTGTGTCCTAGATAGGCTGACTCGGCTGGAGTTAGAACAAGTCAATTTCATGTAAACAGGCACTCAAAAATGACCAGGGGAAAAAATCCCAGTTTCCCCATCCGTTTGCAATCTGTACAAAAGCATGATTTTGGTTGTTGCTTCTTGCTTTTTGGGGGCAAGTGGCTTTCCTGATGCCCCCCCCCCCCAGCCAAAGAGCTGCCTGTGCCAGGGATGCTGCTTCTGAAGGGTGATCAGTCTGTCTCTGGATTTGCCAGGTGCCTCCATCAGCAGCTGGGTCGGTGCCTGGTGATGCTCTCTCTCAAGAACTGCTGAATTCAGTCAGGTAGAGAATTTGGGGGAAATGCAGAATCCATTCATTCCAATATTTGCACCCAGCCTCTTCCAGGGCAGCTGACGTAAAACAAGCAAAACATAAAATCAATTCTTTAGAAAACACTTTTTGATGCCTTCTCTTCCTCTGGGGAGAGGCTGAAGCTTAGTCGATTTGTAGAGTTGGAAGGGACCCTGAAGGTCCTCTAGGGCAATCTAATCCTAGAATCCTAGAATCATAGAGTTGGAAGAGACCACAAGGGCCATCGAGTCCAACCCCCTGCCAAGCAGGAAACACCCTGCTTGTGGGTTTCCCATGGGGGCCTCTGGCTGAGCACTGTGGGAACAGGATGCTGGACCAGGTGGTCCACTGGCCTGATCCAGCTGGAGGCCCCTCTTGCATTCTTAGCTCTGGAGAAAACTATTTCTGTTTTCTCCAGAGAGGCAAATGGGCGGGGAGTCTCCCTCCCTGCCTTCATCCAGTTGCTCTTGGTGGTCTCTGGGTCTCTTCTGACTGGAAAGCTGGAGCCCCCAGGAGAGAGCGGAATTGCTTTGCCTCCTGCAGATCTAAGCAGATGACCCAGAGGCTTCTGAAGCCTGTAGGAGTCCCCTGTCAGGTGCCCAATAGCCTGGAAAATTATGGGAGGCAGTTAATTACCTGCAGTCAATGCAAGGAGGTTGTGCCTCATCATTGGTGTGTTTTGCTGCACAACATTATGCCCCCCTACAAAGCTGCCAGACTCTTCTTTCTGCTCCTGCTCTTCGCCTTCACCTTCCTGGGAGGTGCCACTTGCTCCTGCACCCCCTCCCTCCCTCCCTCCCCTGATTGGTTTCTATCCCCTGTGCTCCACTGAAATTGCCCTCAGGAAAATAACTGAGGGTCTCTTAACTATACGGTCTGAAGGCTTCCCTCCAGTCCTCACCCACCTTGACTTTTCCAACACTTTGAATACCATTGGACACTTTCTCCTGACGCAAGGCTATCAGAAGACCACAGCTGCCCAATCAGGCCAAAGGCCCATCTCCACCTTGTTCCCACATAGCCAAGCAGGAAGCCCCAAAGCAGGACCCAAGTGCCACAGCCCTCTTCTCTGCACTCTTATGCTACCCAGCATCTGTTTGCTAAGAGCCTGATCAGGGGAGCTTTAAATTAAATCCTGAGGTGGAGGGAGACAATATTACAGATGACAGGCGGAACACTTGATACTGGGGAGAATAGCTTCATGGATGCACAGGAAACAGGTGATGCTCCAGAAACCTGCTAAAGGGCTGGAAACTACAAGTATGAATCAGCTGAAGGGCATGACTCATGGTTTCAGTTGTCTCTACACAAATGCACAGAGTATGGGAAACAAGCAAGACAAATTGGAGCTCTTAATACAGGGTGGCAAATATGACCTAACAGGCATTACTGAAACCTGGTGGTATGAGACTTGTGTCTGAAATGTAGAAATTGAGGGGTATAATCTGTCCAAAGAGAATAGACTAAACAGGGAAGATTATATGTAATGGTTGTGTACACTTGTGAAGAGATCCATGACCTGGAGCATGGAATGCAGATTGAGAGCATACTGTATGTGTAAAAACTTACTGTGTGTGTCTGCCATAGACCTCCAGGCCAGACTAAAGACTTCATAGAACAGGTTACGGAAGATTCAAAAAGGAGAAATATAGCAGTCATGTGAGACTTCAACTTCTCTGATATCTGTTGGAAGTCAAACTCTGCCAAGAATGCTTACTAAGGTCCAACAAATTCCTCCATTGCCTCACTGACCATTTCTTTTCCCAGAAGGTAGAAAAAGCAACAAGGGGATCATTTATTTTGGACTTTGTCCTCACCAATAGGAAAGAACTAACCGACAGAGTGGAAGTTACAGGTAGGTAGCCATGTTGGTCTGCCATAGTCAAAACAAAGTAAAAAAAATCCTTCCATGTAGCACCTTAGAGACCAAGTTTGTTATTGGTGGGAGTACTGGGAATGTGGGCTCATCACCTCCTGGCAAATAGAAGGGGAAGAAATGGAGGCAGTGAGAGATTTTACTTTCTTGGGCTCCATGATCACTGCAGATGGTGACAGCAGTCACGAAATTAAAAGACGCCTGCTCCCTGGGAGAAAGGCGATGGCAAACCTAGACAGCATCTTAAAAAGCAGAGACATCACCTTGCCAACAAAGGTCCGTATAGTTAAAGCCATGGTTTTCCCAGAAGTGATGTATGGAAGTGAGAGCTGGACCATAAAGAAGGCTGATCGCCAAAGAATTGATGCTTTTGAATTATGGTGCTGGAGGAGACTCTTGAGAGTCATAAAATCATAGAATCATAGAGTTGGAAGAGACCACAAGGGCCATCGAGTCCAACCCCCTGCCAAGCAGGAAACACCATCAGAGCACTCCTGGCATATGGTTGTCAAGCTCTGCTTAAAGACCTCCAAAGAAGGAGACTCCACCACACTCCTTGGCAGCAAATTCCACTGTCAAACAGCTCTTACTGTCAGGAAGTTCTTCCTCATGTTTAGGTGGAATCTTCTTTCTTGCAGTTTGGATCCATTGCTCCGTGTCCGCTTCTCTGGAGCAGCAGAAAACAACCTTTCTCCCTCCTCTATGTGACATCCTTTTATATATATTGAACATGGCAATCATATCACCCCTTAACCTCCTCTTTTCCAGGCTAAACATGCCCAGCTCCCTTAGCCGTTCCTCATAAGGCATCTTTTCCAGGCCTTTGACCATTTTGGTTGCCCTCCTCTGGACACGTTCCAGTTTGTCAGTGTCCTTCTTGAACTGTGGTGCCCAGAACTGGACACAGTACTCCAGGTGAGGTCTGACCAGAGCAGAATACAGTGGCACTATTACTTCCCTTGATCTAGATGCTATACTCCTATTGATGCAGCCCAGAATTGCATTGGCTTTTTTAGCTGCCGCGTCACACTGTTGGCTCATGTCAAGTTTGTGGTCCACCAAGACTCCTAGATCCTTTTCACATGTACTGCTCTCAAGCCAGGTGTCACCCATCTTGTATTTGTGCCTCTAATTATTTTTTGCCCAAGTGCAATACTTTACATTTCTCCCTGTTAAAATTCATCTTGTTTGTTTTGGCCCAGTTCTCTAATCTGTCAAGGTCGTTTTGAAGTGTGATCCTGTCCTCTGGGGTGTTAGCCACCCCTCCCAGTTCAGGGGTTCAGAAGGAGAGACACAGGAGGGGGAGCAAATGGAGAGTGAGGAGGAGGAGTACGAGGGGGGCGCAGGCAGTGACAGTGGCCAGAGTTATTCCACAAGCCTCTCTAGCGAATCGGAGGACTCACAGAAGGGAGCGCCGGTGGCCAGAGCAAGGGAGATTCCAAGGGAGAAACCTCAAGAGGGAGGGGCCAGCGGGGAGTCTCTGAACAGCAGCTGGAGATCAGGGCCAGCGTCTCCACCAGAGCGCAGTGGGGAGGGGGAGTCCCAGGAGTCGGGACCAGTGTCCTCACCACCAGAGGGAGGAGAGGAGTCAGGTTTGGCAACACCCACATCAGGAAGCGGGGAAACGGTCAGAAGGAAAGTCACCGGCTGGGCGCGCGCGCCAAGTTCAAATGTACAGGAGCGCGGCACAGCGGGGAGCCCGGGAAGGGAGCCAGGTCCTAAAGCCCGCCGGAGGGAGGGGCAAGACTCAGGAGGCTCCGCGTCAGAGGAGTCCAGGAAGGAGGGAACCCCAGAGGGCAGAAGGACCCAACGCAGGAAAGAGCAGCGCAAGAGGTGGAGCCAGGCTAGAATCTTAAACTGGTGTGGGTGGAGCAGTGAGTCAGAGGGGACTTAGCCGGTCTAGCGTTAAGACGTGGGCCTGCGCGCCCAGAGCTTGGAAATGGAAACTAAACTTCAATAAAGACTTTTGTATATAATATCCACTGGGCGTTGGTCCTCTGTGAGCTGGGACCTAGCGGCAGTCCTGACAGTAAGTCCCCTCTCCATTTTCACCAATTTTGCAACCTCGTGGAGTGCGGGAAAGCAGCGAGGGGTGAAGATTGGTGCTTCGCGAGCTCACGAAAAACAGGGAAATGACTACCGAAGAGAGGATAGCGAGTTTGCAAAACGCAGTGACGCAGTTGACTGCAGAAATTGCGGCTTCCAGAAAGAAAGAACAGGAAGCAGCTGCTGCCTGCCAGGATCTGCGAACCAGGTTAGAAGTGCTAAGTACACAGAGGCTACCAGCCACCAGACCAGAAGGGATTGGGCTGGGAAACAGAGGAGGGAGCCTGGTATCTCACTTCAATGGGGACCTGCAGGAGTATCCTAACTTCAGAGCAGATGTGATTTATACATTGCAGCTGCTTGACAAAGACTTTAAAAATGAGGGAGAGAAAGTGGGATTTATTATTTCGCATTTGCGGGGGGAGGCAAAATCGTGGCTGCGCAATCTATGGAGAGACAAGGATCCAGCCCTCCAAAATGCGGCTGCCTTCATTAAAGTGATGGATGCGTGTTTTTTATCTGAGATTGATGTGGATATCGCTAGGAGGGAGATTCACGGACTAAGACAAGGTAAAGCCACTGTGAGGCAATATCATGCACGTTTTTTCGGATTGGTGAATGTACTAGCCTGGGAGAAAGAATCGCCTGCCGTCAGAGACCTGTTCTGGGAGGGGTTGAGCGGAGCTGTGAAAGATGAGATCGCAAGGGGGGGAAGACCCCAAACCACCAAGGAAGTGGTGGAACGGGCACTCTCCATTGGGGTTCGGTTGGAAGGACGCCCTTGGGGCAGGGAGGAAGGGCATTTGGGACGCACGCCAGCGAAAGGACTGCCTCCCTTCCCCAAGGAGGCGGCGCGCGCTCGATCCATGCCTCCGCTGGGAGGGGGAGAGGAGCCGATGGAGATAGGTGGTGCTAAGGCTCACTCCACAGTCGGAGCCCTAACTCCGGGAGCAGTCAAGATGAAGCCTCCTAGAGGAACCAGGAAGTGCTACATCTGCGACAGTGCTCAGCATATGGCAAAAGAGTGTCCCCAGCGGTTTCACAAGCATACTGCAGCCGCAGCGACAGTAACAGACGCAATTCAGCAGAGGGAGTCGCAGCAGGAAAACTCCACTGTCTGGCTGGAGATGGCGTCTCTGGGGACCAGCCAGACAAGTCAGTGAAGCAATCCCCAGGGATCTTACAGCCCACCGACCCCCTCCCACCCAAACCAGTAGTGCAGCTCACCGCATCCCTTCAGCTCCCCAATGGGCTACTGGTGGAAATTCCCATCACCGTAGACTCGGGGAGCAATGCAGATTTTATAGACATGCAGTTCCTCCAGCAACATGGCATAGCCCTTCTGCCAGCGGCGGTACCTCTGAAAGTCGTCACAGTGGACGGCAGGGAGCTACTGGGAGGGCAAGTGCTACAGCAGACGCCGCCAATGGTGATGCGCATTGGAAACCACCGTGAGGTCATCAGCTTCAACGTCACCCGCCTGTCAGACACGCCCATAGTGTTGGGAATGAGTTGGCTGGATAGGCACAGCCCGGCATTAGCTTGGTACCAGCGGCAACTGACCTTCGGCTCCTCTTACTGCGCAGAACACTGCATCCTGGCGGACTTGGAAGATGAGGGGCACGAGGATGGACCACAGCTGAACTTGGGCATGTTGCAAGCGGTGCCTAACAAATACAAGGAGTTTTTGGAGGTCTTCTGCGAGAAAGAGGCGGATAAGCTGCCACCCCACAGACCCTACGACTGCAAGATCGACCTCCTGCCCGGGGCGACGCTCCCGACGGGGAAACTGTACTCCATGTCTGAGGATGAATTGCAAGAGCTCAGGGAGTTCATAGATCACAACCTGAAGCGGGGATTCATCCGGGAGTCCAAGGCGGCAGGAGGCAGTCCCGTGTTCTTTGTAAAGAAGCGGGACACGCCCCAAAAGAGGCTGGTCGTTGATTTCCGCTTCTTGAACCTCAAGACCAAGCCCTCAGCATTCCCTATGCCCAAGATCGATGACCTGCTGGCGACGGTGAGGAAGGGTCGCATCTTTACCAAGTTGGATCTGCGCGGAGCGTACAATCTCATTCGCGTACGGGAAGGCGACGAGTGGAAAACAACCATGTTTACGCCGCTGGGCACTTATGAATACAGAGTTATGCCTTTTGGATTAAAAAATGGTTCCCACTGCTTTCAAGCCTTCATGCATCATGTCTTGGCGGGTCTCCTCTACAAGAAGTGCGTCTGCTTCCTGGATGACATCCTAATCTTCTCGGAATCGCCGGAGGCTCACGAGAGAGATGTTAGGGAAGTTCTGCAGAGGCTGCGGGAGCACAGGCTGTACGCCAAGCTGGAGAAGTGCCAGTTCGACAAGACGGAGGTGGATTTCTTGGGCTACAAACTGTCCGACAAGGGACTGGCTATGGACGGTGCCAAGGTACGTGCAGTACTGGATTGGAAGAGCCCACGCAATAGGAAGGAAGTACAGAGGTTTGTCGGTTTTGCCAACTTTTATCGCAAGTTCATCAAGGGTTTCGCCATGCAGACAGCGGCCATCACCGACACCCTCAGTTCCAAGAAGAAGAGGTTCATCTGGACGGAGCAGGCAGAGCAGTCCTTTCAGAAGCTCAAGCAGCTCTTCGCTTCCGAAGAGAACCTACTGCACGTAAATCCCAGCAGGCCCATGAGAGTGGAGACGGACGCCTCAGACAGGGCCGTGGGAGCCGTTCTGTTGCAGCAAGACCACCAGGGGGACTGGAGGCCGTGCGCTTTCTACTCCAGAAAACTCAGCAAAGCGGAGCAGAACTACACCATTTGGGACAGGGAGTTGCTGGCCATACATGCAGCCTTCAAGGCGTGGCGGCACTTCCTCGTCGGAGCCAAGCACACGGTGCAGGTCCGCACAGACCATAAGAACTTGGAGTACTGGCGCACGGCGAGGTTCCTGAACCAGCGACACATCCGCTGGGCGGAGTTCTTTGCAGATTTCGACTTCAGAATTGAGTACATCCCAGGAAACAGCAACGTCTTGGCGGACGCGCTGTCCAGAAAACCGCAGTATCTGGAGGCAGAGGCACCGGCGGCGGCCAAGCACATTTTCACACCACAGGCGTGGGCATGCGCGTCAGCCACGGTGGACCTGGACGTGGTGCGCCGCGCGCTGCGAACAGACTCGTTCGCCCGAGCCAAGATGGAGGAGGTGTGCAGTGGCAAGGCGAGGGGCGACGAATTCCAAGTGCGAGACGGCCTGCTCCTACGCAAGGGAGTCCTCTACGTACCAGGAGACAGCCTCCGCGCGAAGGTCCTGCAACAGCTGCACGACGCGCCCAGCGCGGGGCACTTCGGCAAGGAGAAGACGGTGGACTTAGTAGCCAGAGACTTTTGGTGGCCTAAGATGCGGGGGGATGTCGCGGACTATGTCAATAGGTGCGACACCTGCCAAAGGGCTAAGCCTGTGCACCAGCCGCCGGCGGGCCTGTTGGAACCGCTACAGACACCGTTCGTACCGTGGGAGAGGGTAGCCCTGGACTTTGTCACAGATCTACCCAGCTCAAGGGGCAAGACGGCAGTGCTCGTGGTAGTGGACCTGTTCACCAAGATGGCCCACTTCATTCCGTGCGCGAAGGTGGCCACGGCCGAGCAGACCACTAAGATGTTCATAGACCACGTGTTCAAGGTGCACGGCCTACCACGGTCTATTTTGTCCGACCGGGGGCGCCAGTTCATCTCCAACTTCTGGCAAAAGCTGATGGGATTCCTGAACGTCAAGGTCAGCCTGGCGTCGGCGAGACACCCGCAAACTAACGGGCAGGCGGAAAGGGTCAACGCCATCATGCAGCAGTACCTGAGATGCTACGCGAACCAGCAGCCATCGACCTGGGTGGACTATCTACCGTTGGCCGAGTTTGCCTACAACAACACGAAGCACGGGTCCACGGGGGTGACCCCATTTTTTGCCAACTACGGGAGGCATCCCAGAACCTTCCCGGGTCTGGACACAGTGCGGGAGGGGGAGCCACAGGGAGCAGAGGAAGTGGCAGCGGAGTTGCAGGAGATCCACGAGCAGCTCAGGAGGCAGTTAGAGTTGGCAAAACAGGCTTACAAAGTGCAGGCAGATCGACACAGGAGGGTTGGGGAGGACATCCAGGTGGGAGACTGGGTCTGGTTGGCAGCACAAGCAGTTCCAGCCAGATCGTTAGCCAAGAAGAAACTAGGGCACAAGCAGCTAGGGCCTTACCAAGTAGAGGCGCAGATCAACCCAGTGGCCTTCCGGTTGACACTCCCGGAGGGTTCCAGAATGCACCCGGTCTTTCATAGATCAGTGTTCACGCCCTACAGAGAGCCCCACAGGTTTCAAGCACCGGGGAAGGCGCCAGACCCGCTCAGAAAAGCGCCCAAAAAAGGGGGGTCGCCGAAAGGGGAGCCACTTAATGAAGCCACTGAGATTTTAGACTCAAGGTGGGGGGAGGACGGGATTGAATATCTTCTCGCCACGGAGGACACCCCGGCCAGCGCCAACAGGTGGGTGCCGGATTACGCAGTGGAAGAGCAGTTGCTCAAGGAAGAATTCCACACACTTTTCCCGCACAAGCCTATGCCGGCGGGCTTTTTCGAGGATTGTTTGTTCACACCCACACTCTCGGCCAGCACTTTTCGGGGTTTCTCGTCAGCTGAGGACTCGGCTCCGGGAGGCAGCTCTCCGGAGGGATCACTTTCAGGTTTTGGCACGGGGGGATCTTATTGGTGGGAGGACCAACCCGAGGTGGGCTGGCGCAGAGACATGCCGAAGGGGCCCTGGGAGGTGGACCCCCATCAAACAACAGGGGGAGGAGGGCTCTTGGGTGATTTGGGGTCGAGCGCAGATTTCGAGCACACCGCGCAGGAGATGGAAGCGGAGGAGGTCGTCGTCGACGAGCCCATGGGGGACTTCCCGGACTTATCTCGATGGTTGCAAGCCTCAGGGGACGAGCTGTATCCTGGACTCACCCCTACAACAATGGAGCACCCGGAACCCGCACCGGAAGAGGGGGAGGGGGGAAGGGGGGGCTTCGAGGGGGGGATGGATGTCAGGGGTTCAGAAGGAGAGACACAGGAGGGGGAGCAAATGGAGAGTGAGGAGGAGGAGTACGAGGGGGGCGCAGGCAGTGACAGTGGCCAGAGTTATTCCACAAGCCTCTCTAGCGAATCGGAGGACTCACAGAAGGGAGCGCCGGTGGCCAGAGCAAGGGAGATTCCAAGGGAGAAACCTCAAGAGGGAGGGGCCAGCGGGGAGTCTCTGAACAGCAGCTGGAGATCAGGGCCAGCGTCTCCACCAGAGCGCAGTGGGGAGGGGGAGTCCCAGGAGTCGGGACCAGTGTCCTCACCACCAGAGGGAGGAGAGGAGTCAGGTTTGGCAACACCCACATCAGGAAGCGGGGAAACGGTCAGAAGGAAAGTCACCGGCTGGGCGCGCGCGCCAAGTTCAAATGTACAGGAGCGCGGCACAGCGGGGAGCCCGGGAAGGGAGCCAGGTCCTAAAGCCCGCCGGAGGGAGGGGCAAGACTCAGGAGGCTCCGCGTCAGAGGAGTCCAGGAAGGAGGGAACCCCAGAGGGCAGAAGGACCCAACGCAGGAAAGAGCAGCGCAAGAGGTGGAGCCAGGCTAGAATCTTAAACTGGTGTGGGTGGAGCAGTGAGTCAGAGGGGACTTAGCCGGTCTAGCGTTAAGACGTGGGCCTGCGCGCCCAGAGCTTGGAAATGGAAACTAAACTTCAATAAAGACTTTTGTATATAATATCCACTGGGCGTTGGTCCTCTGTGAGCTGGGACCTAGCGGCAGTCCTGACAGGTGTCATCTGCAAATTTGATCAGGATGCCCTTGAGTCCATCATCCAAGTCGTTGATAAAGGTGTTGAATAAGACCGGGCCCAAGACAGAACCCTGTGGCACCCCACTAGTCACTCTTCTCCAGGATGAAGAGGAACCATTGATGAGCGCCCTTTGGGTTCGGTCAGCCAGCCAGTTACAAATCCACTGAGTGGTAGCAAAGTCAAGGCCGCATTTTACCAGCTTCTTTACAAGAATATCATGGGGCACCTTGTCAAATGTCATGGGGCACCTTGTCAAATGCCATGGACTGCAAGAAGATCAAACGTATCCATTCTTAAGGAAATCAGCCCTGAGTGTTCACTGGAAGGACAGATCGTGAAGCTGAGGCTCCAATACTTTGGACACCTCATGAGAAGAGAAGACTCCCTGGAAAAGACCCTGATGTTGGGAAAGATGGAGGGCACAAGGAGAAGGGGACGACAGAGGACGAGATGGTGGGACAGTGTTCTCAAAGCTACAAACATGAGTCTGACCAAACTGCGGGAGGCAGTGGAAGACAGGAGTGCCTGGCGTGCCCTGGTCCATGGGGTCATGAAGAGTCGCACACGACTAAACAATAACACTGGGAATCTTGGGAGGAAGTGATCATGTCCTCTTGGGTTTCATGATGGAGAGGCATGAGAAAGCTGAGAATGGTTGGACATGAACTCTGGACTTTAAGAAGATGCTGTTGGGAGACAGAGGGAAGGTGGAACTGTTCAACACCAACTTTGCCTCTGTATTCCCTGGAAAGGAAAACAATGCTCAGGTGTGTCTAGATGAGCCCCCCCCCCCACCCTACAGCTCTTTGAAGACTTCTGCACTTAGATGTTGGATGATGGGAAGGCCAGGTGGGCTAAGACTGCCCCCCAAACCCCCCAGCGCAAAGGCTGAGTCTGGACCTAGCACATGGTGGTGGTGGGTGCTAATGCCCCCCACCGTGTTCCTTCCAAAGAGGGATCGACTGCCAGATGTTTGCATTATGACTAGGAGGCGTCAAGCCATTAGCACAACACTTTCCACTCTCCTCAAGAACATTGACGCTGCTATCCTGCTTTGCTGCCAATGCATTAATTTTCCTGCTGCCATATGATGGATTTCGTATATTACCGTGTGCAGTGTGCTGTCATTATAAGCCTCCTGAAGGTGATCTGCTATTTCATTTCTAATCCAAACCCGCTCACATCAAGGCCAAGAGCGGCTGTTGAGCAGGGGCGGTGACACTTGAGGCGCAGTGGGACGTGCTGCCCTGCCCTGCCATTGCTGCTGCCGCCAGTGCTGGAGAAGCGGCTCCAGGATCAGGACCCACTTCGGGTGAGAACTTGGGCGGTCAGCAAAATTGCCAAGATCGCACCTGAAATTGGTGCTGACTCTGGCGCTGCTTCTCTGCCAGTGGCGGAGGTTGTGGGGCACCCACAGGGGTTTCTGCCTTGGGGACTTCTGTTGCCTGAGGCGGCAGCATCACCCTGTCTAATGGCTGGGCCGGCCCTGTTCCTGATAAATTTCCCCTTCTGCATTTTTCACTTGGCAAGTGCAGACGGGCGGCTGAGTTTGGGGCTGCATTCTGCTCCCCACACCTTCCCCTCTCAGCTGGAGGTGGGAGAGGGCAGCTAGCCAAGCAGGATGGGACCAGGAGAAAGTCCACATGGAGCAAGAAATGAACAGACCTTTTGTGGGAAGCCACGGCCTCTCCTGGTGCCTCTGACAGATCACAGCTGACCCCACTCCTGCCCTGGGCTACAACGGAGCAGTAGGATATACCAAGTGGCAAGGCCTGGCTCTGGGGTAGCGGTTGCCCATCCTGTAGTAGAGCTAGGGCAGGATGCTGAGGAGGGAGCAGATGTGGGCACCAGGGCCAGCTAGTGGCATGGAGAAAGAAGGGGCCCCCAGCCACACTGGCACCAGGAGTGCCAAGGCTGTTGGGGGCAGGAGCGAGGGTGGAGATGTGGCTGGGCTAGGTACCCACACTGTGCGGGGCAGCCCAGAGCCCCCCTTCCACCATGAGGCCCTTGGTGGCAGCCCCCCTTGGGGACCCTCTGCCCCACCCCAGCCTCAGCATCGAAGCACATCGACATGACAAAGTATCCCATTCCCCTCTGGCTTAATAACATCCCATCAAAATGCATCTTCCAACCTTAAAGAAAACTTCTTCTGTGTGAAAGATTTGTTTTGCTTCATTTCCTTTGCAATTTCATTAATGTTTAATAAAAATAGATTATGAAAAATGTTTGGAATGGTAATTTTCCTGAAATGATTATGTCTGTGGAGGTGGATCAGGTGCTCAAGGTAAAGGGAATGGATCTTCGCTGCCGTCTGTGGGAGTTGGGTGTGTGTGTAATTTATTTCCCGAGGGTCTGCTGATTTATTGATTGGCAATGGAAGCTCAGCTTAGAAGTATTTACTCAAATCTAATGCTCACTGTTTTTGGCCAGATTATGTTGCAAAAATTAAGGTGCACATTAGATTTGATGGCACTTTTACATTCGCCAGCAAATACTTTTTTGGGTTTCAAGGTTCTGAAAATTGAGGTGCACATTAGATTTGATGGTGCCTGAGATTCGAGTAAATGCGGTAATTCTCCAGATGCTGAGTGGCCAGTGAAGGAAGTGGCTCCTTCCTCTGAAACAACTTTGGAGATTTCCAGAGAGGGGGCCTGAGAGCCCCAAGGAGGTGGGAGTTGTTGCTCATTTGGCGCTCTTCTCCCCAGGTGGAGGCAGCCAGGCTTCTGAGTGCCAGTGGCTGGAAACCCCCCAAGGGAAGAATTGCTCTTGGGCTCAGATCCTGCTTTCTGGTTCCCCACAAGTGTCTCCTTGGCCACTGAGAAAAGGTGGTGCTGGACTAGATGGGTTTAGCCACACCTCTGTTTGCCCTGTGCTTTACTGCTGAATTGGAGCAAGTGTCCATTGGGTTTTCTCCAGATTGACTTATTGATCTGATTTATTGCTGAAGAGTGGGTTTTCCAGGGGAAAGTGGTGAGGCAAAAGAAAAGTGCTTGGCTGCTGCTTTCTAGGCACAGCGCAAGTTTGTATGAGCCCTGAATCAGATCAAGCGTCAAGCAGGTTTTCTGTGGATTGACGTTTGTTCTGATTAAGCAGTAAACAGTGTGTTTTCCTGGGGAAAAGGCCGGACAAAAGAAAAGCCTCTTGGACCCTAGAAATCAGGGAAGAAAGGGATGTGTGGTGAAGCCCTATGGCCTCCCTTGATCTGTGAATGCAGCTGTCCAGTCTAGCCTTTGAATATTTCTTCCCTGCTGTCCCTCCTCTGCAATTTTGTGATGAGGATCCCCCTCCCCCAGCCTGGCCATTCCTCCCCCCCCCTTAAATAAGGAATATTTTGCCCAGACAGAGGAGGCAGGAAAAGGCCTCAAATATCTGCTCAGTTTGGACAGATTATAAAGTTCAGTTCTGTGTTATGACCAGAAGAGGCAGGGATCAATACTCAATGATCAGAAGGAGCCAACGTTTTGTATTTGGGTTTTTCCTCTGCTGGTGAGGTTAATGCCCCCAGACAGATTAAATATGAAGTGCTTTCTTCACCCTCAGCAATGATATACAGTTTATTAACTTCTACTGGGCTGGGAATTATCTTCTCATAGACCAATTTATGTTCTCCCGTTGACTCTCACTTTGCCATAAATATATACAAACATCTCTTCATTTTAATAGGTTGACATTTCAAGCTGCTTAAGAGTATATCTGAGAGCCCTTCTGCTCCGAGGGTCTCCTGGATGCAAAGAAGCAGCCACTCCGAGTCCCAGTGCCACAAGGCCCTCATTTGTGGGCCCAGAAACCCCTCACCCTCTTGGCAAGTCACAGAGCTCAGGCACCCCAGAAGTCTCTCAGAGGTTGGGCCAGCACAGCTGTCTTTCCTCTCCTGTATGCAAGTCTCTCATTCTGTGCCCCACTTTCCAGGCAACACGTGAATGGGAAGCAAACTCCTCTGTGGAACCTGGATGGAAACAGACACACAATTCTGGACCTGCAGAACATGCATTATGTCTGAAAACTAGATTTCAGTATCTCTAAATTTCAGAAGTCTCCAAGCTCTGACAGTTTGAAAAAGGGGTTCGTTAATTTTTAACTTTATTTCCAGAGTGAACATTTGTTTGGTCTCTAGCAGGAGCGCCAGAAAGACAAGCCCTAGGAGGACAGATCTGGAGAAAGAGAGATTTGGCCTGAGGAAAAAGCTGGAAGGGGAGGAGGAGGAGAAGGAGGGAGTTTCTTCTGTCCTCTTCCAAGAGGGATGAGGCAGGCATCCTTCCGCCCGTGGTTCTTCCTCCCCAAGAGCTGGGCACTGGTGACCCACAGACACCCCTTCTGGGGCAGGCCCTCCTCTCCATCCCTCTCTGAGCTGTGTGGGTCACTCCTGGCAGCAGGCAGTTGCTGAGCAGAAAAAACCTGCTGGTGTGTGGAAATCCAGACAGCAGCCAAACGAGAGGTTTGCACTGATGGCCCAATGTGGGAGTGGGGGCTGAGCCTGGAAATCCTGAGAGCAGTTTTGTGATTTTTAAATTGCTGACTGTGGCTGATGAGAGAGAGAGAGAGAGAGAGAGAGAGAGAGAGAGAGAGAGAGACATGGAGAGAGACTCTCCTCTGCCTCTCTACTGTGGGGCTGGGGAGGGTGTTAAATTGGCTCCAGGAGAGAGCAGTTCTGTGGTGGGGGGACCCCCACCTGCCCCTGTGGCAAGCCTTATCCTTGTATTCTCATTCTCCCCACAAGCCAGCAGCCACAGGGCAGCCCACCCAAAGCCCAGGGTACCAGGGAGATGCAGAAAGCGGTTGCTAAGCAACAGGAGGAAGAGGAACATCAGTATTTTGGAGCTGCTCTTGCAGCCAATGGCAGGATCTGCTTGTGTCAGGCCTTCCTTTCACCATTTAGGCAGCAGCAGCAGCAGAAGATACCAAGTGAATCTGGACAAGCAGGGGGGTTGGGTCATCAAGATGCTACAATGGGGGGGGGGCAGCAGCAGTTGTGGCAAAGGTTCACAGAGACTGTTGACCCTCCCTCCTTATGAGTTGTGTCTCTGCAGGGATGGAAGGGACTTGCTACTGGTGGCTCCTTGCCCAGGATGAGGGGCTACAGTAGCAACTCTACTGAGGTGCCAAAACACAACAAAGAGGTGCTGGTACTCAGTTCCTGTGAGTTCCAGCTGAAAAAGCCCTATAATAGAATCTTAGAGTTGGAAGGAACCCCCAAGGGTCATCTAGTCCAACCCCCTGCAATGTAGGAATCTCAACTAAAGCATCCCTGACAGGTCACCAACCTCTGATTAAAAACCTCCGAAGAAGGAGAGTCCACCACCTCTCGTGGGAGTCTGTTCCACTGCCAAACAGCTCTTACTGTTTTTCCGAATGTTTAGTCAGATCTCATTTTTTGTAACTTGAAGCCGCTGGATCAAGTCCTACCCACAAGAGCGGAGAAAACAAGCCTGCTCCCTCTTTCCTGTGACAGCCCTTGAGATAGTGGAAGAGGGCTCTCATATCTCCTCATTTCCAGGCTAAACATACCAGTCTCCTCCATGCACTCCTCATAAGGCTTAGCTTCCGACCCTGGATCATCTTGGTTGCCCTCCTGTGCACACATTCCAGCTTGTCTTAAATTGTGGTGCCCAGAAATGGACACAGTCTTCCAGACGTGGTCTGACCAAGGCAGAATAGTGTGGGGCTATGACTTCCCTGGATCTGAACACTAGACTTCTGTTGTTGCAACCTAGAATAGCATTAGCTTTTTTTGCTGCTGCTGCTGCTGCATCATATTGTTGACTCATGTTCAGCTTGTGATCCACCAAGACCCCCAGATCCCTTTCAGCCAGGTGTTCCCCATCCTATATTTGTGCATCTGCTTCTTCCTGCCCAAGTTCAGAGCCTGACATTTGTCCCTATGGAAATTCATTTTGTTAGCTTGTGCCCAATTCTCCAGTCTGTTAAGGTAACTTTGAATTCTGGCTCTGTCTTCTGTGATATTAGCTACCCGTCCTGGTTTGGTGTCATCTGCAAATTTGATGAGCATCTCCTCAATTCCTTCATCCAAGTCATTTATAAAAATGTTGAACAACAACGGACTCAGGACAGAACCCTGTGGCACCCCATTTGCTTTTTTTTTAAAAAAAATAATTTTTATTCATTTTTCAAACACATAATAAAAGCAAACAAAACACAAGACAAAAACATACAAAACATTTAAACATGTATAATTTCATAATCTTATATTCATAGACCTTCTTTCCTCCGACTTCCCCATACCTCCCTTTCGCTGCATCCTTATTTTGGAATTCTTTAGCAACCCTTTAGTCAGTTTATCTATTAGTTCCCTTTCATTACGTTTCCATAAACTTGTTAGTTACAGCTGTAATTCTCTACTTCTTACCCCTTGACATCTTAACATTCCTCAATTTTACAACAATTTTTAAGATATATTTTGAATTTCTTCCAGTCCTCTTCCACTGTTTCTTTCCCCTGGTCGCGGATTCTGCCGGTCATCTCTGCCAGTCCCATAAAGTCCATCACCTTTGTCTGCCATTCTTCCAGAGTAGGTAGTTCTTGCATCTTCCAATGCTTTGCCAGAAGAATTCTTGCTGCTGTGGTAGCGTACATAAAAAAGGTCCTATCCTTCTTTGGCACCAATTGGCCAACCATGCCCAGGAGAAAAGCCTCAGGTTTCTTAGGAAAGGTCCACTTAAGGACTTTCTTAATTTCATTATAGATCATTTCCCAAAAGGCTTTAACCCTCGGGCAGGTCCACCAAAGGTGATAAAAAGTACCTTCAGTCTCATTGCATTTCCAACATTTGTTCTTGGGCAAATGATAAATTTTTGCAAGCTTGACTGGGGTCATGTACCACCTGTAGATCATTTTCATTATGTTTTCTTTTAAGGCATTACATGCCGTAAATTTAACACCAGTGGTCCATAACTGTTCCCAGTCAGCGAACATAATGTCATGACCGATGTCTTGTGCCCATTTAATCATAGCTGATTTCACCATTTCATCCTGTGTATTCCATTTCAACAGCAAGTTATACATTCTTGACAATTTTTTTGTATTGGGTTCTAACAATTCTGTTTCTAATTTTGACCTCTCCTTCTGAAATCCTATTTTCCTGTCCTGCTTAAATGTCTCATTTATCTGATGGTAATGCAACCAATCTTGAACTTTGAACTTTAATTTCTCATAACTCTGAAGTTTAGCCTTTTCACCATCTTGTTCTAGAATTTCACAATATTTTGGCCATTTAGAGTCCATATTAAGTTTTTTCACCGCCTTAGCTTCCATTGGTGACAACCACCTGGGAGTTTTACTTTCCAACAAATCTTTGTATCGAGTCCAAACATTGTATAATGCTTTCCTAACAATATGGTTTTTAAATCTTTTATGCACCTTTGCCTTGTCATACCATAAATATGCATGCCAACCAAAGTTATTGTCATACCCTTCCAAATCCAAAATGTCTGTGTCTTCAAGAAGCAACCAATGTTTCAACCAGCAAAAAGCTGCTGATTCATAATAAAGTCTTAAGTCCGGCAGGGCAAAACCCCCTCTATCTTTTGCGTCAGTTAAAATCTTAAATTTTATTCTGGGCTTTTTGCCCTGCCAGACAAACTTAGATATGTCTTTCTGCCACTTCTTGAAACAGTCCATCTTGTCCAAAATCTGTAACGTCTGAAATAAGAATAACATTCTAGGCAATACATTCATCTTGATAACAGCAATTCGGCCTAACAAGGAAAGTCTCAACCTAGACCATATTTCCAGATCTTTCTTTACTTCTGTCCAACACTTTTCATAATTGTCCTTAAATAAGTTGACATTCTTAGATGTTAAGTTCACCCCCAGATATTTCACTTTTTTCGTTATTTCCAAACCTGTTTCACTCTGAAACCTCTCTCTTTCTTCCATTGTTAAGTTTTTTTCCAGCACTTTCGTTTTCTGTTTGTTCAATTTGAATCCTGCTACTTGACCAAATATCTCAATTAGTTCTAATACTCTTTTAGTGCTAGTGTCTGGCTGTTGCAAAGTTAATACTAGGTCATCTGCAAATGCCCTTAGCTTGTAATGTTTAACTCCGACCTGAATTCCTTTAACCAACTGGTCCCTTCTAATCATATTTAACAAAACCTCCAGGACTAATATAAAGAGCAAAGGGGATATTGGGCATCCCTGTCGTGTACCTTTTTCTATTGATATTTCTTCCGTTACCACATTGTTTACAATTAATTTTGCTTTTTGTTTAGAATATATTGCACCTATACCGTTTTCAAAGCCTTGGCCTACCCCCATCCCTTGGAGATTCTTCTTCATAAAGCTCCAACAAATATTGTCAAAGGCTTTCTCCGCGTCCACAAAAATCAAAACAGCCTTCCTGTTAATATCAACTTCTAACAACTCCAAAATGTCTATAATGTTCCTCACATTGTCTGCCATATGTCTCCCTGGGAGAAAGCCAGCTTGGTCCTTATGAATCTCCCCTAACAACACTCTCTTCAATCTTTTTGCCAAAATGTCTGCAAAAATTTTGTAATCCACATTAAGTAAAGATATAGGGCGGTAGTTTTTGACCTGGTTCTTTTCAGTCTCTGTTTTCGGTATAAGCGAGATGAAAGCCTCTTTCCACGATTCAGGTGCCTTTTTCCCCTCCAAAATTTCATTGCAGACTTCCTTCAGTGGTTGTATTAACCATTCCTTCAACACTTTGTAATATCTAGCAGTCAAACCATCTGGTCCTGGTGATTTTCCCAATTGCATATTCAGGATGTTGAGGAACCATTGATGAGTCCTCTTTGGGTTCGGTCAGTCAATCAGCTACAAATCCACCTGACAGTTACCGGTACCTCCTTCAACCCACATTTTACCAGCTTCCTCACAAGAATATCATGGGGGACTTTGTCAAAAGCCTAAATGAAATCAAGATACACTGTGTGTGCAGCATTTCCCTGATTCACCAAGTTTGTAATTCCATTTAAAAAAGGAAATAAGAAATTGATTGGTCTGGGACGATATATTTTTGAGAAACCCATCCTGGGTCTTAGTAATCACAGCATCCTTTCCTAAATGCTCACAGACTGACTGTTGAATTATCTGTTCTAGGACCTTCCCTGGTGTCGGTGTCAGGCTCACCGGTTGGTAGTTACCTGAGTTTTCCTCCACCCCCCTTTTGAAGATGGGGACAGCATGTGCCCACCTGCCGTCTGTAGGGACCTCCCCTGTTCTCCAAGAATTCTCAAAGATCATAGACAAAGACTCTGAAGTTACATCCTTTAGTACCCCTGGATGCAGCTCATCAGGCTCTGGAGATCTGAATTCATTTCAAGTATCCAGGTGTTCCCTTACTACCTCTTTTCCTATCTGGGCTGCAGCTCCCTCCTGACGTCATTTATTCTGTTATCACCATGTTGGGCATCACTTTCCTTTTGGGTGAAGACAGACGTAAAGTAGGTGTTGAGGAGTTCCGCCTTGTCTCTCTCACCCAATAGCATTTCTCCATCTTCCCCAGATAGGAGAGCCATCTTCAAATATCTGAAGGGCTGTCACATGGAAAAGGGAGAAACATTCCTAAGGACAAAGTGCTACAGGCCACACCCTGGGGAGCAGTAGCAAGAGTCCAGGGGTTCCAGATGCTCACTAGCACAAACTAATGCCTTTCTGAAGTCTGGTTTATTTTACACATATTTACACCTGCAGCCTTCAGCGGAGAGGGTGCAGAATAGTTTACCCCTAGAATGTCTCTCATTGCCCCTCTCATAACTTCAGGAAGAAGCCAGTCCTGCGCCCCATGGAGTTCTCCCCACTTTCTCCTTCTTGTTCCCTGAACACCTTGACAAAAACCTCTGTGTAAAAGGACCACTTTTTTCTGCATGATGTCATGCCCACGTTGCCTGGCAACAGCCCCCTTGGTTACTGGCAGGGCTGTTTGTCTTGTGGATGGCTTTCGTGTTGGGTTAATGACAGGTCCTCCTCTCCCTCTGCCTGGCAGAATTGCAAGCTCATCCTGCCAGCTCACTTCAATTCTCAAAGCCTCCAAGGAGCTAGAGGGCTAAATCTGGCACCCAGGGATCTAGGGGATCCCTGTCCCCCCAACCCACAGCAATATGAAGATCCTGCTGGGTCCGGCCAATGGCTCGTTTGCTGCAGCATCCACTTCTCACCTGCCAGCTGTATGCCCTTTATGGGAAACCCACAGGCAGGATTCTACCCCAGGAACTTTCTCCTCTCCGGTGGTTTCCAGCAACTGGCATTGGGAAGCCTCTCCTGCCTCCAACTGCAGAGTTGAGCCATCCTGGTTTGGAGCCCTCTTCTCCTCCTTGAAGGGAAGAGTTCCTAGAACAGGGGATCCAGCCACCCAGCAGTGTGTGTGTGTGTGTGTGTGTGTGTGTGTGTCTCCCTCCTGTCCTGCTTTGCCTCCCTCCCAGAGTTCCTCCCGGCTGGCTCTGCTTCCCGAAATGACTCTGTCGCTAGTGCAATCCATTCATCCCTTAACAAGGTCCAGACTAATTTATCTGACAACAATAAAAAGGAAGCCGCTACAACAAGGAGGACACTGGAAGCCTCTTAGCAGTGACGGTGCTAATGAAGCCTTAAAATGAAGGGCGAGATTAATTCCCCAAACTCCTTTGAGTCCTTGTGAAGTAACTCTGGCAGGAGGTGGCAGATACAGAGGCCAAATGGGGACATGATGCGGGGGGGGGGCATTTGTGTGGGTGCTCACCCTCCCTGTGACGCTTGGGAAGGACAGGAGTGAAATGCACATTTGGGTGGGGAGAGGACTTCCCTTCTGGACACTTGGAAGGGCAGAGCATATGGCGGGTGGAGGTGAGGTGCAGAAGCCCTTCTTAGCCATCCAGGTTGTTGGCCGTTCCTGCCTCCTGCAGGAGTGAGTTCCATAGGTTAACTCTGTGATGTTTGAAGAAGCACTACTCTCTGCAGAAAGCAGCTCTCAGAGTTCCTCTGGCACCTGCTGCCACTTTATTTTCTGTTTGAGCAGCCTCCTTTTGCAACTGCCTTCAGCAGACAAGAATAATCTCACCACCCAGAGGTGGATTTGGGGGAGTGTGCTTGTTTCACCAGCACCGGCTGCTGCCATGTCTCTCGCTGCAACAGTGACTTAGAACAGAATGTGAGAGACAGGCGGCCCTGAAATCTGGCCTTGCTCAAGGGGCCACTTCAGTTTGAAGGCCCACGTCTGCCACAGTCACAGCCCTTTTATGGGCAGCACAGGGTTGTCCTCACGTCTCCCGGGCGTTCACCTCTGGAAAGAGGCAGTGACACCTCGGCCTCCTAGGCTGGTGGGAGCCCAGAGGCAATTTCCCTCCACTCACCTTCAATTCCGCTGCCTCCGCTTCACCTTGTGGGAAATTCCTTGTGACACTTCCATGCAGATGCTGTTATGGAGAAAGCCATTCAGCCCAGGGACTAATCACATTTGCAGAAGGGAATAACGGATTGTGGAAAGGAACTGATGGGCTGGCGAATCTGGGTGCCGGGACTGATCCTGAGCTTTTGCTTTTCACCAAGCCGCATCCCTCCAGAATGGATGGGAAGAGATTTGCACCTGGATAAGAGAACAGTGGCTCAGCCCATTAGCTGACTTCTCTAGAGACAAATGAATTCTCTCCATCTATCTATCTTTCTCCACATGAAAAAAGCTGGAGTCTGAAGGAGAGGGTAGAACAGACTCAATGCTCTCTCTCTCTCTCTCTCTCTCTCTCTCTCTCTCTCTGGTGGTGACGCTGCTGAGGAAGGGAGTTCCACAGTTTAACGATGTTTTGCATGAAGAAGAACTTACTTTTATCTGCTCTGAATCTTCTAGCCTTCTGTTTCATTGGATGCCCATGAGTTCTGGTGCAATGAGCAGACTCTGAAGATCAAGCCTGTCAGTTAACTTGTCCGGTTAGACTGAGCATATTAAGTTTGGTTGATCAGTGTTGGGTTGCTTGTTAATAAAATTTATCTTCTCAATTACTACATTGAATCTGGATTTTCAGGTTGAAGACAACACATGGTATCAGGAGTGAAGTACATTGTAGGAAAGTAGTGTGGAAGAGTTGAGGGCTCCACATCCTTCATCTCTCTCCCATGAGGCAGCTGAAGAAGGGAAGAGTGGAGAGTTGAAAGCAGCCAGTTTGTTCCTTTCAGTGCTTTCCCCTTCTCACTGCTGTCAAAGAGCAGCAAAAGTGTTAGTAAAGCAGGGATGGAGAGACCGAGGAATTGTTTTTCTTTTCTTTTTTTAAAGATTTTTATTAAAGTTTCAACAATTTTATAATAACAAGACAAAACAACACAATAATACAAACAAACAAAAATAAAAACAGGTATAATTTCAATCCCTTATTTTCTTATAACTTACTTCCCCGACTTCCTCATACCTCCCCTTTCTGTATTCCAATTTCTAATTTATTAATTCAGCAAATCCTTTCCCTTATTTTCCATTTAATTTTTAGTCCCTCCTTTTCTTTTTTACTTATCCATTGCAGCTGGAAACCACATACTTTCTAAACCAACGTCATTCTAACATTCATTAATTTTGCAGCATTTCTTAAGATAGTCGAGGAATTGTTTTTCTTAAAGAAAATCTATTTTAACAAGAAGAAATAGCAGAGATGGGTGCAACACAGAAGTCCACACCAAAAATCTAACACAACAGAACCTTTCCAAACTCTCTTCTCGCTGTGCTCAAACCTTGTTTTAAACAGCCTCTTCCCCCTCTTATGTCACCCCTGTGGGAATGTTCAGGGATGCAGGAGAGGATATATTGTTTGATTATATCCTTTTAAACTTGTGTTAACAAGTTCACAATTTAGCAGAGTAACATTCCCCCTTTTAAACTCACAGCGGATGCCTTTGCTCAGGCTCGCTAAAGCCTCTATAATAAGTTTCATTTGTAATCTCCCCTTTGGTCCCTCATAATAAAGATAAGACACTGCACAGTCTTCTATAATAGTATAAAAATAGTTTATTCACACATTCTGTTCACAACTGGATCCCAGAAGGCAGACTTAGCTTAGAAAAGTAATGCACACCTGGAAACTATCCCATAAGGAGACAGTCCCATTGTCTTCTCTTGGCAGCAAGCTAAGAAGACATCTCAGGCTAAGCAAATGTTGCTTCTTCGACGCATGTAGTGAAAGAGAGAGAGATGGCTGCCCTGCCCTGTGCTTTTGTCGTTACCTGCACAGGTGAGGTCACGCTCACCTCTAGTCACATGCAGAGGAAGTCTGTCCCAGCCCAGAAGGAAACAGGAACTTTTGACTGGCTGGTCCAGACATCCCCTTTTATGTCCACTCTAGGGTTGTTGTACTTGACTGCTCTTGTGTTTCACATCCCACAACCCCAGCTCACTCTACTCAAACCCCAGCCATTATTTAAAACTGTCACTTTTTTCCTCTCAGTGTTGCTCCATCACTGCTTTCATCAAAACTTCACAATTGTTTTAAAAATGCTTTTTTCCTCTTTGTCCCCCATCATGTCTTTTCTCTTTTGCTCCTCTTCCACCATGACTTCAAAATGTATATGGCTATCAAAATATCCAGGCAAAAAATAAATATTCCTGCCCATGGCTTTAGCTGGCTCCCATATGCCGCATCTTCCACAGAGCAGAGTCCCTGGAGATTTTGCTCCCCTTGATTTGAAGTCCTGCCCAGCACAATCCTTTCACTGCCAGCTTTTCTTTTTTGGAAAGAAGTGCTCGTTCTGTACACCGTTTGACAAAAGCTGCCTCGGCCTCTCCTGAGCTTCACAAAAATGCATTAATTGCCGCCATAATGATGTCTGTTGCTCACAACTTAATCACTATCCAACCTGTAGGGCAACCTTTCTTGTGCACCACGTTTCATATAATTGGTATTTATAATGACACTGCTTTAGCCTTGCCAAAGCAAAGCAAACAAACAGAGAGAGCGATTTGCCATTCCTTTCAAAACATTCCTCGTTCACATTACAGTTATGCAGATTAATTTACTGTTTGCTTTGTTATAGTCATAATCTTCCCAATTATCAGATTTCCAGACTGCTGTGTGGAAAATTCAAACTGATATATACCAAGTTTATTAGGAATTGTGGCTGGTGCTGATTCAGACCGGAGACAATCATGTTCTGGTGGCAGAATTAAAGCAAAATAGATCAGAGGAAGAGAAGGATGGTCCCTTTTTGCTCTTTGGAATATTTACAAGGCAACTGATCTACATTTGATGCTCTCTAGTTCCTGCAAAGCTCCTTCTCTGGGTCTCAGCCTGGCAGCATTGATCCCTCTCTCGCTCAAGCAGCCCAGAGGGTCTCATCCAGACAGAGGCACCCAGGAAGCCCTTCTCTCTCTGGAATGTCCTTTGTTCCAGATATTCTGCTTTTTTCTTCATGTGTATCATATTGATACTTCTCTTCTGCCTCTCTCGGCTTATATTATCAGTTTAAGAAAGCTAATTGAATCCTCTTGTTAGGAAGACTCCTCGTGTCATAAAATTATTTCACATGGCATTTAAAGAGCTTAATAATTTGGCGAAGGAAGGGGGTGCAGTTGAACAAAGCTACTCGGGTGGAAAACTAATTAAGACGTGGAAGCTTCCCCGCCATGGAGCGCCAAGACGCCAGCAGGATAAATAATTGACCCTCCGTGACTAATAATCAGAAGGAGAAAAACTTACTCCATTCAAACCAAAGCTGGATCTGGAACTGTGAAACGGGGATGGGGTGCTGACGTCCCAGAGGGAATGGGCCTCATCTCAGTGGGAAGGAGTCTGCCCTGCGAGCAGAAGGTCCCAGGGAAGGCTGGGAATCTGAGACCCTGGAGAGCCATGGCTGCCAGTCAGTGTAGGCAGTTCTGAGCTAGGCAGACCAATGGTCTGAGTCAGGATAAGGCAGCTTCCTGGGTTGCTTGGAACTGCAAGGGGAATGAAAAGAGGCCGAGACGGGTGAGCCCTCTGAGGCCAGCACCAGAAGAGACTGGCACAGGGTGGATCAGGCCCAAGGGGGGGCAGCACCCTCTTCTCACAGGGGCCAGCCAGATGCCCCAACTGGGAGCCCCACAAGCAGCACCTGAGCGCAAGAGCAGAAAATCTCCCCCAATCAGCTTTGTTTTAATCTGAGTAGAATCCGTCAGTTTGGGTCCTGGCCTCAGCTGACTTCATCTTCCCAGGGACGGCCCTTCAGGGCGGGAGTCTTCCCGGGGTGACAGCTGCCCGCTGGCATTTGGCCCCCTCCTTTGGGCTCCTGCGAGGGATGAGGGTCTCGTTCTTCCTGCGATACCTACTGTCAGGGTTTCAGGGACAGAGAGCGAGGGGGAGGGGTCCCAGGGCGACGAGGAAGAGGACGACGACGACCCGAGGTTGTCAGTGAGTCCGTCAAGTGAATCCGAGGATTCCCAAAAGGGAGCCCCCCTGGTCAGGCCAAGGGGCAGTAGAGAGGGAGGCAGTCAGAAGCAGGGGAACGAAGGGGGAATCCCCAGTGGGGGTTGGAGATCGGGACCGGCCTCTCCATCGGAACGGAGTGAAGGGGGTGGAGTTACCAGTGTGTCAGAAGGAGCAGAACAGGAAGCAGAGAGGGGAAGGAGTTCGGAGCAAAACGTCCTGCCGGAAGGGGAGGAGTGTAGTACCGAGAGTAGCGTAACGGTCGAAAGGAAGGTCAGAGGCAACGTACGCGCGCCAAGTTCAAATGTGGAGGCGCGCGGAAATGAGGAGAGCCCTGAGGAGGAGCCTGGTCCCAAAGCACGAAGGAGGGGGGAGCAGGCGTCAGAAGACTCAGCCTCGGGGGAGTCCCGAAGGGAGGGAGCACAGGGGGGCAGGAAGACCCTGCGGAAAAGGAAAGAGAGGAAAAGGTGGAGCAGTACAAGCCTCTTAAGCTGGTGCAGGGGCGGGACTGACTCAGAGGGGACTTCTAACATCTAAGGGTAACAGATGCGGAGCCACGGAGCTTGGATGTAACGACAACAATGTTCTTCAATAAAACCTTTTGTATATAACTTGGACTGGACTTTGGTCTCTTGTGAGCTGGGACCTCGGGTGGCTCTGACACCTACCTTTACCCTTTTCCCGCAAATGGAGCGGGAGGAGGGGCCTTTTCCACAAAGCCCAGATGGAAAACAGACTCCGTGGGACATGGAGGGAGCAGCCATTGCAGTGAGAGACGTGTACACTGAGCAAAATTAAATTAACTCGGAAGAAATGAGCTGAGGCAACACTTGAATAAAATTGAAGTGCAAAAAAATCAAAATCAAATGTGTTCTGATCTTTCTCTCAGTAATATAGGTTGAAATGTCAAACAATTTCAGATCTCCTCTTTATCTAAATCTCTCTTTGGCACATTGCAGTGACTGGGAAAATATCTTGCAAGAATCAACATAAGTTGAACATATGATGATGATTTCCTTCTAAAGCACCTAAATTTTACTAGCTGTTCAAAGATCAAAGCCAGTCCCTTCCTGCAGATTTAGACTGCAACAGGCACAGCACAAAAGGAGAAAGGAAAGGGGAGGGAAGAAGAGGGAGCCAAGCCCCATTGCCGAGTGTTCCTGGACTGGGAGAGCTGGACCAGAGCAGTTCAGGGTTATAAATGATGGAAGAAGTTAGGGTTGGATTTATTGTTGCCATGGCAATCAACAAAATAGTAACATAAGAACTTAAGATGAGTCTGCTGGATCAGGCCAAAGGGGCCCATCTAGTCCAGCATCCTGTTCTCACAGGGCCAACCAGGGAGCTCAATGGGAAACTCTCCCTCTTGTGGTTTCCAGCAACTGGTCTTCAGAAACATTGCTGTCTCCAGCTGTGGAGGAAGAGCAGAGCCATCCTGGCCAGGAGCCATTGAGAACCCTCTCCTCCTGCATGGATTCCTCTAAAGTTCTTTTTAAGCCATCCAAGGTGGTGGCCATCTCTGCCTCCTGCGAAAGTGAGTTCCGTAGGTTAACTGCAATGCGTGAAGGACTTTCTCTTATCTGTCCTGAATCTCCCAACATTCGGCTTCATTGAAATATTCTTGCAGGAGATGCTTGGGAGGGGATGGCATTTGGGAGGGTAGCCTCCCCCCCCCCCGAATAAACTGAGGTACATATACATATATATACACATATATGAAAAGATCTTTTAAACACCTAAAGCTCAAGTGGGGCCAGCTGTTGACTAAGAGCCCCTCATTTCCCCACGATTAGTCTGAGGACATGTGACTGACTGGGACTGACATTCTTCACGCTGAGGTGGTGCTATCCAGGTGAGATCTGCCGGTCGAGCTGCTCCGGAGGCCTGTCTCAAACCTCCATCTTCGCCACGGCTGCTCATCTCCAGAGCTTCAGCTGAGCGCCAGCCATATAATCACATTGTCAGGGCTGCTCCCTCCTCTCCCTCAAGGGCGGCCAGGCCCAGGGACCAGAGAGACCCTGAGGCAACCAGGCTCCCAGCATCACAAGCCCACGGCTGCTGGAGTTGTGAAGTTAGGAGGGTCACACAGGAGTCCCCCCTGCTCTGCTGGCACAGGGAACCAACGGCTGCTGCAGCATCTCCAATGGAGGTCATCCAGCCTCTGCTTCCAAAGATGGAGGCAGGAGGGCTCAGAGGGCTGGGCCGGGGGCCTGTTCTTATTTTCCCTGTGCTGCGGGCAAATAGCAGGATCTGCTGCCTTGTTCTTTGGGTCTGGGCCAGCTCTGTGGGGGCAAGGGAACAGCTGTGGAGCCAGCAACATAGTCACCAGAGACCAGTGGATTCTAATCCAGCATTAGGACTCACTTTATGAGGGTAAGAGGACTTTGTCAGTGGAACAGACTCCTTCGAAGTTCATAGAATCATAGAGTTGGAAGGGACCCCAAGGGTCATCTATCCCAACCCCCTGCAATGCAGGAATCTCAGCTAAAGCTCAAGCTCAAGTTAAGGAGAGTCCACAATCTCTCAAGGGAGAGTCTTCCACTGTGGAACAGCTGGTGGACTCGCCTTCCTTGGAGGTTTTCAAGCAGAGGTTGGATGGCCATCTGTCCTGGATGCTTGAGCTGTGGTGCCTCCATTGCAAGCGGTTGGACTAGATGACCCACGCGGTCCCTTCCAACCTCTTCCTCCTTCCAGTGCAAATCCTTGGAAGCCTGGAGAGCCTTGCAAGGCCGGCTTTTCCCACCAGGGGGCAGAAGCATGAGAGCCTCGTCTCCAATGCTGTGAATGGAGAAGCCCCCCCAAGGAAACGCGGCAGGTGCCTTCCTTCATTGACCTCCCTGGGATCGCTTGCCAGGATCTGGCCGCAGATTCAGCCCTCCGAGGTCAACCTCCGAACATCTCAAGACAGTCCTGCTGAATGAAATACGCATGGGAAATTATTTGAGAGAGAGAGAGTGCTTTAAGTCTTCTTCTTCTTTTTTTGCTGAAACCTCTCTCTCTCACACACAAAGAATGTACATCAGCACTTTTAACCAGAGGTTCTAAGGAAGCAGCATCTTAAACAGGAAATATCTTGGGAAAATATTCTTTTTTAAACCCAATGAGAGCAGCTAAGGATGGAGGTGAACACTCCTTGTTTGCAGGAAGATCTGCAGGCTGTAAGAGGAGACAACACTCGCTTTGGGAACATGGTTTTTGGGTTTGCTAAGATCCTTTTGCTCCTTTGGGTGGTCTCTCAAGAGGAGGGAGATTCCTCAAGAAATGGGGGGGAAACATTCCTTTGTCCCAAGGGAATGATGTTGATGATTTTATTTTTTGCATGTCAGCCATCTGACTGGGTTGCCCCAGCCACTCTGGGCGGCTCCCACCAGAATACTAAAAACATGATAAAACATCAAACATTAAAAACTTCCCTGAACAGAGCTGCCTTCAGATGTCTTCTAAAAGTCAAATAGTTGTTTATTTCCTTAACATCTGATGGGAGGGTGTTCCACAGGGAGGGTGCCACCACCAAGAAGGCCCTTAGCCTGGTTCCTTGTAACTTCGCTTCTCACAGTGAGGGAACCAACAGAGGACACTCAGAGGAGGACCTCAGTGACCGGGCAGAAAGATGGGGTGGAGATGCTCTTTCAAGGCTCATTCTCATGTTCCCACCCTCTGGACCTCTTGAGGAGGGGGCACACAAAGGCCTTAAGAAGATGATCTTGGGCCCGGGTAGGTTCACATGGAAAGAGGCGATCCTTGAGGTATCACAGTCCTGAGCCCTTTAAGGCTTTATAGGTCAAAACCAGCACTTTGAATGGGGCCCAGAAACTAATTGGCAGCCAGTGCAGTCGGTCCAGGATCAGTGTAAGAGCCCTTGGATGCTCAAACCGTCCTGCTCCGGTGAGCAACCTGGCCGCCGTTCTGCACCAGCTGAAGTTTCTGAACCGTCTTCAGAGGCAGCCCTACGTATAACACATTGCAGTAATCTAACCATGATGAGGCCTGAATCCTGATGGGATCCAAATGGTCCGCATCCTCCAGGTGTGTCTGGGGTTGTTCAGCAACCACCCACTCAATCGCCTTGCCGAGGTGATCCTTCTGCTTGCTGCAAGAAGAGGTGAACGGAAGGTTCTCTTCATGAAGGATGGGAAATGCCAAGTCACAGGCAGGGCAGGAGAAGAGACAGTCTCTGTGGCAAGGACACAGGTGGCCCCAGGTCTGGGAAGATGTGCAGAAAGGACTTATTCACACAGCACATAGCTAAACTATGGAACTGCTTCCTGCAGGATGCACTGGCAACCACCAACTTGGATGGTTTAAAGGAAGATGGCCGGTGGCATCTAAGCCTGAAGGCACTACTCTGTCTCCACAGCTGGAGCCAGCAATGCTTCTGAATGCAGTTGCTGGAAACCACAGGAGGGGAGAGGGCTTTCATGGTTTCCCACAGGCATCTGGTTGGCCACTGTGAGAACAGGAGGCTGGGCTAGATGGGCCATTGGCCTCACCCAGCCGGATCTTCTTAGTTTCTTCAGCAGGAAGCCCCAGCTTCTTTGGCCCCCTCCCCTTGGAGCTGGGCAATGAGGGAGGCAGAGTTGGTGCTGAAGGCGAGAGGTCTTAGGAAGAGGCAGGTGGCCCAGAGCCCTTGGATGTCCTGTGGACACTGGATGAGTTGCCAAGCCTTGGCACTAAGCCAACAGAGCCAAAGGTGGAAATGGCACCCTCAACTCTGTGGCCTTTTGGATTGCTAAAGTGGTCTTGAAATTTTAACTGTAGGATGAAATGAAAGCTCCCTTCTTTACATGAAATGTAATGCCATTTAGCAACAAGACCCTGAACCAAAAAGATGGCTGGGGCGACAAAGACTAATTTGCAGCCCTAAGCACCCTCACCTGCAGTCCATTTTAAGGCCATGGTCCCTTCCTTTGCTCAGCAGCAGGGATGGGGCCAGGATCAGGCCTTGTACCTTTGCTGGTGACTCCTCCCATGGTCACCTGAAAGGTGGGAATGGCTCTAGACTGACCTTGCCCACCCCTCCCTCACAAACAGTGCAAAGGTGTGTTTTTTTTGGGGGGGGGTCAGACTGGGGATGAGAAACCACTTCAAAGAAGCTGCTTTTTGACTCCTTGAAGATACGCCAAGAAAGAGCACCCAAGAACAAAAATATACAAGACAAAGAACCCAAACTCCAGGTTGCCTCTGTTCAAAGAGGAGCTCTTTGCTTTCTGCTTCCTCCACTTTACTCCCAGAGATATTTGGGGATGAGGCCCCTTTCCACCTGCCTCTCCTAATCCCCTTCCTCCCCTCCTGCCCTCTCCTCCTTCGGCTGATGCCCCTTCCCTTTGCTTTCTCCTGGTGCTTCTGCTCCTGAACCTCCCAAGGACTGAGGAGCTCCTCCTTCTCCTCCTCCTCCTCCTCCACCTTCAACAGCAACGATTCATTGACACCAGTAACTTCCAGGTTGTCTGACTTTTCAGCGCAGACTTTAAGAGCAGCAGGATGGGGGGCCTTCTGCGATGAAAAGAGCCGGTTAATGAACCAGGCTTGCACTAATCACCCTGAGAGTTGCGAGGCAAGAGACGTTTGCCATGAAGCGGTGCCTCTGTCCTCCTTGCAAGACGAGGCATTGTGATTCATCTCACAGATTCAATTTTCAACATTAATGTGTCTGAATTTGTCAAATTCCCTTTTATATGACATGGTAGACTAGGCGAGAATTAATGTTAATGGCTCTGGAACAGATAGAACTTACGACATGCCCCGCAATCTGCTTGGGCCCCACTGAGAACAAAAAGGAGCTTTTCAGTGCAGATCCTGGGAGCAGATCCTGGGGCGTTTTTTGAGGGCGTTTAGTGGGGGCGGTTAAGAGGGAGGCTCAGAGTTCTGTCTCTTGGTGGGCGTAGGAGCAGAGACACGAGGGCAAGGGAGCTGAGGCAGTGACCTGCTGGTTGTCTTGCTGGAAGAGAAGGGGCAACAACTTGAGGCCTGCCTACTCCCACCTTAAGTAACAGGACCACATGCAGAATTACTTGATAGAGCCAAGTTGGCTGAGACTGAGCACCGAGAGAGATGGGTGCCCCCAGGGTGGAGAAAGATTACCCATTGCGAGAGTCTAACCCCTGGAGAAATGTGACGCACAGAGGACTTCCGGGTTAGCGCGATCGGCTAATGGCGGATTCCCTCCGAGCTCCGGAGGGAATCGGCTCTGCTGAAGACGGGTCTTACCGTGCCGGCGACACGGGACCCTTAGAAACCGCAGGCGCGGAAGCCTGCGGACTTGGTGACTCGGCGGGCACCTTTAAGCGCCTTCCCCGACCCACGAAGAGCCTTTTTAAAGGCTACGGAGAGGGTACGGAGAGCGGCGTGGTGCTGTGAGTTGACCGCTACTTCAGTGGAGCGAAGCCACGAGCCATGGCCGGAGAGCGCTGACTTTTCCCCCAAAATTTGGACTGGAAAACAAACAACCCGTGAGTAGAATGGAATTTGGACTTTAAAATTTTTACCTTTGAATTCGGCACAACCGGGGGATGTGCTAAAGGGAAGTCCGCACCCCCCCTACCTACAAATGATCTAAAGCAAGAATCGGAGAACTAAGGTGGAGAGATTATTGTTTTTTTTGGTGTTAGATAAAAGATATTTCCATGAATTTGACAGAAGAAGTCTTTGTGCTGGAGAGAAAGTGAGGAATTTTGGAAGTTTTTGTGTAAACCCCCCCCCCCCGAACCCGGGAGCGTCCTGTGTGTGAGCCGGAGGAAAAAGAATAAGGAGTTTGACAGCTGTCAAAGGAGCTGTCAAACGGGCGGTTAAAGTCAAGAACTTTACTATTTAATAACTCTCTGAACTAAAGGTGTTACATTTGAATTGAGGTGGTTGGAAACAAAGTAGTAATAAACAACAAAGTAACGGATTGTTGGAAAAGGACTATTAAGCAATTGGAACCCCCCTAGGGGGAACTAGAGACATTACAATGGCTGCAGAGGGAAAATTACTGGCAGAGATAGAAAAAATGTTTTTTCTCGTGGGAATCTTGCAAGAGCAGAGTACGGCTATGAACAAAGAACTTATGACCTTGAATTCTAAAACAAACAACTCTGCTGAATGCATAAAGGATTTGACTGATAAAAAATCTGCAGCTGAACCAGAAGAGACATTTTTGGAACTGGCGGAGAGGAAAGAAGGAGTGGAGAAAGTACAGGTGGAAAATACCAACCAGAAGCCTATATTGTCAGAAAATAAAGAAGAAGATCTTCGGATTACAAATCTGCGAAAGATGAGAAAGATGAAGGAGGAAGTCCCTGGAGTACTTGGAATACTGGAATTTAAAAGAGTAAAGAAATATGATCGGGACTTCCTCTTTGAGTATGGGAGATCAGCTGACCTTTTGCAGCAACTGCTTTTAAGCATTTTGGATGGGAGAAAATTTGATGTGACTGTGACAGAACTCCTTCGAGACCTGAGGACCAACAAAAAGGGTTACCAACAAAATCGGCAGAGAGAGACTGACAGAGATTTGAAGGCCTCGGATGTGAGGAATCCGGGCTAGGAACTGTTTTTGTGGACATTTGTTTGGGAAGGGATGGAAACCGGGGTAGGGAGGGAGGGGAGAACAGAATTTCAAAATTTTATGATTTTTGTATTTGGCCATTATGGCTTATAATTAATATATAAAGGGAGAAATCCATGGAAGGGAAGTTAGGTCGACCTTAGAAAAAGGATTTAATGTTTATAAGAGAATTGGATAAGTTAAATGTGGACAAGTAAAAAGAGCTAAGTTTAAAAATAATAACAATATGTTATGGATGAGAGACAAGAACTTGCTGAACTAATTATTGGAATTGGGATGTATGAAGAGGGGGTGGGGGGAAGTCTGGGAAAGGGGGTAAAGAAAGTAAGGGTATGAAATTGTACATGTTTTGTCTTTGTCTTTTTTTGTGTGTGTGTCTTTATAAAATGTAAAAACCCAATAATTTTTTTTTTAAAAAAAGAAATGTGACACACAAAAGTAGGACAGTCACAAACCACACTTTGCCATCCGAGTTGCAAAATCGCTTCATGCTCTCACCTTGGACACTGATTCTGGGCCAGAGGAGCTAGGACAGCAGTTGCTAACCTCAGAAGACACAAAAGTGGCTTGATCTAACCCCATCAGATCCAAGGCTACTGACCGTGGATGGGTATGCTGATGATAATGTACTTGCTACCTTCCATGGAGACAACTTTGGAGAAAGGGAATTGCAGTCCAGAGATGACAAGCTGGGAGGAAGAAGGAGGAAGTACTCAAACCATAAGTTTCTGACCTTTATAACTTATTCCAACAATATCAAAATAAGCCACAAGCAACATTTCATCTCAGATGAGGGGTCTGGAAACCAAGTCTGATGAGGAAAGGTTGAGGGAGTTTGGTGGGTTTAGCTTGGAGAAGAGGAGACTGACAGGAGAGCCATCTTCCAATATCTTAAGGGGGTCTCATCCTGCACATTAGCTGTTGCCCTGCATTGTGGTGGTGGTGGGGGTCAGTCAGAGGAAAGGGGTCTCTTTTTTCTCTGCACAGTTGCTGACATCCTTTGGGATCAGTGGGATCCATACAGAACAGAACTGAATTGCTCTCCGGGTCTCCTGCTTGCCCAAATGCCAGGCAGTGTGAGTCTTCTTGTTCGCAGTGTGAGCTGCCTAGATGTTCCTGGCATCAGGAAGCCTCAAGTCTCAGGGCCTGGAAACACTGAAGGGTGGGGATGGACTGAGGGGGCCTCTTCCAGCAGTTGGGGGGTGACAGTGCAGTGTGTGGGGTTGGACGGGATGACCCTTGGGGTCCGTTCCACCTCCACCCTTCCTGAGCAATTTCTGCCTCCCTTTACTGAATCATCTCAGACCATCAGCCATCCGTGCAGAAACCCACCAACTGGCTCCTTGTTGACTTTAACAATCTTCTGAGCAATTTTCATAAATGAGCTTGGCCAATATTTGTGGGGCTGAGGAGGCAGCAGAGCTAATAGGAATGGAAGGAGCGTCACTGGGGGGGATGGACCGCCCAGGCGATGCGCAGGCTCGGAAACGGCATTTTGGGGAAGTTTGAGACTAATGTGTCTTGTCACCAGTGTCTTGTCTGCTAAATGTTAAGTCCTACGTGTGTTTTCTCAGCGTGTGCCAGGAGACTCTGCGGGGTGGGCTTCTGCCAAGCGACTCAGTCAGCAGCTCACCTCCATTGCCCCTGCGGCTGCTCTTCAAGGCAAATGGACCAGGCAGCTCCAGATCAACCCGCCTTTCTTCCCGTAGTTCTGGGATGGGAAAATCTGCCTTGGAGATGCCCTGGCGAGAAAAGGAGCCACAGGGTGTAGGAATACTTGCCAGCGCGACCCTTGGGCAGAGTGAGGCAAATGCCTCAGGCGGCAGATGCTGAGGAGAGGGATACAGTGGCTGCTCTCTAGGATGGATCCCCTCAGTTGGAGGAGCGCTCTGTGTACTACATGCCCTGTGCTGCTCCCTCTAAGCTGGTTGGCTGCCCTTCAGTGCATAGACTCCTAGATTTGGAAGGGGTCCCAAGGGTCATCTAGTCCAGTGTTTCCCAACCTTGTGCCTCCAGATGTTTTTGGCCTACAACTCCCATCATCCCTAGCTAGCAAGACCAGTGGTCAGGGATGATGGGAGTTGTAGGCCAAAAACATCTGGAGGCACAAGGTTGGGAAACACTGATCTAGTCCAACCCCTGCAATGTAGGAATCACAGCACAAGAATCCCTGACAGATGACCCCCAACCTCTGCTTCAAACCACCAAGGAAGAAAACCACCTTTCACGGTCATCCATTCCTCTGTTGAAGAGTCCTTCCCCTCAGAATGTTCTTCCTAAGGTTTAATGCTAAGTCCCTTTGCCACAGCTGGTCAGTCTCCAGTTGGTCCATGGGAAGAGGAAAGGGAATTTTGCCATTTGCCTCGTACTGAGTATGAGGTGCAGAAATCACGGACTGTCTGGGCTTGTTTCCATCTGGGATTGGCATGGAAGCCACCAGCTTCATTGCTCTGGTGGATCCTCTGCCCAGGACAGTTAGGGACAGCAGTCCTTTCAGAGGTCTCTCAGTGGTTTCTCATATCGTCAGTCAAAGGAAGGTCAGAACATCAGAAGAGCCTGCTGGATCAGACCAGAGGGGGGCCATCTCATCCAGCATCCAGGTCTCACAGGGGCCGACCAGATGTCCCCCTGGGAAACTTGCAAGCGGGATCCAAGCACAAGAGCAACTCTCTCCTCCTGTGGTTTGGAAGCATGGCTGCCTCCAGCTGTGGAGGAAAAGCATAGCCCTTGTGGCTAGGAGCCATAAAATGGCCCAATCCTGCCATCCAGGTTGGGGGTGTTGCAGGAAAGTCCGAGGGCTCTCTTGGACAAATGAAGACACCGACCAGAGCAATTCAGAGCAAAACAGCAGCCAGTAGGCTCGGTCTTTATTTAAGAAAAGACTGTCGCGACAGGACTCCCACCGCCCACAAAGTGAAGCAAGATGGAAGCCCCGAACAAAGGAAGACCCTAACTTTTATTAGTTGCTAATCCCCGAAGCTACACCCCCAGAATTACATCATATTTACATCATGATTACATTAAAATTAGGAGGAGTCGAGGAGGGGCTATACAGGTAATCTGAGTGCCCTGACACCTGGCTGGAGTCTCCTCTCCCCTCCCCACATGAGTCATTTTAAAGACAAAAGAGAAGGGCGAAGTTTCCTGCCCCCTGAGGGGAATCCGGTCAGAGTCCTTTGTGTGCGGAATACACTAAAATATGCAAGTTATTGTGACACTGATAGCCTTCTGTCTGAGCTCATCACGATGGTAATCAAGGTTGTCACGTCCGCCGCAGAGTACGTGACCGCTCGGTCGAAGGATTATGGTTGCCATGTGTCAGGTTACCCCCCTTTGATAGTCCTTGTAATATGTAGTCAAATAAAAGTGGTCCGATGAAAATCCGATGTACGGCTGATTTTTGGTGAATTTATAAAGAGTATGGTCCTTGAAGTTCAAAGTACTTTCACTTTTCGGAAGCAACTTGCTACATTTTGATTAGATCAGTCACGGTCAATTGAACTCGGAAACATTGTATTGAGAGCTGTCAAAAGGAGAGGGAACAGACGCTTGCGGCTTGCAGTACCAGCGTGGCCGCCGCAAGGGGCGCTGTTTGATAATGGTGATTGGCTGAGGCTGCCGCTGTTTGACCTAGAGTTCAGGCGCCCGGACTACTCACAGTAAAAATAGAGCGAAGCGGAGCGCTATGGCGAAAGACTGTCAGTCGAGCGCTTCCTTATCTACGGAAGGCTTTTAAGAGATGACCCTCTAAAGGGGCATCTCTAGGGTCAGGGAGGGGAGATGCGTGTATGTGTGTGGTGCTTGTGCAGTACACGTGTAAATGAGGGGGGGTGATTTCCGGCGACAGTTCCCCCCTTCGGAGATAAGATTGCGAAGGTAGGAAAACCGCGCAATCCTTCTCTCCGTACAATCAATAAAAGTCTGACATGTCATACCTAGAATCCGGATTTTGGAAGTTCTTCAGGGGTCCCATTTCGATGGGAGTCGCCTGGGTTCCTGGTGCTGGCAGTCTGTGGGCAGTAGCTGATCGTGGGCGAAGAGTCGGAAGGCAAGAGCCGCAGGTCTGACAGCACATCGGGAAGCAGTGGATTGCGCAGCAGAAGACAGCAATGCAGATGGTCACAGTGATGAGGATCAGGAGTCCGTTCCCTAGGAGTTGTTTTATCCAACCTGACCCAGGCAGCCAGCTCCACAGCTGAGTATCTGACAGTCCTTCATGTTGGATGTCTTTAAGCTCATCTGTTAGTTTATGGATGTTGTTAAGGTGTCCAGTGATATTAAGGGTTTGATCGGACACGTGTGTGCAGCACTCGGTTCCGACAAGGGCACAAACGCCTCCGGTCGAGGCAAGAACGTAGTCCAAAGCAAGGCGGTTCTGTATCGCGGTCTGCCTGACTTCCGTCAATTCTGTCAGGATAGATTGAGTAGCCGCATTGGACTCTTCCATGAAAGTTAGTAGGATGTCCGTTAATTTAAGGATATCGACGTGATTGGAGCCGGCTCCATACGCAGGAAAGAGAGCCCGGCCATAAGTTTCACTATTGGCTGCTACGTCGGAGAGTTGCGATAAGTCCTTTGCCCTCTTATTGCGTCTTCTCCCGGGGGGTAGGTTTTGTGTGACCCGGACCCCAGGTAGGATGAGGCCAAGGTAACAAGTGCCGCGGGAGTGGGGACTGGCCCATACATAGCCGCGGTGGCCACAAACCCAGAACAGCCCTTGCAAACACGAGTCTATGCGGCCAGTGAGGAAAGCACGGAAGAAACATTGGGAGACCGGGGAAGGGCTCCAGGGGTCAGGTAAGCTCATTACGCGTTTCCATGCAGACATTAAACTGGGGTGGATAGAGGGGTTGTTCCGGTGCCATAGGGTAATCCTTCCGTTTAAAGTAATGTCAATGGTGTACTTACAAGTACTATCGCCGATAACTTTGTCATTCCCGCTGAACTTCCGGCAAAGGTCACCTGTTGTGGGTCCAGTTAGATAGATGTATTGGTAGGTCAAGTTCACGGCAGTCAGGTTCCAGGATTGTACGTCAGCGGAGAGATGTTGTTGCAGGGTGAGGGGTACTCCAAGAAATGGTATGCCGCTGTGGAGGTGTGCAGGAGCGTTGGCACAAATCCAACACTCATTGGTTGTCGTCTGTTTAGCAATTTGAGAGATCAGTTTCACATAGGTGTTGGAATGCCAAGTGGACAAAAAGTCATTATTGTTGGGGTTTTCGGATATTGACAGTTCCCCCCTTTGTCGAGGTGCGGTACCGGCGGGGTGAAGGGGGTCTTGGCGGAGCAGGTATGTGAGGTTTGTGGCGAGACCCCCACATCTTTGGGGTCCGGTAGTGTCCCATTCTGCTGGAGGTGTAACGGAGTGATGCCAGCCTTCAAGGTACGCTTTCCCGTCCCAACCGGAAGCGAGTCCGATGTCCCAGACGCAGCAGTACCTTCGGAGGCAAACTCCTTGCAGGATGGTTTGGCGTGGGGTGGTATCCACTCTTTGACAGTAAAACCCATGAATTAGGCGGTCTGTGGGGTGATTCCGGTCAGTATAAACTGATTCAGTGCCACCGTTGTCTAGAAGTGTCCAGTTCAGAGTTTGTTTGGGTGTACCATCAGAAAAGAGTACGTAAGAACCATTGAGGCAGCGGGCTCGGTTCCAAGGGCCATCTCTGGTGAGGATGAGTTTGCCCAGTGGCATGTAAGAGGGGGAGCGAATAAAAAGTTCCCAGGTTTGGTGAACAGCGAGGGTCGGTAATATGGCATGTCGAAGGAGAACGCGGGTTTCGGGTAGGCAGAATTCAAAATCTCCCAGGCGGTCCGGTGTCCCTCTTTTCACCATATCAACAATTCCGAAGTCTAGATATTTGTATTCCATTTGTAATCCTGGGCAGGAGCCGTGTGTGGTTATGGGGTGTTGGGAGAGAGTAGAAGTAACAGAAAGGACGAGCAGAGTGGGTATGGTATTTGCCATTGCGAATAGAGGGTGTCGTTAGGCTGTGGAGCTGTCAAACGGAGCTGTCAGACTGCAGAGCTGTCAAATGCGGAGCTGTCAAATGGAGCTGTCAAACTGCAGGGCTGTCAAATGCGGACGTCTGTTCTACGGAGTTTGAGGCGAATAGGGGGTTGGTTGTTCCGGTCGGCTGATGTGATTAGTTCGGAGGTCCAATGGGCTGAAGTGTCAGGTCCGGTCTGTGGGGCCCGGTTCGTGCCCCGATCTGGTCCGGTCTGTTGGGCTCGATTCGTGCCCCGATCTGGTCCGGTCTGTTGGGCTCGATTCGTGCCCCGATCTGGTCCGGTCTGTTGGGCTCGATTCGTGCCCCGATCTGGTCCGGTCTGTTGGGCTCGATTCGTGCCCCGATCTGGTCCGGTCTGTTGGTCCTCCTCGGTGCTGGTGTCGTCGTCTGCTGGGCGGGCTGGTGTGTTGTAGGGCGAGTCGTCTGCTGTGGGTTCGGGTGGTGATGCGGGTTTGCAGCGGGTGTGGTGCAACCAGGCTGTTTTTTCTGCTACCTTAACAGAAGTTGGAGTGGTTAAAAGTACCTGGTAGGGGCCCTCCCAATTGGGCTGCAAGGGTACCTTATGGTAAGTCTTCACTAGTATCCAATCCCCTGGTTGATACGAGTGAATGTTTTCATCAAGGGGAATATTTTGGCTGGAGGCAGCGTATCGGTGTAAAATAGTGAGTTGTTTCTGGAGTTGTATTACATAGCTAGTTAACTCTGTCTCTCCAACCTCTAGTTCTGATGTTGGAAATTGGGTATTATATACTGGGGATGGTCTTCCGAATAGTAATTCATAGGGAGATAATTTGAGGTTTCCACGAGGGCATGCTCTTAAGTTGTGGAGGACTAGTGGAATGGCATTAACCCATTTGATACCAGAGTCTTTACAAAGTTTTCCTAGCTGAGATTTAAGCTGTTGGTTCATTCTTTCGACTTGCCCGGAGGAGGGCGGATGGTATGGAGTATGTAGCTTCCATTTAATTCCGAGGGCGTTTGCAACCTGTTGGATTATTTCTGATGTGAAGTGGGAACCCCTGTCGCTGTCTATGTGTCGGGGAACTCCGAAGCGGGGTATGATTTCTTGTAATAGGATCTTTGCAACAATGTGGGCAGTAGCTCTGCGAGTAGGGAAGCACTCTACCCACCCAGTCAACTGGTCGATAATTACAAGAGCATGTTTGTTGCCGAGACAAGGGGGTAGGTCTATGAAATCTACCTGAAGACTTTCAAATGGGACAAAAGCCCATGGTCTTGCCCCTGGTGGGCATCTGGCAGTATGTTTCGGATTAAAGCTCTGGCAAGTATGGCAATTCTTTACGGCAGCTTTAGCGGCGAGAGCAAGCCCTGGGGCGTACCAACAGCGTTGTATGGTGTCTATAAGTTTGTCTCTGCCCCAGTGGGTACGCTGGTGCAGGATTCTCAAGTGTTTGGGTACCCATAGTCTGGGCATTATGAGTCTTTTATCCGGGAAATACCAAACGTCATTTTCTAAGTGGGCCCCTTGTTCTATCCATCCTTTAATCTCCTCTGGGGTCGCAGTTTTGTACATTTCTGCGAAATCCACGTCTGATAAGACTTGTGGTCCTTGGAACTCATTGTCTGCGGGGGGGGGCTGAAGGGCTGCCTCCTGGGCTGCGCTGTCAGCCCGTTGGTTCCCTCTAGAGACTGGGTCCCTGCCTTTCGTATGTGCTTTGCAATGTACCACTGCAATAGCTGCCGGAAGGTGTATTGAGTTCATGAGGCGCTGTACTAGGGAGGCGTGTGCAATTTGCGTTCCTGCTGTAGTCAAAAAACCTCTCTGTAACCAAATTTGCCCGGTAGCATGCACCAACCCGAAACAATATTTCGAATCGGTGTAGATAGTGATCCTTCGTCCTGCTCCTAATTCACAAGCTCTGATCAGGGCGATAAGTTCTGCCGCTATAAGTTTTGCACTATATTTTGCATTGATCGGTCGTGCCTCCAGGGTCTCACTATCGGTGACTATGGCATATCCACTTTTCCGTACCCCTCCTATAACCTTGGAGCTCCCGTCAGTATACATGATGAGATCTGGTTCAGGTAAAGGGAGGTAATCAAGATCCTCTCGTGGTTTCTCTACATGGCGGACTATTTGAGAGCAGTCGTGATGTGGGGTGCCATCGTCAGGGAGGGGCAGAAGGGTTGCGGGGTTGAGCGAATTTACTCTTTTTATGGTGACGTTTGAAGGACTGAGAAGGATGGCCTCGTATCTGTTTAATCGTTGTATCGTAAAACGTTGGCATCCTTGTAGGCTAAGGAGAGTAGCAACAGCATGGGGGACGTTGACAGTTAGGTCGTGTCCCAGGACAGTTTCTTGTGCCTTCTCTAGGAGCAGGGCTGCGGCTGCCACGGCTCTAAGGCATCCTACATTTCCTAGTACAGTGGTGTCTAGTTGAAGGCTGTAATAAGCGACAGGCCTATTCTTCCCTTGGAAGGGTTGTGTTAGGACGCCTGAAGCTACTCCCTTATTCTCATGCACAAATAGAGAAAAAGGTAGTCTATAATCTGGGAGTCCGAGAGCAGGAGAGGACCGCAGTTCTTTCTTAATAGATTCGAAGGCTTCAAGTGCCTCTGCTGACCACTGCAGCTGGTCTGGGGCATTGTCGTGTGTCATTGCTGTAAGGGGGCGGGTGAATTCCCCGTAGCGCGGAATCCATGCTCGGCAGAATCCACTCATTCCGATGAAACCCCGGAGTTGCCTTTTAGTTTTTGGTAGGGGTAATTTGGTTATTGCCTCAATTCTGTCTGTAGTCAGCGCACGGGTGCCCTCTCCTAGCATGTGGCCAAGATATTTCACCTCTTTTTTACAATATTGTATCTTTTTCGGGGATACCTTGTGTCCCTTCTGTGCTAGTAGGTTTAGGAGAGTTATAGTGTCCTTTTTGCAGGATTCTAGATCCTTACCACAGAGTAAAATGTCATCAACGTAGAGTCTCAGGGCTGAGCCTCCTGGCAGAGTCACGTCTGATAGATCTTGGTGTAATATAGATGAGAAGATTGCTGGAGACTCTACATATCCTTGGGGCAGTCGAGTCCAGGTTAACTGCCCTGTTTGCCAGGTGAAAGCAAAGAGGAATTGGCTTTCTGGGTCTACGGGGATGCTGAAGAAGGCAGAGCATAGATCTATGACAGAGTAGACCACAGTTCCTTCTGGGATGGTGCTTAGGAGGTGGTGTGGGTTGGCGACTACCGCGTGTCGGGGTATAACAAAAGAATTGACGAGCCTGAGATCCTGGACGAGGCGCCATTTGACGGGATTTGTATTGGGCTTTTTGACGGGAAGTAGAGGGGTGTTGCAGGGAGAGGCGCATGGGACTAAAACTCCCATCCTCAGGAATTCATCGATCATCGGGGCCAGTCCGTCTATTGCGTCTGGAGGAAGGGGGTATTGCTTAGTACATGGGAAGGGTAGATCCTTTCTGTAGTTAATCTTGACTGGCACCGCGGACTTTAAGAGTCCGACAGAGGTTGATTCGGTTCCCCATAAGGAGGGGGAGACACCTTCTAGCAATTCGGGCGGAAGATCAATTGTGGTGGTATGGGCTTCCTGTAGGACTCCTTGGAAACTGAAGATGGATTCATTTGGCATATGTAAGAAAATGCCTTCTTGGCCACATTGTATGGTGGCGTTTAATTTACAGAGCAGATCCCTCCCCAAGAGATTGACGGGGCTAGATGTCAATAAGAAAGTATGTTTAACGGATAGCGGTCCGACAGAAACTTTTGCAGGTCTGGAGAGAGGGCAGTTCCGAGGGATTCCATCCAGTCCCATTACGGTTCTGGTTTCTTCCCCGGGGGTTAAATGGCTATTGGTGAGGGTGGAGTAAGTGGCACCCGTGTCCAAAAGGCAATCGTAGGACTGTCCGTCGATTTGCATTGTGCAGATTGGGTCGGAAGAGGATAGTTGTAGAACGGGACAAAGAAAAGAGAAAGAGGCGGGATCTGCATCTAATTGTCAATGTTCTTGGTATTCCTCCATCACCATTTCATGAGTTGGGTTCGTGGGACGGTTACCGTGTTTGAAGGGATTTGTGACGTCGTGAGGTGGGTTCCGAGGCCGTGGCTGTGAGGGTGCTGAGTAGGGTTGTGTTTGCGCTTGGGGTCGGTTTGGTTCGTGTGGAGAGGAAGGCTCCCTAGGTCTGGGATAGGTGGTTTCCCTGTACTCTGACCTGTATGGCTTCGGATTTCTAAACTCTGCCCTCCTGGCTCCTATCAGAAGAGGACGGTATCTTTTTATGTGCCCTACTTCATCACAGTGGAAGCAGACACGGTCGTCAGGTAAATCTGATTTTCCTAGCTTAAATTTCTCTTTGGGTGTAGGGATCCCGGCTGCATAGGCTAACACCCGGGGAGAGTCGGGTTTTAGATCCTTCTTCTTCCGTTCATCTCTTGAGTTGAATACAGACTTCGCGATGGAAAGGATTTCGTTTATGGTTTTTCCATCATACCCAAGATGAGTGTTTAATGCCTTTCGGATGTCGGCATTGGCCTGATCCTTGAAGAATCCCTTGACTATTACCTCATGCTGTGGGCTTTCTGGATCTATTCCACCCCAGGTCTTAATAGCAGAAACTAGTCTTGAGTAATAGTCGGAGGGATGTTCATCAGGTCCTTGAAGGACGGCTTGGACTTTGGTCCAATTTACGGTTCGCTGTCCCGCAGCTTTAATACCATCTAGGATGGCCTTCTTAAAAATTTTTAGACCCCATATGCCATTGTCTGTGTTATAGTCCCAGTCAGGATCATTAATTAACGTCTGAGCGGTCAGTGGGGACATCGAGGCGGGACGATTTGGTTGGTAGTCTTCTCGGGTTAAAGCTTCCCCCGCCTTTGCTAGTATTTCTCTCTTTTCTGCCTCATTGAATAGGGCCCCAAGCAACATATGCACATCTGCCCAGGTAGGGTTGTGAGTGGAGAAAATGGTGGCCACCTGGCGGTGGCATTTGTCGGGGTCGTCACGTAGGGAGGGCATCTTGTCGGACCAATTCATTAAGTCCGAAGTAAGGAAGGGCTGATGAGTAAATACCATGCGGGGTGGGTCTCCTACTCTGGCCGGGGGTATAGGTAATGCTCGCAGAGGGAAGGCACCTTCTATTTCTCCGATTTGCAAATTATCCCTGTTTCTAGTTCTACTGGAGACGGGTCCCTCTCTTCCTTCGTTTAGAAGTTGCCCATTGAGTAAGGGTCCAAGATCCAAGCTTACTTGGTCTCCTTCTAGGTTTGATGTGCTTGAAGAAGGGTGGGGCGGCGATGTATTGGATATACTTTGGGAAAGGGCAGCAGCGGTGGCGGGCTGATTTGCTACACCTTCTCTCAGTCCTGCGCCTCCCCCACTAGCTCCTGTTCTGTCCCCTGCCCCGGGTCCTGGCGGTCGGGGGGCTCGTGGTTCCGGGTAGTAGAAAGGAACAAGGGTCCTATCCAATTGCTCCTCCTGGGCTCTAATCTCATCATATGGGGGAGGTCCGGTTGGTTTTAGAACAGGCATTTGATGGGCAACTTGAGCTTGCAGCCGTTGAAACACTACGCGGGCTTCGATGAAAATGTTTAAATAGTATAGTTGTTGGGGCCTCTCGTCAGCTAGATAGGATTTAAGAGCTTGTATCTTTACGAGATTAAAAGAGCCGTGGGGTGGCCACCTGGAGGTTGGTTCTAGGTGGTGGGTAAAAGCGACCCAGAAGATGTTGCAAAGGTCCTTTAGCTTGGACTTTGAGAGTCCCTTCCTTCCCCTCAATCCTTTCCAGTTTTGGAGGACGAATTGAAGAGGGGTATCAGAGTCCTCCCTGGAGTGGAAAGGCTCCGCGGAAGCCTTGTCACTGGGAGGAGTCCGGTCTGAATGCTTGGTAGCTTGAGCTCCCATCTCTCCTTCTTTTTTTTTTTTAACTATTATTTATTTATCTATTTCCGTTAACAGAGTTCGTTAAAGACAGTGGGGTTGAACACACACACACACACACAAGGAGGACGGACAATGGGGGAAAAGAAAGAGAAAATGGAAGAGAAGATTCCTTCAGTAACCAAAGTATCCTGAACCAACACAAATTTCTCTCATTCATAAATCACGAACTAATCCCTGAAGATCTCAAACTTGAACGGAAAACCTAAACCACGGGTCTCTCTGCCCGGAAAACCTAAACCACGGGTCTCTCTGCCCGGAAAACCTAAACCACGGGTCTCTCTGCCCGGAAAACCTAAACCACGGGTCTCTCTGCCCGGAAAACCTAAACCACGGGTCTCTCTGCCCGGAAAACCTAAACCACAGCACTGTTTACAAGACTAACCCTAGTGTGGGGCCCCAATTGTGAACCTCCCCTCTACCCTCCACAACAGCCTCCTGCCTAGCCTTTGGATTAAGTTCGGATTCCTTACTGAACGCCTGCGCAGTGCAGTGCCAGATCAGGACCCGAGAAAAACAAAGTTTTGAAAGGAAGCAAATGACCTTGCGTTCTCACGTACACGGGTCATCCCTAACAAAGGTCGCCGTGCAGGAGGGGCGGCTTCATTTGCATAAATAGGGACAGTAAGAAAGGGTTCGTACGGACGCCTCTAGACGACTCCGAGAGAGGACGTCAGGGAAACAATAAGCACCACGTTTTTTCCCGGCCACGCTCCGAGAGGAAAAACGGGGGAGAAAAGGATAGAGAGATTCGTAGGGGACGCCTCTGGCCGACTCCGAAAGAGGGCATCAGAAAACAATAAGCACCACGTTTTCCCTGGCCACGCTCCGAAAGGGAAAACGGGGAGAGAAAGAGAAAGAGAGATTCAAGATTTAGGTGTGACGTTGGAAATAAAGAGAAAGATTTGGCTGTTGTGGAGATGTTACCTTCCACCCTCCTCCCAATGTATCTTATTCAGAACCATACTCACGTCCGTTGATGTCCCTCGCAGATCCCGGGATCCTTTTCCTTGGCCGGCTTTACCTCGCCTTTGCTCTCTCTGGTTGGGCTTCTGGTGACGGTTGATTACCGCCCACAAAGAGGATGCAGGGAGAGGAAAAAGGATCCCCGGGCAAATGTTGCCCAGTGGCGCCCGATCCCCTCTATCTCCCCTCTCACCTTTGCAGGAGAACCAAGTGTCCCTTCGTGGTCGCCAAAACTGTTGCAGGAAAGTCCGAGGGCTCTCTTGGACAAATGAAGACACCGACCAGAGCAATTCAGAGCAAAACAGCAGCCAGTAGGCTCGGTCTTTATTTAAGAAAAGACTGTCGCGACAGGACTCCCACCGCTCACGAAGTGAAGCAAGATGGAAGCCCCGAACAAAGGAAGACCCTAACTTTTATTAGTTGCTAATCCCCGAAGCTACACCCCCAGAATTACATCATATTTACATCATGATTACATTAAAATTAGGAGGAGTCGAGGAGGGGCTATACAGGTAATCTGAGTGCCCTGACACCTGGCTGGAGTCTCCTCTCCCCTCCCCACATGAGTCATTTTAAAGACAAAAGAGAAGGGCGAAGTTTCCTGCCCCCTGAGGGGAATCCGGTCAGAGTCCTTTGTGAAAGTCCGTGCGGAATACACTAAAATATGCAAGTTATTGTGACACTGATAGCCTTCTGTCTGAGCTCATCACGATGGTAATCAAGGTTGTCACGTCCGCCGCAGAGTACGTGACCGCTCGGTCGAAGGATTATGGTTGCCATGTGTCAGGTTACCCCCCTTTGATAGTCCTTGTAATATGTAGTCAAATAAAAGTGGTCCGATGAAAATCCGATGTACGGCTGATTTTTGGTGAATTTATAAAGAGTATGGTCCTTGAAGTTCAAAGTACTTTCACTTTTCGGAAGCAACTTGCTACATTTTGATTAGATCAGTCACGGTCAATTGAACTCGGAAACATTGTATTGAGAGCTGTCAAAAGGAGAGGGAACAGACGCTTGCGGCTTGCAGTACCAGCGTGGCCGCCGCAAGGGGCGCTGTTTGATAATGGTGATTGGCTGAGGCTGCCGCTGTTTGACCTAGAGTTCAGGCGCCCGGTCTACTCACAGTAAAAATAGAGCGAAGCGGAGCGCTATGGCGAAAGACTGTCAGTCGAGCGCTTCCTTATCTACGGAAGGCTTTTAAGAGATGACCCTCTAAAGGGGCATCTCTAGGGTCAGGGAGGGGAGATGCGTGTATGTGTGTGGTGCTTGTGCAGTACACGTGTAAATGAGGGGGGGTGATTTCCGGCGACAGTTGCCATCACTTTCTCCTGGGAGGGTGAGTTCCAGAGATTCACTGAAGGAGTTCTTTCTTTTATCCATCCCAAATCTTCCAACATTCAGCTTCATTCAATGTCCTCCAGTTCTGGTGTTATGACAGGGAGAAACCTCTCTCTCTCCACTTTCTCCAGGCAAGTCATCATTTTATAAACTTTCAGCTCTGCAAACGGGTTTATTCCTCTTCTGGGTTCCCCTCTGGTGTGTGTGTGTTGTGGCAGTTGCTGGAATGGGCTTCCTTGAATATTGGGGTATCTCCCCCTTGATTGCGATGCCAGCTGCTGCAAAGGTCAAAGGCCCACCAGCTCCCCCTGTTGCTCCTGCAATGCGACCTCTTTAGAACCCCGCATTTCTCTGTCTGGCCTTCTGAAGAGCCAGTGTGGTGTAGTGGTTAAGAGCGGTGGACTCGTAATCTGGTGAACCGGGTTCGCTTCCCCGCTCCTCCACCTGCAGCTGCTGGGTGACCTTGGGCCAGTCACACTTCTCTGAAGTCTCCCAGCCCCACTCACCTCACAGAGTGTTTGTTGTGGGGGAGGAAGGGAAAGGAGATTGTGAGCCGCTTTGAGACTCCTTCGGGTAGTGATAAAGCGGGATATCAAATCCAAACTCTTCTTCTCTTCTTCTGAACCCCACCTCCCTCCCTTCCCATCCAGCCAGGGAATGAGGCTAACAGAGGCTTTTGAACTCCGCTTTCCTCCCTCTGAACTGGCCTCTGCTTTTATGTCCCTCCTGTAAACTGTCCATTGTTAGTATCAGCTTGAAAAGATGATGGCACTTTGCTGGCGTTTCACAAACAGGAGGTCGTGACACCAGTTTAACTCAAAGAGTTTGTTTCTTGATAATGGTTAGACTTTCTTAACAGGGTCCTCAGATCTTTCTTTGTTTCGCTGAACAAGTTTCCCTGGACACAAGCTGGGGAGAACGGTCTTTGCAACCTGGGAAAATTAGGGGGCAATTAACGGGCCAATTCTATGTGGTCTAGTCAGAGCTAAGCCCTATTGAGTCCTTACTTAGACTTGCGCATTGTGTTTGTGTGTGTGTGTAGGGTTGCAGTTTCCCATAAGGGGCATCTGGTCAGCCAATGAAAAGAGGATGCTTCTGACCTGATCCAGCTGGCTCTTCTGATGTCCTTATTGTAAATCGTAATGCCCTGAGGACTGTCCTTCTGAAAATCAGCTGCCCAGATAAATTTGTGAACATCCTTTGGCTCCTCCATGATAATATGGCAGCAACAATTGCAGATAACAATGGCTCTCAAAGTGGACCATTAACAGTGGGATCAGGTACTAAACAGCGTTGTGTTATTGCCCCAGCTCTAGTTATTATTTTCATTGCCATGATCCTACACTTTGTTGAAGGGAAACTCCCCACCAGAGTAGAAATCATATATCAAAGAGATGGAAAGCTCTTTAATCTGAGCAGGCTGAAAGCAAAGAGTAAGGTTACCATAACTTCCGTCATAGAGCTTCAGTATACTGATGACAACGTAGTGTGTGCATGCTCAGAAGATGACCTCCAAACCATCCTAAATATCTTCGCAGAAACTTATGAAAAGCTTGGCCTGTCGCTCAACATCAAGAAAACCAAAGTGCTGCACCAACAAGCACAAAACAACCCCTCTATAGCGCCACAAATCGAACTCAAAGGTGTAACGTTGGAAAATGTCAATCACTTCTCCTACCTGGGCAGTTATCTTTCCACAAGGGCTGACATTGATGTCAAAATCCAGCATCGCCTGAGCTCTGCGAGTGCAGCTTCCTCACAATTGAAGTGCAGAGTGCTTGAGGACATTTGCAGGGAAACCAAAATGATTGTTTACAAAGCTATTGTACTACCAACCTTACTGTCTGCTTGTGAAACATGGACTATTTACCGGTATAAATGCCATCTCCAACACCTCTAAAGATTCCATCAACGGTGTCTCTGAAAATTTTTACACATCACTTGGGAAGGCAGGCGAACTAATATCAGTGTACTGGAAGAAGCAAAGATCACCAGTGTTGAAGCAATGATTCTTCAACATCAACTTTGTTGGACTGGTCATGTTGTGCGGATGCCTGATTGTTGTCTTCCAAAGCAACTACTCTTTTCTGAACTTAAAAATGGAAAGCGTAATGTTGGTGGTCAACAAAAGAGGTTTAAAGACGCTTTCAAGGCAAATCTTTAAAAATGTAGTATAAACACTGACAACTGGGAAACACTGGCCTGCAAGCATTACAATTGGAGAACAACCTTTACCAAAAGCGTCATGGGCTTTGAAGATGCTCAAACTCAGGATGCAAGGGAGAAACGTGCTAAGAAGAAGGCATGCTTGGCAAATCCACACCGTGATCAACTCCTGCCCGGAAACCAATGTCCCCAGTGTGGAAGGACATGTGGATTCAGACTTGGCCTCCACAATCACTTACGGACTCACTTTTAAAACTGTGTTCATTGAGGACAATCTTACTCCGCTACGAAAGATTGACAAAGAAGAAGTTCTTAAGGGTAGAGTCCTCGGCACACTTAATGGAGGGGAAAGCCTCTTGTACCTGCAGACTCCAGAAGCCCCTGCTGCCCCCATCCCCCAACCAGGGACCTGAGCAGAAGCTCCACAAGCTCCTTCCCACCCGGCATGGGACAAAGTCTTGCCCACCACCCAAAACATTCATTGAAAGGGACATGTTTAAATTTCCCAGTGCATTCTTTGACCATGCTCTTTTGCGATGTCATTTTACAGCCACCTCGGTATCTGTCGCTTCAGCGTAAGCTCCTTGCTCCCCAGGTCACCTGGGATGGCTGAGGAAGGATCCTACATCATACAGGACCAGCGTGAATCAAAGTCGGCTTTGCCCCCCTTTCAGAAGAAATCCTCTTTTCAACAGAGCAGCAACTGCCTGGCACCGCCTAGCTAATTAGAGGCCAGTGTTAATGGGAGGAAACGGGTTTCAATCACTTTGAGAGCAGGGAGCAAATGCTCAGAATTTAATTACATATCTTTTTACCTTGAAGAAAATGTAGTTTAGCCAAGCAGGGGGAGGAATAAAATGACCTGCTTTGTGCTCAAATATATAATTGATTGCCTGAAATAATACCTATCCTCAAAGACACTTGCTGGGTGTCTCCTCCTGCCCTGCTGTGACCTTGCAGGAAGATTTGTGGTTGGTTTGTTTGTTTGTTGCATTTATATCCTGCCTTTTTCTCCAGGGAGCTCCCAGATACGCGGTTCTTCTCCCCCTCCTCACTTAATCCCCCAAACAACCCTGTGAGGTAGGCTAGACTGAGAGACAGTAACTGGCCACAATGTCACCCAGAGAACTTCATGGCCTAGAGGGGGATTTGAACCCTGGGTTCCCAGGCCACAGTCCAGTACTCCAACCACTACACCACACTGCCACTCTCAGTGAGGGAGGTGGCCCTTCTCCCTGGTGACACTTACTCTGTAGCACGAGAAACCACCACCCCATGATAAAGTGGGTGCAAAAAGTGGTGTTTTTCTGTTGTTTATTAAAAATGGACCTTTTGCTCTGCAAGGAGTGAACCTTCAGGTAGCAACTGCAAAGTTAAATCTGCATCTGCAAGAGAGCGGAGCTGCCCTTTTCCCTCAGCAGAAAGTGAGACCCTCGTTCCTTCTTCCCTTTTGGACCACAGAGGAAAGGCTGGAATTTACAGGCGGCTTCACACAGGAATCAGAGCAGCGGCCATCACCACTTCTGCAGGGTCTTCTGAGCTGGCCCAGCGGCCCAGCAGCCCCCTGAGTGGCCTTTCCTGATGGACCACCATTATCCCTTGGGGTCCAAGGCAGCTGCCAGGAGAGAAGAGGACAAAGAGACTCCAAGCTCCCTCCGGCTGAGAAGAAAGCAAGACAAATGGATCTGGCCTCCCTGGGCAGCAGTGCCTGGGACTGGGCTCTGGGAATTGATTTAATTAATTACATCCCTCTGCAAGCGCCATTCAGTCGCTGCCCCTCCCTCCAGGGCCTCTTTGGAGAATGAGCTTGGGAGAAATTCACTTTCTGGAGAGACCCCCCTTCCCTCCCTCGTGTGCCAGGCTCAGGGCCAGAGCGCAGATTCTTTCCCTTTCCAGGCCTTGGTATGATTTTGTGCTATGCTCTGTGACTAGAGGAGGTGATTTCTTCTGGAATTAGGTTGATGGCCTGATTTCTGGTGACTGATAGTGGCTGGTGCAACTGAAAGGGTGGGATATGTAAGAGAAAGGAAAGGAGGAAAGAAAGACTAGGCTTCCTGAATGCGTTCTGACCAAAACGCAGCGTTGGGTGAGCTACAATCACTGTATAATGAAAGGAGATCACACTGTGCCCTATTTTGATTTTGCAGAAGTTCTGGGTCTGAATGTCCTCCATTCTACCTTCCCAGGTACTTTTGTGTGTGCGAATATCTTTTTGTTTTCTAGTCTCTGGTATCGATCGCATGTTTGGAAGGACAAGAAAAGAAAAGAAAAGAAATCAATTTGTAACAGTCAATAGAGGATGTTTTTGTTTTTCAAGTCACTTGATGTGAATGGGGCAGTTAAAATTTTTGTTTTGAAAGGCTTGAAGTTTTGTAGATATTTGTTTCCTGAATGGTAATACTATAACTCCTTAGTTGAGAAATTCCCCAGAGTTCCTCCTCCATCACCAGCTTCTCTCGAGATGAACAGATAGGGCAGGCAAAGAGGTTGCTCTGGGCCATAGAATGAATGGGTGGCCAAGGATTTCACTGGTTGATTTCAATGGTGGGGCGAGGGGAGACTTCTTGGTTTGTGGAGTTTTTATTTGTTCTTGTTTTTATTATGCATTTTTTATGTTGTGAACCACCCTGAGATCCACGGATGAATGGCAGTATACAATTTAAATAAATAAAGAACTATGACTTACGGTAGTTGGAGACAGCCAATAAAAACCAATAACAAGAGCAAAAAATAACAAGCCATGAGAGGAATCTCAGGACAGGGACTAAGACAGAGTATTCCACACAGCATGTAGTTAAACTATGGAACCCATTGCCACAAGATATCCTAGTCAAGGTCAATGGCTAGAGTGGCTTGAGAGGGGCTGGAGGGTCTCTCACTGGGGCAGCCGGCTGATCACTGCACGAAGCACAAAGCAGGAGGCGGGAGTCAGTGCGCCCCCAACCCTGCCCAGCCTGGCCCCCTGGGCCTGATCCAGCTGCTGCTTTGGGGCCCTACTTAAAAAAAGGGGAAATATCATTCCAAGGTTTAAGAAGGTTTAATTTTTCTAGAAGAATTTCTCTGCTGAAATTGTTATTTGCGTTCTTACACAAGTGAGACCAAGGAAGGATAATGACTGCATAAAATATTCTCTCCTACGTATCTCAATCCACTCAAGACTTAAGATCTACCAAGTGCAAGAAAGTTCCTCTTTGGGCTCGATCCCCATGGCTGCTTGAGATGGTGCTTGGAAGGCTTTCCGGAGAACAAGCCTGGCCTGCAGTTTCAAAGGAAGTACTAAGAACACAAGAAGAGTCCTGCAGCTGGATCAGGCCCATGACCCCCACCCCACCCCCGGTCCAGCCTCCTGTCCTCACAGGGGCCACTCAGATGCCTCAGTGGGAAACTTGCAAGCAGGATCCAAGCGCAAGACCCCTCTCCCTCCTGGGGCTTCCAGCGACTGATATTCATAAGCACAGCTGCCTGGGACCGCAAGGCCCAGACAAGCCTTTGTGGTTCGTAGCCATCAATGGGCCTCTCCTAATAATGACAAAATGGAGGCAATTTTAGCAAAACGATGTTGCCGTGAAATATGCCAGCTTCTGGCAGGGAAGGAGACCCACAGCCCCCCCCCCACTGCCCCGGCTGGATTTTGCCTCAGCTGCTGCCCTCTTCAGGTTCAGGTGTAATTGGAGGCCGATGGAGTTGAGCAAGGCCCTCCCAACGCGATGGGATTGTTGCGCCATCCCTTAATAGCTGGTGCCGGGCTTCTTGCGGTTAATTGAGACAGATCTGGACAGAAGGGGACTTTCTTCATCTTGTCAAAGATAAATACGTGTCACAAGCTGAGAGAAGCTTCTGAGCTGCCATCCATCATCTTCCTTTTCACTAAATGACTCCCTGCAAGAGCATTAAAGGGCACCGAGGTCTGAATGCGCAGAACGGGGCCAAAGGAGGCAGGAGCATTCTTCCTCTATCTCTGCTCTTCCGGCTGCCTCTCTCCCTCTCCCGGGAACCGCAGCCAGTCCTGCGCCCAGGAAGATGTTGACAAGGAGTGCAGAGAAGGCAGACTGAGATGAGCGGAGCCTTTGGAGGGATGATGGAGGGAGGTGGTCTGTTTAGCCTGCAGAAGAGAAGACAGGGGAGATATTGGGGCGTTGCCTGCCACCTCAGACTATGAGCAGGGGTTTCAGCTGCTTAGCCAGGGTTTGGTTTCCTTGGAATGAGGGACAGAGGAAACTGTGGTGTCTTTAGGAGAGATGGTCTATTTACACATCTTTACAACCGGAGTCTGTGATGGAGGGACTCACAGCATTAACACCCCAAGATTATCTTTCTTCTCCCATAGTCACATTGGATTCCAGCAGAAATCAGGTTTGGCTCTGGTGCTTGACTTCCTGCAGCTTGCTTCTTGCTTCCAGCTCACAAACCTCAACTCTCACCCGCCTTGTCTAACTACCAGTGAGGTGAGGGAGGAGAGCCCACACATTGGGTTTCTGGCACAGAGCCCCTTCCTTTGTTACCTTAATGACCCCTACTTTAGGGCCATTACCAAGATTGTCTGGCTATTCCAGCAACTGGATCCTTGTTGGATCCAGGAATTAGAAGGGACTCGGGTATAGGACCTAACCCCCTCCCCACAAACTCACAACAAGAGCCACCTTCAATTGGAACAAGCTTCTTTTCTTCTGTCCTGGAGGGGAGGACCAGAACTAGTGGCTTTAAGTATCCTGACTGAACATCAGAAAGAACTTTCTAACAGCAAGAGCTGCTCCACAGTGGAACGGATTCCCTCGGGAGGTTGTGGACTCTCCTTCCTTGGAGGTTTCCAAGCAGAGGTTGGGTGGCCATCTGCCCTGTATGCTTTCACTGAGATTCCTGCATTGCAGGGGGCTGGACTAGATGGTCCTTGAGGTCCCTTTCAGCTTCACACATTCGATGATTCTGTGACCTGAGCTGTCAGGAAATCCAGGCAGCATCCAAGCTGTTTCTCTAGTCCTTTTGCACAGGTGTGTGTAAATAGCATTTTTGTGCCCTGGACTTCTTCTTCCTCCTCCTCCTCTCGCCCCGTCTTCTGCACACCGGGGGAAGGGCATCAGAAACCATTAAAATTTCATTTGCATATATTTCTGGAAATGTGGAAGAACTGAACTTGTTACCTTGCTCTGCATATCTCCTTCTTGCAGGCAGAGGCAGGAGGATGGCAGGAGCTACCTCCGGGGCTTGCTCAGCTGGGAAACCCTGCTGGGAGCCGGAGGGGGACATCAGCCAGGGGTCCCCGCCCCCATGGAGACAGGAGGGGGAGGAGGGAGGCGGGGATGGTTTTCTTTCTTTTTTGTAAATAACTTTCTCTTTTGCTTTTAAGCAGCAAATACAATATCAAAACATCTCAATTTGTACATTTGCAAACTGAGAAAAATATAGAATAGAAAAAGAATCAACCCAGAAATATTGAATATGGAGGAACCATCGAGTGTCTAGCAATGTGTGCTGACGTTAAACATAAATATTCAAATGAAAGAGAGGAGGGGAGATAAACCTCCATCAAATATATCTTATTGAATTAACCATGTAAACACTGGATGCAGGTTTAGACTGTAGGAATCATAATTAACATACTGTATTGAATCAAGTTGTACCATATCATAATGAATTGGTCTGTTTTACTCCCTTTGAAGGTCCTGGATGTTCTTTCCTTGGAGGTTTTCAAGCAGAGGTTGGAGGGCCATCCGTCCTGGATGCTTGAGTTGAGATTCCTGCTTTGCAGGGGGTTGGACTGGATGACCCTTGGGGTCCCTTCTGTCTCTATGATTCTATGATTCTCCACTGGGAGGCAGGGCAGAGACGTCTCCTTCAGCCGCTGGAGCAGAGCAGGAGCCTCTGCCTATTTCTCCAGATCTCCCAAAGGGAAGTATCAGGCACTCCAAATGATTTTGCTGGTAACATTTTTGAAAAGTGCAACCCTTATTTGTGTTGCGTAGCTGTATATAAAGCCTTTGTCTCCCAGCAGCTGTTTCTGGGCTGCTTGACGCCTCTTTCCCAGATGCTGCCTGAGCCCTTTGGCTGGTTGGCACATTTGCCAGTCGCCAGCAGAGGCACCTTGCAAAGGCAAACATTGGCACCGCCTGCCAAAAGACAGCCGAGGCAAAGGTGAGGGGAAGCAGATGCTTTCTGAGCAAGAGTCGGCAACGAACACGGAGGAACAACTGCACTCTGCTCTCCCCTCACCCAGAAAGGCAACTGGCGGGGCAAAACCAAAGATTCGTAGAATCATAGCGTTGGAAGGGCCCTCCCAGGGTCATCTAGTCCAACCCCCTGCAGTGCAGGATTCACAGCTAAAGGATCCCTGGCAGATGGCCCCCAACCTCTGCTTGAAAACAGCCAAAAAGCAGAGGGTGTGTGCATTTGTGTTTGTGATGGTTATAAATATTAACAAAAACACTTGGTGGAATTGCAAAGCATATGAATCAAATAAACCGGATTCAGAAAGTGTGGGCAGATGAGGATTATAGGAAACACTGGGATGTTGGCCTGGATGGGCCATTGGCTCTTCTGGCGTTCTTACGTTCATCATGAGGAGTCTCCGCCCAGGGCAAGTGTGAACTGGGGGGCTCCCTTTTGATACCCCCAGATTCTCCAATGACTGGGAGTTCTGGGCATTAATCCTTCTGTAACCAGAAGGGGAGGGAAATCTGATTAAGGGCCTGCGAAGCCGTTGCGACTGCTGCTAACAGGAAGTTGCCAGAAGAAAAGAGATGATGAATTAAAGGCTTCTTCAAACTTCATTGAACACAAACCTTAATTAAAGGGGACGAGAGATGATTCCTCGCACGCTGGAAGGAGAGGCTGTCAAGGCATGTTCCCCGTGTGTACCGTGGCACTATTACAAGCCCATCTCGGAGGGGGCAGGAAATCAGGGCAATTCACTTGTCTGAGAAATGGCCCCCTCGGGGGCTGCCTGTCAATCTCAGCTAGAGACCCCCTCCCTCCTGGGGCTCCGAAATATTGAAAGGCCAGGCAGAGGAAACAGGGAGCAGTGAAATGGCTGAGACCTCAAATGGCTTTCTTGTGTTTTCTCTTTTTGGTTTCTGGTGACGTTTCTTCATTTATTGATTGCCTGCACAGGATTTCTTGTCCTCCTCCTCTTCCTTTTACTGGAATGTGACCCACGCTGGGAGAACCTGTGATGACAGGTGGGATATGAATCTTACAAGGAAATGGCTTGTTGTGAGTCCTGAAGCAGCCAAGGCATGAGCCGCAAGAGGAGATCCACCAGAAGAGCCCGCTGGATCAGGCCTGCGTCGTCCAGAGCATCAGAGCAGCTCCCTTCTGGGGTTCCAGCCACCGGCCTTCAGAAGCATGGCTGCCTCCTCCTGTGGAGTGCAGAGCATGGCCTTCAAAGCTAGTAGACATTGATAGACCTCTCCTCAAGCCATCCTACCATGGGGGTCTCCACCTTTGCCCCACCTAGGGTCCCAGAGGTTCAACTCAAGACCCCAAGTGGCTTCTTGCCCTCAGAGACCCCCCAGACCTTGATGGGCTTCTTATAGAACTCAGGTACCTCCTTGGTGAAAGGGAAATGTTTACTAGCTAAGCCATGTCCACATGGAGGGTGTCAGGGGTGACCACACGGGTGGCGCTGTGGTCACAACCACTGAGCCTCTTGGGCTTGCTGTTTGGAAGGTTGGCGGTTCCAATCCCCATGACGGAGTGAGCTCCCACTGCTCTGTCCCTGCTCCTGCCAACCTAGCAGTTCGAAAGCATACTGGTGCAAGTAGATAAATAGGCATCTGTGGCGGGAAGGTAAACGGCGTTTCCGTGCACTCTGGTTTCTGTCACACTGTTCTGTTGCACCAGAAGCGGTTCAGTCCTGCTGGCCACAAGATCTGTGGACAAATACCGGCTCCCTTGGCCTGAAAGCGAGATGAGCGCTGCAACCCCATAGTCGCCTTTGACTGGACTTCACCATCCAGGGGTCCTTTACCTTTTACATGGAAGGTGTCAGGGGGGATGTTCTCCTTACTAAGCGCTGTGGGGAAGGGCTCTCTGCACATGCTCTTTGCCTCCATTTGGCATACTGTGGCATGATGGAAAGGGGCTCTTGAGACCTTTGTCCTGTCCCCCACCCTTCTCTCTCCTTCCTCCGTTTGCCTCCCTGGTCCCCCCAGAGTCCGTCTCTCTAGCACCACCTCAGGATCTGTCCTGATGATGCATGTATATAGTTGAGGGGAAAGAGACCCAATTACCGGTTTTACAGAATTGGTTGTTTTTCCTCCAGATTGGAATTTCCGCTCACTCCGTGCCAGCCAATTCATTCTCAGATGTTTCCCCCCGGGGGGGGGGGGGGACACTTGTACCAGAGATTGAAATTTCAGGTTTTGGAAAATGAAAGAAATTGCAGGGGGTGGGGTTTATTTATTTATTTATTATATGCAGAGCCATTCTCAGTGTGAGCCGCAGCAGCGGTGGCAAATCTCCCCCCCCCAAACCCGCGAAGGGCAGGACTTCTGCGGGAGAAACCTGGATGGGGGGGGCTGCTAGTCCCTCCCAGTCCTGCCCTGGCCAGAGTGTCTGTGGCAGCCCACCTCCCTTGCTACATGATTCCTGCGTTGCTGGAGGTTGGGCTAGATGACCGCTTGGGTGCCTTCCAGCTCTACAGTTCTGGCTCTGTGCAATGGCTCCTCTCATGAGAAAAGGAGCGCATGGGCCCACCCGGGAGAGAGCCGGGCCAGGCAGCTCTTGCCCAGTGAGCCTCTGTCCCAAGACAAGCGGCTTCCTGTGCCCGGCCTGCAGGATCCCCCAATGGCCCCCCCAGAAGCCGCGGGAAGGGAACTCCATTTCCTCCTGGGAAGTGTCTTTTCAGAGAGATGAAGAGCTGGCACTCAGCGCTTGCATCCTGCACCCCCAGCCTGCATTATGCACCCCTTGGCCTGCTCCCTCCCTGTCTAAGGCTTTTGTAACAGTTCTTTTCACTTGACTGTTCAGCCGACCAGCATTGCCTGGTGATGCGTCAGCCCTGGGAGGCTCACAGAAGCTGGCAGAGCTCACCTCCTCCCAAGGGGCTCTTCTGCTGGGCCCGGGGGCAGGACAAGGCCAGCTGGTGGGAGATTTAGGAGCCAACCCTAACAATGCATATTCTTGCTAGTTCGCATGAGAAGGGAATATGGCCACAGAGCTGCAGTGCTGATCGACCATAGAAATGTAGTGGGCAGAGAGGGCTCTGTGTGATGTCATTTCCCTCCTCTCCTGGGAGGGAAGAAAGAAATAGTAATTCCCCGCTCCTCCCCTCTTTGACCAGCCATGCGGGAGGATGGAGGGCTGCTTGCTCCAGGTCAGGCAGATGCCTGAGATCGCTTCTGCTGTAAACATAAGTATTTTACCTGCATGGTTTTTACTGCTCCTGTAGCTGAGAACCCATGCAAGACTATGAGTAAGTAAATCACATTATAAACTGACTTACCAGTCTGTTGTCAAATTCTTTTTTTTAAAAAATAATATTTATTAACAGTTTAAAGACTATAAAAGAAGGAAAAAGAATTCAACAAAACAATACAATACAAAAACACTACGTAACACTAACACTAAAACATTGAATTAGCAAAACAAAACAAACACAATTTAAAACACATCCAATAATTTCAGTATCTTATCTTTCATTCACTTGTTTCCATGACCTCCTCGCACCTCCCTTTTTGTATTCCACTTCAATTAACTGTTTCAGCAATTCCTTTCCATCTTCCTCTGTTTTCTGTCCTGTAATTTATCTTAACTTATTCTAGCCTTATTTTTTCCCTTTAATACATTAAAAATCTATTTGTACTTAATTCCTTATAACATTTCTGCTAAAGCCATATAACTTCATTCCAACATTTTTCTAACATTCATTAATTTTACAGTATTTCTGTAAATAATCTTTAAATTTTTTCCAGTCTTCTTCCACCGACTCTTCTCCCTGGTCTCGGATTCTGCCAGTCATTTCCGCCAGTTCCATGTAGTCCATCAACTTCATCTGCCATTCTTCCCGGGTGGGTAAATCTTGTGTCTTCCAATACTTCGCGATGAGTATTCTTGCTGCTGTTGTTGCATACATAAAAAAAGTTCTGCCTTCTTTGGCACCAATTGGCCGACCATGCCCAGGAGAAAGGCCTCTGGTTTCTTCAGGAAGGTATATTTAAATTCCTTTTTCATTTCATTATAAATCATCTCCCAGAATGTCTTAATCCTTGGGCATGTCCACCAAAGGTGAAAGAATGTACCTTCAGTCTCATTACATTTCCAACATTTATTATCAGGTAAATTATAAATTTTTGCAAGCTTGACTGGTGTCATGTACCACCTGTAAATCAATTTCATTAAATTCTCTCTTAGGGCATTACATGCCGTAAATTTCATACCTGTGGTCCATGACTGTTCCCAGTCAGTCATCATAATGTTATGTCCAACATCTTGTGCCCATTTAATCATAGCAGATTTCACCGTTTCATCCTGAGTGTTCCATTTCAACAGCAAGTTATACATTCTTGACGAATTCTTAATTTTGGGATCTAACAATTCTGTTTCCAATTTTGATTTTTCCACCTGGAAACCAACTTTTTTGTCCAAATTGTATGCCTCCATTATTTGGTAATAATGGAGCCAATCTCGCACTCTGTTTTTCAATTTTTCAAAGCTCTGCAGTTTTATTCTGTCTCCATCTTGTTCCAGAATTTCCCAATATTTCGGCCATTTGGCCTCCATACTGAGTTTTTTCTGTGCCTTCGCTTCCATTGGTGACAACCATCTTGGGGTTTTATTTTCTAACAAATCCTTATATCTTATCCGAACATTAAACAGTGCTTTTCTAACAATATGATTTTTGAATGCTTTATGTGCTTTTACCTTATCATACCACAAATATGCATGCCAACCAAATACATTATTGAAACCTTCTAAGTCCAGCACATCAGTGTTTTCAAGAAGCAGCCATTCTTTCAGCCAGCAAAAAGCAGCTGATTCATAGTAAAGTTTAAGGTCTGGCAGGGCAAATCCACCTCTTTCTTTAGCATCAGTTAATATCTTAAATTTTATTCGAGGCTTCTTGCCCTGCCAGACAAATCTGGAAATATATCTCTGCCACTTCTTGAAACAATCCATCTTGTCCAAAATTTGCAATGTTCGAAACAAAAACAACATCCTTGGCAATACATTCATTTTTATCACAGCAATTCGGCCTAGCAATGATAACTTCAAATTTGACCATATTTCTAAGTCCTTTTTCACTTCAATCCAACATTTTTCATAGTTATCCTTAAATAAGTTCACATTCTTGGCAGTCATGTTAACCCCTAAATATTTCACTTTCTTAACCAATGTTAATCCTGTCTCCTCCTGAAACTTTTCTCTCTCATTCACAGTTAGATTTTTCTCTAAGACCTTAGTTTTCATCTTGTTCAAAACTTAAAACCTGCTACCTATCCAAATTCTTGAATCAGTTCCAGTACCCTTTTGGTACTAGATTCTGGCTCCTGTAAAGTCAATACTCAATCATCAGCAAATGCTTTCAGTTTGTACTGTTTAGCTCCCACTTGTATACCTTTAACCAATTGGTCCTTTCTAATCATATTTAGCAGAACCTCCGGGACCGAAATAAAAAGCAATGGAGAGATTGGGCAGCCTTGTCATGTTCCTTTCTCAATCTTAAACTCTTCTGTCACTACATTGTTCACAATTAATTTTGCCTTTTGTTCTGAGTAAATTGCACCTATACCATTTTCAAAACCTTGACCTACCCCCATCCCCTGTAAATTCTTCTTCATAAAACTCCAAGAAATATTATCAAAGGCTATCTCCGCGTCAACAAATATCAGAACTGCTTTAGTATTAATATTCACTTGTAGTTTTTCTAGGATATTAATTATGTTCCTCATATTGTCAGACAAATGTCTGCCCGGGAGAAAGCCTGCTTGATCTTTATGGATTTCTTCTACAAACACATTTTTTAATCTTTTAGCCAAAATGTCTGCAAAAATGTTATAATCCACATTAAGCAGCGATATGGGGCGGTAATTCTTAAGCTGTGTCTTTCCAGTCTCTATTTTCGGTATAAGTGTAATATTGGCTTCCTTCCACGACTCTAGTGCCCTTTTCCCTTCCAATATTTCATTACAGACTTCCTTCAATGGTTGTATTAACCATTCTTTTAAAGATCTGTAATATCTTGAAGTCAAACTTTCCGGTCCTGGAGATTTACCTAATTGCATGTTCTGAATGGCCCCTTCCACTTCCTGATCCGTTATTTTATAATTCAACATTAACTTTTTTTCCTGAGAGATTTTCTGTACTCCATTTATTTTCAAAAATCGATCAATGTCCATTTCTTTCTGCTTCTCCTGTGTATAAAGTTGTTTAAAGTACCTCTGGAAGCACTTTCTAATCTCCACTGGGTTCTGTATATTCTTTCCTTCCACCTCCAAATTCGTAATAGTATTAAGTTTTTGTCTTTTTTTCATTTGCCAGGCCAACAATTTTCCACACTTATTTGCTGATTCAAATGTCTTTTGCCTCATCTGTTTGATCTTCCATTCTATTTCCTGATTCATCAATTTCATATATTGTACTTGGTATACCTTTATCTCTTTCGGGATCTCCTGTGACTTTGGTTTTGCTCTCAGTTTCTTCTTCCTTTATTTTCTCCAGGATTTTATCCTTTTTTTCATTTTGAATTCTCTTCTTGATTGCATTCTGTTGTTTCAAGAATCCTCTCATAACCGCTTTACTAGCGTCCCATATTACTCTTTTTTCCACTGTAGTATTCATATTTATCTCAAAATAATCTCTCAAAGTTTTTTGGGCCTTCTTGGTCACTTCTTCATTCCTAAACAAAGTACAGTGGTGCCTCGCAAGACGAAATTAATTCGTTCCGCAAGTTTTTTCTTCTTGCGAGTTTTTCGTCTTGCGAAGCACGGTTTCCCATAGGAATGCATTGAAAATCAATCAATGCGTTCCTATGGGAAACCGCCTTCAGGCCAGGTCCGGGGACAGTCTGTCCCCCGACCTCTTCTGAAGGCTGGGGGGGGGACAAGGGCTTTTCTTCCCACCCCCAGCATTAAAAAAAACCCCGGGACAGTGGAGGACTTCTCCGCTGTCCGGGGCGATCTTAAAATGCTGGCGGGCGGCAGCGAAGCCTTCGCTGCCGCCCGCCAGCATTTTAAAAAACCCCAGGACCTCTTTTGAAGGCTGGCGGGGGGCGAAAGTCTTTGCTCCCCCCTGCCTGCCTTCCCGGGAGAGTGGAGAAACGCAGCGTGTTTCTCCGCTATCCCGGACAGCTTTTGCCGCTCGCCAACATTTTAAAATCGCCCTGGGACAGCGGAGGACTTCTCCGCTGTCCCGGGGCGATTTAAAAGCCCCCGGGAAGGCAGGCAGAGGGGACAAAGACATTCGCCCCCCGCCAGCCTTCAGAAGAGGTCCTGGACCTCTTCTGAAGGCCAGCGGGGGGGCGAAAGTCTTTGCTCCCCCTCGCCTACCTTCAAAAGCTGTCCGGGATAGCGGGAAGCGCTTCCCTGCTATCCTGGACTGCTTTTAAAATGCTGGCGGTGGGGTGCAAAGCCTTTCGGCCCCCGCCGGACTTCCTGGACCTCTTCTGAAGGCCGGAGGGGGGGAAAGGCTTTGCTCCCCACCGCCAGCATTTAAAAGAGGTCCCCGGAGATTTCCCTATGGGCTTTCTTCTTGCGAAGCAAGCCCATAGGGAAATTCGTCTTGCGAAGCAACTCGCAAACGGAAAACCCTTTCGTCTAGCGGGTTTTCCGTCTTGCGAGGCATTCGTCTTGCGGGGCACCACTGTATCATTCATCCTGTCAAATTCTTTGTTAAGTGAGGTAAAGTAAAAGTAAAAAAAAAAAAGTAAAGGTAAAGGATCCCTGGACTGTCAAGTCCAGCCAATTGCGACTCTGGGGTTGTGGCGCTCATCTCGCATTCAGGCCAAGGGAGCCAGCGTTTGTCCACAGACAGCTTTCTGTGTCATGTGGCCAGCAGGACTAAACCGCTTCTGGCACAACAGGACACTGTGACGGAAACCTGAGCGCATGGAAACACCGTTTACCTTCCTGCTGCAGTGGTACCTGTTTATCTACTTGCACTTTGACGTGCTTTCGAACTGCTAGGTTGGCAGGAGCAGGGACCGAGCAATGATTTGACCCTCCAACTTTCTGATCGGCAAGCCCAAGAGGCTCAGTGGTTTAGACCACTCTGCCACCCACATCTGGTATTAAGTGAGGTAAGAAAAGTTGGGGGGGGGGGAACTAGCTTGCTTTTCAGCTGGACCTATTTAAAAGAAGGCTTCATAGTCTATGTTTTGATTTTGCTGGTAAGGGTGGGACTTTAAACTCGGCGCACACACATGGGTGCCTGGAGGGATAAACTGCAATTAAACTCTCCTACCTATTAAAACCCATCTCACACTTCTGCTGGACCCGGGTGCAGGACTCCAGCTAGCTGCAACCAGTGGCCACTGAGCACAGGGAGGTAGGAAGGGAGGGGAGCAAGCCACCCTTCTCCTCTCATGCAGAATCATCCAATGGCAGAGGTGGAAGGGCACCAAGGGTCATCCAGTCCAACCCGCAGCAATGCAGGAATCACAGCTGGAGAATCCCGGACAGGCGGCCATCCAGCCTCTGCAGCTGCCATCACTTTGTAGAGATCTGAGGGGGGAAATTTTCCATTTCAGTAATTCCCAAACACACCGATAATGGGCAGCTGTGAAAGTTGTGCACAAACCAGTCAATCTTCCAGATAGATGCAAGCCAGGCAAAGTGTCACATAGCAGCTGACGAAATGAAAATGACCAAAGAGGAAAAGGAAGGAGGCTCCCAGAGCCAGCCGAGCAAAGGACCAAAACCACCCAAAGCCTCAGCCTCAGTGTGTTCTTCAGGGGGAAGGTTCTCTCTGTGTTTAAAAGTTGCCCCCAAACCCCTTTGTTGAAATGGGAAGGCTGCTTTGGGATGATCTCTCTCTTTGGCCCTGATCCTTTGGCAGGAGCAGCTCACAGGAGGAGGAAGAGGCAGGACCCAAGCAGCAGGAGCAGCTCCTCTCTCGACTCACTTTGGGATTTCTCCACTCTCAGCAGCTGGAAATGGCAACAGAAGCAGCCAGATTTTCACTCTCCGAAAGCCTCACTGGGCCGACCTTTGTGGTCCGACCCTTTCCCTCCTTGGGGGAAGGGGTATTGGTGGCTACTAGCCGCAATGGCTCCGCCAGTTTGCTGGAAACCACCAGAGCGGAGAAGCTCCTGTGGTCGGATCCTGCTTGCCATTGTGGCCGCTGGTTGCTGATCCTCCATTCCTTGGCCTCAAAGGATTCTGGGCTGTATATTCTGTGCCTTTTGAAGGAGTGTTGTTAATCCTCCCTCCCCCCCCCCCCCAGAGATCTGTTCACTTGTCAATGAGGGGGGAGCACGAGGGAGGGGGCTTCTTTAAGTGAAGGGTATTAATATGTTTTTATGCGATTCTCTTTCTAAGCACAGATTAGTGGGTTTATCAGCATATAATTCTCTCTCTGCTGGATAAGCCTCGTGCAGAAAGGTTGCTCATGAAGCAATTAGCGCAGCTTAATTTGATGGTGTATTTGAGAAAGGGAAACAATAGATAAACGCAGAAAGAGGAAAAGAACTTGTGCAAAAGTTTTTTTAAAAAAGGTGTTTCAAAGGCCTGGTTGGAGCAGCTGCTTTGCTGCCACCTGCTTAGTGTGACAGAGTTTGTAAGTCAGAAAATGGCCATGGAAGTGGAGAATTGTAGAGTTGGAAGGGACCCCAAGGGTCATCTAGTCCAACCCCCTGCAATGCAGGAATCTCAGCTAAAGACACCATCCAACTTCTGTTTCAGAACCTCCAAGGAGTCTGTGTCAGCTTTATTCCCCCTCCCAGCATTTTCAGGTCTGTTACTTGCTAGAGTTCCCAACATTAAAAGTTGTGAGCATTTCAGTGTATTACTGGATGTTCAGATCAGTGCGTCCCTTTGACACATTTCTTATGCCCTTTTCTCCCCTCCTCCCCACTCAATATGGCGGCACTTCCTGTTTTTATGAAAACAAGATCCGGGCCACTTAAACGCCCCTAAGAAAGTTGTGGGTGGGTGAGAGGAGGGAGAGGGGTGCCAAGGGGTCCCTGGAGCTCATAGGAGTCAACTCCTAGGGGATGAGGTCCCTTTGCCCTCCCATAAAATATTTGAGGAGGTTGCCCCTCCAAATTGATGGGCGTTGCCATTCACATGGTGTGTGTGCCAGGTGATCAATTAGGCAGGGTGGGGCTTACCTGCCCTCCCCCCATATTTTATTCAAGTTGACACCATTGCAGGCCAAAGAACCACATCCATGTTTTTAAACAGAGGCCGAATGGCCACCTCAGGGAATCATTAGCTGAGATTCCTGCATTCCAGGGGTTGGACTGGATGACCCAGTGGGTTCCCTCCCAGCTCTACAACTCTATGAGTGTATGATTCTCATAGGCAGGCATCAATCACAGATATGGCTGCCACAACTGAGCCCTGCCTCCTCCTCCTCCTCTCAAAATCTCACGGCCCATGCGGTGAACAAGACCTCTTCCTGCAGCACCTCCCTGCGTGTGGAATTGCCTTGGCTAATGGTAGCATTTCTCTGCCAGCGCAGGCCTGTGTGGAGCAGCCAAGGCTTCCGCTGAGAAAACCGTCTCCAGCATCAAAAGGCAGTTACGGGGGACGTGAGCAGATTGACTCTCCGGCTCTCGCATTTGGAAGCGGAGGAGCAAAGCGGAGCTCATTCGAGAGCATCTGCTCCCTCACAGCTGGAAGGAAAACAGGGCACGGGGAGGAGGAGCCGCTTCAGGGCTGCCGTTTGAAAGAGGGGCTCTCCGGAGAAGGAGAGAGAAAAGTCAGGGCTGGGGGAGAAGGAAGGGGCTGAGGAAGAGAGTGTGTTGGCTGGGATTCCTTTGAAGGTCTGATGATGATGATGATAATGATGGTGATGATGATACCAGTTGCTGGAAGATAGGAATTGAGAGTTTTGCTTCTGCTGCACTCAGGTCCTGCTTGCAAGATTCCCATAATGGGCATCTGGTCAGCCACTATAAGAACAGGATTCTGGACTACATGGGCTCCCTTTGGTCTGACCCACAGCCAGGCTCTCCTAACACTCTAACATCAACTTTGTTGGACTGGTCATGTTTTGCGGATGCCTGATTATTGTCTTCCAAAGCAACTAAAGGTAAAGGTAAAGGTACCCCTGCCCGTACGGGCCAGTCTTGACAGACTCTGGGGTTGTGCGCCCATCTCACTCAAGAGGCCAGGGGCCAGCGCTGTCCGGAGACACTTCCGGGTCACGTGGCCAGCGTGACATCGCTGCTCTGGCGAGCCAGAGCTGCACACGGAAACGCCGTTTACCTTCCCGCTAGTAAGCGGTCCCTATTTATCTACTTGCACCCGGAGGTGCTTTCGAACTGCTAGGTTGGCAGGCGCTGGGACCGAGCAGCGGGAGCGCACCCCGCCGCAGGGATTCGAACCGCCGACCTTTCGATCGGCAAGTCCTAGGCGCTGAGGCTTTAACCCACAGCGCCACCTGCGTCCCCCAAAGCAACTACTCTATTAAAAATGGAAAGCGTAATGCTGGTGGTCAACAAAGGAGATTCAAAGACTCTCTCAAGGCAAATCTAAAAAAGTGTAGCATAAACACCGACAATTGGGAAAAACTGGTCTGCCAGTGCTCCAGTTGGAGAACAGCCTTGACCAAAGGTGTCATGGGCTTTCAAGACACTCAGGCTCAGAACGAAAGGGAGAAATGTGCTAAGAGGAAGGCACGCTTGGCAAACCCTCACCGTGATCAACTCCTGCCTGGAAACCGATGTCCCCACTGTGGAAGGACGTGTGGATCCAGAATTGGCCTCTACAGTCACTTACAGACTCAATGTTAAAACCATATTCATGGAAGACCATCTTACTTGGCTACGAGGGATCGCCAAAGAAGAAGAAGAAGAAGAAAGAAGTTTAAATTCCTCCAAGGAAGGAGAGTCCACCACCTTCCATGGGAGTCCACCCTCAAATAGCTCTTGTCACCAGAAAATTCTTCCTAAGGTTCAGTGGCGTAGCGTGGGTTATCAGCACCCGGGGCAAGGCAAGTAATTTGCGCCCCCTAACCCATGGATTTGCGCCCCCTAACCCATGGATTTCCCTAACCCCCAGATGTTGCGCCCGGTGCGGCCGGCCCCCCCTGCACCCCCCACGCTACACCACTGCTAAGGTTTAGTCCTGTTATGAGAATTATAAGGTCTAAGATGTAAAATAAATGTACCAGGCAAACACATACACAAACAAACAAACAAACAAACAAACAAACAAACAAACAAACCGCATGTCTGAAACAGTACAGGAAAAAGTCCTGAAACCATTTTGTCTCTCTCAAATTGACTTTAAATGTTTCTCTGCAAGGACAAAGGAAATGGGAAAACCTCCCCATTGTCTCTGTGCTCACAAATCCTGTCTTAAGGGCCTATCTGTGTATGAATAGGGTGAGCCTGTGACCTGGATTCAGGAACTGAGTATTTACCATCACAAAGGAATCACCAGACTGCCCAAATAATGTAATCAGTGATCATTCTCAGGTAACCTGGCAGACAGGTTTTCTGCTGTAGACCGCCTCTTCTGTGATATATTTCTGCTATAGACCGCCTTCTTCTGTGATGCATGTATGATGTATGGGGGGTGGTGGTCTTGAGCTAGAGGGTGGCAATTTCAAAAGTCTCTATAAGATCTTGCACACCAGTGTTCTGGGTCCCTCTTCCCTCCTGCATGTGGGGAGTGAGGACCCTGTTGCAACAGATCAATAAAGATCAGGCTTGCTAGCTGCTTTGCTTCTCAATATTCTCTGGTTGGCCTCTGTTATTTTCTCCTACCGATAGAGAACCCACTTAAGGACTATATATGGGCTCTTGGGTACCCCATAAAGGACAGGGAGCAGGTTTTTTCTTCTTCTTATAACAGTCTAAATCTCATTTCCTGTCATTTGAATCCATCAGTTCAGGTCAGAGCTCTGGAGCAGCAGAAAATAAGCTTGCTCCATCTCCCACGTGGCAGCCCTTTGGGTATCTGAAGACGGCCATTGTGTCACCTCCCAGTCTTCTCTCCAGGTGAAACACCCCCAACTCCCTCAAGTGTTCCCCGTAAGAAGTGGGGCAGAGTTCCTGCTCTTGTGCTCAGGTCCTGCTTGCAGACTTCCCAAAATGGGCATGCTGGATCCCATGGACTTCTTTATGCCTATTAATATTTATGCTAAATCTAGAAAGTGAATTGGTTATACAATGGCTACTTCCTCCTCCTCCTCCTCCTCCTCCTCCTCCTCTTATCCACAATGGGCTCTTCTTGCTCTGCTGTTTTCCTGTTCCAGGAAACGGAGAGTTAAAATGCTTTTTGAAGCGCAAACCAAATGTTAAATGAAGGCCTATGAATCTCCAATATATGTTTTTCTGTGCTTCTTCTCCACTAAATACCCAAATAAACAATAACACATATTAATACACATAGAATACAAGAACACAAAAATGTCAGGCGTGCAGTTTCTTAAAATTACCCACCCCAGATCTCTTACAAGGCCTCTGGGAAGAAAGAATAGATCTGGTCCCACAAAGCAGCCCCTCCAAGAGCCTCTTTGCTCCCCTGACTGCTTTTGACCAGGATCAGGGGCTCCCCAGACCCAGATGGCCAGAGGAAGGGCTGGAAAGGACAAGAGATGGAGGACATTGTTTTTTTAAAAAACAACAAAAAATCACTATGTAAAAAGACCTTCTGGGCAGGCAGGTAAGAAGGATCCAGAGTTCATGGCTCTGCAAATAATGGGCAGATAAAATTTTATGTATTCTGTATTCTGTTCTTTATAGTTTATCAGCTGCTTCGAGAGCACTGCTGCCATCATCGTTATTTTTTCATTAATGAAATAAATTTCAATAAGGAAAACAGCAGCAGCAAAACACAGAGGGCTTGTCAGACATCAAAGGCAGAGTTACAGGCTCATTTTGAGATAAGGAGGCCTCTGGATCCCCACACTGAGCCGGCGTCTCCCAAGAGTCACTGCCTCTGCCGGGTGTCCTTCCCAAGGTGTCTAATCATTAATTAAATGATTGGTTTAAAATATGCATCCTATAGCCCACCCTTTTTCTGAAGAACTCAGAGCCAGAAACAGTAACAGACATTTTGGAGGATACCATAAGACCATAAATGCGGAATAAAGTCCACACTTCAAACCACCATAAAACTGCAGAACATTTCCAAGTCCCAACTTCAAAAAACCTGAGGAAATCGCCATGCTTTAAACTGGCGCCTAAATGGGAAGAGGTTGGTGCCAGCCAAATTTCAGAGGATTGGGAGCCTCACAACTGAGGCATCACCCCTGAGAAGGCCCTGCCTGGTGTCAACATGTAGCTCCTGGTAGCAGAATGATTCAGAGGATCTTCTTGGCAGATCTTAATTCTCAGGCATGGAGAGATCTGCAAGCCTTTAGACCCCAGGTCATCCAGGGCTTCACAAATCATCAATGAAATCTTGAATCAGAAATGTATTGACAGTGAGGAATGTTTGAGGGAGCTGGGTATGTTTAGCCTGCAGAGGAGAAGACTCAAAGTTCATGCACACTTTTGCTGTCACATGGAAGAGTCACCAAGCTTATTTTCTCCTGTTTTCTGGGGGGGAGGGGGAGGAGCTGGAGCCGTGGCTTCAAGTTCCAAGAAGGGAGATTCTGACTCAACACCAGGAAGGATTTTCTGACACCAAGAGCTGTTTGATGGCGGAATGGGCTTCCTTGGGAGGTGGTGGACTTCCCTTCCTTGGAGGTTTTTCAGTAGAGGTTGGATGACCATCAGTCAGGGATTCTTTAGTTATGTATTACAGAAGTTGGACTAGATGAGCCTTGGGGTTCCTTTCCAGTTCTATGAGTCTTTGCTGGACCCCAGAAATGGAGGAAATGGAGGCAGACTCTCCTTCCAGCTTCCTCAACACCACTTTCTATTTCATTACCTTACCTTAAGATAAAATCAACTCAGTGGTTGGCTAGTGCTCTGTGATTGACATTCTATTCAAGGTTTCTTGAGCTACATCTTGCTGAAGGAGCTTGGCAAGACCCAGAGCCCACCTTGTCTGCAGGAGCCATTTCCTTCCGCCTTCCCCCTATGTCTGCCATCTTCCTTCCCCTCAGTGGAAAAACTGAGCCAGTTGCTGCCGGCTGCAGAATGAGCCGGGGGACCTCAGGCACTGCAGGGCTCTCCTGCTTCTTGGGAAATGAAGGAGAAATCCCTTCTTCTCTAGGTGAGGGATACATCACCACCTGTTGGCTCCTTGTCTGGGACCTTGCAGCCATGGAGCTCAGGGTGCCAGCCCCCACCTCCACTGCAAATGCACTGTGTGGCCTCAGGTATGCCTCTCTGCCTCAGTTCTGTGGGAATGTTCTGGGGTGCAGGAGAGGATATATTGACTAATTATATCCTTATCCAACTTGTGCTAATAAGTTCCCAAAATATCAGCAGAGTTTATAGACATTCCCCTTTAAGTTCGCAACGGTAACGTGTGCACAGGTTCGCTAGAACCTCTATAATAATTACTCTGGTAATTTCCCCTTTTGTTCCCTCTTAAAATACAAGACACGACACAGTCTTCATAAAAGTATAAAAGAGTTTACTCACGTTCTGTTCACAATGTGATCCCAGAAGGCACACAGCTTAAAAAGGTAAAATACATTTAGAATCTATCTTATAGGAAGATAGTATACTGTCCTCTCTTGGCTGAGAGCCAAGAGAGCATCCTTAGATGCTTCCTCATCGAAGGAAGATGGCAGAGAGAGATGGCAGAGAGAGAGATGGCTGCCTGCCCTGTGCTTTTATCATTTACCTGCACAGGTGAGGCCACACCCACCTCTGGTCACATGCGGAGGAAGTCCGTCCCCAGGAAGTTTACCTGCTTGCTGGACAGACATCCCTCCCCATGTTCTAACATGTACACTCTAGGAATGTTGTCATTGACTGCTCCTGTGTTTACATCCCACAAGTTCCCCCTCTGCAAAGCAGTAGATGTCATTGTGACAATAGAAGAGAACTTTTGATGAGGAAATAGAGATGGTAATTGCATTCTGTCTCCATGAAGGGTCATTGTAGCTCAGCGGCTGAACAGCTTCTTGGCATTTAGAAGGTCCAAGGGTTGATTCCAACATCTCCAGAAAGGTCTGGGAGAGACTCCTGCCCTGAAACCCTGGACAGTTGTTGCCTGCTAGTCTAGACAACTCTAACCCTGCTCTGGAAAGGTTTCTGAGACCAGCACTCTGATCCGCCCTTGAAGGGCTGTTGCGTGGAAGATGGAGCCAGCTTGTTTCCTGCTGCTGCTCCAGAGAGGAGGACCCGAATCCATGGCTTCAAATGATAAGAAAGGAGGTTCTGTTTAAACATTAGGAAGAACTTTCTGATGGTAAGAGCTATTCAATGCTGGAAGAGACTCCTTCAGAAGGTGCTGGATTCTGATTCTATAGCAGGTAGTATCTAGAACTGCTAAATGGAACTTCCATGTAGAGTAGCAGTATATCTGTGTGGCTTCTCCTGTTTCCAGGCCCTGCTTGTGGCCTTTGCAAAGGCCTCTGGCTGGCTGGCTCTTGCTGCTGGGAGCAGCTCTGGTGGGCCTTCATGGTGGTGTAAAGGGCCTGGTGCATCTTTGCCCTGATCTAGCTGAGCAGTCTCTTCTCTGCGGAGAAGCTGGTTGTGGTGGTAGCTGAGGAGACTGAAGATGAGGAAGAGCTCCCTGATGGCAAGAGCTGTTCAACAGCGGATGACCTTGGAAGGTGGTGGACTCTTGTTCCATGGAGTGTTTGGAAGGCCACCTGCCAGGGATTCTTTAGCATTGCAAGGGGGTTGGGGTCCCTTCCAACCTGCCAATTCTATGACTGGAGGGTCCTAGAAGGAAGCTTTTTCCAGCACCCCCTTCTCTGGCTATGGGAAGTGTAAGAAGCATCTTATTTTCATCTTCTTTAAAATCACCCCACCCAAGGTGACTGTTTTATTCTCATACCTCCAGTCAAGTGAGTGCACTTTGACAATTCATAAAAAAACCTGAAGCATCAGAAAAGGCTGCCTTTTAAATTTCTCCATCGTTCCCCAAGAAGCTCTCCCTTTCAGCCTTCACATGACCACTCGTGGAGGAAGAGGGGACAGGGGGAGCGCATCGCCCCTGGCACCACGATCCCGGTGGGATGCCATTGCGGCGCACCATGCCCCTGCAGGCGATGTACCACACCCTCGGGATGCGTGCCAGCCAGACCCCCACCCGCTCCCCACCCCCAATGCCGGAGCATGAAGCTCTGCCACTGCACATGACCAGGTAAAGGTAAAGGACCCCTGGACGGTTAAGTCCAGTCAATGGCGACTACGGGGCTGTGGTGCTCATCTCGCTTTTCAAGGCCGAGGGAGCTGGCATTTGTCCACAGACAGCTTTCTGGGTCATGTGGCCAGCAGGACTAAACTTTCTGGTGCAACGGGACACCACAACAGAAGCCAGAGTGCACGGAAACACTGTTTACCTTCCCGCCACAGTGGCCCCTATTTATCTACTTGCACTGGCGTGCTTTCAAACTGCTAGGTTGGCGGGAGCAGAGACCAAACAACAGGAGCTCACCCCGCCATGGGGATTCAAACCTTCTGATTGGCAAGCCCAAGAGGCTCAGTGGCCACTAGCCCTGTGTACATGACCCAACAACAGATTCACAAATGGAATTTAGTGTGAACCTTTGGAATGTCAGGCCTTCCGGATCTCACAAAATTCGTTCCAACCTTGATGGTGTGGGTGTTTGTAGGGAGCACTTTATCCAGCTTATGGGACCCAAACGGCCTTTTAAAATTTAGCCTCTGTGCTCTTAAGACTAACCAAACCTGTGTTTCACCATTAAACGATGTCATTTTATTCACTGTGCTTGAGGTCGTATTATAGAAACCAGAAATACAGGAGGCATTTTATTGCTCCTGTTTTAGCTGCGTAAACAAACACATAAACTGTGATTTCAGCTTTTACCTGGCCAAGTATTTCCTTTGGCAGAATGCTAGAACTGGAGCAGCTTCTGGCATCAATTTCCCTGGGAAATAATAATAATTTTTTAAAAAAATATATTTGTTGTTGTTTAGTTGTTTAGTCGTGTCCGCCTCTTTGTGACCCCCTGGACCAGAGCACGCCAGGCCCTCCTGTCTTCCACTGCCTCCCGCAGTTTAGTCAAACTCATGCTGGTAGCTTTGAGAACACTGCCCAACCATCTCGTCCTCCGTCATCCCCTTCTCCTTGTGCCCTCCATCTTTCCCTACATCCAAGGCAGCTTACAGATAAAAACAAGAACTAACTGCTAAAAACATTTTTAAAATCATTAAAATAAAATTAAACATTGATAGAATTTAAAACTATATACATATATAAAATCTGTTTAAAATGTGTTTATAATTACAATAAAAGCAGCAGGGCACTAGCCCTTTCATTAAAAGCAGTCATTTCCCAAAAGCCTCTTGGAACAAGGACAGCAAGGAGCCAGTCCCAAAGTTGTTTGGGAGCAGCCACCACAGAGAAGAGCCTCTCTCACGTCCCCTCCAAACTTCCTTGTGAGGTTGGTAGGACTGAGAGAAGGGCCAAGCCAGAGATCTCAGAGCACAGCTGGGTTCCTATGATGAAACAGGACCTTTTGCTTGGACCTAAGCCATATAGGGCTTTATAGGCCATAACCAGCCCTTTGAATTCTGCCTGGAAAGAGACCAATAGTCAGCAGAGCTGCCCTCAGTCTCTGGCATCTGGGAATGACTTGGGACGTTGGCTCAGTCTTTCTGAAATACACCTTCCCCCCTGGAAGGGCTCTGTGGCTTAAAGTGACTCATATCCAATTCCAGTGGCCAACCAGATGCCTGGGGAAAACCTGCAAGGAGGTTTTGATCACAAGAGCAACTCTCCCCTCTTGTGGTTTCCAGCAACTGAGAAGCATTGCTGCCTCGGACTGTGGAGGCAGAGCAGCAACATTGTGGCTGATGACGATGACAATTTATTACTTGCACCCCACTCAACGGGCTGGGTTGCCCCAGCCACTCTGGGCAGAAGCCCTCGATAGCCCTCTCTTCTTCGATGATTTTTTTCTAATCCTCTTTTTAAGCCATCCCAGTTGGAGGCAATAATTGTCACCTGTGGCAGTGAGTTCTGTCGTTTAACTGAAGAGCCCTTTCTTTTATATGTCCTAAATCTTCCAACGCTCAGCTTCCTGGGATGTCCATTAGTTCCAGTGTTGGGCAAGACAAGTGGGAGAAAAACTTTTCTGCACCCCCTTTCTCCATGTGGGGCATCATTTTACAAGTTTCTGTCATGTCACCTGCTTGTGGAGCTGCGAAGCCCAGTGCCAGCCCCAGTCAGGGACTGGAGGGGAGCCCTGTGCCACTGCCCAGACTCACCTGAAATGCAGCCCTGATCTAGCCAGGAGCTGACCCGGGTCCTGATCCCCCTCCTTGCTAATTCTGGCAGCACCCTGATAGCTTCCTCTCCTTTCATTCACATTCTTAATCTATGTTTTTTAATTACATAGCATTATTAATTGCATTTGTCTGCCAGCTGCTCCAGGACGATGAGTCACTCGGCGCTGATGAATTGTTTGCCACATCCAGCAAAGGGCCGTGCAGCTTCTTACAGCCATCTGAGGAGCCCGGCTTCAGATCTCGATACGCCGTATCAATCGTGACATGTGGCTGCTGCGAGCGGGGCTGGCAATTAGCAGGAAGGCTCAGAACAACAAATGCGCAGGTCTCCGCTCCTCAAGCAGCAGCGGCAGCTGGAGTCTTGCTCAGATTAGCAGGAGGGTGCTCCAAATATTTAGCACTTTCCAGCTACAAAGTAAAGAACAAGACGTAATTGCAGGAGGAAAAGAAGCCTCTCCCTCAACCGCTCTGCCTTTGCTTCTGCAAAAGTGAGCTCAGCCCACTTGCGGAATCTTTGTCGACAGAAGCTGCAAACTTTCAGCCAGGGAAATCTCACAGAAATCGGAAGATCAGACCCAGGCATGGACCCTGCAGCAGGAAGAGCTGTTTGATTCTGGAAGGTGATGGACTCTCCTTCCAGGGAGGCTTTTAAGCAGAGGTTGGAGGGCCCTCTGTCCTGGATGCTCCAGCTGAGATTCCTGCTTTGCAGGGGGTTGGACTGGATGGTCCCTGGAGGTCCCTTCCGACTCTACAATTCATAGACTCAGAGAATCATATTCTACAACTCTCTTATTTTTGTTCACGCCAAACACCCCATTTCCCCCGTTTATCCTCATGGGATTTGCCCTCTAGGCACTTGAAAGCATCCATGTCCTGTAGGAGGCTGTATGATAATCCCGACTTCGAAAGAGAAAGAGTTCTATTTGAGCACAAGTGCCGCCACCTCTGATTCCCTCCCCCGTTTTACTGAGCATTGATGTGCAGTTCCAGGCTGAAAACAGACAAGCCTGGTGTTCTTCCTTCCCCCAGATTTTCCTGCCCCCTAAAGCTTCTCAGGTTGGGATGTTTGGATAAAGGCTCCGAGGAGGAGATTCATGACGGTCACTTCACCAGCAGTGCAACGTCAACAAGCGAGGGAGATGGAGAGAAATTTATCCCAGGGATGTTGCGGCCCCCAGAACAATTTTGCAGAGGCATAGTGGAGCATCCCTCTTTAGAAATATATATGGCAGCAGTTAAACTCTTAAATTCAATTATTGTATGCATATTAGCCATCCTGAGCAATAAAGGAAAGAAGAACCCGTCCAGACAAAGTGATTTACAGTAAGGGGTTGGCTGTGACCAGGACACTCACAATATTCCCAAGCCATAATGCCGCATAAATCACCCTTTGCAAGCCTTTGCTTCCAGCTTTTCATGAGTATTTATTATTTCATCTACATATAAAGTGCCCATCTCACAACAATATCTGGAGCTTAGTTGTTTCCATAAATAAAAGGGGAAAGCAGAGTGCCCAAAGGGACCAGGAGAAAAAGGAGGTGGGGAGAAGCTCCTTACTGCCTGCAAGATGGTTCCATAGAATCAGGATTGTAGAGTTGGAAGGGACCCCAGGGATCATCTAGTCCAACCCCCTGAAATGCAGGAGTAACAACTCAAGCGTCTCTGACATTTCTGCAAGAGTGATCCAGGAAACTCACAGAGGAAGCTGGAGTTCCCAGAGATCTCTTGACCGCAGGACAAGGACCAAAGAAGGTGGCAGGACTTTCCTTTGAGGTTCTCTGTTGCACAGAGGCATCTCCAATCATGACCCAGTGGAATCGGAAGCCGCACAGTTATTTCACCCAGCCTGGCCACCTGCATCTGTGCCACAAGCAACGTTTCATCTCAGATGAGGGGTGTGGAAGCCAAGTCTGATGAGGAGTGGTTGAGGGAGGTTGGTGGGTTTAGCCTGGAGAAGAGGAGACTGAGAGGAGATAGGAGAGCCATCTTCAAATATTTGAAGGTCTATCACATGTTGGAAGGAACAAACTTGTTTTCTCCTGCTCTGGAGGGTAGGACTTGAACCAATGGCTTCAAGTTGCCAGAAAGGAGATTCTGACTAAACATCAGGAAGAACTTTCTGAGAGCAAGACTTGTTCAACAGTGGAATGGACTCTCTCAGAAGGTGAAGGACGCTCCTCCACTGGAGATTTTCAAACAGAGGATGGATGTCCATCTCTTGGGGATCCTTGAGCAGCCATTCCTGAATTGCAAGTGGTTGGACTAGATGATCCTTGGGGTCCCTCCCAACTCTATGATTCTAAGAAGACTCACAGGCCAACCCAAGAGGGGCCTGGCTCTCTTGTGACCCTTGTGGCTTGCAGACCACTCGCTGAGTCAGCTGCACCTCATGCAGGGCTTTGCGAGCTGAGGCTCCTCTCTGTGAGTGGGGATGTGGCCAATGGGGGCAGGAGACAGCCAAGGAAGAGGAGGGACCCTCTGGAGTAGCCTCCTGGGAAGTCCTCACTCTACAATTATATGATGCTGGAATGTGGTGGCCTCTCCTTCCATGAAGGTTTTCAAACAGAGGTTGAGTTACAGATAGGTAGCCGTGTTGGTCTGCCATAGTCAAAACAAAAAAAATTCCTTCCAGTAGCACCTTAAAGACCAACTAAGTTAGTTATACCAAGAACTAACTTAGTTGGTCTTTAAGGTGCTAGTGGAAGGAATTTTTTTTGTTTAAACAGAGGTTGGACGGCCATCTGTCAGGGATCCTTTAGCCGTGATTCCTGCATCACAGCGGCTTGGACTACACGACCCTTAGGGCCCTTTCTAACTCTATCGTTCTATGATTTTGTGAATTTCAAGGGAGCTCCAGAGACTTTTGCTACAACTTGCCACATTTTGCAGGCAGGTGTCACATAATGGCCTGTAAAAAGAGCACCCCACAAAGTGTCTCCCCAAGTATAAGGAGGTGGTCTGTCCTTGAGAAAGTCTTCTTTGGCCTTCAGAACCATCTGGGGAACCCTGTGCAAAGTGATGGCAGGCCCTCATTCTCAGACAGACTCCTTCTTCTCCTCCTTTCAAGTTCTTTCCAAATGGAACAGAAGAATTCCTGAAGGTAACTCAGGACATGAGATCTCTCTCTCTCTCTCTCTCTCTCTCTCTCTCTCTCTCTCTCTCTCTCTCTCTTTCTATAGCTAACTATTGTATATCCCAACCTTCCTTCCCAAGGATGCCAGGGCAGTAAACAATGTGATAAAACAATGAAGGCATCTTTAAAAAGGTCTTCTGCAGGCACCAAAAAGTCAAGAGAGATGGCAGAGTCCCAGAGTGTGGATCATTGCAGGAAGCCACCGGATGGTGTCCTTCTTTCTCAAAGCTGTATTTTGGGGGCCACCCACTTTAGCCACTGGATTCAAAACTTTTGAGTTGTGTTTAAATGTTTGTGACCTACATTGTGCAGAGTCAGGCATTATCTCCTTAGACAAAGAGTGACATTTATTTTTGTAAAATGCTCAATAGATCCATTTCCCTAATCCTGATTTGTGGAAAGCGACAATGATTTAAGTCGATGGTACATTAGGAGATAAATGCTAGGCTTTATTTTGCACAGATGGGCAGTTGCTACTTAGCAGCCCTTTCTTTTTTTAAAGGGAAAAATGGCTAATTACTTGATATTTTGCATTTTACAGATAAAGTTCCTTGTTCCTTGTGCCACCAAAAGGATTTCGGAAGATTAATTAGCTCCTTGTTAATAAATAATTAAACATTTTATCTGCTCATTGCCCCAAAGCAAATGTAAATGTGATTTTCCTAATTTGATGTCCTGCAAACGGCAGCGCCTGGAGGATTCTTTGAGGAGCTCCTGATCTATTGGCAGCCTCTTTTGCTTGTCTCCTGCTTCCTCTTAATTGTTGCTCCCCATAATCCAGTTACACGAATGATTACAGGCTTCAGCAGACACAACAATGCGCTTTGCCTCTGCGGCATCAGGAGCCCAGGCTTCCTCCCAGGGGAGTTGTTAGACGTGTCCCTGGAGGAGCATCTGGGAGCAGAAGTCCTGCTCCTCTTCTTAGCCCATCAGGGGAAGGGCAATAAGCAGTGCTGGGTTTTGGCCCAAGGGAGACACATTTGGGGCGAGATAAAAACTCCCAGCACCAGGAAAGGGGGAGAATCTCTTTCATTATTGGACAATCTCTCTCAGCTCCATTTAAGACCCTAAGAAGAGTCTGCTGGATCAGACCAACAGCATCCTCTTCTGACCATGGCCACTCAGATCCTGTTATGGTCTGGGGTGGGTTTTAATGGATAGGAGAGAATATATTAACGGCAATTTCAAAACCCCATTCTTGGCAGCAAAATCAAAAGCACAGGAATTGTGTGAAAGAGTGAAAAACTTTTCTCCAGGCGATGCATCATTTCATAAACTTCTATAACACACCAGTCCCCACTGGGAAAGGGTCAATGGGCACAAACCTGGCATCACAACCCTGTAGGGGAGCTTTGCACCCAAGCAGGCCACTTTGCTCCTGAGCAGAATCTGGCCATTGAAAGAGAGGCTCCAGCAGGAAACCACTGGGTTAAAATGCACCAAGAAGTTTGATTCTGTTCATTTGGGTCTGGATGAGGACAATGGTGTCCTACCCCACTACAGATGTTAAGTAACTCAGCTTGACCTTGTTGTCTGAACTAGGAATTCACAGTCAAGCCCATCACTTTCCACACTGAACCAGAAACCAGGGGCATGATTCCTCTCCTGGCTTAAGAGGTGGGGAAAGGAGGCTTCCTGCCCAGTTAGGAGGCGAAGGATCACTTTCTGGTTATGCCATTTCAGGGGCATATATAAAGGCTGAGACATCTTCCCCAACATAAAGCAGAGAAGACAGATGGGTCTGTGATGTGTTTAAATCCCTGTAAATCACGGGAAACGAGCTTTCCCCATCGACACTCTTTATTTTTTGCTGAGAGCCTTTTGCTGAACTCAGACACTTTGGAGACAGATGCCTGAGAAGCAGTGGGAGATCATTCTTCCATGGCTTCTCCTTGGGGGCTGAAGCTGCGTGGGAGGAGAGGGACAGACCCCCCCCAAGTAATCTGCTTAGTTCAGAAGCAGAATCCATACCCCACGGAAGAGTCTGCTTGAGGAAGGAGCAGTGGCAGTCCTCCATTTTGGGGGCTTGAACTGTCCTGGGGGCCCCTTCACGACCAGCAGTGAGGTCTGGAAAACTACTGTTGTCTTCTTCAGTAGGGATATCACCACACCTTTACAACATCTGCGCAACTGACTTTCAAACTTAGAGATTGTTAAAATATATACAACAAAAAATTAATCCATTTGACTCAAATCAATGCGACTCTGATTGGGTCCAGTAGACCCCAATATTTTAAGTAACGTGGACTAACGTCACTTCTGGGGGCCCTCTGAGATTAGGGGCCCTGGAGCTGGAGCATCCTTAGTTTCCTAGTAGATCTGCCTCTGGGAAGAGGAGGGGTGGACTATCTGGGAGGCCACCTGGGACTGTGTCCATAGGCGCCGACTCCATGGGGCCTGAGGGGGCCCGAGCCCCCTCAAAAATTCGTTTGGGGGGGCTCTGCCCCCCCAATAATTTAAGAAAATTATTACCGTAAATTTCGCTCTATAACACACAGGCAAAAATAAGATCGGGCGGGCGGGCGGAGGGAAGGCAGAAGCTGCTGCTTTCCTGCATTCTGCCTCAGGGTCTTACTGCCCACCCGCTTCTGTTGCTGCGTTTGCTCAAACTCAGCAAAGAGCAGGGAATCCCCTGCCCTCCTGGCAAGCAGAGGGTTAAGGAAAGGATCGAGTCCTTCCTTCTAATTCTTTCCTAGTCACACTGCGTACAGGCTCCAGCCCACCACCTCCTCCTCCTCTCCGTGTTCTAGGGATGCAGGTGGGAGAGAGAGAGAGAGGGCTGGCTTGGGGGGGGGGGGACTTTTGCCTTCCTTTCCTCCCCCCACCCCGTTAAACTCCTCCCCTGCATTCTTAGCCAGCTGCTTCTCCGCACACCCCTCTTGTGCTTCTTGTCCCTTCTGTGTTTTTCCTTCCCTCCCCATTTAAAACGTGGTGACAAAGCATGGATCCACATGGATCCTCAGGATTTTTGCATTGGGTCACCCCAAATTCACCATCAGATCACATAGCATGTTCATGGCTACATCTTGCACCAAAAAGATCACGCACCCACTGTTGCCTAGGGTCACAGTGGTGCAAAAACGTGGTTACAAAGCACGGATCCACATGGATCCTCAGGATTTTTGCATTGGGTCACCCCAAATTCACCATCAGATCACATAGCATGTCCATGGCTACATCTTGCACCAAAAGAATCACGCACCCACTGTTGCCTAGGGTTAGTAAAAGGTAAAGGTAAAGGTACCCCTGCCCGTGCGGGCCAGTCTTGACAGACTCTGGGGTTGGTGCGCCCATCTCACTCAAGAGGCCGGGGGCCAGCGCTGTCCGGAGACACTTCCAGGTCACGTGGCCAGTGTGACGAAGCTGCAACTGGTGAGCCAGCGCAGCACACGGAAACGCCGTTTACCTTTCCGCTGGTAAGCGGTCCCTATTTATCTACTTGCACCCGGGGGTGCTTTCGAACTGCTTCGTTGGCAGGCGCTGGGACCGAGCAGCGGGAGCGCACCCCGTTGCGGGGATTCGAACTGCCGACCTTACAGTGGTGCAAAAACGTGGTTACAAAGCACGAATCCACATGGATCCTCAGGATTTTTGCATTGGGTCACCCCAAATTCACCATCAGATCACATAGCATGTCCATGGCTACATCTTGCACCAAAAAAATCACGCACCCACTGTTGCCTAGGGTCACAGTGGTGCAAAAACGTGGTTACAAAGCATGGATCCACATGGATCCTCAGGATTTTTGCATTGGGCTACTCCAAACTCACTGTCAGATATTAAAAATCTTTATAAAATAGAGAATTAAATACATACAGAATGTTAAATTTTCAGTTTTGAAATATTAGTACTAGTTTAGTACTGTATTTCTATATTACTATAGTACTGTATTAGTTATTTTCAAATACTTAAATATTTTTAGGGTGTAAGACCCAATTAAAGCCCGTTATTTACATACAGTATAACAGTATTTACATACAGTATTAGGCATACTGTATTAACTTTATTAACTGTATTAAAGCATTAACTTTAAGATATTATATTTATTTAATGAACCCTCAGCCTTATTCAAAGTAAGCTTAAATTAGCTATTTCACTTATTAATCAAAGTGCTATTACTGTGCGACAGCAATATTTTGTTTTATTCTTTTAATGATAGTTTAGGATTTATTTAAATATCATTTCAGTCTTTTCAGAGCTATATATTCACTGCTCTGTAATAGTCTATAAGCATAATTGTTACTGTAAATTAAATTAGCTTTTTACGAAAATACCGTGCGTGTTTTTGTTTTGTTTCTTTTTTCAAAGCCAAAAAGTGTTTCAGGCTTGTCGAGTTTCCTGGAGTGTGGAGTTATAGAGAGTCGAGTTTTCAGGGTTCTAATGTTGATCATATGACTCTAAAATACTTTTAAAAAACTTTAAAACTCACTAATTTTCATCTAAAATTTAGAAAACTTCCCGGGGCAGGACCCCGGTATGGGCCCCCCCCAATATTTTTTATAAGTCGCCGCCCCTGACTGTGTCCATCCAGGGTGAGGAAGCACCTGGGCTGGGCCAGCAGGAGCCAGGCAAGTTCCCAAGTGGGGCTCCCAAGATCCTGCCCACCATGGCCGCGAAGGTGCCATGGGGGTCTCTTTGGAAAGGCACCCCCAGTGCCAGTCCTCCCATCAATAGAATTGCTACTACTACTACTGCTACTACTACTACTACTACTACTACTACTACTAATATTCCACCCTATACCTGGAGGTCTTAGGGCAGTTCACAGAACAAAATCAAAATATAAAACAAGAAAACATATAATCAACATAAAACAACAACCCAATAACCCCCCCCCCCATTAAAAAAGGGCTACATAGAATGAGAGCTACATTGACCTAAAGGCTGTTCAGAGGACGTCCATGACAACTGACTGAGGACTTCAAGGGGTTTGTCCAACAGGAGGAGCCCATGGTAAGGGCAGATTCAGTCCCCACATCTGGTCAATGCCTTGTGCCCACAGCATGGAACATCACTCTGTAGACTGCAGACCGGGAGAGGCATTTGAGACAGTGTTCCACCCACTCAGCTACACAGCTGCTTTGTAAACATGCTGTAACCTCAGTTTCTTTCTTTCTTTTTTTAAAAAAATCAGTTTCGAGATTATCCCAGATGTTTTTGCAGGATAACAGCACTGGCCCATTTTTGTTTGCCAGTTCCAAGAGAGGGTGCTCAGTCCCCAGGGACAAGTTGGCCAGGTTGCTTTTTCATCCTGCATTCCTTCTGAAAGATGCTGAAACTGAGCTTAGACATTTAGCAACTGGAGGGCAAGGAAGTTCCACAGAGAGGGGAGTGGTCTTACAAACATCTCCGTCTGTGTGTCTCCAAGTAGGAGGTAAGGACAATGGTAAGATGACCAAGATGGTCCAGGGACAGGAAACCAAGTCTGATGAGGAATGGATAAGGAAGTTTGAGTTGTTTAGCATGGAGAAGAGAAGATGGAGAGGTGACTTGATAGTCATCTTCAAATACCTGAAGATCCATCACATGGAAGAAGGAACAAGCTTGTTTTCTCTTGCTATGGAAGGAAGAACCCGAACCTACGGATTTGAGTGACAAGAAATGAGATTCTGACTGAACATCAAGAAGAACTTTCTTAAAATAAGAGCTGTTTGACAGTGGAACCGTCTCCCTTGGTAGATGGTGGACTCTCCTTCCTTGGAGGATTTTCAGCAGAGGTTGGATGGTCATCTGTCACAGATTCTTTCACTGTGATTCCTGCCTTGCAGGGGGTTGGACTAAATGACCCTCAGGGTCCCTTCCAGCTCTACAATTCTCACATTCTAGGATTCTGTGAAATGAAACGAAATATCAGCTGTTCCTTAAGCACTTCACCAATTACTTACAATACACACACACACACACACTGGCCATGAACTATCCCACCAGTTGAGAGTCTTCCATTGGCCTGTTGCATCATCAACATGTGGCACACTGCTTGCTTCTCTTTTGAGAGATCTTTTTGGACCATTTTTGCAGCTGGGCCATTTGACAGCCAGGGAGAGATAAACATCTTCAGACAGGAACCTGCTTTGTCTTGTTTCTGTTTGTGTTCCTGTTAGGAACTCTGTCACGTCTCTGATAAAAAGTTTTCGCAACTGCTCTCCAAAGTGTTTAGGCGGTGGTGCCTTGAAAATTGATGACAGCTTCCTTCTCTTTGTTTGGTTATTACGAAAAGCTCCGATAGTGGGTTATCACGGCAGAAAGAGGTCTGCAATTTGGTTCCTAATGCACTGCGCACACACAAACACACAGTTTCCCTGCTCAGATGTATTATAAGTGGATACATCAGAGCCACAAAGCAAGAGAGCAGATTATTTCTCACATGGTAATAAGGGCAAAACGAAAGTGGCAACCTCGGGATTTCTCTCCAGGAAAATGATAGGGGTGTGATCCGCGATGAGAGCCTTTCTCCTCAGAGAGTTTATAAATGTCATTCCCTGTTCTATTTGCAGAGCAGAGCAGAAGGCAATTAACTTCCAGTTGTCCTTGGATATCTCCTTTGGAAGTCGCCTTCCTTTCGCTTGGAAGTGTCAAGTACCAGATCCAGTGTTTCCAAATGAGGAGCCCACACAATTAAATCTCCTTCGCGAGCCCCTCAAATGACCCATTTCTCCCTAGAACTCTGCACGGCTCTGCCCCAGCTGCAATTAAATGCTGGATGTTGTGGGGAAAGGGACCTCCCCAAAGTGGAGCTTTTTGATTTTCAGTTTGTTTGTTCAGAACGGGTGGATGGACACCGAGTGCGAGGTTGTGTCAAGCCGTTGGGGCCACGAGTGCTTCCGTGGGCTGAGGGGGTGGCAGGGTGAGGGATGAACTGGTGGGAACTGGAGACGTCCAAGCACTTTCTGTCTTGGCAGAGACTCTGGCTGCTTTGAAGGGAGCAGAAGGGGGGAAGAGATCTGCCAAGAAATCCAGAGGACCTTGGGTGACGGCAGATCAGAAGATGGAGGAAGCTTGTTTTCTGCTGCTCCAGGGTGGAGGACCTGAGCCAATGGATTCAAATTCATAAATCATGCAATTATGGAGTTGGAAGGGCCCCCCAAAGGGAATCTAGCCCAACCCTCTGCAATGCAGGAATCACAGCTACAGATTCCCCGACAGGTGTTTGAAAGCCTCCAGTGGAGGAGAGCCCAACACCTTCTAAGGTCCTCCTCTGTAGTCTCCACTTGTTCCCAACAGTAGAGATAAAATCATAGAACTGTATTATTATTATTATTTCAGTTTATACACCACCCTATTCCCGGAGGAATAGTTTATACACCACCCTCTTCCCGAAATCAAGGAAATCCATTCTGAAGGAAAACAGCCCTGAGTGGTCACTGGAAGGACAGATCCTGAAGCTGAGGCTCCAAGACTTTGGCCACCTCATGAGAAGAGAAGACTCCCTGGAAAAGACCCTGGTGCTGGGAAAGATGGAGGGCACAAGGAGAAGGGGACGACAGAGGACGAGATGGTGGGACACTGTTCTCGAAGAGACCAGCATGCGGGAGGCAGTGGAAGACAGGAGGGCCTGGCGTGCTCTGGTCCATGGGGTCACGAAGGGTCGGACACGATTCAACGACTAAACAACAACAACATTCCCTGAGGTCTCAGGGCAGTTCACAAACAAGACTACAACATATAAAATCAAATCAAAAACAATAACCCAATAACCCCCCCCCCCCCAAAAAAAGAATCACATTCTAAAAGAGTTTTGGGTGTCAATAACATCAACCAAAGGCCTGGTTAAAAAGGAACATTTTTGCCTGGTGTCTAAAGGTATATAATGAAGGTGCCAGGCAGATTTCCCTGGGGAGAGCATTCCACAGACAGGGAGCCACTGCAGAGAAGGCCCTGTTGTCATGTTGCCACCCTCCAGACCTCTCAAGGAGGAGGGACATGAAGAAGGACCTCAAAAGATGATCTCAGCGTCCCGGGAAGGTTCATATGGGAAGAGGTGGTCCTTGAGGTATTGCTGTCCTGAGCCATTTAAGGCTTTATAGGTAAAAACCAGCACTTTGAATTGGGCCAGGAAACTAACTGGTAGCCAGTGCAGTTGGACCAGGATCGGTGTAATATGCTCAAACCATCTTGCTCCAGTGAACAACCTTGCCACTGAATTCTGAAGTTTCTGAACCATCTTCAGAGGCAGCCCTATGTATAACGGATTGCAGAAATCTAACCTTGAGGTTACCAGAGCCCAGACAGCAGTAGTTAGGCTATCCCTGTCCAGATAGGGGCATAGCTGGGCCACCAGCTGAAGTTGATGGAGGGCACTCTGGGCCACTGAGGCCACCTGAAACTTGAGCGACAGCAAAGGATCCAGGAGGACCCCAAGCCACAAACCTGCTCCTTCAGAGGAAGGGGAACCCCATCGAGAGCAGGCAACCTCCCAGGCATCTGGTCTAGGGAACCCCACACTAACCAGGCCTCAGCCTTATCTGGATTGACCCTCAGTTTGTTGGCTCTCATCCAGTCCATGACTGAGGCAAGACACTGGTCCAGCACTTCCACTGCTTCACCTGCAGAGTTGGAAGGGTCCCCAAGGGTCATCTAGCCAACCCTTGAAGTGCAGGACTCACAGCCACACAACCCCCCCCCCCCCGTTTAAGATCAAAAGGATCTACAAGCCAATGCAGGAACCACAGCTAAATGTGAGCCCCCCAAACTACTGCTCTTTGAGGGCCTCTTGCTCCTGCCCCACTTCAGCTGCCAGGGGAGACTCCCAGAGCAGGCTTCTGTCTTTTTCCATGCTACTTAAGGTGTAGAGAGGGCCTGGGGGATCTTTGCCACAGCCTGAGGGTCCTGGGGGCCTTCTTGTAGAAGCCTCCGTTGTCAGCATTTCTCCTGAATGATGGATTGAGTCTCCTGACACTCTGCTTCCCCACAATAGCTGCTCCCAAAGGAGCTGAGAGAAAACATTTGAAAACATCGAAATGCAAAGCATTGGAAATACAACCATGCAAGATACAGGGCATGTCAGTAAATGCAAAAATGATAGAGATCAACAATTTGGGCAAAGACAGAATAAATTCCGTATCACAAAAAAAATTCCAATCTAGGCTTAAGTACATAAATACAAAGCAAAATGAACATTAACTGACAATAAAGTTTCTGGCCTGGTCTTGGAACCTGGCTTGAATGCTGTAGTGAACTCTGAAAAGGCTCCGCAACTTCGACTGGCTCAAAGAGCTGCAGCCAGACTGCTGAGCAGGGCTGGTTCCATGGGATAGTCGAGTCCCTTGTTGCAGCAGCTCCACCGGCTGCCAGTCTGTTTCCAGGAACAATTCAAAGTACTGGTTCTCACCTACAAAGCCCAACATGGCTCAGGCTCCAAGTTATCTGAAAGGCCCCTTTTCCTCCTGTGAACCTGCCTGGGCTGTGAGATCTCCAGGGGAGGCCCTTCTCACAGACCCGCTTGGTAGGGACACGAGAGAGGGCCTTCTCAGTGATGTCTGCTCCCAGACAACTTTGGAACTCCCTTCCCAGGGAAGTTATACTGGCTCCCTCCTTGTTGTCCTTCTGCCAGAAGGTGAAGACCTTCTTGTTCCAACAGGCCTTTGGGCCGTGGCTGCTTTTAATGAAGGGGCTGGTGCTGTGCTGTTTGAATTGTAATTATCTGCCTGTTTTTCATAGCTTATATTTGAACTGGCCCTCTCTTTCACTCAGTGATTTGTAGCTGACTCGCAGGTTGGCCAATGAGCACCTGGTGCCCAGGTGTGATGGCACAGGCAGGTGCTCTGGTGCCTATGACCAGGAATGAAGGGACTGTGCTGAGGTCCCAGCTGCCCATCACACCTGCAGCAGAAGAGCTTCCTGTCACCGTCAGATACAACCCCCATGTGAGATGATTCCAGATTTAGTGAGTTTCATTGGCACCTTCACTGGACCCTTTGGGCACCTGCTAAAAACATTCTCCTTTAGAGAAGCCTGCTCAAGGGCTTAGAAAGCTGATGAAAGTGTTGATCTGCATTTAGCCTGTTGTTATTTTAACTTTTTGAAAGTTTTACTTTTTACAAACAAGTGGGGTATAAATTTTATGAAATGAATAATTGAACACGACGCAAGCTATTTTTAAAACCCCATTCTGAGTGCAACCCATTTTGCTGCCAGGCATTTTGCAAGTCTGGGTTACTTTTCTGCCCAAACCCCAGGTGCCTCTGGCTTCCTCCCTTGGGAGCAGAACTCCAGTCCTCAGTCACTCTGAAAAAGGGTCAGGCAAATTCATGGAGGGAGAGGGGGTGATGGAGGGCTGCTAGCCGGGATGGCTGGGCTCGGCCTCCACTACTGAAGGTGCTGATGCTCCTGCACACCAGGTGGAGGAGACCCCAGGAAGGAGAGGGCTGTCATGCTTGGATCCTGCTTGTGGGCTTCCCAAGAGGACCACCCTGAGAACAGGAGGCTGAACTTAGATGGGTCCTTCAGCTTGTTTTATGTTCTTGGAAGACTTTTCTGGAGAGCACCTGGTGATGAAGTCGGTGCGGATCAGGACCTCTCTCTCTCTCTCTCTCTCTCTCTCTCTCTCTCTCTCTCTCCATCCCCTCCCCCTTCTAGCTCAGCCCACAACTCCTTCAAAACAACCTCCTTCTTCCTGCAATTCACAAGAGTCCTGGAACTTAATTATGGCTCTAATATGCCCGCTAATGAATGTGAGCATAATTATGTCATGGAGTGATTTCAGGGGTATTTCGTACTAATGTTAATCACTTCCATTTAATGTGTACACTGGTTAATGAAAACACCGTGGGCTCCAGGCAGATGGCCTGAACCTCACAGGAGCCCGAGGCCAGTTCTGGACAGCTTCTTTCAAGGGGCAGCGAGTTCTGAGGCTGGGCACTAATCCAGTGAATGGGGCCAGGAAGCTCTGAGGGTGAGCCAGGCTGCATTCGGTGGCAGGAGCAAGGCTGCCCTGGTGGACTCCTGCCTGCTTCCTCTGGTCAATGGCTCCAGCAGAAGCACACAGCCCACCAGGGAGATGGTTGCTCTTCACTGGGCCAGCTTCACTTGGACATCTGGAAGGGAACTCCCAGAATCTGATACGTTCATAATAGGAGATGAAATCATTTCCATTGGAGGCTGACAACAAGGAGGAAGAGCCATAGCTCAGAGGTAGAGCATCTGCCTTGCATATGGAAGGTCCCAAGTTCCACCCCCAGTGGCATCTCCAGGTAGATCTGGGACAGATCCTTGCCTGAAACCCTGGAAATGCACCACCTGCCAGTGGGGACAGTAGGGAGCAAGATGGACCTATGAGTCTGAGTCGGTATAAAAGAGCTTCTGATGTTCTGATGAGCCACCTCAACTGCCTCTTTGCAGTCACTGGAGGTGGCAAAGGCAGAGGAGAAGGGCGGCTGGAGAGAGTTTGCTGCCGAAATCACAAGAGCCCAGAGATGAGGCAAATCATAGAATGCTAGGAGGAGACCCCAGGGGTCTTCTAGTCCAACACCTTGCAACGCAGGAAGCACAACTAAAGAAGCCTGATGGATGGTCACCCAGCCTCTGTCCAAAAAGCTCCAGGGAAGGGGAGTCCCCCAACTTCCAAGGAAGCCCCTTCCACTGTCCAACAGCTCTTACCACCAGAAAGTTCTTCCTATTGCTGAGTTGGAATCTCCTTTCCTGTCATTTGAACCCATTGATTTGGCTCCTCCCCTCTGGAGTCTGAGAAAACAAGCTTGCTCCACCTTCTGTCTGACAGCTCTTCAGACATTTCAAGTTGGATGGCCTCTCAGTCGCCTCTTCTCCTGCTAAGCATGTCCAGTTCCCCCATTCCTCATAAGGCTTGCGTTCCAGATCCTCCAATGTGGCTTCCAGCAAGTGGTATTCAGAAGCACCGCTGCCTCCAGCTGTGAAGACAGAGTAGAGCCCTCATGTCTAATAGCCATCAATTGTCCATGATTTATCGAATCCTCTTTTTAAGCCATCTAGGTTGGTGGCCACCGCTGCCTCCTGCAAGGGTGAGTCCCATAGTTTGACCAAGTTAGCCCATTACCACCTTCCTCTGCATGCATGAGGCAAAGAGGAAGGAGACATCCTATGAGGAGAAGCAAAGGAGGAGGTTTGGTAGGGGGAAGGGGGTCAAGCAGCAGGTGAGCCAGGTGATGATGAGCCCCTGCAGAGTCGCAGCAGGAGCTGGGCTAATAGGAGGCCACAGAATTTGCAGCCTCTGGGTGAAAATGGCAGCGCTGCCTCCTCAGTCCCTTTCCCTCCCTCTCACAAACAACTCCCGCAGCCAGAAAGATGACATTTCTCCCCATGCAGAATCTGTCTCAAGGCAAGATCTCACTGCTGGAAGGGAATATTGATTAGGGAAGTTTTTCAGAGCTCAATACAAACAGCTACTGTTATGAAAATTATAGCTTGGGGGTGCTTTGCTGTAAATTGCAAAAGTCTTGAGATGTGCTCCTGTTTCCAACCCCTCAGATACTTTAGGAAGTCCAAAGTCTCCATTGAGAAAAATAATGAATTGAGCAATATGGTAATTCATCCAAAATATACTTGTCCAAGAAGCAACTCTCTTTTACCCCCTGAGCAGAGGAGCAGAATTCAAAATGATTTCCCACTGGTGGGCTTGGGAAGGGACCCCCCATGGATCCTGCTGGGTTTTCTGTTAGGGTATCTTGGCCCCTACGAGTTGGAGAGTCGAGATGCTGATGGGATGTGACCCCACAGGCCAGGCCAGAACCAGGGACAGCTCCTCACGCAGTTTGACAAACACAGAGACCTCTTCTTGCCTTGTCTGGTCATTCCTCCTCTCGGGGTGGTCTTAATCTGAGCCAGGTCAACCCTTCCTCCTTCGCTGGTGCCTGGGATTCCCGCTCTCTGGTGTCCCAGCTCTGCCTCTGACTTGCTTTGTCTCCTGGTTGACAAGGTGTTCCTTGAAGCAGCAAGCATCTCTCTTGAAAAATGTAATTTCTGGTGTCAAGCCTGATATCTGATCCTCACATGAAGACACTCACCATGCTCTGCCTCTTCTGAGACATTGTGGGAAGACTGGGGATGGAACCATGAGTGAGAATAGGGGGCTGGACCATCTTTTCCCATTGCCCATCCCAAGATATTTGACAGCAGAACAGCCTCCCTCAGAAGGCGGTGGACTCTCCTTCATTGGAGGTTTCCAAGCAGATGGTTGGAGGGCCATCTGCCAGGGGTTCTTCAGCCATGATTCCTGCATTGCAGGAGCTTGGAATGGTGACCTTGGGGGCCTCTTCCAGATCTGCAATTCTATTATTCTATCATACTGCCTCTCACTTGAGTGTTTAAGGTGTCGCTGTACCTTTACCTGCTCTTCTAATAATAGCATTGGAGTTGCTGTCCCTTGAATTAGTTGCACCAGGCCCTGAGATCTTAGGATGAAGGCTGGGCTAAAAGGGTTCTTAATATATAGATACCTACATGGAGCCTTCATGGTCAGGGGCAGTCTATCACTGAGTAACAGGTGTGTGAGAGAGAAAGAAAGAGGGGTGAGGGAGAAAGAAAGAGGGGTGAGGGAGAAAGAGAGAAAGAGAGAGAGAGAGAGGAGTTATTGCTTTCAAGCCCTCATTCCGAGGTTGCCACTGGGTCCTTTGACTTTGGAAATCTCAAAATGTCAGCATTATTTTTAGAAGTGTACAAATTCTTTAACATTGGAAATCTTTTAAGCGTCTTCACGGAAAGCTAGCGAAAGCCTTCTGGGCATCAAAGTTCTTGGGTGTGATTTGCTGGCAGCTTCATTGGATCTCGCTGTGGGGCAAGGCACCCCTGCCCCAAATTGCCCCCCCCCCAAGTAAGAGGTCTGGTGGTGCCAGAGTACAAACAAACAACCTCCTGAGCCTGGAACCTCCCCTGCGTCGCTTCCAGAGGCAGCTGGGAGGTTGTGAAAGCACCAGAAAGCAGGACCTGAATTCATAGAACCATAGAAATGTAGAGTTGCAAGGGACCCTGATGATCATCTAGTCCAACCTCCTTCAATGCAGGAATCACAAGAATTCCAATCTCTGCTTCAATATGTACAATGAAAGAAAGTTCCTCCAATGTAGTCTGTTCCACCATCAAACTGCTCTTCCTGCCTGGAATTTCTTCCGAGTGTTGAGTCGGGAACTCCTTTCTTGTCATTTGGCTCCTCCTCTCTGGAGCAGCTGAAAACAAGCTTGATCCACCTTCCATGTGACAGCCCTTCAGATACTTGGAGATGCTTCTCCTGTCTGGGTCCGACTAAGCTGCAGAGTTTGCCTCCAGCCTTTGCCTCCAGCCCCCGGCCTCTCCCAAGCAGGACCTGGGGGGGGGGGTGAGGGCTGCTTCTCTGCTCTTTGTCCCCATTGTGGGGAAACCCAGAGAAATGGGATCACTGCAGCTCTCTCTTCATCAACCCACCCAAGGGGAACTGTGACAAGTTGGAGCTGCTGCTTTTGCCAGGCTGATTCATGTGAGCTGCAGAAAGGACTGAAGATTTGGGGTGTTGCAAAGGTGACCAAGAAAGGAGTATCTGAGGTTGCCAACATGTTGCAGTGGAGGACCTCAATGACCAGGCAAACTTTCTCTGGGCCCTCTGTTCTGTGCCCTGACCACTAGGGGGAGCTGCTGATTCATTGATGTGGAAGATGCTTTTTCCTGGCGATTGTGAGCAACATGGAAATGAGGTGAAATGTAGGAATCTGTGGTCAGGCAACCTGAGTTTGTGTAGCCTTTGTAGAATCTCATTCCAGAAGATGTGGTGACTTTACTCCCTTGTTACCAACTGCTCATGGTATCTCCTCCCTGAACACAGAGCCATCTACTCTAAGCCCCGCAGTGCAGGAACATTGCAGGCACAAAATGATCCCCCCCTCAAATCCTTCCTTAAAAACCACCTCTTCTATACAATCTTTGGCTTGCGAATCCTTGTTCCCCACAAGTCTTTGTAACGGCATTTGGCCAAATCTTCTGCAGAGCACCATGGACATATCCAGAATGGTGCTGGGAAAGTCATTGTTGCTGTTCATGGTGGGGTCAATTTGAATCCAACTTGGTGGAATCCATTGGGTTGCTGAGGGAGCCTTTGGCAATTCCTGCCCCGCCTGTCGCTTCCAGCTACACGAGTTGTGCTGACCCACTTTGCAAACATCAGGGCAGCAAGGCTTCCTTGTGAATGGAGCTAGTCAGAGCCCCCCCCCCCCCCGTCTTTGGAGAGGCACACTCAGTTTTCTTTCCTGGCAGTTTCAGGAAAGGAATCTTCCTCTTCCCCACAGAGGGCCTTGCAAGATCCAGAAAGTCAGTGACAGGTTTTGCGGGGAAATCACAGAGCAGCTCAGCAGACACTGTAATTATGGAGATTAATACCCTTCCTAATTAAAGATACATGGCAGCCACAATTATTGTGCTTTTATCTAGAGAGAGCGACATTAATGTTTGCGGCACGCCATAAGTAGGCCAAAAGGTAATTGCAATTTCAAGAGGGTTCTCTGGAGCTGAGCGGAAACCATCTCTAGGCTTTTTTTCTATCGGCACCAGAAGTGGCAGCAGGAGTCTCTCTCTCTCTCTCTCTCTCTCTCTCTCTCTCTCTCTTGGCTGCTCCTGGAAAGACATGGCAGCACCCCAAGGCAGCGCCAGAGAGATTGATGAAAGGCTGACCCCTTCAACATGGCCTCTGGGGGCCAGTGGTGGGTCCTCACGGCTGCTGCTCCTGCTCAGGGCCAAGTTCAAGGTCTGGAGGGGGTGGGCAAGGCAGATGTGAAAAGACGCCTCCATATGGCCAACATGGAGCCTCTCCATCCTGGCCAAGGGCCCCATGGTAAACGCCTCAAGTGGCTCCCTCCACGTGGTCTCCAATGGGCAGACCCCCAGGAGCAGAGAAAATTGTATTAGACCAACCCAGGCTATTGGTCTGTCCAGTTCAGCACTGGCTGCACTAACTGGCAGCCGCTCTGGGGAGGGGCCCTCCTGGCTTTGCCTGGAGATGCCATTGGGGACGGATCCTGGAGCCTTCTGCATGCACAATGGGGGCCAGACTGCTGAGCTTCAGCTCTTGCCTTGTGGTTCTAGATACTTGTGCATCGATATTTATGTATTGATGCTGAAATTTGTGTTCTGTGTTGTAAACCTCCCTGTGGTCTTTTGATGAAGGGCAGTATATAAATTTAATAAGGGAAAATGAAAAATGAATGAAATTCTAGCGTGTCATCAAGGAGTGGGAAGGGGAGGGGGAAGAGCCCCAGTGCTTTTCAGGCCCTCAAATAAGTCAATAAAACTCATTTAAAGCTCTCCTGTTAGGCAAACGTGATCTCGTGTCCCAAGAGCTGAAGGCAATTGCAAAGCAATTCATATTTGAATGCAGATTCAATTTTGTTTGCTTAATGTGATGATGACGGGGAATTTTCATTCTCCTTTGCTGGAAAACACACAGGGCAGGTTGGGGCTGCAAATGCACTTAGCTTGCCGTGGTGGAAAGAGGCAAATGGCACCAAATGCTGCATCCAACCCTTTTCAGGGACCTCCCTGCCCCCATGGGAAGAGGGCGCAGAGCAGGAGCAGAGGAGAGTTTTCGCAGGGAAGTTCACTTTAGGCCAACCAGATGCCTCTGCTGGGAAATCCACAAGCAGGATTTGAGTTTCCGGCAACTGGGGGCCTATCCACCCCCCCCCACCGTTTTGTGGGGTGTGGTACATAGGTAGCAGTAAAGTACAACATTCCTTGTTTTCCTAGAGTGTACATGCAAGGGGATGTTTGGTCCAGCCAGTCGGAACTTCCTGTTTCCTCCTGGGCTGGGACATACTTCCTCTTGCATGGGACTAGAGGTGGGTGTGGCCTTACCTGTGCAGGTAACAAAAGCACAAGGCACACAGCTCTCCTCCATCTTTTCCATCTTCCTTTCATTGTGTGAACTGCAGTGAGTGCCAGTCTGCAGTCACTGGGATTACCCCCACCCCCATATGGGGTAGATCCTCATGTATATACTTTGTAACTAAGTCTGCCTTCTGGGATCCAACTGTGAACAGAATGTGAGTAAACTTATGCCTCGGACATAAGATCTCCAGGTTGATGAACTGTGTGGAGTTGACGGAAGTGACTGGCAGAGTCCGAGACCGGGGAGAGGAGATGGTGGAAGAAGACTGAAAAATTAAAAGTCTATATATAGAAATACTGTAAAATTAATGAGTGATAGAAAAATGTTGGAATGAAATTTTATGGCCTTAGTAGAAATGTTATAAGGAGTTAAGCTTAAATAAATATACTAGTTTTAATGGAAAATAAGATTAAAAATATGTTAAGATTTTTATGTGACAGAAAATAGAGAAAGATGGAAAGGAATTGCTGAAACAATTAATAGAAGTGGAATACAAAAAGGGAGGTGAGAGGAGGTTGATGAAACAAGGGAATGAAAGATAGAGTATGGATGCTTTTAAATTGTTTTTGTTTGTTTAGTTTAGTTTAATGTGTTAAGGTTGTGTTTTGTATTGTTTATGTATTGTATTGTTTTTTCTCTTTTTTTGTTTTTCCCCCTCTTGTCTCTTTTTTCTTTTTTGTAAGCCTTAAAAGTAATAAATATTATTTAAAAAAAACAAAAACAGAATGTGAGTAAACTTCTTTTATATACCTTACACAAGATTGTGGCGTGTTTATTCTTTTAAGAGGGATATAAGGGAACTTACCAGGTCACTAATATTGAGAGGCTTACACAAGCCTGCAACCAGCTACCCACTGTGTGTTTAAAAGGGGAATGTGAAACTCTGCTAAGTAAAGGAACTTGCTAGCACAAGTTAGGAAGGATATTAATAAACAATATATCCTCTCCTGCCTCCCTGAACATTCCCACATGTTTGTCCCCAGGGAAACCCAATCTTGAGCACTGAATTGGAACAAATGGCAACTGGGTTTTCCAAAGATTGCTGTTTGTTCTGATTTATCGCTAAAGAGCAGGTTTCCTGGGGGGAAACAGCAGGAGAAAGGCAAAATCGCTTGGACTCAGGCTTTGTAGGCATGGGCCAAAGAGAAGTGTGCACAGCCCTGATATTCACAGCCCTGATATTCAGAAGAATTGCTGCCTCCTGTGAGTCAACATTGAGAGCCTCCATGAATTTGCCTGATCCTCTTTGAAAGCCATCCAGGTTGGTAGCCATCTCTGGGCGAAGAAGGGCTTGTTCTTGCCTGCCCTGAATCTTCCAGCATTCAGCTTCATTGGATGCCGCTGTGTTCTTGTGTGAGGAGAGAAGGAGAAAAGCTTTCCCCCACCTGCTTTCTCCAGGCCAGGCATCATTTTAGACACTTCTACCATGCCACCACTATGCTGGACTAGATGGGCCATGGGCCTGATCCTGCAGACTCTTCTTAGGTTCTTACACATGCAGAGGAGCAGCCCATCCACACAAGATGGTCTTTTCCTGGGTGGTCTCACTCGGGCGCATGCCAGGGCTTCCTCATGCGGCACAGGAAAATCCATGTGGCAGATGTGCTGGGATTGGGGCCGGGCTCTCCCTGGCCAATTTGCTCCCTTGTTCCTTCCCATCATTGTCAGGCTGACACTTGCCCTGTGTCGCTGTTCTTTCCCATCACAGTCACTGTCATCCAAATGTGGCACTCCAGGTCTAATGCTCCATTAATCCATACAGAGTGCTGCTTTCTGTTTCAGCTCCCTGCCCCCTTACCATGGGCATGACATGGGGAGAACTGTCCCCATTTACCTCCTCCTTCTGAAAGCCTTTGCAGTCACAATGATCCCCCCCCCCCCGAGTGAGAGAATGGTTTGTCCCTTTCCTTGGCAAACCCTGATTCAAAGCCACCAGCCTCTCTCTCTTGCAATAAAACGTTCTGGTTTGGTGTGTGTGTGTCCTTTTGCTGGCTGTGTCCCATGGGATGGGGACAGTGTGTGTGCATGGCATGGGGGGGTGAGAAAGGCAGGTCTGGGGGCTGTTGAGGGAACAGTTAAGGTACAAACCTCTCTGTGCTTAGGAAGGCAGCTGGGTGAATATATTACCCATACAAAAACAGGCGATTCTGGCAAAATGGGACAAAGACTTCCCTGGGGGACACACAGAGGATGGAGCTGTGCTTTGCATTAAGATGTCTTTCTTCCAGAGGAAAAGCAGCAACTGACGGCACACACACACACACACCGCTTGTGGAAAATGGGTCACCAGAGCTGACTCACTGGCCAGAAAAGAAGCCAAGGTTCCGCCTGCCTCGTCATCTGGATTTGTGGTGACTTAAAATGACACAAGCCATTCTGAGGATGAGGAAGACATGAAGGAAAAGGGCGAGGAGGAAGTGAAGTGAAAGCAAAGCCCCCAATGGACACCCGGCTAGTTGTCAAGGCCGCCCAACAAAGGCTTGTGGGCATCTCCTTCTCTCCTGGACTGGCTCCACCCCACTTTTCAGGAGCCACTCGGGGGCAGGAGGCTGGTGGAGCAGGTCAGGGCATTTGTGGTACCACAGCCTGGGCATTTCCATTCAGAGCTCAGAGAAAACCTGCATGGACCTTTAAAAAATACCCCTAGCAGAATAAAAAATCTCTGCATAAAACCAAAAAATGCAGCAACGTTTAATGACTGCTGAGGGCATTGCACTGTCTGCCTGTCTGCTACCAGGCTAGGTCCAGGTTGGTGCAGAAAACCCTCTACAGTCTGGGACTGGAATAGCTCAAAGGCGGCCTCATCCCCTGCTGACCCAACCAGTCACTGTGTTCTACGATTCCTGCATTGCATGGCGCTGAGGTAGACACTGGGTAAGCCTTGTTCATGGGAGGGGAGGTTGTTGCCTTGCCTGCCCCTCTTTGTTAAGGGGATCCCATTAAAGGGATCTGGGGGTATGGATTCTGTCCGAAGCCTGGGCATGGGCTAGGGCTGTGCCATGACCCCACCGGGGACCCTGGGGGTGCTCTTAATTGATGTATATCACAGGGCTCCCCCTACCAATGGTTGACCCTCAAGAGACTTCCTGCGGAGGTGCAGGAGTCAGGATATGGTCTCACCCAATGCCTAAGCCAAACCGCTCACATCTGTAACCAATAAAGTTGTGACCTAATTTATCCCATTAACCCAAAATATTTGTGGCTGTGTGTTTATTATCTAAGGCAGGGGTGTCTAACTCAAATTCATCGGGGGCCGCATCAGCAGTTTGGTCACCCTCAAAGGGCCGGTTGTATCTGTAGGACTTACAGTATAGGAGAGAAGGGTTCAGGCAGCCGTTGGATCTGTCACATCACAGGATGGCATGCGCTCAATATAAAAACAAGTGGAGGTTTCCTGAATGCATGTAAAGTGGAGGTTTCCTGTGTAGAACGGCTGGCGCCGCTAGAGGGCAGACGTTCTCTGGCTTGTAGGCTGCCGCGCATGTGCTGAAGAGGCGGCTTTCTTGTGTAAAAAAAAAAAAGCAAGAATAAAAGGTGAAGGCTGGTGGCCGGCGGTGGCTACACGGGCCACATGACGAGGTCTGGCGGGCCGGATTTGGCCCGTGGGCCTTGTGTTTGACACCCGTGATCTAAGGGAACTGCGGGGCCCTGGGCCACATAATGTTTCAGACAGGTGACCTCTTCAGCCGTGGTTTTATGAGCCGATCCATCAAGGCAGCACAAATGGACCATCTGACTCTTCCTCTCTGACGACAGTTGCTGTGTCCCACTTCACAGTCTTTTCGATTGCTTGTTCTTAAGGGTAATGGGATTATTCTATAGAAATAACTCTAAATAGGTAATAATGACTCCCAGTGTTGATGGGGCTGGAACAGGGTTCCATTCAGTGTGCCAAATATCTGAAGCTCTTTTGATTATCCCCTCCACTCCCTCAGAATTTTCGGCTTCCCAAATCCTATTTGCATTCATGGAAAACGCCAAGCACTTCTCAGCTTCAAAAAAGAAATACCCCAGGGAGGAAACAAAGAGGCTGGGATTAGCAGGATCAATGCGCCCTCCATTCTCCTCTTCCGCTTCTCTGACAAAACTCCAGCTTTTGGGATGATGCTGGGAGAGAGGCGAGTGGGACCTTTTCCTCAGCCAAAGTACATCCAGCTCACGAGGGAGGGAGGGAGGGAGGGGAGGAGGCTGCCTGCTCACTTAGCCACCTGACAGAAGTTGGTCTCCCTGCGCGAGTGGGAATTTGCCAGGATAAAGACGGGGTGAGGAGGAAGAACCCCTGCCCACCCCCTGGGTTCACTCTCCCTCCTGGGTGACTTTGAATGAGAATATGTTTAACAAACTTGATTTAGGCAATGCAGACTCTGAGACAGCTGCCATCAGTTATCAATTGAGGACTTTTGTCCCCCAGTAAAATGGCTCCTTAGCACTCAGGGCTTCTCCACCCTCCCCTTTCCTCTGCTCCTTCCAGGTATGACACACACCATGTCTGAGAGTAGGAATGTTTAGGGTGGCAGGAGAGGGTATATTGATTATTAATATCCTTCCTAACTTGCGCTAGCAAGTTCCTTCACTTAGCAGAGTGTATTTCCCTTCTTATGCAGCATAAAACTGGTTGCAGACTCATGTGAGCCTCTTAAGACAATAAGCAATTCAGTCTGGCTTGTCCAGATTGAGATATGTTCTATTATTCCTGGTAAGACCCCTTTGATCCCTCCTAAAATAATAAAGACACCACAGTCTTATTCACATGTAACAAAAAGTAGTTTTACTCATGATCAGACAGAGCACAGTGTGATCCCTGAAGGCAGGCTTAAGGCTTTAGGCTTAAAGTTACAAACATGTACAAACAGGTACAAACAGCCCTGTTTAGGGAAGCTTTTAATGTTTAGTGTTTTATTGGAAGCCGCCCATAGTGGCTGAGGAAACCCAGCCAGATGGGCGGGGTATAAATGATAAATTATTATTATTACCCTAGTTACTTTAGTTATCTCCCGCTTGGACTACTGCAATGCACTCTATGTGGGGCTACCTTTGAAGGTGACCTGGAAACTACAACTAATCCAGAATGCGGCAGCTAGACTGGTGACTGGGAGCGGTCCCTGTTTAGGGAAGCTTTTAATGTTTGGTGGACTATTGTATTTTAATATTTTGTTGAAAGCTGCCCAGATTGGCTGGGGAAACCCAGCCAGATCGGCAGGGTATAAATAATATATTATTATTATTATTATTATTATTATTATTATTATTATTATTATTACCTCATATGGGAGATAACCTGGGGGACTGCGTGGCTGGCAGACAGCAGTACAGTCCAGGTCAATCAGGAAGTTCGCAGGATGAAAAGGAAGATCAAAGAGGAAGGAGGTGGCTGCGTGACTTGGCCTTTGACCAGGTCTGGAAAGGTCATGCCCACCCTCTAGTCACATGCAAGAGGAAGGATGCTCCACGCCAGGAGGAACCAGACGTTTTGACTGGCTGGACCAAACATTCCCTTGCATGTCCACTCTAGCAAAACAATGAATGTTGTACTTGACTGCTTCCAGTGGATTACTTCCCACACTGAGCACACCCCTGCCTTTTTATTTAAAACCTGCTTACTAAAGCTCCATTGGAGCAAAGGTCAGGCAGTGGGAAAACCGAATGGACATTTACTCGGATTGAACGCTAAGAGCGGGTTTTCGCTGGGAAAGTTCAGGGCATAAAGTAAAGCAAGAATTGCTCGGACATGGAGCTTTTGGGCATGGACTTGTGCCTGGAAGGAGCAAAAGCAAAGTGTGGAGAAGTCCTCCGTCAGAGCAAAGGGCAATTCAGCTTTGCTCCAGACTGATGTTTGCTCCGATTTCCTGGGAAAGGAGCGCAGCCAGGGGGAACCGCTCAGACCCCTCGTGTGTTCCAGGTGTGGCCCCGTGTGGGACAAGCAGAAGTGTGGACAAGCCCTTCCTGAATCATTTTTAAGCCGCTTTTCCTCCCCCCAACTCTGCTGCCCAATAGAGACCTTTTTGTGCCCCCTTTTGCCCCCTTACCTCCCTTCTCATCCTTACTGTGGCCAAAGAGATTCCTTGTAAGGAAGCTTCAGCTCCCCAGAAAATGGGATTTAAAATGGCACTAACACCCCCTCCCAAAACAGCTCAGCGGACTCTGCCTTGTTTCACACGTGGCGGGTCTCACTCTGGATAGGATGTTCTAGGGCTTTCAACACTCAGCGCCGATTTGGTTGAGCATTCCTTTGAAATTAGAGCTTAGTTTCTGCAGGGGTGGGGGGAGAGGGGCTGCCTTCCCGCCCCCAACCTTGGGCAAAAGAAGCTCCCTCCCATTCTCTGTTGCGCAAAAAGCCCCTTCGGTTTCTCTGGGGCTTAGTTGAGTGCGGCCAGAGTGTTTTTAAGATGTGGTTACATCAAAAGAGATAAAGGGCGAGGAGATGAAGACAATTAGCAGCGCTGATCCCACCGCAACTTCCAATTCATTTTCAAATCCAGAAATGTCACTCTCCAAGTGAGGTCGGGTCGTTCTTCTCTCAACCGCACAGGAGGTGGCTCACTTCCTTTTGTTCTCGATTAACGTTTGGAGGATTACCAAATTCCAGTTAACCATGAGGAGGTGCGGGTGGCAGAGATGAAGCAAAGGGAAAAGCAGATGGGGAGAGAGGAGGGAGAGACAACGGCGCTTCCTTCTTAGTCCGACTCGGCCGAAAAGCATCCGGGACACAAAGCGATGGAGACTCAGACATGGTGCCAAGGAGACCCCCCCATCTTGGCATAAGCAAGAGAGAGGGAGCGAGGGAGGGAGGAGTGGGCAGCTTGGCCGGGATTCACTGGGCAACAAGAGCAGTTCCCCGCCTCCTTGACCTTAACACTGCTGTGAGTAGGGGTGCGTGTGCATCAGTCACAGAGTCATAGAACTGGGAGGGACACCGAGGGACATCTAGTCCAACCCCTTGCAATACAGGAATCACAGCTACAGCATCCCTGACAGATGACCACTCAACCTTTGCTTAAGAAGGGTACACCCCTTAGGAGCTCTTGCCAGAGGCGGAGCAAGGGGGGGCGGTGGGGGCGGTCTGCCCCAGGTGCCATTCTGAGGCCATTGCCATGCTGCCCCCAGGGTAGTTGCTGCATGCTCACCCCGCCCCCGCAGGCCACCCGCCCCGCCCCCGGGTGCACGCCATTCTGGGTGCTGGAGCACCTAGCTCCGCCTCTGCCTGAGGCCAAATCAAGACTGTGTGGAGTCACTCTTAGTCCTCTTCCAGTGTGAGACATTCCCTCAGCTCGTCTTTGTTCGAGAATCACCTCTCTCTAATTCTCCTTTCTAGAAAGAAGGGAAGTTATTAGCACTCATTTCAGCTGGTTAGAGCCTGGTGCTGATAACACCAAGGTTGCAGGTTCAATCCCTGTATGGGACAGCTGTATATTCCTGCATTGCGGGGGGTTGGACTAGATGATCCTCAAGCTCCCTTTCCAACTCTACAATTCTATGATTTATTTACAGTTGTGCTGGGAATCCTTTTCAGACCAGTATGGCTTGTAGTCACACAGCCAGTTGCAGCAAATACATTGTATGTTGGGTTTCTGTGAAAATCCCTGTTGAAGGGATCATCTTTGGCAGAGTAAACTGGAACTACAAATACTGTGCCACTTTTATGACCTCTTATCTCATAACATACGGCACACAGACAAGTGAATATGGTGTCACAACCCATGTTTGCAAGGCCACAGAACCCCTCTGACATGTTACTGTGATTTATTACTATCTGATTTGGAATCAGCAGACAGACATGGCCTTTTTCATGTGGCAGTTTATTTCCTAAAATCCTTTTTAAAAAACCACTACATCAACTCTAAAAAAAGCTCAACAACCTCAATCCAGAGAAAAGGTCAACAACTGTGGTTGGCCCTTTGGTTGGCCTTCACGGCCCTTCACTTCATCAAATCTGGTCCTCTTTGAAAAAAAGTTAGGACACCACTAGCAGAAAACATGCACTACAGTCTCATATTGTGCTGCCCTGCAACTTTTGTGTCAGATCCACACCATACATTTAAAACACACCCAGAGCACATTTAATGCACATTACTGTGCAAAGCAGAGGACATACTTCTTTGTCCTCCTCCTTTTCTGTGCCCCCAAGAACAGCCTCCATTGTCCTATGCAGGATACGACTGACCATATCACAGCTGAAATGGGGTCTCATGAGGCTGGAGAGAGAAAGGGAAAGGATTAGACACCGCCACCTCCAAGTCTCCCTCGCCCCCTTCTCCCTCCTGCCTGCTCTTGCCCACCTGGAGCTCACTCTGGAGTTCTGCTCCCCACCCCACCCCCGCCCACCCCAAAGACCTCAGCTGTAGGGCGGCTGAGGGAGAGGCGGAGGGCAGACGCAAGCCCCACACTGCCAGTTCAGGCAGTGGGGAGCCTGCAGGTGCCCAAGCCACCACGTCACTCCCAGGAGAGGCTTGGGCACGCTGCAGGCCCCATGGTAAGTGCCGGCCCCCGCGGTGTGGTGCCCAGTGCCAGCCGCATTTGCTACGTTTGTTGACTGAACTAAAAAGTTTTGTGAGCCCTTTTAAAAACCCCCTCATATTTTTGCCATTTTTTTACCCCCCTCAGTGATGACACTCGGGGCAGCCTGCACCCCCTTCCTCTGCCACTGGCTCTTCTTGTATTCTAGAGTGGGGACATATCCACACTGGTGCTTGTTTTTTGCAGCACCTCACACAGCACCTCAGCTTCCTGCAGTCCACGTCAACAGTAGGCTGCAAAATAGCAAAATTAAGTAAAAAAAAACCCCATTCATAAGAAATTCCCATCGTGAAAAAAAAGGTTTTAAGTCCTTATGTTTACAATGTTAAGTAAATAAACCAGAAAATAACACTTGCAACTTTAGTATCTTATTTTTCCTTCTTTTAACAATTTCAATGGGGGGGGGGGGTTGACAAGAAATTTTCCGCACCAGGTACCACCTGGCTCTTGCCCCCAGAAAACTCTTTCTAATGTTTATTTGGAAGCTGCTTTCATGCAGTTTGAATCTGCCACCCCCCTGGAGCAGGAGAAAACAAGCCATGTGATATTTGAAGATGGCCGTCATATCTCCTCTTCTCCAGGCTAAACATACCCAGCTCCCTCAACCGTTCCTCACAAGGCTTGCTTTCCAGACTCAGCCCCTGGACCATCTGGGTGGCCCTCCTCTGCACGCTTCCCAGCTTGTCTGTCAACATCCTTCTCCGGCTGCGGTGCCCAGGACTCTCAACATACTTTTCTTTCTTCATTCCCCAAAGGGCCAGAGGTGTGTCCTCCTCACTCTCCTCTTCGCTTCAGAGAGAAGGCAAATGAGAGGGAGATGCTTGTTCCTCTTAAATAATACACATCCTGGTTCACCTCCTTGTGGGAATGTTCTGGGGTGCAGGAGAGGATATATTGACTAATTATATCCTTATCCAACTTGTGCTAACAAGTTCCCAAAATATCAGCAGAGTTTATGACATTCCCCTTTAAGTTCGCAACGGTAACGTCTGCACAGGTTCGCTAGAACCTCTATAATAATTACTCTGGTAATTTCCCCTTTTGTTCCCTCTTAAAATACAAGACACGACACAGTCTTTATAAAAGTATAAAAGAGTTTACTCACGTTCTGTTCACAATATGATCCCAGAAGGTAGGCAGGCTTAAAAAGGTTACATACACTTAGAAACTATCTTATAGGAAGATAGTACTGTCCTCTCTTGGCTGAGAGCCAAGAGGGCATCCTTAGATGTTTCCTCATGGAAGGAAGATGGCAGAGAGAGGCAAGAGGCAAGAGGGAGAATGGCTGCCTGCCCTGTGCTTTTATCATTACCTGCACAGGTGAGGCCACACCCACCTCTGGTCACATGCGGAGGAAGTCCGTCCCCAGGAAGTTCACCTGCTTGCTGGACAGACATCCCTCCCCATGTTCTAACATGTACACTCTAGGAATGTTGTCATTGACTGCTCCTGTGTTTACATCCCACACTCCTTTCCCCTCCCCACCAGAGCTGGAATTATTTGCAAATCAAACCTGAGTGTTTGTTTCCTTTGCAGAATAATTGAATTGGAATTTACCCTCGGAAGGCAATTCCCACTGAGTTCCTGAGCGGATTCAGCTTTCATTAGCCCAGGTCCTCCTTGGCTTCATAGGAACTGAATGAATGGAAGGGAAAGTTTGACTCCTCTGATTAAAATTCAACCCCAGTGAACTAATTGGATCTGAAGTCAGGCTGGAGCTGCAGCCCCTGAGCGCGTGCAGATGCCAGAACAGCGGCGGGGGCAGCTGACGCCTTGTAGTAAACACAGAGGCTCCCTGCCATGCTCTGGAGCCGGAAAGGGCTGGTCTCTGAGGGCTGGAGATGGAGGAGGGGTGTGTGTGTGTGTGTGTGCACCTCTGAAGGATGAGGGGAGTTTGGCTCGGGGATTGTGGAAAGAGGGTTGCACTGCAGTGGGTTGGACTATATGACCCCTGGGGTCCCTTTCATCTCTACAATTCTATGATTTCATGTTTCTATGAAAGAGGGGCACTTGGCCAGTGAGAAACTCTGGAAGGCTGCCAAATCCTTAAAAACAACAATACCTCGTTGATTAATGAAGCTCCTTTTACTTGATTGATCAGCTGACGATATTGAACTATGTTTACACATTCTCAAAAGCTCAAGGCAGGTGGCTTTTTGAGAGGTTGGACAACATGTAAAAGGGCTTACAGTTTAATAAGCACATCTTACTGCTCACTGCTTTCGTAATTCTTATTCACTTTCCGCTTCTGCCTTGGTCAGGCCCCACCTGGAGTCGTGTCCAGTTCTGGACACCCCAGTTCAAGAAGGATGATGACAAGCTGGAGGACAGCCAAGAGGCTCAGGGGTCTGGAAGCCAAGCTGGGTTTCTCCTTCTCTGGAGCAGAGGACCCAAACCAATGGGGTCTAATGACAAGAAAGGAGATTCTGACTAAACATAAGGAAGAACTTTCTGAGGGCGAGAGCTGCTCAACAGTGGACTCCCGGACTCCCCTGGGGGGTTGCAGACTCTCCTTTGTTGGAGATTCTTAAGCAGAGGTTGGGTGGACATCTGTCACGGCTGCTTCAGTTGTCCTTGGAATCATGGTGTATGTGTGTTCATTTCTTCTTTTCATGCAAATAGTACAGGGGAACATGGCATCATGGTACATGTGAAGCCGCAAACCGGACGCCTTCACCTGCCTCAGCTGCAATGAAGCCTGTCTCTCCCGCATCTGTCTCTGCAGCCACAGTAGGGGCTGCAATGTCCAACAGCTTCACCTCACCCCCAAAGGCACCCTCCTCCACTGTCTCTTGAGACAGATACCAACCAAAGTGTGCCCACGATGCTTGAAAACTGAGCCAGCCCATCTAGCCAAGGGCAGCTTGTAGCATCTTAAAAATGAACATGGAGTGGTACCTAACGCCAAGGAGACTAGTGCTAATGCGCCCAGGAACCTCACCAAAATGATGGAGAGGATGCATCTCCATAGGCACATACCTCCACATGTGGTGGGAATGCCCCCAAATCCAACTATTCTGGACAACAACCATATGAGAAATATGCAAAATAACTAAGCAAATATTAGAAGTCACCCCAGAACTGGTCCTACTAAACATCTTCCAAGACAATAATGCCCACTCACATCACAAGGAGTAAATAACCCACCTACTCTCAGCAGCCAGAAACATCAAAGCAGACACTGGAGAGACCTGTCAGGAGTAAGCATGGACCAGTGGTACCAAACAGTATGGGAAACAGCCTTATTAGAAAAAACTAACCAGTAAACCGAAACTGACACGGGGACAAGTGGAAGAAGACGCCTTCACGCTGGTATGGCTCCCCTTTATCACATACACAGCCCAACAAGGCAATGACAAGAATCCACCAACAGCATATAAATCAATATGGCTAACCTGATCCAAAATACCCACCCACCCCACTCACACATGAAAACAAAGTTCACCACAGCCAATCACACCCATGGCCAACCCCACCTTCTCTCACCACCAAAGGAACACAAGTGAATAGTAAGGAGAACCAGCACAAGCGACGCTGACACAAAACCCCACACATACACTAAGTAGAATAGAAACATCACCACCCGACCCCACCCCCACCCTCCATGGCCCCCTCCACCTCTTTCCCCCTTCTCTTCCTAATGTAACACTAAAGTCTCAACAAATGACACTGATCTGTAGAAAATGTGACTTGAAAAAAGAGACATTGCACATACTTTTGTAAACCAAGAAATCTTTAATAAAAAATATGTTTAAAAAAGAACATGGTGACTTCCTTGGGGCCTACAAACCCAGTGAAGGGGAAGGGGCTCTGTCTTGCTGCGAGGGATGCCTCCCCCTGCCCCCTCCCCTCTCCAGTTGGTTTGCTGATCACGGGCAGCATCCTAATTGCTGCTTCCTCCTCAGATGCTTTGCTTGCCAGGCTGAGCCTCTGTGTGCTCCGATTTGTAGTTTGATACCCAAAATATGCAGGAGATGGTGGTTGCCATGGCAGCGCAATCGAGACCGGGCCATCTAAAAGACCTCAATTTTTATTTTTTTAAAACTTTGATCATGTTTTATGGGCAAGATTAAAGAGGGAGATGACATTTGTGCTCGTGGATTCTTGGTACAGGGTTTTTCCATCAGCATTTCCAGGAAAAGAAGAAGAGCTTAGCTGCTGGATGAGGGCAATGACCCATCTGGTCCAGCCTCCTGTTCTCACAGTGGCCAGCCGGGTGCCCATTAGGGGGAACCTATTAGCAGGCCCTGAGCACAAGGGCACCCCCCCTGGTTTCCAGCTAGTGGCATTCAGAAGCACTGCTGCTTCCCTATGTGGAGGAAGGCAGAGCCTTCCTGGCTAGCAGCCATCCATAGCCCTCTCCTCCTACTCCTCTTTTAAATCCATCCAAGGTGGTGGCCATCACTGCCTCCTGTGGCAGGGAGTTCCATAGTTTAACTCTGCACTGTGTGATGAGGTCCTTTCTTTCATCTCTCCTGGCTCCTCCAACAGTCAACTTCACTGGATGTCTCATATTGTCCACTTTCTCCATGCCATGCAATGTTTTATAAACTTCTACCATGTCCCCTCTTGCTCCCCTCTTCACTCAAAGGTCCCAAGTGCTGCCACCTTTCCTCCTAGGGGACTTGCTCCTTTCTTGTATCTTGAAGTCATGGGTTCGAGTCCTGCTCTCCAGAGGAGGAGAAAAGAAGCTCGCTCCATCCTCCATGTGACAACCCTTGAGATGTTTGAAGATGGCTCTCATATCTCCTCAGTAAATCCAAATGGCTGCTTGCCCCAAATGGGCACTAAAGAGCAGGTTTAGTGGGGGAAACTCACAAAACAATTTTAAAATGGTGGGGGCTGTGGGGCTGTGGTGGGTGGGGGCAGGAGAGAGCCAGGAGGGACCCTCAGGAGCACCACCTGCTAGGAAGTCCAGTTGCTCCTCTCAGGGCGACCTGTGGACCCAGAACTTGTCATGCCCACTTTGGAGAATGCCAAGAGGAAGACGGGAAGCAGGGTCAGGATTGGTCTCCCCCTGGCCCCTCTCTCTGTCTCATTCTCTTGACTAACTACAGAAAAGGCTTCATTTAAAGTGTTCACAGTGCCTTCTTATCTCTCCCTCGCTGGAGAGGCTCCTCATGAATTATACATCCAGGCCCAGCATGAAATATTCAAGTCGTGTCCTTTCCTTTCAGCTCAGGCTGCCCAGCAAAGCAACAAACTGGTGGAGTGGGGAAGGAAGGAGAGGCAGGAGGCAGGAAGGCCCCAACCCCCCCCCCACCCGAGAAAGAGGAGAAGGAAGAGCAGCAGCAGCAGCAGGAGTCTTCCAGTGCTGCCGTCCCCTTGGGACCCTTCCTGTTGCAAGGAGAAGGAGGGTGCCAAGGTGGGTGAGACCCAGGGCTTCCAGAGTCTTCAACGGCAGGCAACCCTAAAAGATTTGGGATCAGCCACTTGCTTGTAATCATAACAATAGATTTTGTGGACATCCAATGAAGAAAGGATAGATAAAGGAAAGTAATTCTTCATACAGTGGAACTTGTTCCTGCAGGAAGCAGTGATGGCCAGCAACTCAGACAGCCTTATAATCACAGAATTGCAGAATTGAAAGAGATCCCAAAGGGTCATCTTGTAACATCTAGTCTCACCCCCTGCAATGCAGGAATCACAGCTAGAGAATCCCTGACAGATGGCCACCCAACCTCTGCTTAAAAACCTCCAAGAAAGGAGAGTCCCCCACCTCCTGAGAAAGTCCATTCCACCATTCTGACAGAAAGTTATTCCTGATGGATCAGGTTTTGCAGTACATCAGATGTCCCTATTGTTGTCTGTCACCGGAAGGGACCACAGTCAATGGCAACAAGCCATGTGAAGAGAATACTGACAGGTGTCTCCAAAGATGGAAGATTGAGCAAACTTGTTTTCCGCTGCTCCAGAGGGGAGGACCTAATCTGATGGATTCAAGTTACAAGAAAGGAGATTCTGACAAAACCTGAAGACAAACCTTCTGACGGTAAGAGCTGATCAATGGTGGAATAGACTCCCCTGGAAGGTGGCAGATTCCCCTTGACTGGAGGCTTTGAAGCAGAGGTAGGATGGCCATCTGCCAGGGATTCTTCAGCTGTGATTCCTGGCTTGCAGGGGGTTGAGCTAGATGTCCCTTGGGGTCCCTTCCGACTCTATGATTCTATGACCAGCATTGGCTGAAAGACGCACCTGTTACATTTCAAAGGCATCATTCTCCAAATCAGCCTAATGTTTGGTGTGCCCCATTTACACACACAACAGGGTGATGTGGATGGTGTCGATTCATTTCTACCTTCTCCCAGCTTAGTAGCTTTTAAATAATGGCTGGGCCCACATCAAAAGCACTCAGCCTTCAAATTGGAACAAACAGTTGCATGCAATGTGTGTTACACACACACACACACGCGCGCACACACACACACGCGCGCACACACACACACACACACACAGAGAGAGGCTGCTTCTAGCTGCCTGTAAATCATACAAAATTATTCTAGAGAGGGAGAAGCAAAAGAACAGATCAGGAACCAGGCGGCTGTCTGAGCGCCTGTCCTTGATGTGAATGAAAACAGCTTGGCTCAAACCTTCTACACTCAGAACATTTTTGAGTCTGTATTTGTTTAGCATTTGATGTGAGTTCATTGTGTGGCTTCCAGATGTTTGGTGGCAAGTTTTGCGCATGGGGGTGCGGGGGATCCAGGACCTCTCCTTCAGGTTCTGTAAGTTGGCTGACGTTGCCTGAGGCTGGTTGCCAAGCCTGGTACAAGCCACATGATACACCTTGGCACATACAGTAGTCATGTGTGTGTGTATGTGTCCCTGGGCTCTGAGCCTTTTGTCCCCAAGATGCTACAGGAACGGAAGAGGGGCACCCAGGCTTTAAATATTTCTCGCTATCCTGGAAAACATGGCAAATGGATGCCACAGGGTTCTTTCCTGGCTCTGTTGTTCAACACCTTTATGAACTACTTGGACAAAGGAACTGAGGGGATGCTCCTCAAATTTGCAGATGACACCAAACTGGGAGGGGTAGCTAATGCCACAGAAAGCAGAATTGGGATTCAAAGTGACAGGTTTGAGAACTGGGCCCTGGTGAGAAGGAGAAGCTGGACTAGATGGGCCATTGGTGTGGGAATGTTCAGGGATGTAAGAGAAGATATATTGTTTATTAATATCCTTCCTAACTTGTGCTAGCAAGTTCCTTTACTTAGCAGAGTTTCACATTCCCCTTTTAAACGCACAGTGGGTAGCTGGTTGCAGGCTTGTGTAAGCCTCTCAATATTAGTGACCTGGTACATTCCCTGGAGAAGCTCTATACAGTCAGCAAAAGAAGCTCTATACAGTCAGCAAAAACAAGACCTGGAGCTGACTGTGGCTCAGATCATCAGCTTCTTATAGCAAAATTCAAGCTTAAACTGAAGAAAGTAGGAAAAACCACTGGGCCGGTAAGATACAATCTAAGTCAAATCCCTTATGAATACACAGTGGAAGTGAGGAACAGGTTTAAGGATTTAGATTTGGTGGACAGAATGCCTGAAGAACTATGGATGGAGGCTCGTAACATTATACAGGAGGCAGCAACGAAAACCATCCCAATGAAAAGGAAATGCAAGAAAGCAAAGTGGCTGTCCAATGAGGCCTTACAAATAGCGGGGGAGAGAAGGCAAGCAAAATGCGAGGGAGATGGTGAAAGATACAGGAAATTGAATGCAGATTTCCAAAGAATAGCAAGGAGAGACAAGAAGACCTTCTTAAACGAGCAATGCAAAGAAATAGAGGAAAGCAATAGAATGGGAAGAACCAGAGATCTGTTCAAGAAAATTGGAGATATGAAAGGAACATTTCGTACAAAGATTTCCACAATAAAGGACAAAAGTGGAAAGGACCTAACAGAAGCAGAAGACATCAAGAAGAGGTGGCAAGAATACACAGAGGAATTATACCAGAAAGAAATGGATGTCTCGTATACCCCAGGTAGTGTGGTTGCTGACCTTGAGCCAGACATCCTGGAAAGTGAAGTCAAATGGGCCTTAGAAAGCACTGCAAATAACAAGGCCAGTGGAAGTGATGGCATTCCAGCTGAACTATTTAAAATTTTAAAAGATAATGCTGTTAAGGTGCTACACTCAATATGCCAGCAAGTTTGGAAAACTCAGCAGTGGCCAGAGGATTGGAGAAGATCAGTCTACATCCCAATCCCAAAGAAGGGCAGTGCCAAAGAATGCTCCAACTACCGCACAATTGCACTCATTTCACATGCTAGCAAGGTTATGCTTAAAATTCTACAAGGAAGGCTCAAGCAGTATGTGGACCGAGAACTCCCAGAAGTGCAAGCTGGATTTAGAAGAGGCAGAGGAACCAGAGACCAAATTGCAAACATGCGCTGGATTATGGAGAAAGCTAGAGAGTTCCAGAAAGACATCTACTTCTGCTTCATTGACTATGCAAAAGCTTTTGACTGTGTCGACCACGGCAAACTATGGCAAGTTCTTAAAGAAATGGGAGTGCCAGATCACCTCATCTGTCTCCTGAGAAATCTCTATGTGGGACAAGAAGCTACAGTTAGAACTGGATATGGAACAACTGATTGGTTCAAAATTGGGAAAGGAGTACGACAAGGCTGTATTTTGTCTCCCTGCTTATTTAACTTATATGCAGAATTCATCATGCGAAAGGCTGGGCTGGATGAATCCCTAGCCGGAATTAAGATTGCCGGAAGAAATATCAACAACCTCAGATATGCAGATGACACAACCTTGATGGCAGAAAGTGAGGAGGAATTAAAGAACCTTTTAATGAGGGTGAAAGAGGAGAGCGCAAAATATGGCCTGAAGCTCAACATCAAAAAAACGAAGATCATGGCCACTGGTCCCATCACCTCCTGGCAAATAGAAGGGGAAGAAATGGAGGTAGTGAGAGATTTTACTTTCTTGGGCTCAATGATCACTGCAGATGGTGACAGCAGCCACGAAATTAAAAGACGCCTGCTTCTTGGGAGAAGGGCAATGACAGGCCTAGACAGCATCTTGAGAAGTAGAGACATCACCTTGCCAACAAAGGTTCGTATAGTTAAAGCTATGGTTTTCCCAGTAGTGATGTATGGAAGTGAGAGCTGGACCATAAAGAAGGCTGATCGCCGAAGAATTGATGCTTTTGAATTATGGTGCTGGAGGAGACTCTTGAGAGTCCCATGGACTGCAAGAAGATCAAACCTCTCCATACTGAAGGAAATCAACCCTGAGTGCTCACTGGAAGGACAGATTGTGAAGCTGAGGCTCCAGTACTTTGGCCACCTCATGAGAAGAGAAGACTCCCTGGAGAAGACCCTGATGTTGGGAAAGATGGAGGGCACAAGGAGAAGGGGACGGCAGAGGACGAGATGGTTGGATAGTGTTTTCGAGGTTACCAGCATGAGTTTGAGCAAACTGCGGGAGGCAGTGGAGGACAGAGGTGCCTGGCGTTCTCTGGTCCATGGGGTCACGAAGAGTCGGACACGACTAAACGACTAAACAACAACACATTCCCTTATATCCCTCTTAAAAGAATAAACACACCACAATCTTTTTTATGGTCCCCCTTTCTCCAATATCCCAGAAGAAGAAGCAGCGCAGTAGGACTTGTGGACATCCAATGAAACTGAGTGTTGGAATATTCAGGACAGATAAAAGAAAGGACTTCTTTGCACAGGGCAGAGTTGAGCTGCAGGAGGCACCCATCTGGATGGCTTTAGAAGAGGATAATACAAGTTCATGAGGGAGAGGGCTTTCAGTTGCTATTAGCCGTGATGGTCAGAGACAGCAATGCTTCTGAATAGCAGCTGCTGGGAACCCAGGATGGGACAGTTGCTCTGCTCTGTTCATGATCTGCTTTTGGGCTTACCATTGGGGCATCTGGCTGGCCAGGCTGAGAACAGGTTGCTGGACTAGGTGGGCCATGGGCCGGATCCAGGAGGACTCGTCTTATACAATCAAGGAGTTCTTCAATCTGAGCCAGTATAAGAAATGACTTCACTATATATCTCTATTTTGGAGGAATTTGTATGGCACCTTTCATACTCCCAACCTGCTCATTTTCCTTCTCTTGGGATAGGGCACCTTAAATTCTGCTATGAATGTCAGCGTCCTTCTCCAACTGTTATAAACGTCAACCTTCTTCTTTATCCTTCCTGCAATGCATTACGGAATACAGTCTGACTTGTGGGGAATTTTGTGTGAGCCCCATACTGGAGCCCCAAGGGGACTTTCCCTCACCTCGTCTAGACATCAAGCGAAGCCCCCCTCCCCCCTCCCAAGGCAGCCCTCCAGGGTAATGGGAAGGCGGGTCAGATATCTGAGAGACACTGAATGTCGAGAAGTTCGTTGTGTTCCATTGGAAGGTTTCGTCTCCCAGATGAGGCTCGGCAGTAATTACGTTGGGAAGCTGCTCTCTGTTCGCCTTGTAGCAGGGACAATATTTTTTAAAGATTTATTATTGCAAAGCTCTTCAAGTTCCACTGAAGCAGGGAAACTTTGGAGTCCCACAATGATTAGAAATGGGGGGCTTGGACTGCAAGACTGAGCAAGCTGGGGGGGGGGGTTGCCTTCCTGTCCCCCTCACCTCCGTCACTGATGTTGTGCAATGCCAGATCAACAAAACCGCCACCCTGCGGTTTCATAGGAAAACCTATGAGATGGCTGTGAAGGCCGCTAAGAAGTCTTACTTCTCGGCCTCCATTGCATCTGCTAGCTCTCGCCCGGCGCAATTATTTAGTATAATTAGGTCTTTAACGTCTTTTGAAGGACAGCCAAATTTAAATAACAATTTGACACACAGCTGTGAGGCATTTGCGAGCTTTTTTGCGGAGAAGGCCTCGTTGCTCCGCCATGACCTCCCTGCCAATTTGGATACAATAAAGGAACTGGAGGCCCCTCGACTGTCCTCAGGTCCAGTATTGGACCACTTTGACCGGATATCCCCAGCCGATGTGGACAGACTCCCTCGAGCTGGAAAGCCCACCACCTGTCCTCTTGACCCGTGCCAGTCTTGGCTGATTAGAGCGTGTCCAGACGAGGTGCGGGCCCCCCTGGGGGATATCATCAATTTGTCCCTTGGCACCGGGATATTCCCAGGGAAACTGAAGGAGGCAATGGTGCGTCCGCTCTTAAAGAAAACATCATTAGATCCCTTAGATCTATCCAATTACCGCCCGGTTTCGAATCTTCCATTCCTGGGTAAGGTGATTGAGAGAGTGGTTGCTGAACAGCTTGGCAGGTTTCTGGATGAAACATCGGCTCTGGATCCATTCCAGTCTGGCTTCCGTGCTGGTCATGGGACCGAGACGGCTCTGGTCGCCCTAACAGATGATCTCCGCAGGCAGCTGGATCGAGGCGGGTCGGGGCTGCTGATTCTTCTAGACCTGTCAGCAGCCTTCGACATGGTCGATCACGAACTCCTGGACCACCACCTTGCCGACGTGGGGATCCAGGGCACAGTCCATCAATGGCTGCGCTCGTTTCTCTCTGGTCAGGGACAGAGGGTGGCGCTTGGGGGGGAATTGTCATCACGCCACTTCTGGGTGTGTGGAGTGCCTCAGGGTGCGATACTCTCCCCGATGCTTTTTAACATCTTTATGCGCCCCCTCACCCAGCTTGTCCGGGGTTTTGGGTTGGGTTGCCATCAGTATGCTGATGACACCCAACTCTATCTGTTGATGGATGGCCATCCTGACTCGGCCCCAGACACATTGACCAGATGTCTGGAAGCTGTGGCTGGATGGTTACATGGGAGCCGGTTGAAGCTAAATCCTTCGAAGACAAAGGTCCTTTGGCTGGGATGGGACGATATGGGATTGAGGGGGCAACTCCCATCTCTTGCGGGGGTGCAATTAGTGCCAGACCGTCCGTTACGAGTTTGGGTGTAATCTTCGATACCTCCCTCTCTATGGAGGCGCAGATTACAGCTATAACAGAGGCGGCATTTTTTCATCTCCGCCAAGCTAAGCAGTTGGCTCCTTATCTCTCTCACCCTGACCTACCCACTGTGATCCACACGACAGTCACCTCCAGACTGGATTATTGTAACTCGCTCTACGTGGGGCTGCCCTTGAGACTGACCCGGAAACTCCAGCGGATGCAGAATGCCGTGCTGAGACTCCTTATGCGGTCTTCGCTGCAAGATCACATTTATCCGGTACTATACCAGCTGCACTGGCTCCCAGTGGAGTACAGGATCAGGTTTAAGGTGCTGGTTTTAACCTTTAAAGCCCTATACGGCCTAGGACCCTCGTACCTACGGGACCACCTCTCCTGGTATGTCCCACAGAGGAACTTACGGTCTGCAAACAAAAACATCTTGAAGGTCCCAGGCCACGGAGAGGTTAGGCTGGCCTCAACTAGAGCCAGGGCCTTCTCGGCTGCGGCTCCAATCTGGTGGAACGCTCTGTCACAAGAGACTAGGGCCCTGCGGGACTTGACATCTTTCCACAGGGCCAGAAAGACAGAGCTGTTCCACCAGGCCTTTGGTCAGGGCGCAGCCTGACTCCCTCCTTTGGCAACCTACACAGAATTTTGCTTAACGGTTGCCATCAGTTTGATTTTAATTAATTTTTAGAATGAAATGTTTTTAGAATGTTGGATTATTTGATTGTTGTTAGCCGCCCTTTGCCCGGTTTTGGCTGGGGAGGGCGGGATATAAATAAATATTATTATTACTATTATTACTATTATTATTGCCAGAAAATTGCCACTAGTTGCTCCCTCCCACCTTCTTCCCTCCCAAGACCTGGGTCTTCCCAGGGCACCAAGCAGCCTCTCCAGAGGACTCATCTGGAGGCACAGAATGGGGGGGGGAGGCTCTTGGGGGGGTACAGAAAAGGCAGGTGGTTGCTAACCAAGACTAGCAACAGTTGCCAAAGGCAAACCCTTGCAGGGGCTTAGACTAGATGACCCCTGAGCTCCCTTCCAAATCTACAGTTCTGTAATTCTGAACAATGCATTTTGATTGGGGGGCGAGGGGCAGAGATATGCTGTTCATTTGCTATTCTAATGGTTTTTTTTTTATAAATAAAATTCACAGAGAGAACAACCTGATGCTGTTTTTAGGACGAAGATGTGGGTTTGTGGGAGAGTCAGTATGGATGATGCCTTGTCACCTCCATTTTTGCCCTTTGGGTCAGGTCCAAGGGGGCCCTTCAAGTCCAGCACTGTGTCCTCAAAGTGGCCGGCCAGACGCCCCACAGCAAAGCCTGCAGGCAGGACCTGAGCACCAGAACCCTCTCCCTTCCTCAAGAGCCAGTCACAAACAAGGACAGGGCTCTGGCTTAACAGTTTTCAGAGGCTCATCTGAAACAACTGGATGGAAGTCAGGGGCAGTTCTAAAGCACATGAAGTGGCCCAGTCCCCACCTGGGTCCTCCACAATGATCTAGTGTTCTGGGGGGGGAGGGGTCATTGTCCACCCAGTGTGTGCAACTGGGTTTTTTAGAATCATAGAGTTGGAGAGCTGGAACAGACCCCAAAGGAAATCTCAACTAGAGCATTGGAGGCAGATGACCTTCCAACCTCTGCCATCAGAAAGTTCTTCCTGATGTTTAGCCAGAATCTCCTTTCTTGTAACTGGAATCAATCTCCTCTTTTCTTCACCTGTAATACTGACAAGCCAGTTTAACTATGAGTTGCTCTAGCTGGACCTTTGGCAGTGGGGGTTGCCATTAGATGAATGTCCTCATGTCTGTCTTAAGTTTGGAGAGCAGAATTTCATTTTTGGGACTAGGGCCAATTGAGGCAGCAGATGCGCCTTGAGCCTGTGACCTACAAGGAGGCCCCCCAGCTGCTGCAGCCTCTTGTTCTGCCACTTAGCTCCAGAGACTGAAGACTGTCTGGCAGCCACTGCTCTTTCCTTTGCTCAGCCACCTTCTCAGGAGATCACAGACCTCCACTTGGGATGTATGGCCTCTTCGCAGAAGGTTAGAGGAGCGTCTCACAACTTGCTTAGCCAAGCCATTCTTTGGCTCCAAGTGCCACAACCCCCCTGCTAGACCCAAGATTGATTGTGCCCCTGATGGCATCTGCTCAAACCAGCTAAAAATCAGAGGCTACAAGAGACAGCAGGCCTCCTCCTCCCATGTCACATCACAAAAGCCCTGATCAGGGCTAGAGGACAGAGACGTGAGGTTTGTCAGAAATGGGGTGGCTTTGCTAAGCTGGAATATGGCCAGGCTGTTTGGAAACCTAAAGATGTTCCTGAAGTTTGAATCTGTGCACCATTCAGGATGAAGGGAGGAAGAGGAAGAGGAAGAAGTCTCAACATTGGGAAGACTTTCCTGACAATAACTATAATTCTCTGATTCTATGAGAGCATTTCCAAACACCTTCTGCCACCCCACTATCTCTTCCTCCAACCAGAGTCCTTGAAATGCACCTTATTCTCCACTGTATCTCTCAGAACCCTCCTTGCACCTTCTCTGGAGCTGCTTTTCATTCTGAGAGTCAGTCGTTAGGTTCCCCCTTTATTGGTCTTGAACAGATTTGTGTCCAGGTCACACTCTTGCATACCTGACTCTGACCTTACTAATGTCAACAGCTCTTTCATGGTGGTGGGTTCCACAGTCACTGGAAGTGAATCAAATGCTGTGGGTTTCTTTGTGAAGTGCGCCCTCTGGTGACAAGGAGGCTCCCTTCATGACGAGGCAGTCGGGGCAAAGGGTGCTGAAAACATCGGGGAACCAAAGAGCTACACAGGTAATTTTGCAGTGGCGTCTCTTTGTGTCATTGTCCACAGACTGGAGGGAGCTCTCTGCCCTGAGTGGCACCCGAATAGTAAGAGTGGCAGAGAGCAGGCGGCCTTGACAGCCTCCTGGGACAGACCGAAGGGCCTCTGTTTGGGCAAGAAGCAACCACCATCTTTGAGATTTGGGACCTTTTTTTATTTTGCTCCACAGCCTTCCCTCTAAAACCCTGCTCTTTGAAGCTCAATCGGAGCAAATGTCACTCTGCGGAAAACCCAGACTGACATTTGCTTTTGTGGGGAGAGCTCTGGGGCAAAACGAGAGCACTCTCAGACATTTGAAGCATGGACCTGCGCCTGGGAAGAGCAGGGCAAAAGGCAGGTGTGGACAAGCCCTGAGTGGAGATCTATTGGCTACAACCCCTGTTCTTTAATTTTGCATATTTCATTAATGGAGGGAAACTCTTGCTCCAAAGCGATGCAAAGCTGGTTTTGGGCCACGAGAGGATGGCATGGAGACCAACTGCATCCAACTGCAGGCATTCACCACGAATGGGAAGCCAGTTGGATGGAAAGGCTGGTGAGGAACAAGCATTTGGGCCGCACACATTTCAGCACAGTGAAAATTAATTTGGAGAGCCGTCAGCATAGAACGTCATCAAAATCTGGTCAGCTTTCATTCTGCTGTCAGTCTCTGAAGGCCAGAATAGGCAGGCCCTGTCAAGGCAGATGCCATGAGCCCAAACCAGCCCTGCTCTCCAAGCTGCCTCTTCCCAGGCGCTCTGATGATCTTGTATCCTGGTAGATGCCAGCTGCCTGACTCTTGCCATCCGCCACAAGGGCTGGAGAGCAGGCCCCTTACATTCTTCCATTTTTAAAAATTAAACACTGCTTGATTGTAAAAGAAAGAACTTAACAAAAAGAACAAAACAATAAAATTATCATTAAAAACAACTCTTTAAACCATTCAAAAGATAAAATCAGTGATAGACTAGAAACAGATTAAAACTTGCATTAACTTTCTAAATACCTGGTCGGGTTGCCTAAACAAGGATATTTTCAGCAGGCACAGAGCACAGTGAAGGCTGTGATGTCCATAGGCAGGGAGCGCTGGTGCTGCCAAACTAAAATATCAAGTCCTTACAAACGCAGAACGAGGCAGTGTCAGTTCCACAGATCAAAGTGCCTTTACTGCTGCCTCTCTTGGTTCAGCATCCATAGAGATGGTTAGATGACAACAGATCCATTCCTGCTTCAAAACAATACTTTGCATGCAGAGCTTGCCCAAAATGACGTCCTGGGAATCCCACGGAAGCCACACCCACTCTGCATGCAAATGGCCTTTGCTTCCTGACTTCTACTCCCTTCCACAGCCCAGAGCTCTGATCCAGTTATGGACTAACAGCCAGCACCATTTGCATCTTCCAGCTGGAAGGGAGTGTTAAGTTATGTGAGCGGAAAGCACAGCCTGCAAAGCGGGACGCTGGGGTGCATGGCCGACAGACAACATCCTCGCAGCTGTGAGAGGGGTGGAAGCCAGTGGAGCTTCTTGCCGTTGGCTTCCAGCACCTCCTTCCAAGCAAGCCAGGCTGGGCTGTGCACCTTAGAATCATAGAATCATAGAGTTGGAAGAGACCACAAGGGCCATCGAGTCCAACCCCCTGCCAAGCAGGAAACACCATCAGAGCACTCCTGACATATGGTTGTCAAGCCTCTGCTTAAAGACCTCCAAAGAAGGAGACTCCACCACACTCCTTGGCAGCAAATTCCACTGTCAAACAGCTCTTGCTGTCAGGAAGTTCTTCCTCATGTTTAGGTGGAATCTTCTTTCTTGTAGTTTGGATCCATTGCTCCGTGTCCGCTTCTCTGGAGCAGCAGAAAACAACCTTTCTCCCTCCTCTATGTGACATCCTTTTATATATTTGAACATGGCTATCATATCACCCCTTCACCTCCTCTTCTCCAGGCTAAACATGCCCAGCTCCCTTAGCCGTTCCTCATAAGGCATCGTTTCCAGGCCTTTGACCATTTTGGTTGCCCTCCTCTGGACACGTTCCAGTTTGTCAGTGTCCTTCTTGAACTGTGGTGCCCAGAACTGGACACAGTACTCCAGGTGAGGTCTGACCAGAGCAGAATACAGTGGCACTATTACTTCCCTTGATCTAGATGCTATACTCCTATTGATGCAGCCCAGAATTGCATTGGCTTTTTTAGCTGCCGCGTCACACAATTGGCTCATGTCAAGTTTGTGGTCAACCAAGACTCCTAGATCCTTTTCACATGTACTGCTCTCAGGCCAGGTGTCACCCATCTTGTATTTGTGCCTCTCATTTTTTTTTTTGCCCAAGTGCAATACTTTACATTTCTCCCTGTTAAAATTCATCTTGTTTGTTTTGGCCCAGTTCTCTAATCTGTCAAGGTCATTTTGAAGTGTGATCCTGTCCTCTGGGGTGTTAGCCACCCCTCCCAGTTTGGTGTCATCTGCAGATTTGATCAGGATGCCCTTGAGTCCATCATCCAAGTCGTTGATAAAGATGTTGAATAAGACCGGGCCCAAGACAGAACCCTGTGGCACCCCACTAGTCACTCTTCTCCAGGATGAAGAGGAACCATTGATGAGCACCCTTTGGGTTCGGTCAGTCAGCCAGTTACAAATCCACTGAGTGGTAGCAAAGTCAAGGCCGCATTTTACCAGCTTCTTTACAAGAATATCATGGGGCACCTTGTCAAATGCCTTGCTGAAATCAAGGTAGGCTACATCCACTGCGTTCCCTTGACTGTGCCAAAATGGTCTGGGAGGCGGCCTGAAGGACAGCAGTGTTGGCCACTAGCTAGCATGGCTTTAAAAGAGGACTGGACAAATTCGTGGAGGGGGAGAGGGCTATTGGAGGCTCTGGCGCCTCAGTTGGAGGCAGTGATGCTTCTGAATACTAGTTGCGGGAAACCAAAGGAGGGGAGAGGGCTCTGGTGCTTGAATCCTGCTTGCGGGTTTCCCTTCAGGAACTGTGAGGAGAGGGTGTTGGGCTTGATGGGCTGCTGCCTGGTCCAGCAGTCTCTTCTGATGTTCTTCTTCTTATAAAGACTCTCTGCTGCTGCTAGTGTGCCCAGATCATGCTCCAGACAAGAGCAGCGCCTAGCCGCGCCTGTTCCTCGCACGCTCCTCCAGAGCTGTCCATCTGCTGGGTGCTGAAGTCACAGTTGGCTGCTCAAGAGGAGCAGAACTGCCTTCCCACAGCCAAGCGCAGCAGCTCATTCTAATGAGTGGGGAAGCTCTCCTCCCGCCAGAGCCAGCAATCCGCAGCTGCTGGACCAACATGTTTCCAATGGAGATACATCATTGCATGCATCCGCCAAAGATGGATGCTTGGTGTTCACTCTTGTACTGTGTGTGCCTTTGAGTATTGATTAGTCTATCCCACTGCTTCTGTTCTGTGGTTAACATAAGGACATAAGAAGAGCCTGCTGGATTAGACCAGTGGCCCATCTTGTCGAGCTGCCTGCTCTCATAGTGGTCAACAAGGTGCCTCTAAGGCAGGGATGTCCAATGGGTAGATCGTGATCTACCAGGGTGTCCCAGGTAGATTGCAAGAGGCCTGAAAGTGATCCCTCACCCCCGAAAAGGTAAAAAAATGTTGCCTCTCTCTATAAAAGCTCAACAATTTTGCCTCCCCCCCCCAAAAAAAAGCTCAGTCGCCATCTTGGGCAAATCACTGGGTAGTTAGTTGCCATCTTGGGTAGATCACTGCTAGTTTTTTTTTTTTAAGATCACAGCCTCTTGGGAGTTGGACATGCCTGCTCTAAGGGAAGCTCAGGAGCAGGACCTGAGCACAAGAGCCCTCTCCCCTCCTGTGGTTTCCTGCAACTGGTATGCAGAAGCATGGCTGCCTCTGACCACAGATACACAGCAGAGTCCTCATGATTATTAGCCATGGAAAGCCTTCTGCTCCTCCGTCAATTTGCCTAATCCTCTGTTACAGCTGTCCAAGTGGGCGGCCATCATTGCCTCCTGTGGGCAAGAGTTCCTCTCACATGACCACAGGCTGGAGCAAAGACTTGTGGGAGGCAGGCAATGCCTCCGTGTTTTGGATTCACCAAGCAGCAATGTTCACCGAAGCACATGAAGCAAGAATCACAGCCTGCCTCCCTTCCTGGCTCATAGATCAATAAAAATAGAAGTGACAGAGTCAATAGTACCCCTTCTAAAGAGGAAGAAAAAATCAGTGCGACTGTAGGCCATCTTAGGGAGGGTCTTAAATGACCCAGACATTTGCAGCACTGACACTGCTGTTCACCCTGAATTTTCCAGCATTCAGCTTCCTTGAGTGAACATTCCTTCTTCACCTGCCAAGCAAAGCCAAAGCAGGAGGCAAAGCTTCATGGGCATATGCAGAGTGCCAGGTGGACCAACATATCTTACTCTTCAGCTGGAGTTGTCCCCCTTACAGCAGCATGCAGGAGGTTTGCAGGGGGCACAAGTCTCTCCGCCGCAGAGGGAGGGGCAGAGTTCTGCTCATCCGCATGAGGAGCTCAGAGGCAGGCGAGCTCCTCCCTCCTCCCAGGGGCATTCAGGGTGAAAGTCTCCCCTCTGTTCCCCCTTTTAACTTCTTCCCGACTGCTCATAATCCTCTAATAAAGGTGTAAAAACTGAGTATTAAGCCCAGCAGAGATTGTGCTGAGCAGACTGACAGGTTCCCAGGGCAGCTAATCTTGCCTCAGACCCAAGGACTTCGTACATAATTGAAAAATCTTTAATTAAAATCCACTTTTAAATTTTAGCCCCATCAAGGCCAATGAGATGTCCTGCAGGGCTCAGCCAGACTGAAGAGCCGTTTTGATCCTGGTTTCACGTCTCCAGCGCAGGTTCCATTTGCAAATTGTTCCCAGGGAACATTTAGCTGCTCTTGCTGGAGAAAATGCGGCTCGTTCAGCCAGGAGTTTCTGGAGAGGCTAATGCTATTCTAGAGCTGCATCAACTGAAGTCAGAGTACCAATCTTCTGCTTTTTGCAGCCTAGAATAGCATTAGCTTTTTTTGCTGCTGCCTCACACTGTTGACTCGTGTTAAGCTTGTGATCCACCAAGATCCGTAGATCCTTTTCACATGTACTGCTAGGAAGCCAGGTGTCCCCCGTCCTATATTTGTGCATCTGGTTCTTCCTGCCTAAGTGCAGAACCTGACATTTGTCCCTATTTACATTCATGTTAAGGGATGTGGGTGGTGCTGTGGGTTAAACCACGGAGCCTAGGACTTGCCGATCAGAAGGTCGGCGGTTCGAATCCCCGTGACGGGGTGAGCTCCGGTTGCTTGGTCCCTGCTCCTGCCAACCTAACAGTTTGAAAGCACGTCAAAGTGCAAGTAGATAAATAGATACCACTCCAGTGGGAAGGTAAACGGCGTTTCTGTGTGCTGCTCTGGTTCACCAGAAGCGGCTCAGTCATACTGGACCTAATGGTCAGGGGTCCCTTTACCTTTACCTTACATTCATGGTAATACATACATACATACATACATACATACATGTAGTGCAGAGAAGGGGCAGGTTTGCCATGTCACATGCAACTTGGAAAGAGGAAGGAAGGAAGGAAGGAAGGAAGGAAGGAAGGAAGGAAGGAAGGAAGAAAGAAAGAAAGAAAGAAAGACAGCTTCCTCTGGTGGAGGAAGACAAGCTTTGTAGAGGAACAGGTGGCATTTTGGTCAGAGGCTATGGAAAGTTTGCTGCATCTTCTTGGCAGAGATGCAGGGCCCATGCAGGGAGCCCCAGAGTAAGTTTCTGTAATATACAAAAGCCGGCAAGGAAAGCGCTGCTTGCCTGAAGCCTCCCAAGTCTGGCCTGATTCTGGAGGCGTCTGCTCAGCTGCAAGGAGCTGCGCTGAGTTACGGCATCGCTAATTAGAAGGTCCCCCAATGTTTCTGAGTGCCTCAGGGAACAGCAGAACTCGTGTTTGATCTTGCCTAACACAAGCATCTTTGTTAACTTCTTACCTTTTCAGGAGTCAAAAAGCTCCAGAGCTGCTTTCCATGGATTCAGTTTCCCGCTGCCTGGGAACAGCACCAGCTTGTCTCAGCAAGTCAGAGAAGAATATGGACAAATATCTCCTCTTTTGTCAGAGAAATGGGGGTGGCCACCAGCTGGCGATGCAGCTCCTACTCCCCACCCCCAGGGAATCTCTCCCTTCCTATGCCAATGCTTCCACTAAGCTGTGGAAACTGTGGTACCCATGGGATTTGGTGGGTTTTTCTCAGCATATCTCACCATGAGCCCCAGGACACCTGAGCCTACACATCACAAGGGAATCAGAGAATTTGGGGTTGTAAGGGACCCCAAGCGCCATCTAGTCCAATCCCCTGGAATCCTGCATCCTGTTCTGGGCACCACAACTTCAGAAGTACATTGACAAGCTAGAAGGTGCACAGAGGAGGGTGGTCAAGGCGACCAAGGACCCAGAATCCAAGCCTTGTGAGGAACAGTGGAGGGAGCTGGGTCTGCTTAGCATGAAGGAGAGAAGTCGAAGTCGGAGAGGTGATATGGCAGCCCTCTTCAACTATCTGAAGGGCTGTTCCAAGGAAGACACAACAAGCTTGTTTTCTGCTGCTCCAGAGGGGAAGACGCAAGCTGGCAGATTAAATTGCGAGAAAGGAGATTCCGATTTAACCATAAGAAGTACATTTTCACAGTGGAACGGACTCCCTCAGAAGGCGGTGGAATCCTCTTCCCTGGAGGTTTTTAAGGAGAAGCTGGGTGGTCATCTGCCAGGGATACTTTAGCTGTGGTTTCTGCATTGCAGGAGGTTGGACTAGGTGACCCTGGGGGGATCCTTCCACCTCTACAGTTGTAGCCCCTGCAATGCCGGAATCACAGCTCTAGAATCCCTGACAACTTTGCAAAGAGGCCCAAACGGTGTGTGTGTCTGTGTGCGCTGGAACCACCTCTGAAGAGCTGCATTAAACCAACAGCTCACCACCTCCCCTTCCTTGAGCTGAATGCAAATTTTCTTTAAGCAGAACGTTTGCTCCTGGACCTGCATTCATACATGATCTCCATTTTCTATTTTAAAATGGTAGATAACTGCTCAGAGTCTCCTGGGGGGCAGGCTGGGTTAGAAAACTAAACGATGAATCAAAGCATAAACAGAAGAAGATGTGATGTTGTAGCAAATGAGCTGCATTGGGAATGAATGTGGAATTGAGTCTGCTGCAGCTCCCCCGCCCAAACACACACAGACACACACACACACACACAGGGAGTAAGTGCCACTAAGCATAGTGGGACTCACTTCCGAATAAACGTCATGCTACGCTTCACATAAGAACAGAACCAAGAGCCTGGCCTGTGGAGGAGGCCAAAGGGGGTACATCTGGTCCAGAATCCTGTCCTCACAATGGTCAACCAGAATCCCACAAAGAGCGCCTGAGAGCAACAGCACTGTGTCCTCACTTGTGATTCCCAGCAATCGATAGACAGAGCTGGACTGTCCCTGAGCATTGAGGTTCTCCCAGTAGACCTCCACATGGAGATGCCTGCTGGATTGAATCCAAGACCCATCTGGTCCAGCATCCTGTCCTCACAGTGGCCAACCAAATGCCCATTATGTGAAGCTCCCCCAAGAGCAGGAATGGTCTCTCCACCTGTGATTCTTGGCAACTGGCACAGCAAGGCCTCGTTCCTCTGACCGTGGAGGCCAAGTATATCTGCTTGTGAAGGCAAATGCTGCACACCAAACTGAGCCAGACCCAGGGGAGAAAGGGCATCTCTTCGCAATTCCTGGGACCAACCAGAAGCACCAAAGGGCATCCATTCACAAAGTGGGCAGAAGCACAAGTCAAGTGTCCCCAGGGCTGCATCCAGTGCCCCCTTTGAGGACCTTGGGACAAATCTCTCTGATTCAGGTCTGCATTGGGCTCTGGCAGACTCACAGGAGATCCCTCCCGAAGACTGCTCAGTCAGCACGTAGCAGTTGAGGGAGAAGCACAGGCGTCACTGAGCATCCTCTGGCCGCTGCATGCAAGACAAGCGTGTGCTCAGGGATGACAATATTTCTTCATCACTTGTTCAGCACAGATCATAAGGAAGAGTTCATCAGAAGCTCAAAAGCCAGGACTCTCCATCAGAGCCGGCCCTCCAGTTGAATAAAAAGTGGAAAGAGAAAAGCTCTCCCCCCTTTCTCTTCACACTGGAACATGTGGGCCCCGATGAAGCTGAACGTTGGAAGATTCAGGACAGATCAAGGAAAGTCCTTTGTGCAGCACAAAGTTAAATTATGGAACTCCCTCCTGCAAGAGGCAATGAGAGACATCGCCTTGGATGGTTTGAAAGAGAATGAGATACATTCCTGGGGGATGAGGTTATCTGTGGCTCCTAGGCAGGATGGCTCTGCTCTGCCTCCCCAGCTGGAGGCAGAAATGCTTCTGAATCCCAGTGGCTGGAGATCCCAGGAGGGGAGAGCTGCTCTTGTGCTCGGATCCTGCTTGTGGGTTTCCCATTGCAGCATCTGGTTGGCCACTGTGAGAACAGGAGGCTGGACTAGCAGGAGCCACTGACCTGATCCAGCAGGCTCTTCTGGTGCTCTTGTGTTCAATTAAGGGAGCACAAATAAGAAAAGGGTGGAGGAAATGATGGAGGAGGAGGAGGAGGAAGCTTACAGAAGGTTCCTGCTGTTTCCTCCACTGGAAGGGATGGAGCCTTTTAGGCACCCAGCAGCTCCTCTCCTCTCTCTTTCCAGCTGAGGCAGCTGAGAGCACACCTGGAAGAGCGTCAGAGACACTTCACCCTGTTCCAGAGATGGCTGCTAATGAAAAAGTGCAATTAATTGCATGTAAAAGGTTGCACTTGACTTAGATGGAGTGAAGCGACTGCGCGGCCTCATCCAGGCACCAGGAGAAGCATCTGGGAAATCAATTAATCTCCACCAACATTTGCTCTCTCTAGCGTGATGCAAGCCTTTAATTAGCTGCTGGGAGCGGCAGCTGCTCCTTGGAGGGAGAGGCACAAAGAAGCCTCCATCCGTCAGGACACCCACAACTCCCTTTGGAAGGTCTCTCTCTCGGCAGCTGGCTGGCCAAAGCAGTCCCACCCGGCCACTCGTGGGTGTCTGTGGTCACAATTGCGGGGGGGGGGGGGGGACTCAGGTGTCGCATCCACAGGCCAGCCCCACTTGTGTGCTATGTGCTGTGGGATGTGATACATAAGTAGCAGACAAGTACAACATTCCTTGTTTTCCTAGAGTGGACATGCGGGGGAATGTTTGGTCCAACCAGTCAAAAACTTCCTGTTTCCTCCTGGCTGGGACGTTCTTCCTTTGCATGTGACTAGAGATGGGCGTGACCTTACCTGTCCAGGTAACACAAAAGGACAAGGCACGCTGCCACGCTCTCTCTTCCATCTTTCTTTCATTGTGTGAGCTGCAGTGACTGCTGGCTTGCAGTCACTGGGATTATTCCCCCATATGGGGTAGAGCCACATGCATATATTACTTGTAACTATGTCTGCCTTCAGGGATCCAACTGTGAACTGATGACGTGGGTAAACTTCTTTTATATACCGGTACCTTACACAAGATTGTGCTGTGTTTATTGTTTTTAGAGGGATATAAGGGAACTTACCAGGAACCTGATAGTGAGAGGCTTACACAAGCCTGCAACCAGCTACGCACTGTGCATTTAAAAGGGGAATGAAAAACTCTGCTAAGTTATAGAACTTGCTAGAGCAAATTAGGAAGGCTATTAATAAACAATCTATCCTTTCCTGCCTCCCTGAACATTCCTACGTGTGGGGCAAATCCCCCTGGGGGGGGGTTCAAGTATGGAGGCTCACACCTACTTCCTGATTGGTGAGACTTTATTCAGTCATGTACTACCAGACAAAGTCCAAAGAGTCTGAGAGAGCATTTCCAATAGACACACACTGAGAGGCAAAATAGACACCATTCTCTGCCCAACCACTTTCAGCCCCTCCAGTATTTCCCCATCTTCTCATCCAGACACAGTCCTTGAAGTGCAGCTTCACTCAACCATGACCAGAGCCCTCCTTGTACCTTATTGGAAACTGGTTTCCACGCCAACATTCATCTTGAGGTTCTTCCTTAAATGGTCTTACCAGTTTTGGAGTCAGGTCACACTTTGGCATACGTGATGCTGACCTTCCCGAGAATGAGTCTTGTAGAAATCCCACATGCGTGGAGACCCTTCAGACCAGGACATCCCCCCCCCCTGCTGGGGATCGCCCACATTTCAGGAGCACCTCAGAAATAGTAGCAAGTCTGACTGGAAAATAAAAGGAAGCCTTGAGGAAGTGGAGGGCATGGAAAGGAGAGTAGCAGAAAGTGACAATTGATCCATTCACCCCAAAACACTGAAACAAATATACCATGCCTTTGAGAGGAACAGCTTGGAGCCCAACTTCCCCCAATTTATCAGATTATCCTTGTATCAGGTAAGCCCAAATTTGCAAGGGGAAAGCTCCTGCACTGCTAGATGACCTTTGGGTCTCCTCCAGTTCCCTAGTCCTGTGATTCCTTCAGGTGCGGCTCAGCCTGCCGTCAGCCGGAGTGCTGCTCAGTATTCCAGAGCAGATTTATGTCCCAAGATATAAAACTCACACCTCCTCCCATTTTCAGGGTTTTTAAGTAATCAGAAGTTCAAGGCATCTTTATAACACGACCACCACTCAAAATCAGCCACATTTTAGCTGCTTTTTTAAAAATGAAAATCGTCATCCTCGTCTTCATTCGACTGCTGCCTCTGCATAAAATTTTTGTTCAAAGCAGCTTACAACAGGAAACAGAAACCGCAATACGCAACAAGATGTCATAGTAGCAGCATTAATTAGCTAGGAGAAAACAGCAATCAAAACCATTTCAAAGCAATAATTGGAACAAATAGTAACAAGGCAACCAAAGCCAACCAAAGCAATCAATAATAATATCGTTCAGCATAATGACGTCGAGTTAACTAATTAACCCAACATCTCAGTAGGGGGAAAGAAGAGGGAATGGAGCACAGCAAAGAAACAAACAAAACAAATCCAATTCCCAAATATGGCAGCAACAAAAGACCTAGGAATGAAAATATTGGGAAAGGCGTCTTCCTGAGGCCACATGAAAGAGGCTACTGTCAAACCTGAATATCTTCTGCTGCAGTCGGAAGGTGACGGACCTCCTTCCTTGGAGGTTTCTAAGCAGAGGTTGGGTGGCCATCTGTCAGGGATTTTCCAGCTGTGGTTCCTGCATCTCAGGGGGTTGGGCTAGATGACCCTCAGGGTTCCTCCCAACTCTACACAGATTCTATGAAAAGCTACATGAGCCACAGTCTGTGCTGCTGGACCAAAGAACATTTCAGAGGGATGTTTCCAACCTCTTCCTGCCTGCTGGGCTGATGCTCCCTTTTGTTGGCTCAGAGACCAAACCCTGCTCCCTCAAGTAGCCTAACAAGAGATCCATCACTAGCCTTCTCTTTATTATTCACAAAACAGCTTTGTGGAATTGGGAAGGAAAGTTTAGCATCTTTCAATAATGTTCAATTAGTCATGCGGATTCTCTGGCATCTGTGCCAACGCGATGCAGGATTTGGAGAAGGCCAGGCTACCCTCCATCGTGGGCCTAGGAAGGAGGGCTCAGGCAGGGACAAGTTCTGGCACCATCTGAGCTTTGAAAGCACACACAACACGCAGCACGCACCCTTCTGCAAAGAGGCGGGTTCGAATCCTCCAGGTTGTCTTTGAGGAAGGGCGACGAAGGTTTGCATTTGTGCGAAATGCGGCAAGGTTCCAGCACAAGACTAGAGAGCATTTGCATCCATCAAAACACACAACAAAACAGCCCCAGCATCAGTTTGACACATATTATTTGTGGATTATCAAAATTAGTGTCAAAGAAATAACCTGAAATAATTACAGCTATCAAAATTATAATAATCAGGAAAATCAAAGAATGTGTCAGCAGCACCGTCATGTTGGGATGTAAAAGCTGTGTCAGAGCAATCAAAATACAGAACATCAACAGACACAAATAGCTTAAGAATAATTAAAGGCAAAATTGGCATCAGCCTTGTGGTTTCTCTGCTGGATCATCCCAAACAGGGTCAAACTTCAGGTGCATGAGGAAAAGTGCTTACGTGGACCTGGTATGGCGTCACATCCTAGAACGGTATCATTGGAAGGGACATCAAGGGACATCTAGTCCAACCCCAGCATTGCAGGAATCGTGGCTGAGGAATCCCTGACAGATGACCATCCCACCTCTGCTTAAAAGCCTCCCGTAAAGGAGAGTCCGCTGTTGGGAAGGAGGAGGTAAATTAAAGACCCTCCTGGTGACTAGCAGACTTATCTCCCAGCACTGCTCCTGGGACGACTTTTTGAAAAGGCAGCAAGAAGCACATCCTGCTCACATAGAATCATTGAGTCCAACCTCCTGTGATGCCGAAATCACAGCTAAAGAATCTCTGAACAGACAGGGAGCCATCCAAGCTCCACCTAAAACCCTCCAATGATGGAGAGTCCACCGCCTTCAGAGTCGGTTCCACTGTCCAGCAGCTCTCAGCATCAGGACGTTCTTCCAAAGGTTGACTTGGAATCTCCTCCCCTCGGGAGCAGCAGAAGACACTGCAATGCTCCTCCAGTGGAACTGGATTAGCAAACGCCTTGGGGCTCAAACAACTTGGAACCCAAACACTGCAAACCTGGAAATGTTCCGATTTGCGAACTTTTTTCGGAAGTGCTCCATTTTGAGCGCCATACTTCTGTTTTGAGTGCTACGCTGAGGTCTGTCTGTTTTTGCTATTCATTTTGAGCTCTGTTTTTGTTTTTGTAGCTCTTTGTTTTTCTTTTGGTGACAGTGTGGAACCCAGTTCAGCTACTGATTGATTGATTGATTGATTGATTGGTTGGTTGTGTCACTGCAGTACATTGTTTATTGCTTTCATTTTATGGATCAATGGTCTCATTAGATAATAAAATTCATGTTAAATTGCTGTTTTAGGGTTGTTTTTAAAAGTCTGGAACAGATCAATCCGTTCTGCATTACTTTCTATGGGAAAAAGCGCCTTGGTTTTGGAACGCTTTGGTTTTGGAACGGACTTCCGGAATGGATTAAGTTTGAGAATCAAGGTACCACTGTCTCCTCCTCCTTGGCAATGCTGCTGCCCAAGTGATGCTCCACCTGAGGGGCCTTATGGAGGGAGGGGGGCTAGGGAGAGAAGATTCTGCTCCAGCACCTGGTTTGGCAGCCCCCCCCCCCCCGCATCTCAGAGCAGGAGGGAAAAGGGGTTATGAGTCCCTGCCTCAGGATTGGGCCTTTGCCCATGACTTTCTTTAGGGTTGCAGGACAGAGGCAGGATGGAGGGGGCAGCACAAAGGGAGACACCCACTATACCCCCCCCCCCCCCGTTTGAGCACCCCTGATGTCTGGGTGGGCTCTTAACTCAGAAAGAAGCCTTGCTCAGGCCCTTTTCACACACACCCTCCCCACCTGTTGTGTTGGAAGCAGGAAGGGGGTGGGGCAAAGGCAGCCAAATGAGTGGCAGGTGATGCTCCCATGGAGGGAGGGAGACGCAATCAGGAGAGACAGAAATCTGTTGAAAAGGTTAAAGAATGCATGAATAATGCAAATTTCAATTGCTTCTGAATAAACGAGGGGCTGTTTGAGGCTCTGCTTGGGAGTTGCCCAGGGAGGGGCTGAGGGGAGCAAGGTCTGTCTTCCTTCATGGGAGAGAAATCTGGGGGTGGGGGGAGACAGAAAGAGGGGGGGAGGGGGAAAGATGTTGGCTTACCATAAATAAGAGCATGAGAGCATGAGAAGTGCCTGCTGGATCAGGCCAGTGGCCCATTCTGTTCCCACAGTGGCCAACCAAGTGCCTGTGGGAATTGTTATGGCTAAAATCCATAACAATCCCCCTTCCGTAACAGAATCCTGCAAGCAGAACCCCCAGCCCAAGAGCAGTTCTCCCCCTCTTTTAATATTCTTCTAAGATGAGTAGTGCCAAATCTTCAGAAGTCTAATGGGGGGGGGGAGCAGTTTTAATCACCTTCTATCTTAGAATAATCTCAGCAAGCAAACAGAGTTCAAACCAGCAGAACCATTTCAAAGGCAAACCTTCCTTCCTTCCTTCCTTCCTTCCTTCCTTCCTTCCTTCCTTCCTTCCTTCCTTCCTTTCTTCCTTTCTTTAAAGTAAGAGTCACAGTCTGATCTTCTTTAGCAATCTTTAATGCTTGCCTCCTCCACTGTTGCCAGAGCGAAGGGTCGTTCTGTTGTCAGTGCAATACCTACAATGAATGAGAGAAGAGTTGAAAATGGGACAGTCCTCTCTGAATCCTCATCTACATCAGCCAAGAAACACGACATCAGCTGGTCACTTGCTCAGCAAGTTGAATCTTCTCGCCAGCCGCTTTGTCTCAAAACACAATGAAGAAATGGCAGCTCAAAGGCTCTGAATCAGCTTCCAGACTGAGGCATGTTCAAATAGTAAACAAGGCCAAAACTGCCAAGCCAAGTTCAAAACTAGAGACTGATAGACTCCATTTTTTTAAAGTGGCATGGTATTGGGAGCCTGGATGCAAAGAGAGCCAGTGTGGTGTAGTGGTTAAGAGCGGTAGTCACGTAATCTGGGTAACCGGGTTCGAGTCTCCACTCCTCCACATGCAGCTGCTGGGTGACCTTGGGCCAGTCACACTTCTCTGAAGTCTCTCAGCCCCACTCACCTCACAGAGTGTTTGTTGGGGGGGGAGGAAGGGAAAAGGAGATTGTTAGCCGCTTTGAGACTCCTGAAGGGGAGTGAAAGGCGGGATATCAAATCCAAACTCTTCTTCTTCTTCTTCTTCTTCTTAAACTTTGCCCTTCAGTGGGAATGCAGGAGGCTCACACACACACACTGAGGAAAAGCTGACCTTTGGAAGACTGAATGAAGGCCCCACCCCAGCTAGAACCACATATTACTTCCATCCCAAAATTGCAAAGAAGTAGAGCTATAGAACCCAAACACACAATTTGACAGTCCTTGGGAAGTTATTAATTTGATGGAGAGGATACAACACACATTAGGTGCGGGGGAGACGGACCAAAAACTGTCACCAGGCCTCTCTTTCCCAATTTGGTGACAAGAAAGTGCAAGAAAGCGTTCCTTGGGTCCCCTCCTGCTGTTTCTAGCAACTGGTATTTGAGAGCATCCCTGCCTCTGACTGGGCAGGACAGAGCAGAGCCATCATAGCTAGGAGCCATCGATCGCCCTCTCCTCCTTCATGGCCCAATCCTCTTTGGGAGCCATCCAGGTTGGTGGCACTGCTGAGGAAAGGAGTTCTGCGAGTTAACTATGAAGAAGGACTTCCTTTTATTGGTTCTGAAACTTCCAGCATTCAGCTTTCGTTGATGCCACAAGTTCTTGTGATAGGAGCGAAGGAGAAAGACTTTTTTCTGTTCACTTTCTCCATGTTGTGGATGATTTTAGAATTCTCTTACTTGTCTTTTCGCCAGACCAAAAAGTTCCAGATGCTGCGGCTGGTCTTCATAGGGCTGCAGCGTTGATCATTCTGGCAGCTCTCTTCTGAACTTTTCCCAGCTCTGTAATATGACCAGAACTATGCACAGCATTTCAAATGTGGCTGCACCACAGACTTGTCTGACGGCATTCGGATACTGGCAGTTTTCTTTCCCATCTATTTCCTATTGATGCCTAGCATGGACTTTGCCTTTCTCACGGCTGTTGCATCCTGGGTCAGCATCTTCCTGGAACCACCTGCTCTGACCCCGAGGTCTTGTTCTTGGCCTCCCTGTGAGACTCACCACATCTTTTTGCAAGGGTTGGGCAGGTGATCTGTCCAATGCCTCATGCGCAGCATATCTTTATATTTGTACTTTGGCCCATGGTGCTTCCTCCAAGGAGCTCATCCTGGCTCTCCTGAAGTTGATCCCATTTCATCCTCGCAACAGCCTGCTCGTGGCAATTTGTGGAGCTGCTCGAATTCTGCACGGATCCTCTGCTTCCCAGCCAAACCCATCTTTCATGTAACCGGCTGTGATTTATTGATTTGCTAGTGTTTGACGCTGCATCTCCCAGCAATAGCTCCAGGGGAGCCCACTTGGCAAATATTTCAGAAAAGCAAAATACTTCTCATAAAAAACTAGAGAAAGTGCAAACTGTTTTCACCCTGCAGAAAACAAGGTTCCATAAATCAGTAATTGCTTTTTTTGATTGGCAAAGGCAGGTCTGCAAACGGGGCTAGGATTTTAATTACTGGGGGAAGTCAGTTCACATTGCATCCCTTCACCAGGTTAGGAGAGCTGGACTCAGGAGGAAGCAGCAAACTCTTGCTTGAGATGGGATTTCCATGTTTGCAGTGGCTGCGGGGCCTGATGACGCCCCTGGAGAGGAGGAGCCTCGAGGAAGCGGAGCACAGAGCAGCTGCCAGACAGAGCGGGCCATAGGGGGCTAGGTGGATCAATGGCCAAACTCCGTGAAAGGCAGGCTTATAGGCTCATTTAGCTATTAAGCACAAGGAAGGGAAGGGGGGAAATATTTCCATTACATTCCTAAATAAATACTGATCCTGATTCTTTGTTGTTGGTATCTGTCTGTTTCGATAGACAATGGAATGCACCTCAGGGGGCAAAGTATAACTGCTGGAGAATGGCAGTGTCTGCCGTGGCGGCAGAACCGGGTGACTCCTTAACAGCTGCCTCCTGTGTTGTTTTTGCTGCATTAGCAGCACCAAAGCAGCCTCTCTGGGGTGCAAGGCGGGACAGGGGGTCTGGGGGTCCCGGGCTGCCCAGACAACAAGACCCCCTCTCTCAGCCTCAATGATGGGGTCCAAAAGAAAGCAGAGCAAGACATTTGACACCAGCTTGGCTGCAGGAGTTGCTGCAAGGAGGCTTCCGAGGCACCACCAAAGCACCTTAAGAACTCCACTCTGGCTTTGAGCAGAGTTTACTCCTTTGCCTTTTATTCTCCTAAAGTCATCCCACAAGGCAGTCAGTCTGGATTTTCCCTTGGGGTTTATTTCCAAAGCCACTCTCTAATTATTATTATTATTGCATATGCCCCCAGATGCCCCACTCCTGAAAAGCTTGATCTTCTTCTTTGGTGATCCCTTGTAGCTGAGTAAGTTTGTCTTCCATGAACACGGTCTTAACAGTGAGTCCGTAAGTGACTGTAGAGGCCAATTCTGGATCCACATGTCCTTCCACAGTGGGGACATGGGTTTCCGGGTGGGAGTTGATCCTGGTGAGGGTTTGCCAAGTGTGCCTTCCTCTTAGCACGTTTCTCCCTTGCGTCCTGAGTTCGAGTGTCTTCAAAGCCCAGGACACCTTTGGTAAAGGCTGATCTCCAATTGGAGCACTCGCAGGCCAGTGTTTCCCAATTGTTGGTGCTTATACTACGTTTTTAAAGATTTGCCTTGAGACAGTCTTTAAACCTCTGAGAGCCAGTGTGGTGTAGTGGTTAAGAGCAGTGGTTCATAATCTGGTGAACCGGGTTTGTTTCCCTGCTCCTCCACATGCAGCTGCTGGGTGACCTTGGGCCAGTCACACTTCTCTGAAGTCTCTCAGCCCCACTCACCCCACAGAGTGTTTGTTGTGGGGGAGGAAGGGAAAGGAGATTGTTAGCCGCTTTGAGACTCCTTAGGGTATCAATAAAGTGGGATATCAAATCCAAACTCCTCCTCCTCCTCCTCTTTTGTTGACCACCAGCATTACGCTTTCCATTTTTAAGTTTGGAATAGAGTACTTGCTTCATATCACCTGCATCAAATGAGTGAAACTGTCTCCTGTCACATCAATAGAAAAAGCTTTACCAAACAGGTCAATGTCAACATAGGAATGTCAGAAAAGCTGACAGCTGCAGCTGGATGTAGTCAAAGAGAGCCCATTTCACTCTGACTTCCTGTTTAATCCCATTTTAAAGCCATGTAAGCTGATGGCCACCATTTGCCTCCTCCTCTTGTAAGAACATAAGAAGAGCTTGCTGCATCAGGCCAGAGGCCCGTCTAGTCCACCCTCCTGTTCTCACAGTGGCCAACCTGGTGCCCATGATGGGAAACCAGCAAGCAGGATCTGAGCTCAAGAGAATTCCCCTCCCCTCCTGTGGTTTCAAGCAACTGGGATTCAGAAGCACGACTGCCTCTGACTGTGGAGGCAGAGACATCCTGGCCAATAGTCCTTGATCTCCCTCTGCTCCATGACTTTCTCTAATCCTCTTTTAAAGCCATCCAAGCTGGTGGCCCCCACCACCAGCTGCAAACTCTGCAAATTCCTTGTGTGCTGAGGATCCGGCAGACTCTCCTGCTCACTTCCTCCTCCTGCTGCTGCTGCTGCTCCTCCTCTCTGCCTTGTTGCTCGGTTCGCTTCCCCTGCTCTGCCTTCAGCCAGAAAGAGCTCACAGAGTGAAATAAGTCAGTTGCACGCTGTACAGCAACTCCTGCCAGGCCCTCCTGCCTGTCTCTTGCTTTCAACCTCAGCAGCATTTGTTGTGCTGTGTGTTATCGTTGGCTTGACCTGCCAGGACTCTGCAGAAACTTCCATCACCCCCAGAATGCAGCAGTCATGACTCCCAAGCCTATCCTGAGCCATCGTGGAAAGGGGGGAGCTGTGCCGCTTTGCCAGCGGCCTTCCCCTGCCCCCTTTGTTTTGTTTTGTTTTTTAACATAATTTTTATTAACAGGCCAATCATATCACATTATTTCAAATCACATTAATTCCAAATTATACAGCCGAATTTTCAAATTTTGTTGGGGGTACCCATACATCAAGCTCCGGACGAGAATCCAAACATCACTTCTATTACTGCATTAATTAAACAGCTGTATCCAGTTCTATCCAGATAGTCTCGTTTTTACTTTCTTCATTCTTGTTGTTGTCATATATTCCTTTCTTTGCGATCTCTGATAATCTTCACAGGCAGGTTAAGAACAAACATCGTCTGCGTGGGTTTTACGCACTCCATAAGTCATATTTCATAGGGACAGCCACCATTCCACTCCTACTTCAAAAAATTATTTTCGGTCTGCCCATTAGTTGTCCCAGGCTTGTAAAATATCTCCCAGAGGGCTCTGCCAGGTTAAAGATCAAATTCCATAGAATCATAGAATCATAGAATCATAGAGTTGGAAGAGACCACAAGGGCCATCGAGTCCAACCCCCTGCCAAGCAGGAAACACCATCAGAGCACTCCTGACATATGGTTGTCAAGCCTCTGCTTAAAGACCTCCAAAGAAGGAGACTCCACCACACTCCTCGGCAGCAAATTCCACTGTCAAACAGCTCTTGCTGTCAGGAAGTTCTTCCTAATGTTTAGGTGGAATCTTCTTTCTTGTCGTTTGGATCCATTGCTCTGTGTCCGCTTCTCTGGAGCAGCAGAAAACAACCTTTATCCCTCCTCTATGTGACATCCTTTTATATATTTGAACATAGCTATCATATCACCCCTTAACCTCCTCTTCTCCAGGCTAAACATGCCCAGGTCCCTTAGCCGTTCCTCATAAGGCATCGTTTCCAGGCCTTTGACCATTTGGGTTGCCCTCCTCTGGACACGTTCCAGTTTGTCAGTGTCCTTCTTGAACTGTGGTGCCCAGAACTGGACACGGTACTCCAGGTGAGGTCTGACCAGAGCAGAATTCAGTGGCACTATTACTTCCCTTGATCTAGATGCTATACTTCTATTGATGCAGCCCATCGTTCACTTTCAAACAGTCCTGGTTCTCCTCCCCCCGTCTTTCTTAAACAGGCCTGTCTTGCGAGACGCCATTTTAAAACTGCATCATAAAATTTTCCATTCTCCGATCTTTACCAATCCTCTCTTCATTCATCATTAATTCATCCCACACAGTTTTTAGATTCCTGCTTGTGTAGTAAAATACGGCGGTTCTTTTTTCTTTGGGCTGGAGGGTTATTAATACTCACATAATATAAAGAAAGAAAAGTTTTTCCTCCACCCCACCTTCTTAACTCCCAACAGACCCATCTCTTAATGGCGCTTCGTCTCTTGATTTATTTGTCTTTTGCCTGCCGCTCTGATCCCAGAAATCCATTAATCAGCAGTCTTATCTCCCGACCTTTGCTTGACATATGTGCCACAATGCGCCACATCTCCAATTATATATTTCCAATTATATTTTTGTGTTAAAGCAAACCAGCACGCGCGAATTGGAGACGGCGTCCGGGAAGAGCCGAACACACCGAGGGCTTAGCCAAGTGACCGGCGCACCCCCTTCTCTTGAGTCTGGGGGTGCATTGTGGCCACCACTGGCAAGGCAGTCCCCCCATATCCTTGGGGAGGGGGAAAGACTGCATACTTCCCATAGCAGCCTCTTAATTACCTCGTATGGGTCAGAGAGTTGTTATTGTCGGCCATCTTCCAATGCGCCACCTGGTGGCTCCCCCGTCCCCTTTGTTTTGACAGCTCTGCTAAGTTAGGAACCAAAGGTTTGAGTGGCTGGGGAAACCCAGCCAGATGGGCGGGGTATAAATAATAATTTATTATTATTATTATTATTATTATTATTATTATTATTAGAGTGGCTTCTTGGCCACGCTCCCAGTGGGCTTGAGGGGTGGAGGAGGGCTCTCCCAGGCACAGGGGAGTTGAAAAGGGGTGGCCCCCCGGGCAAGAAGGGGCTCTGCCTGCTGGCTGTGCTGGAGGTCCTTTGTGGAGAGTGAGGAGGCAGAGGAGAGGCCCCTCAATATGTTGCCCAAGAGCCGTACCGCCCTCAACTCCCAATTCTGTGTGTCGGTGTGTGTGTGACAAAAAAAAAATATTCTGCACCAGGTCCCACCTGACCTTGCTCCACCTCTGCTTGCAGACTTCCTGTTATGGGAATCTGGCTGTTCACTGTGAGAACAGGATGCTGGCCTGATCCAGCAGAATTGTCCTCTGCTCTTACCGTTCTACTCCAGCTTGGTTCTTGCCTTGCACAAGAATGCTGAGCTGATCGGGTGAACTTGACCAAATTCCAAAAGACAACTTCATAATTAACAAACTCAGTGGCTTTGAACGATGCCGTCCAAATCAAAACAGCTTTTCAGATTATCATTAAAATTCAAGCTATCTGACAGGCGCTCTCTGGAAGTACTTGGGCAGTGAACATTCCCAAATGGATGCCTGTATTTTTAAAAAGGCATTATTTATTAAGGGAAAGTAGAGAATAATGTGAGACACTTTCCTCAGGGAAATCACTAAAGTTCCTTATGTTGCTGACGATCAACATTCATGCGCTGCTTTTGAAGCAGGCGCTGGGATGTAAATCTGAATGAATTAATGAATGGGCTTTGGGAAGAGCAAGAGGCTCAGCCCTCTATAGTCATTCTCGCCTTCACCACCAAGCAATCCGCCTGGGACCCTGACGGCAGCCACGCTCCAACATCTTCATCCTTTGCAGGTCTCCTCCTTCCCCAGAATACAGAAAATGCATCACCGCCCCCCCCCCCCCGAAGCTCCATTCCAGCCATGGGAAGGAGGTTCCACAAGCCAGGGCCGGGCTAAGCCCTCTGGTGGCCTCCAGGCAGTCAAAATCTTCTAATAGGTTTTTGTAATTTTCTTCCAAGATCAAATCAATATTATTTTGATCCGTTGTCACGGGGCCCCTAAAAGGCGGAGGACCATAGGCTGCTGCCTACTCTGCTTATGGGGTAAGCTGGCCCTGCCACAAGCTGCCTCTGCTCCTTCTCCGGGGGGGGGGGGGGGCTATAATCAATTCTGACCAAACTAAGCCTCCTAGGAGGCATTTGCTCTCGGAGGCTTAGTTTGGTCAGAATCCAGTAGACACTTCCAGAGTCAATGCTAAAGACATTCCTTCTGGAAAACGAGGGCCGTGAAGATTTGTGTTCCGAGCTTTTTAGGCATGTCTATCCATGTACTGTCTGAAACCAAAGGGGCTCATTGGTTGCCAGAGGCGAGCTTTTTCCAGCTCTCCTACCCCACTACTATGGCAACTAGCCTGTGCTCTGCCCTCCCCACTTGGAGGCAGAAATGCTTCTGAATCCCAGTTGCTGGAAACTGCAGGACGGGAGAGTGATCTTGTGTTCAAATCCCGCTTGCAGGTTTTCCATTGGGGCACCAGGTTGGACATTGTGAGAAGAGGATGCAGAACTAGATTGGCTATGGGCCTGATCCAGCAGGCTCTTCTGATGTTCTCATGTTCTTAACTGCCTCCAGTGTGGCAGAGAGCCAGTGTGGTGTAGTGGTTAAGAGCGGTAGTCACATAATCTGGGGAACTGGGTTCGCGTCTCCGCTCCTCCACATGCAGCTGCTGGGTGACCTTGGGCCAGTCACACTTCTTTGAAGTCTCTCAGCCCCACTCACCTCACAGAGTGTTTGTTGTGGGGGAGGAAGGGAAAGGAGGATGTTAGCCGCTTTGAGACTCCTTAAAGGGAGTGAAAGGCGGGATATCAAATCCAAACTCTTCTTCTTCTTCTCCCCATCAGGCAGCCTCTCTCACATCCTTCAAACACCTCTTCCTATCCCGCTTCCACCCGGGCTCAGGTGGCGCTGTGCTCTAAAACGCTGCTCTGTCCCAGCACCTGCCAACCTAGCAGTTCAAAAGCACGCCAGTACAAGGAGATAAATAGGCATCTCTGTCACGGCGTCCTGTTGCGCCAGTAGTGGTTTAGTCCTACTGGCCACATGACCTGGAAAGCTGTCTGCGGACAAACACCCGCTCCCTCGGTTTGAAAGCGAGATGAGTGCTGCAACCCCATATTCACCTTTGACTGGACTTAACTATCCAGGGGTCCTTTACCTTTCTTTACCTATCCTGACTTTCTTTCAAAGTCTTTGGCACAACCCCTCTGCCCCCCCCCCCATTGAATCAAAGGCTCAGGCTGCTCAATTTCATTTTGGTGCTCAGCAGATCTCAAGGTCTTCGATATTAAGGTGTTTAAAAGAAATGGAAAGGTTTGGATTGACACCCCCTCCAAATTATTTGTCCATGTGGATGAGTGAAATGGGGGTTATTTTCTAACAAAAGTGTTCCATTATCGGGTGGGGGTGGGGTCACACTGAGTCCAGATCAATGAATGAGGAACACCATCGTTTTTATTTAAGAAATGAATAGAAGTGTCCTTCCTTCAGTTCTTGGCAACCACCCAGTAGCCTAACAAACAATGCCATGTGCAGGCCTAACATCATATCCATAAAACCCACACGGGGGAAAACAGATCTACAAAAAGAATTCATGGCAATAAGCACAATACCCAATAATATGCAATGCATAATAACAAGACATAATCAGGAGCCTTTTCACAGTGTCAACCCAGATATAAATTACACAACTCAAGCCCTGCAAAATGCAAGAGTCTAACAACATGCATTATTATCTACTCCTCCCAGGTGCTGCTCTAAAACATAATGCATATTTAACAACAGCAGTGGGCATATATATATATATATATATATAGAGAGAGAGAGAGAGAGAGAGAGAGATTTTTAAAAATGTGGTCATTAAGCTTCTGGAATGAAAATGGAGACGAAAGAAGGATATCCCAGACAACAGGTGATTGTTCAATGCTTGCAGGCAGAAATGCTTCTGAATACCTTTTCTGAAACTGAAGAAGGGGAGAGTATCTCTTGTGCTTGGACCCCACTTGCAGCCTTCCCCTATTGGGCATCTGGTTGGCCCCTGTGAGAATAGGAAGCTGTTTTTATCATGATTATTTGTATGGTTTGACTGCCTGTGCATCTTTTCTGGCTGCTGTATGAGGAAGCACATGAACCTGACCTTTGAAGAGTTTTGTAAGTAAAACCATTTTATGACTTACCAAGTGTGTGGTCTAGCTCTGTGCTAGGGAAGTAGGATAGCTTCAAAAGAGATTTTAAAAGGGGACATTTTGGGGACTCACTGGAAAGGCACATTTTAAAGGATTTACAGCCACAGTTCTATGCTTTTCTTGGCTCCATGTTTTGCAGCTGGGGTTCTCTCATCAAAGATTGCTGGCTCCAAACTTTGGTCTTGGCTTCCAGGACTCCAAAAGTATCATGGGATCTCCAAAGAAAGGCCCCCACCCCTCCAACCCTGAGCCCCTTGCAGATGTTTCTCTCCCAATTGTTTGCCATCATGTGTTCCCTCCTACAGATGACATTGCTGGCCTCATTCCCATTTCTGCTCAGGCACCCAATTAACATGGCAGAAACCTTGGCAGCTGCACCAGGCAGGCAGAATTGCACCTGTGGAGAGTCATGAGGCAGCCAGCCGGGCAGATACTACAGCAACACGTGGCTCTCCTCCCTCCCTCGGAAGTTTCAAGCTCATGCCGAGTCACCGGGTCACCTGTGCAGAGTGTAATTGGCTTCCCTAACTGCTGCTCATTATGCAGATGTGTTATTTACAAACACCATTAGGCTGAAGCGGCTGTGATCTGAAAGCCTAATCAGCACCACTTTTCTTGGGAGCAGGAGAAGCCACCCTGTGGGAAGGCGAGAAGGAGCTTGCCTAGGAACATAGCAAGGGAAGTAATGGTGTAGCTCTGTTCTTGGGGCCTGATCAGGCCCCACCTGGGGTCCCGTGTCCAGTTCTGGGCACCGCAGTTGAAGGAGGATATGGAGAAGCTGGAAGGTGTGCCAAGGAGGGCAACCAAGGTGATCAAGGGTCTGGAAACCAGGCCTTGTGAGGAATGGCTGAGGGAGTTGGGAATGTTTGGAGAAGACAGGATCGGGAGGGAGTGTGAAAGCCATTTTCAACTACCTGAAGGGCTGTTGCAGAGAAGATGGAGAGGACCCAAACAAATGTATTCAAGTTGCAAGAAAACAGATTCTGACTAAAGCTTAGGAGGTTTGACGGACACCCTTGGAAGATGGTGGACTCTCCTTTGTGGGGGATGTGATACATAAGTAGCAGTCAAGTACAACATTCCTTGTTTTCCTAGAGTGGACATGCGGGGAAATGTTTGGTCCAGCCAGTCGAAAACGTCTTGTTTCCTTCTGGCTGGGACATACATACTTCCTTTGCATGGGACTAGAGGTGGGAGTGACCTTACCTGTCCAGGTAACCAAAGGACAGTTGCCTGTGGGAAACCAGCAAGCAGGATTGGAGCACATGAGGACTGTTCAGCCCACTGCCTGCAGGTGCTGCTGTCAAGAGGTCTCCATCCTCCTGCTGGTGATTTGCTCCAGCTCCTTCCTACATGAGGTTCTTGCCCGGTGGCCCTCATTAAACCATTGCAGAGACCTGACAGCCAGCATAGGTTAGAGCAAGGCTGTCACAGCTCATTAGGGGCCTGGCAGTGCTTCAAGAAAGTTGCCGCAGATGCCATTGTCTTTTGACAGCCCCCTCAGCCTCAACAGGCTCCACATCCCCCTGCCCGCAAAGGACAGGGTGACCACTTCATCAGGGAACTGGAGGGCCTGGTCCTGGGAGCAATCGGCCAAATCCTGCTGAATGGTGCTGGGATCGGGCACCCCGATGCTCAGGAGTGTTAACCCCTGGGGTTTCTGCAGATAATGCTTTTTTTATTTATTAAAAGATAATATTCTCCAGAAACAGCCAGTGAGACAAGGGCCTCCCACTGCCAAGAGGAGTGTTTTCCCAGGTGTTACGTAATCTTTTCTCAGGTGCTTCTGGAAAAGCATAGAATCATAGAATGGTAGAGTTGGAAGGAGCCCTGAGGATCACCTAGTCCAACCCCCGCCATGCAGGAATCTCAACAATGCTCAGCCTGCCCTCCCTCCTCCTCTCCCTTCCCTGTGGGCCAAGAGAGGCCATCCTGCTAGCATGGCCAGGACTACCATCCCAGGCACATTGGGGGGCTACAGATGAAGCTTGTGAGACCTGGTGGTCCTCCTGCCATGGACAAGATCAAGGGATGTCTGACCAAGGCTTGCTAGCTTGGCAGGGGAAAGACTCGCCTAATTATCTTCCTGAGAAACTTTATGCACTGTGATAAGTGGAGAGTTGTCATTCCGCTTGATGATCCCAAGGCTGCTCCGTCTTCCTAATGATTACAACTTGCTGTGTTTTTCCTTCTGCCTTGACACAGGGAGCTGGTGGGCTGCTCTGCTCTCCTGCTCCACTCACAGGAAAGGCACAAAGCCCCTCCCCCACCCCGATGATGATGCACTGCATGGCCAGGCACTGGGATGAAGCAAAATGAACACCCCTAACCCACCCTGAGAAACCCAAAGTCCTGGTGGCCAGGGACCTTCGCTCTGCTCTGCCTTCCTGCTGCTGAGGCACCTCAAATAGGTGATGGAGGACACCATGAAACAAATCCAAGTGTCGTTCTTTTTTTTTTTTTAAATAATAATTTTTATTAAGGTTTTCCAAATTAAAACAAATCAAACAAATTAAATCCAATCTATAAACTTTTTGCCAATAACTAGGACTTCCCCTCCCTACCCCCTCTTGTGTTCCAAATCTTCCAAATAAGCAATTAAATTCAACAAGTTCTTATCCCCAAATTACACTCATCATCAATAACCCAATTTATCCAAATTCCCATCCCCTAAGATCGATCTATACCCTTCCACGAGTTTCCCCCTTTCAAACATAGTACAGATGGAAATAAGATAAATATGAATAATAATTTTACAGCCTTTGGATTCCAATTTTCCCTCCCCTCTTTCCCCTTTGCGTTTCACCTATCCCTCCACTTCTAATATCTTCCTGGAGTTCCCACATTACACTATGTCCCTCAGGTTCTTTGCCAGTCTTTAATTACGGATGTCCAATCGTAGAAGGAGTCTATCAAATAAGGGCCCATTTCTTCTATCCAGGTTTTTATATCCAGGAGTAAAAACTCCAATTTTGTATCCATAAGCTTGTCAAACCTGAATATCCCAAATGTTCCCCCAGTTCTGTCCAGTTCTTGTTATTTCCTTGTTCTTGTCAATCATTCTCCTCCTTTTTATTTCTCTGTTCTCCCACAGAAATGTTCTTTTTCCAAAAGTTTCTAATGTCTCTGCAGAGGCTTGTTATTCATGGAGCAAAGCATTGCATCATGTTCCTTTCATTTTCCAACAAATAGTTCCATTGTTTCCTGTAGTGTGTAGACCTCTGTAGACAAAATAATGTTCCATTCCTGCAGTTTCCCAGGAGATTAAAAGTTCCATTCAACTGTTCAAGTTTCCTGTGAAAAACACATGCAATATCCCTCGGCTCCTCTAGGTGGATTGCAGTAGCAAAGTTCCCTTCCAGAATCACATCCACCAGACCAAGTATCTTGTTGACCGATATTTAAAACAGTTTATATTCAATTTATGACAAATATAACCGGCAAAGTCCTCATAACAAAATCTCTATTTTAATCTTCCTTTTTGACAGCTCTTTGACAGCTGTCAAAACCTCCATCGCTTTTCTCCAGGCAGTTTCACGAATCGCTCCAGGGATTCCGGGGGGGGGGGGGTTGCTTTTTTTAAAACAATTCCACTTTTCTCCTCCAGCTCAATCTTATAATTTTCCCTCGCGAAGTTGCTGATTCGACAAGATAAGGTTACACTCGATCTTAGTTGTCCAGTCCTTTGTTTTGGCTCTTCTACAATTTAGGGGTGGGCTGACTTCCTTTTTTCCGCCTCCCCCGTTCGCTCCGAATTTTAAAAATTTATCCCCTTTTTTTAGTCCATATTCCAATTACTCACGGGTTCTTCTTTAGAGCCGAATTTTCAATAGAAGAAGTCAGCGCTCTCCGCCGGATGGCATGCGGCTGCGCTCGGCAGGGATAGCAGAGAACTCAAAGCACCACGCTTCTCCCCGGCACCCGATCCGTAGCCTTTAAAAAGGCTCCTTCACGAGTCGGGAGAGCGCTAATGGTGCCAGCCGAGTCTCCATGTCCACGGCCTCCTCTGGCCGTGGTTTTTGAGGGTCCCCGCATCGCCGGTGCGGTAGGACCCAGCCCCTGCCAAGCCGGCTCCCTCCGGAGCTCGGAGGGAGTCCGCCATTCGGCGATGGCGCCGACCCGGAAGTCCCAAATCCAAGTGTCGTTCTTAATTGTGATGTGGGGCTTCCTGCACCCAAAACATTGAGCATGGCATGTAATGAGAAGTCATTACATCGCTTGATTCTGCCTTGGTTAGACCCCACCCAGGGTCCTGTGTCCAGTTCTGCACACCACAACTTAAGGAGGTTGTTGACAAGCTGGAAGGTGCACAGAGAAGTGGCCAAGATGGCCAAGGCTCTGGAGACAAATCCTTGTGAGGAACTGTTGAAGGAGTTGCGTCTGGAGAAGAGAAGACTGGGAGGCAATATGAGAGCCACCTTCACATATCTAAAGAGCTGCCCCACAGAAGATGGAGCATTTTTTTTATTCTTTTCAGGGGAGAACCAATGGATTCAAATGACCAATCAGGAGATTCCAACTCAACAGTAGGAAGAGCTTTCTAACAGTAAGAGCTCTTCAACTGTGGAACAGACTCCCTCAGAAGATGGTGAGCTCTCCTTCCTTGGAGGTTTTAAAGAGAGGTTGAGTGGCCATCTGCCAGGGAGTCTTTCGCTGTGATTCCTGGACCACAAGGGGTTGGGCTGGATGACCCTTAGTGTCCCTTCCAGCCAACTCTGCAATGCTGCACTTCTCTGATCCACGTGCGCAACCCACCCAAAGCTTCATGTGTCCTTTCAGTGATGCAGTTTCAGGTTGGTGCCGATGCGCAATTTGGATCTTGGCCAACCCAGACTGTTTTTCTTTATGCTGTTGAGTCTTGGAAAGCTGTTAAGAGGCTGTTAACATTTGGGGTTTGTACACTGTGGTTTTATTTTAATGTTGATTTTGATTATTTGCTACTTTTCTCATGTGACAGCATAATTGCAGATGTAGAAATCAAATGTTTCCATGCAGTCATTCAAGCGGAATTTATGGGAAATAGGAAATGTTTGCTTCCTGGCAAACAAGACCAATTCAGTCTAAATACAGGAACCATTTATCACACACACACACAGACACACACACACACACACACACACACACACACACAGAGAGAGAGAGAGACTGTCTTAAGAACCTTAGAAGCCTGTTTTTATTGTTGTTGTTGTTTAGTCGTTTAGTCGTGTCCGACTCTTCATGACCCCATGGACCAGAGCACGCCAGGCACTCCTGTCTTCCACTGCCTCCCGCAGTTTGGTCAGACTCATGTTTGTAGCTTCGAGAACACTATCCAACCATCTCGTCCTCTGTCGCCCCCTTCTCCTTGTGCCCTCCATCTTTCCCAACATCAGGGTCTTTTCCAGGGAGTCTTCTCTTCTCATGAGGTGGCCAAAGTCTTGGAGTCTCAGCTTCAGGATCTGTCCTTCCAGTGAGCACCCAGGCTGATTTCCTTAAGAAAAGCCTGTTTTTAGGATTTCTTTAAACTTCCCCTTCATTTATTTATTCTGCTTTTCAGATGTGCTCAGCAAGAGTGGAGGGCAGCTTTGGACCATGCCAGAGGGGGGTAGAATCCTTAGGTCAGTCCCAAAATTGCAGTCTGGTGGAGTTCCCAAGAGTCAAGCCATGGTCCACCAACAGTGAACGTTGAGAGGACACAGAGTCTCTGACTTGCTTCTCTTTTTATTCCTCCCCATCTTCTTAGATGCCCCTGAGCTTGTGCCAGCCAAGTAGCCTTGTCTCTCCCCTTCAGGAAGCATGTGATCCTCACTTGCCGGGAGCTCCACCCAGCTGAGTGATCACAATCCTCCCCCCAGACCTCACCTGTCACAGTCTCTTAAAGAGCACTTTTTGCTGATCCTGATGCCTCAGAGCCCGTCTGTTCATGGAGAAAGAGGCATCTCCCACTCTGGTGATGCGTCAACTCCTCCTGGCTCCTGTAAACTGTCAGCTGTCTCTTGGACTTCCCCCGATGTCCTCTGAGTACCTCCTAAGTCCCCAACCTGCCCTTCCCCATCTTCAGCTTGTCCCGGTGTGTCCCAATCATGGCCACACACCCCAATTGGGATCCTCTCCCCCTTTCTCGGTGCCCTGCCAGTACTGACCATTTGTGTTCCGATTGGCAGGAAAGTTTGGGGTTGTCAGGCTGGGTGAATCTGCTGTGCAAAGAGGCCAGAGAAGATTCCCCACCCCTGTGAATGTTGGACTAGCCAGTAGAAAACCAGCTTTCTGTGTCTGCCATATGCAAGAGTGTCGTCCATCGAGGGAAAGATAACCTAAATGCCCAAAAGGCTAATGCCACAACCAGAACTATCTTTGCTGACTTGAGGACTTCTTGAAACTTTGCCTCCCTCCAACAGCTGTGGTGATCAGGCAAGTTTTCTTGCACTTAAATTGAAAAATACTACTTCTCTGAGCGTCGAGTTGTTAAGACTTTTGCAAAAAATAAAAAAATAAAAAATGTGGAAGCAGATTTTTGTGCAAAGGGCATCAACAAAGTGCTTATTAATACCCTTTGCAATTTAAATGCAATCAAGGAATGGCTCTTTCTGTGAAACTGGCTCAACTAATCTGCATTACACACTTGTTCTCTCTCTCCCTCACCAGTGGCAAGAATTCTCTCCAACAAGCAACAAGCGATACGCCCAAGGGTGGGGCAGAACTGTGTGCTGTTTGCATTGGGCTGATGCCGCAGGGAGGACCTCCAGACCTGCCTGGAAGTGAGACCCACAACTTCATGGAGACTTCCTCAGGAGGCGGTGGCCTCTCATTGGAGGGTTTTAAGCAGAGGTTGGATGGTCGCCTCACGCTTGAGCTGTGGTTCCTGCATTGCAGGCAGTCGGGCGAGATGAGGATCCCTTCCAGCTCTCAGTTCTGATAGCCAGCCCCCAAGGGATTCAGGCCTAGGGGGAGATGAGTGGACAATCATTATCACCAGGACGTTTCTAACATGTAGTTTTGTTTTGCTTTCCTGTAAGTGTCCCCCCTCCCTTGTGGCATAGCAGAAGCCTTGCTATGCTTGCATGAATTTGCAGACTACTCTGGTAAGAGAGATAAGAATCTACCAGCTTAGCAAAATACAATGAATGTGACCCTTAGGGTCTGGAAAGTACTCGGGTCCTGTAACCACAGAGCACAATAGAAAGCTGGGGGCTTGCCATAGTCATGTATGAAACTGCGAATGCAAGCAGGGAACAAACATGAAGCCCCCACAAGTGGGGAGGAGACCAATAAGAGCTTAGCATGCTTTGTCCGTGCCGGCTTCCAGCCAGTTAGGAAGCTTACAGAGATCGAGAATGAGCTCAAGTCTATCTGCCAAATGTATAGGTTCCTGCTTACCCCAATGCTCAGTGCGCAGGCTGTCTTGATTGGTGCATCGCTCAATAAACTGAATACCTTTCCCACCCATTGTCTCCTCAATTGGCTTTAACGGGGGAGACCCTTTTGAGGGGTTACAATTCTATGATTCCCTTCTGTGGGAATGTTTAGGGAGACAGGAGAGGATATATTGTTTATTAATATCCTTCCTAACTTGTGCTAGCAAGTTCTATAACTTAGCAGAGTTTTAACATTCCCCTTTAAATGCACAGCGGGTAGCTGGTTGCAGGCTTGCTTGAGCATCTTAATATTAGATTCCTGGTAAGTTCCCTTAGATCCCTCTTAAAAGAATAAACATGCCACAATCTTGGGTTAAGTATATAAAAGAAGTTTACTCACACCATCAGTTCACAGCTGGATCCCTAAGGCAGAACTAAGGCAGACTTAGTTACAAAGTTTATACATGTGGAACATGGAGATAATCCCAGTGTCCTCTCTTGGTTGGAAGCCAACAGATCATCTTTAGCTAAAAGCTGCTGTTCCAACAGCGAAGAAAGTCATAGAGAGAGAGTGGCTGGACCAAACATTCCGTCGCATGTCCACTCTAGGAAAATAAGGAATGTTGTACTTGACTGCTACTTATGTGTCACATCCCACATCTTCCCCCACCCAAGACCTACCTCCTTCAAAGCATGATGCCAAGTCTCTCCCCACACCCCCCCCCCTGCCGCCCCAGTTTTCCTCTCTAGGGTAAAATACTGAAGGCTGGCGGCATGCAAGTCTCCTTCCGCTTCATTTCATTACTAAGTCATTCATTTTCATGAGTGATTCAGAACTCCCTCAACTGGCGTGACTTTCTGTCAGTCCCCCTTGCTTTCGGCAGGAGACCCAGACATGCTCTTGCAGCCGCAGGTGAGGGGTGGATGGGAGGAGTGGCAGTTCTTACCTGACCTCCGGACACCTGAGTCACTGCCGTTCACAGTTAGTGCCATTCCAGTGCACCAGTGGCCCCAATCCGGTGCTTCCACTGGTGTGTTTGCACCAGGCTGAGCTCCGCTGCGCATGGCACTGCCCCCTCCAGGATGCTGGGCAATTTTTAAAAGGCTCCATTTCCCTAGCCTGGCCATCTGTTATTTATTTAATTGTTTAAATATGGTCACAAAACGGCATTTGACTGAGAAAGAGGCCCAGCAAGCCTCTGACCGAAACAAACAAGAAGCTAATGAAATGAAGGCATTCGGAGCTTTTCTGCTTGAATTCCTTCTGTAAAAAAACAGAAATATTTGTTTCCTTTTCTGTCTATTTTGTTGAAGGAAGGCTGGTTCCAGGTAAGCAGCTCTAGGACCCAGCACCAAAGGGCGCTGGCAGTGTTGCCACGGGGGCTAGGGATGTGGCCATTAAATTAGGGTTACCTTTTTTTTTTTTAATGAATCCAGGGACACTTTTCAACTTCAGTAGGAATGGTAGGATTTTGTATGGGGACTGATTTGTAAATCCGGGGACTGTCCCCAGGAAACGGGGACATCTGGTAACCTTATATTAAATACAAGAAGTTTTGTAAGGAGAACTATATGAACTATTGCAAAAGAGAACTAAGTAGGAGTTTATTTAGGATTTGGATTTAATAGCAATAAGTATAATAATAAAATGCAAAATTAGAAAGGAAGTTAGAAAACCATCAGTTGAGGTTGATGGAAGTCCTAGGCTGTGATAGCCAAAGGTTTGTTACGTTGTTTAAAATGGGATGTTATGTTTGGAAAACATGTCTAAAAACCAATAAAAAATTATATATATAAAAGGGATGTGGCTATGATTGGCCCCCAGTGCATTTTTTTCCCAGAGGGGGTGTCCCCCTGTCCCCACCTGTCCTGAGGACCAAGTCTTGGGTTGGGTGGCATTGGGCTTCCTCAATCCCAGGGATGATCCATTTGCAGGTTTGCTTGGCCCGATGAACACCATCTGTGGGGAAATTAGGGGTTTAGGAAGCGGCCACACACTGAGCCATCCCCTTGGGCTGCCTGCCAGGACTTCGGAGAGGACCTCTAGAGCCCCTGGCCACTGTGCAGATCCCAGCATCCAAAACCATGAACCTGGGTCTTCAGGGGGGATTGAGAAGCATCACTGCCCTGATTGCATTTTAGAAAAATTTGAAAAATTAATGAAAAATATTATGAAGGGGAGAAAAATATTCTTGAAGAATGGAAACATTTTGTGGAATATTTGAGAAAATACCATATAAAACATATGCAGGATGTGTCTAGCAACAGATGAATAATTTAATAATTAAGTTTGTTTAATAATTCTAAATTTAATAATTTTGAATTAATGTATACAATGGATGAAATATAAGTAACATAGCAGTTTGTAAAGGAATAAAAGTACATCATGGGAGGGTGGTTGGGAAGACAACGGATATAAGAGATCTGTTCTGAATGCATTTTTAAAGTATTTGTAAAATTTGAAAATTTAATAAAATATATATTATGAAGAAGCACTACTGCCTCTGGCACATAACCGTTGTAGCCAAGAATTTGTCTGGCCCTCTTTTGAAAGCACCCATGATGCTGCCCCCACCGATTTGTTCAAGTCTGCTCTGCATGAAGCGGGACTTTCTTTTCTCTGCCTTGAATCTCCCGACTTTCAGCTTCTGCTCTGCTCTGGGGCTCCTGCAGACTCCTGGCCGCCCCCTCCTGCCTCGCTCTTTGAGCAGACCCCCTGTCACCACCAGAACGGCGCAAATTCGACTTTGCTACAAGTTGACGGGATGCAAAGCCTGATTATGGCTCACATTTGGATGACATTTCATTAATGAAAACAACAAGGCGCATCAAAGGCGAAGAAGAAAAATTAATATTTCCAGTGACATTTTCAGGTTTCGTTTGCATAAGTAGGAAGAGGGCCCTCTGGTCAAACGCTGCTGCCTGGGCGATGGCTGCTCCTGCCCAGACTCCCCCATGGCCTGAAGGGAGGTTTACCTGTATGGCTTTTCACTCAGGTGATCTTCCCCGAGGAAACACTCACGGCAAACACCCCCCAAAGTCCTTCCACCCTGAGATTTTGCCCTGCAGACCCAGAGATGGCTCCAGTTTCCCCTCCTTCTTGTGTTTACGGCAAGAACTGAGATAGCTGCTTCCCTGCTCCCCTGACAAAAATTCTGCTACCTACTGCGTGTGCTCTCAATTATTTTTAAATTTTATTTCAGTGCATTTCCTCCGAGGAGCTCAGGGTACAGTATCTGGTTCTCCCCCTCCTCATTTAATCCCCACAACAACCCTGTGAGGGAGGTCAGGCTGAGTGGCAGTGCCCGGCCAGGGGGGGATTTGAACCCTGGTCCTAGTCTGACACGCTAATCACTGCACCATGTTGCCTCTTTGGAGAACAACCCACAGGGCATCCAGGCACAGAGTATTTTGAGGGGGTGCAGGGTCACCCAGGGCCAGATTTAGGTTTGATGAAGCCCTAAGCTACTGATGGCAATGGGGCCCTTTATATGTCCAGCTGTCCTTTGTCAACAACTGTTTTTTGAATATATGCTATATGGTAATTTATGGACCTAATAAGTATCTAAAGCCATTTGCACATGCAGAATGTAGGCACCCTAAATAATAATAATAATAATAATAATAATAATAATAATAATAATAATAATTTATTATTTATACCCCGCCACTCTGGGCAGCTTCCAACAAAACACTAAAATACAACAACCTATTAAACATTAAAAGCTTCCCTAAACAGGGCTGCCTTCAGATGTCTTCTAAAAGCCTGGTAGTTGTTCTTCTCTTTGACATCTGGTGGGAGGGTGTTCCACAGGGAAGGCGCCACCACCGAGAAGGCCCTCTGCCTGGTTCCCTGTAGCTTTGCTTCCATAGGCGCCGACTCCATGGGGCCTGAGGGGGCCCGAGCCCCCTCAAAAATTCGTTTGGGGGGGCTCTGCCCCCCCAATAATTTAAGAAAATTATTACCGTATTTTTCCGGCCTTCTGCCTCAGGGTCTTACTGCCCACCCTGCTCTGTTTCCTTGCTGTGTTTGCTCAAACGGAACAAAGAGCAGGGAAAGCCCCTCCCCTCCAGGCAGAGGGAAAGCAGCGTGTGTCTCTGTGCTCCGTGCAGGAGGGAGAGAGAGAGAGAGAGAGAGAGAGAGAGAGAGAGAGAGAGAGAGAGAGAGCTGGCTGACTTGGGTGGGAAGGTGAGGGAAAACTGTTGCCTTCCTTTCCTCCCTCCTCCTGTTATACCCCTCTCCTGCATTCTTAGCCAGCTGCTTCTCTGCACACCCCTCTCCTGCTCCATGTCCCTTCTGTGTTTTTCCTTCCCTCCCCACTTAAAATGTGGTTAAAAAGCATGGATCCACATGGATCCTCAGGATCTTTGCATTGGGTCAGCCCAAATTCACCATCAGAGCACATAGCATGTCCATGGCTACAGCCTGCCCCCCCAAAATCACGCACCCACTGTTGCCTGGGGCTGCAGTGGTGCAAAAACGTGGTTACAAAACATGGATCCACATGGATCCTCAGGATCTTTGCATTGGGTCAGCCCAAATTCACCATCAGAGCACATAGCATGTCCATGGCTACAGCCTGCCCCCCCCAAAATCACGCACCCACTGTTGCCTGGGGCTGCAATGGTGCAAAAACGTGGTTACAAAACATGGATCCACATGGATCCTCAGGATCTTTGCATTGGGTCAGCCCAAATTCACCATCAGAGCACATAGCATGTCCATGGCTACAGCCTGCCCCCCCAAAATCACGCACCCACTGTTGCCTGGGGCTGCAATGGTGCAAAAACGTGGTTACAAAACATGGATCCACATGGATCCTCAGGATCTTTGCATTGGGTCAGCCCTAATTCACCATCAGAGCACATAGCATGTTCATGGCTACAGCCTGCCCCCCCTCCAAAATCACGCACCCACTGTTGCCTGGGGCTGCAATGGTGCAAAAACGTGGTTACAAAACATGGATCCACATGGATCCTCAGGATCTTTGCATTGGGTCAGCCCAAATTCACCATCAGAGCACATAGCATGTCCATGGCTACAGCCTGCCCCCCCAAAATCACGCACCCACTGTTGCCTGGGGCTGCAATGGTGCAAAAACGTGGTTACAAAACATGGATCCACATGGATCCTCAGGATTTTTGCATTGGGTCACCCCAAATTCACCATCAGATCACATGTCTGTGGCCACAGCATGAAGCACAAAAAATGATATATCCACTGTTTCATTCAGAATGTTTTTTCCCCTTGTTTTCCTCCTCTAAAAACGATGTGCGTGTTATGGTCAGGTGCGTGTTATAGAGCGAAAAATACGGTAGTTATATTATGCTTTGTAAAATCACAAAATTATGTTGGTATTTTATATTTTCCTTGTTTGATGATAGTTACCTTTTAAAATACATTCAGTAATGAGTTAAAACAAATAATTATTACGGTAGTAAAAGAGGCGGCGCGAGTAGTTTTGCTCGGTGCGTGCGACTGGCCCAGCCCCTCTTTCCTTTTCCTCTCTTCTGCTCTCCCGCCGGGCGCCTGAGGGAGAGTTACTTAGCGGTTCTGAGGAGCCGCTGTTGTTTCGGCAGGGGAAAAACCGCCGCCCGCGAACCGCCGAGCTCCCTCTCTCTTTCCAGCCTCTCTCTCTCTCTCTCTCTCTCTCGCGCTATGGCCAAGGAGGAGGAGAAGCCCTTCAGCCAGTCTATGGCCGAGTGGCGGAGGTTCATCTACAACCCCAACAGCGGCGAGTTCCTGGGGCGAACGGCCAAGAGCTGGGGTGAGGAGGGCGAGCGAGCGAGTGCGGGCGGGGAAGGGAGGGGAGGGGGCGGCCGGCACGAGGGGCGGTGGGAGGCGCGGCGCGGCGGGCACTTGCCTTGCCCACCACGCATCTCTCTCCTTCTCGGTCTCTCTCCCTCCCTCAGCTGGCGAGGGGGCCACGAGGCGGGCGGCAGCAGCAGCAACGGGCCGGGAGCGGATCTTAGAAAACTTCCCGGGGCAGGACCCCAGTATGGGCCCCCCCAATATTTTTTATAAGTCGGCGCCCCTGTTTGCTTCTCACAGTGAGGGAACCGCCAGAAGGCCCTTGACGCTGGACCTCAGTGTCCAGGTAGAACAATGGGGGTGGAGACGCTCCTTCAGATATACTGGACCAAGGCCATTTAGGGCTTTCAAGGTCAGCACCAACACTTTGAATTGTGCTCAGAAACGTACTGGGAGCCAATGTAGGTCTTTCCAGACCGGTGTTATGTGGTCTCGGCGGCCGCCCCCAGTCACCAGTCTAGCTGCCGCATTCTGGATTAGTTGTAGTTTCCGGGTCACCTTCAAAGGTAGCCCCACATATATATAGAAAGGAGCAAACCAGTGATATTTTAGGGAGCAGGCTAGCAGGAGGGGCCCATGACTTGCATCATAGGAGCCTACACAACACAAAACACTGTTGCTGGATGAAGGTTTTATTTTATTTGGATTTTATCTTTTTTTTGGAAATGTACATCCAGTTTTTTCTCCTTTAATTTTTTTGGGGCGGCCCCCAGGAGAGTGGAGCCCTAAGCTATAGCTTGTTTGGCTTATACATAAATCTGGCACTGGGGTCACCATCCCAGGTCAAGAAAAGGGGAGATGGAGTGGCTTCGGAAAAACCGCTTCTGAAGGAAGGGAAAAGGTGGGATCTGGATTTGCCCCCCCCCCCCAAGGCAAGTTCATCCTCAGTGCAGTTGTCGTGGCCAGAGAAGCAGAAGAGAAAGAGCCTCTCTGGGTGAGGACTTGACAGGCGAGCGGCGGCAGGAGGAGGCAGAGCCCGGGAGACCCAGGAAAAGACCTGGCTGGAGGCAACAGGCCTGAGCAGGGGGCTCTTCCCTGTCCCTCCCCCCACTCAGGTGCCTGCTGCCTTGTGCCTCCTTGCGTGGGTGAAGAGCTCTCCGGGCGCACCTTGGCCCAAGTGAGCAGGGCGACGTGACAGCCCCACCGCCATCCTGCCAGCCACTTAATATATGCGGCTGCGGAGCAAGAACAACAGATTCCATCTGACAGCTCAGACGGGCGCCCGGCCCCTTTGCGCACACGGGATTAAACCGAACAGAAAGGTGATCATATTGAGTTTGCGCATCTCTGGAACCAGCTGGGCTGTTGCGGCAGACAGTTCATGGGGAAGCAAGGAGAGCCGGCTGGATCCGGCCAAAGGCCCATCTAGCTCAGACCAACCAGAGGCCCCGATGGGAAACCAGGGGGCAGGAGTGGAGCACCAGAGCCCTCTCTCCTCCTGCCATTTACAGCCATTCAGAAACATCGCTCTCTCTGACTAGGCAGGGTGGAACACAGCCATCATGACGAGCAGCTCAATGACCATCCCTGCCTCCTGTGGGAGGGAGTTCCACAGTTTAAACTGTGCTGCATGAAGAAGGACTTCCTTTGACCTTTCTGGAATCTTCCAACATTCACAAGTTCTAGCTATAGGAGAGAAGGAGAAACATTTTTCTCTATCCACTTTGTCCATCCCATGTCATTAAAAATAAAAATAAATAAATGTCTGTCACGTTGCTGTTTACTCACATTTTCTCCAAACTGAAAAATCACAAACACTGCAAACTTCCATAGCTGAGGTGACCCTTTTCTGAGCCGTCTTCAACTCTACAATATCCTTTTTGAGGTGAGGTCACCAGAATTGCACACAGTGCTCCAAATGCAGCCACACCATAGAATGAGGATATTGACAGTTTTATTTCCAACCCCTTCCCTAGTGAAGCCCAGCATGGAATCTGCAGGAAGCTGGTCTGAGACTTCAGTGCCATTATTCCTGAAACTCTTAGTCAATATTTCTTCTTTCACTTTTAAAAATAATAATTAAAAAACCTAGCCACCAACACAAAAGAAGCTATCCTGGGGGTTATTCATATAGTTGCCCAGAAGAAACTTTGTCTGGACTGATGCTTTAGTGACCAGCTGTGTTAGTGTCTTCTTGGTGGCTGCAGCAGACAGAGGCGTAGCAAGGTCAGCTCGTACCCAGTGCGGAAAATTTCTTGTCACACCCTCCTGCCACATTGAACTTATTAAAAGAAGGAAAAATAAGATACTTACAGTTGCAAGTGTTACTTTCTGGTTTATTTACTGAACATTGTGAGCATAAGCAGCTTTGGCTTAGCAGCCCAGGAGGTCGTCCAGGTCTAGCTTGTCACTCCCCTCAATGGGGACACCTGGGGCAGCCCACCCCTATGCAACCCCCTTCCTCCACCACTGGAAGCAGGTAGTGTTAAGAACGCAAGATGAGCCCTGTCACTGGATCAGGCCAGAGGGAGTCCATCTAGTCCAGCCTCCTGTTTTCACAACTGCCAGTCAGACGCCCCCATTGGAAACCAGCAAGCAGGATCTGAGCACCGAGTCCTCTTCCCTCCCAGCTGTGGAGGCAGGGCAGGGCCATTGTGGCTAGGAGATCTTGGTAGCCCTCTCCTCCTCCATGATTTCATCTAATCCTCTTTTAAAGCCATCTAGCTTGGTGGCCATCACTGCCTCCTGTGGCAGGGAGTTCCAGAGTTCTATAGGGCAAGGCAATGACTATGGGACACATCTTCTTCTTTTTCTTCTTTGGCGATCACTCATAGCCGAGTAAGATTGTCTTCCAAAAACACGGTTTTAACAATGAGTCCGTAAGTGATGGTAGAGGCCAATTCTGGATCCACACATCCTTCCACAGTGCAGACATTGGTTTCTGGGCAAGAGTTGATCCTGGTGTGGATTTGCCAAGCGCGCCTTCCTCTTAGCACATTTCTCCCTTGCGTCCTGAGTTTGAGTGTTTTCAAAGTCCATGGCACCTTTGGTCAAGGCTGTTCTCCAACTGGAGCGCTCGCAGGCCAGTGTTTCCCAGTTGTCAGTGTGTATACTACATTTTTAAAGATTTGCCTTGAGAGAGTCTTTAAGCCTCTTTTTTGACCACCAGCATTACGCTTTCCATTTTTAAGTTCGGAATAGAGTACAGTAGTTGCTTTGGAAGATGATAATCAGGCATCCACACAACATGACCAGTCCAATGAAGTTGATGTTGAAGAATCATTGCTTTGACACTGGGGATCTTTGCTTCTTCCAGTACACTGGCATTAGTTCACCTGTCTTCCTGAGTGATGTGTAAAATTATTTGGACACCCTTCCACCCACTGCTCAGAGCACTCCCTGCACCTGCAGTTAAAGCTCAGCTCAATCCAAACTCTGGAATTTCCATAATCCACATTTTTACAGCACAACGGCATCTATTTTTGGAAGCAATAAAGGCCTGACTGCCTTTTGCACACAGACACTGGTTTCACCAATGTCAAAATCGCAACAGGAGCAGCAGCTCATCCACCTGGCTTGCAAAGGCAAGTGGAGAAACCTCAAGCAGGTAAGCGGGAGCAGCAGCTGCCACCCCCTTTGGCCATCCTGAGCGACTCACAGAGTGAGTCAGGCATGGGAGGGGGATTACTCACGACAACATCTCTCCCCCATTTCATTCATGGGTCTCTCCAGCTGGACTTGTAAACAGTGACTCAATTCTCTTTGGAAAGCTGAGAGAGTGGCAGAGAGAGAAGCCTTGTCCTTCAGATCTGCCAAAGACCCAGAAAACACACAAAGGATGGAGCCTAAGCAGAGGCTGGGTGGACATCGGTCAGCGATTCTTTAGCCCTGAGGACCAAAGCTGCAGACCCCTGCCGGGCACTCCTGGGCACCTTCTCCACGGTGGTCTTGCAGCAACAGGATTCCTGAGCTCCCATGCTGAACCTGGCACATGTCAGAGCTGTTGAGTGAACTGGGAGCTCTTAACTCAACAGAGGTATTAAACGAGACACACATGTAAATAGCCAACTGCCAAGAAAATCCAATACAGTCACGTTTGGGTGCGGCAGCCCTTCAGGTATTAGAAGATGTCTCTTAGGTCACCTCTCAGCCGGCTCTCACCTTCCCTTGGAGAGGCTTCCATTGGATTGAATGGGATTTGCTTCTGAGTGGAGATATGTAGACAGGATTGCTCCGTTACTGGTCTGGGCAGGAGGAAGTTCTTAGGATGGGCCTGAAGACTTAGCAATAGACGTGTTTTATTGTAAGGGACGCGGGTGGCGCTGTGGGTAAAACCTCAGCACCTAGGACTTGCTGATCGTATGGTCGGCGGTTCGAATCCCCGCAGCGGGGTGAGCTCCCGTCGTTCGGTCCCAGCTCCTGCCCACCTAGCAGCTCGAAAGCACAATTAAGTGCAAGTAGATAAATAGGTACCGCTTTATAGCGGGAAGGTAAACGGCGTTTCTGTGTGCTGCACTGGTGCTGGCTCGCTAGAGCAGCTTCGTCACGCTGGCCATGTGACCCGGAAGTGTCTCCGGACAGTGCTGGCCCCCGGCCTCTTAAATGAGATGGGCGCACAACCCTAGAGTCGGACACAACTGGCCCGTATGGGCAGGGGTACCTTTACCTTTTATTGGTAGCTGCCTTGTTAATGTTGGCCATTCCTTTTAGTTAATTAGTCAAATTGCTGCTCTCTTGGAGAAGAGGAGGTTAAGGGGTGATATGATAGCCACGTTCAAATATATAAAAGGATGTCACATAGAGGAGGGAGAAAGGTTGTTTTCTGCTGCTCCAGAGAAGCGGACATGGAGCAGTGGATCCAAACTACAAGAAAGAAGTTTCCACCTAAACATGAGGAAGAACTTCCTGACAGTAAGAGCTGTTTGACAGTGGAATTTGCTGCCAAGGAGTCTCCTTGAGAGGTCTTTAAGCAGTGGAGTCTCCTTCTTTGGAGGTCTTTAAGCAGAGGCAACCATATGTCAGGAGTGCTCTGATGGTGTTTCCTGCTTGGCAGGGGGTTGGACTCGATGGCCTTTGTGGTCTCTTCCAACTCTATGATTCTATGATTCTTTAATGTCCCCATATATCTCCCTATCTCACTCCACAGATTAATTTTCTATTGTTTCTGTACTTACAGCTCATTCTACATTTTTGCGTTTTCTTTTTCCAGTTAATCATTGATTGCACCTCAAACGGCACTTTCCCATTTGCATGCCTCTTTCCTTTATATTTCAGAGTTTGCTGAGTTTTCATTGTTTATCCTCTGTGATTTAAATACATCTTGCCAATTGTATTTTTACTCTTAGCCTAACTCTGGCCTCTTCCTGGTCCTGGAGACAAGGAACTCACTGGAGCAAGAACTCCACTCAGCTAGAAATATACTTGTGTTATCAGGAAGGGTGACTCTTTTAATGGAAACAAAAAAAATTCCTTCCAGTAGCACCTTAAAGACCAACTAAGTTAGTTCTTGGTATGAGCTTTCGTATGCATGCACACTTCTTCAGATACCAAGTGTGCATGCACACGAGAGCTCATACCAAGAACTAACTTAGTTGGTCTTTAAGGTGCTACTGGAAGGAATTTTTTTTGTTTTGACTGGCAGACCAACACGGCTACCTATCTGTAATTCGTTTAATGGAGACACCTGGAGGTGCAAAGGGAAATGGTCCCCCTCTATGAATGGGAGCACTTTTAAATTCACTATTTTTGTTAGCAATTCACTGTCCGCCAACATGTCCCCAGATTTGCAAATCTATCCCCAGGAAACGTGGCAGCGGTAGCCTCAGCATCCCAGAGCCAGCCTGGTAGCACAGTTGGCTCTGGCTGGCTTCAGGAGCTGCTTGCTGCCATGTCACCCGCTATTTTTCCTTGCCAGAAGTCCCCGTATGATTTGTCTTGTGTGCAACACATCATATGGGAACTTCCGGCGAGGAAAAATGGTGGGCACCATGGCAGCAAGAAGTGAGCAGCTCCTGAAGTCAGTCCGGGATGCCGACTGCCACTGCTGGTGGACGTCTGGTAGTACAGATCTCCTGCCCCCTTCCCCCTTTGTTTTGACTGATGGGGGGAGGCTCAGGAGTCATGGGTGGGCGGCTCGCTGTTGCCCAGTTTTTCAAAACTCTGCACATTTATGTTTCACAGGGTCTGAAGGAAGGGCTTTGCACCTTTATACAATATGCATGTGTGCTTGGGCCCAGGGTCTTTGGCCTCACCTTCCCCACTACTGTATCCCTGTTGCTACTCAGCTTCAAAAAAGAAAAAAGGAAAGAAAAAGGCCCCGGATTCATTGAAAAAATCTGGTAACCATAAAGTAATAGTCCCTCTCTATTCTGCCTTGGCCAGACCCCACCTGGTGTGCTGTGTTCAGTTCTGGACACCCCAATTTAAGGAGGATATTGACAAGCTGAAACGTGCAGAGGAGGGTGACTGAGAAGATCAAGGGTCTGGAAACCAAGCCTTGTGAGGAACAATTGAGAGAGCTGGGGGTGTTTGGAGAAGACAGGATTGGGAGGGGATGTGAGAGCCATCTTCAAATACATGAAGGGCTGTCCCACAGAAGATGGAGCATGCTTGTTTTCTGTGCTCCAGAGGAGAGGATCTGAAGCAATGGACTCAACATCAGGAAGAACTTTATGAGAGTAAGAGCTGCTCAACAGTGGAATGGACTCCCTGGGAAGATGGTAGATGCCCCCTCCCTGGTGGTTCTTAAGCAGAGGTTGGATGCTTTAGTTGAAATCACTGCATTTCTACAATTCTTGGATTCTAGGTTTTGAACAGAAGAGCCCTCTCTCCTCCTGTACCTTGGTACCTTGGTTCTCAAACTTAATCCATTCCAGAATTCCGTTCCAAAACCAAAGCGTTCCAAAACCAAGGCACGCTTTCCCATATAAGCTTTCGTATTTTGTGTACCCAGAACAAACTTAGTTGGTCTCTAAGGTGCTACTGAACAATTTTTAAATTTATTTCAAAAAAGTTTGTTGAGAATAGGGGAGACCAATGGTTAGAGGAAGGCAGACACTGGGCTGCTAAGAGGGAAAAGATGAGCAGGGTAGGGAAGGCAGCCCAAACCTTCCATGGTGCTCCTGGCCTCTCTCTTCTTTGTGCAAGAAACATTTATTCACAAGTATTGCACTCTCTTTTTCATTGATGTCCCCTTGCTGTGCAACACTCTGTCTCTGTGAGGGAAAGCTGAGTGAAATGGCCTGGAGGCTGTGATGTTGGCTGGCTTGTCTGAGCAGTTCCTGCTGCTGCTGCTTCTGGTCAGAGGGGGAGATGAGTGGATTTTGGCCCAATTATCTCTCCAGTGAGGAGGTGTGAATGTGAGGACAGAGTCAGAGACTCCCTTGCAGCAACAGACAGCAAGAGGTTAAACAGTTACACTCACCCCTCCTTAATTATTCAAAATACAGATAATTACGTGAGTCATTTACATGGAATTATCTCAGAAAGATGTGCCACAATTCCCATTAATTGCTGAATATCTCAATTTCCCCTAATTAATGACTGTTGCTCCCAGAACATCACAACTTAATCTGGTAAGAGAGATCTCTATTTTTAAAATAAATCCAATTCCGCGTTAATCTCTTGGGGAGGAAGGAGGCGCAGGCAGGCCTTCCTTAGAGGAGGAAGAGGAAGAAACACACCCAAGCTTGCAATTCTTGAAAATATCAGCCAGCCAAGGCTGAAGAGCAGGAAATGTGCCTCCTTCTCCGGGATTTCTACCTCATCCCAGGTAAAACAAGTACAGTTTAGAATCCAAATACATTCAATCATGGAACCATAGCGATGGAAGGGGCTGAAAGGGTCCACAATTCTATGGTTTTATGAAAGGGATTTGGGTTAGGATAATAACCCCATTAAATGGGGAAGAATGTGGAGCAGGGTGCCTAGGAAATCAGCTGCAACAAAGATTCAAGAATCGACTCTCCAGATCATCTTTAGGTGGCACTGCACACCAGTCATTGTGTCACACATTAACCCTGGTCTGTCCCCAAAATGCCGGTGCTGGGGGAAAAAACATCAAAGAGCACTGTAGTATTTCCACTCACAGTGGGAGTGTCACTCAGGGCAGTTTTTGGGAGGGGATGTTCCTAGAAATCAATTTATAAACTCAACCACAATGGGATGGTCAAGCAAAGATGTTTGGATAAAGAATGGATTCTGTATTTATATTGTGACTCACAAGAATGGCTATTGCAAAAAATAATAATAATGGAGAAATTTAGAGGAATAAGGATTTACGATGTAATCAAATCTAGTCCGTAGCTATTGCAGAAAAATTAACTCAAAATTCAAGGCATGCTAGAGGACAAACGGGGGGAGGGAATCATTTTCAACCACGTGGCAAAATATTATTTTGCATATGGGCAATAGTAACTATGTTCAAAAGCACCTTAAAGACCAACTAATTTAGTTCTTGGCATGAGCTTTTGTGTGCATGCACACTTCTTCAGATGCTACTGGAAGGAATTTTTTTTGTTTTGACTATGGCAGACCAACACGGCTACCTATCTGTAATTGGAACTATGTTCAAAAGCTTCCTGTGGCATATGCTTCCAAGGGGATCTCGGAGTGACTTTTCAGCTTTACGTGAGAACATCAGACCTCGAGGGCAATTTCCCTTATATTTACAGATGAATCAATATTTTAACAATGTTTCTCTCCCTCACAACACCAACTTTAATAAATAAGTTAATCCCTTTTTCAGGGAATGCGAGTGAAGCAGCGCGAATTGGTACCCTCTGTGTGCAGCTGTGTAGGCTTCAGCTTAGTTTTCGCAGAATCATAGAATTGTAGAGTTCAAAGGGTCGTCTAGTCCCCGAGTGAACATGTTTTAGTTTAAATAAATAAATAAAACTACATATATACATATGTGGGCAACCCCCCGCCCCCAGCCAAGGTCTTCAGGCCCCTCTCCGTGAGAATATTCCACCCCCAGTGACCGGGTCTGGGGTTAGATGCGGGGGGCGGGGGCGGACACGCGTATCCCGACCAGGGCCTGCAAAAAGGGGGTCCCTGAGCAGAGCAGGAACTGTGGGGCAGCAGGGCAGGGAGGGAAGAGTCAGAGGGGATGCCAGGGAGGGCTCCCTCCCCCGCGGGAGTCTCCTCGGGAGCCGGGCTGGTTTGCGGCTTCCCGTCTGTCGGGCAGGGTTTTCTCCGAGGCAGCAGCGGCCCCAGCCTACAGACCGAGGAACTTCAAGATAACGTCGGGGGAGAAGGAATCCGAACTGGGCAAAGTCTTCGCCCCCGGCCATTCTCACTATTCCTAGCAAGAAGGGGCAGCAGGCCCGTCAGGAGGAGGCGGGTGTGTGTGTGTGTGTGTGTGTGTGTGACATTTTCTCTTTTGGAAGAGAAATGGGGGTTGGGGGTTGGGGTGGGAAGTCTACTAAATCTCAGCTTTGCAGAACTTGGGTGTGAGAGAGATCAGGGCACTGGGGGGGGGCTTGTGAGGAAGAGAAAATGGGGGGGGGGCTCCTCGAGGGGGGGGGGAATATCCAAGATGGGTGTGGGCTGTGCAGGAGGAAGTGCGCCCTGGAAGGATTCTGACAGTTCCTGCGGAGAGAGAGAGAGAGAGAGCGCACCTGGCTTCCGATTTCTAGCAAAGCTGGAGGCTCTTCCAAGAGTTTGAAACACCTACAAGGTGTCAAGTCCCTGAGAAGCAGAATTTGGAAGGGATTTCCTTTCAGGATAACATTGCAAAAGCAGCCGCTTCTGGTTCAGGTGGGAAGAAGAGCAGAAACACGTGGCTTTCTGAATTTCATCAACAGAAGCACCCCAAATGGCGCCCTCCTTTCGCACCTATTGAAATGGTGGCCAGGGCTTCAGGCACAGTGTGGCACTGGGTTCAAAGTTCATAGGACTTTGAGATGGTTACAAATCTATCCATATATGTCTCTAAAATTCAGGGCAGGTCGCAGAGTATTACTGCATCCCAGAGAGAAAAGAGATGCTTTTGTTGAAAATATAGGAATGCAAGATTGTAATATTTGCAGAAGACTGGGAGGGATAGCTAATGCTGAAGAAGACAGAGTTTGGATTCAAAATGACCTTAACAGATTGGAGAACTGGGCGTAAGCTAACAAAATGAATTTCCATAGGGACAAATGTCAGATTCTGCACTTAGGCAGGAAGAACCAGATGCACAAATATAGGATGGGGGACACCTGGCTTACTAGCAGTACATGTGAAAAGGATTTAGGGGTCTTGGTGCATCACAAGCTGATATGAGCCCACAGTGTGATGCAGCAGCAAAAAAAGCTAATGCTATTCTAGGTTGCATCAACAGAAGTCTAGGGTCCAATCAAGGGAAGTAATAGTCCCACTCTATTCTGTTTTATGTCAGACCCCACCTGGAATACTGTGTCCAATTCTGGGCACCACAATTTAAGAAGGATAAATTTAGGAAGCAGAAGCTGGAATGTGTGCAGAGGAGGGCGACCAGGATGATCAAGGGCCTGGAAACCAAACCATATGAAGAACGGTTGAGGGAGTTGGGTATGTTTAACCTGAAGAAGAGGAACCTGAGAGGTGATATGATGGCCATCTTCAAATATCTGATGGGCTGCTTCATGGAAGATGAAGTGAGTGTGTTTTCAGAGGGCAGAACCTGAACCAATGGATTCAACTTGCAAGAAAGGAGATTCCCGCTAAACATTAGGAAGAACATTCTGAGGGCAAGAGCTATTAGACAGCTGAATGGGCCACCTCAGATGGTGTTGGACTCTCCTTCATTGGAGGTTTTTAAGGAGGGGTTGGATGGCCGTCTGCAAGGGATTCTTAGGTTGTTCTTACTGCAATGCTGAAGGTTGGAGTAGATGACCCTCAGGGTCCCTTCCAGCAGTTCTATGATCCTATGCAATCCCAGCCTGCAGGATGCTCCCTCTCATCACCAGCTCACCACCACACAGAGCTGGTGGTCTTCTCTGTGGACCCCACTCTGCCTCTCCATCTCTTTATCTGTGGAGAAGCATCCCTGCTCAACGCGTTGAGTCATGCTGCACACAGCAGGAGCCGCTCGCCATGGAGAGGCAGACGGCTGCCACAGCAGGCAGCAGAACACAGGAAACTGCCTTGGTGCATCTGGCTCAGTACTGCCAACACTGGCTGGCAGCAAGAGCTTTCCAGGGTTTCAGGCAGGGGGGCGTTTCCTATCATACCAGGGACCTTCTGCATGCAGAGCAGGTGTTCTGTGGGGGTGGGACTGTATCCCCCAAACAGCAAAGCAGCCTCCATAGACTGTCTCCTTGAGGCTCACAATGACTCCTGTTCTGCAAGTTACAGGCAGAGTGAGGGATGGAGAGCCCATAGATTCCTGGCAAAATTCACCCTGGTCTATGGAGTGGAGCCTGTCTGGCCCTCCTGCTCTGCAATGCAACGTCAGGCGTCCTGGCTGGATGTGGATTATGTGGTCCCTTGGAATCAGCCCTGGCCCAGGTCCAAACTCACTCCATGGGGTGAGACACCTGCTTTCCAGGAGGAAGGTCCCAGGTGCCAGGCTCTGGGAGGAGAAGAGGGCACTGGGCTAGACAGGCCCTCTTTGGCCTGATCCAGAAGGCTCTTCTAGTGTCTTTATGGAAACTGCGGGTGGGGAGAGGGCGTTCTTGTGCTTGAGTCCTGCTTGGGGGATTCCCCTGGGGGCCCCTGGCTGGACACTGTGAGAGCAGGATGCAGGGTGACATGGGTCCTTGGCCTGATCCAGCGGGATCTGCTTATGTGTTTACCCAAGGGATGAAAGAGGAAGCTGGGCAATTGGGGCCAATAAAAAGAGCAGCTCAGTCCTGGAGTTTTGACTCAACCCATGCTGAGGCTCCAAGACTTTGGCCACCTCATGAGAAGAGAAGACTGCCTGGAAAAGACCCTGATGTTGGGAAAGATGGAGGGCACAAGGAGAAGGGGACGAGAGAGGACGAGATGGTTGGATAGTGTTCTCGAAGCTACCAGCATGAGTCTGACCAAATTGCAGGAGGCAGTGGAAGACAGGAGTGCCTGGTGTGCTCTGGTCCAGGGGGTCATGAAGAGTCGGACACAACTAAATGACTAAACAACAACAAATGATGTGGAAAGCCCCGCTGTGTATTATTTCACATCCCTCTCTTTTGTTTCCCCAGTAACTTGCATGTCGCTTCCTCCAAATTGAAAAGGCCCAAACATTTCCATCTTCCTCACCTTTGGCCATTGCAAGGATAGGGTGCTGGACTAGGTGGGCTCCTAAGGGCTGACCCAGTTGCCTGTTGGCCTCATGCTCTGACGGGGGAACCCCCCCCCCTGCATTCTGATCCTGAGGCCACTCACTTTTTTCACTTCTGCCATCCCTTCCTCAGGCCAGGGAGCCAGAGAGCAGCACATGCCATTCCAAGTGGAGTCACATCATTGATGCACATCAGGGCGTTACGGCACCGACAGGTTTTCCTCGCAGCCCCCTCCCCTGACAACCCCCAACACAGAACCTGCCTTTCTGCAGCTGCCACACCCCACATGGGGGAATACTTTCATTGAGCTGCCCACTGTGACCCCCAAATCCATTTCCCCATTAGTCACTGCTGGCTCTTTTCTCTATATCGGCGTGTATGTGAAGTCGGGGTCATCCTTTCACAAAAGGTCTGGCCAGGAGAATCTGTCTATCAGTTGCTCTTCATCTAATGGTGCCTCCGGGCACAAGGGATGCAGTGAATGAAAATGCGGCAGTTCTACGGCTCAGGCCGTTTCGGTATTTATTTGTTGACACTTTTATGATTTTTCATACATTTGGGGTCCATCTGGATGTTCTGGGCTATCATTTCATCTTCAAATATCTCCAGGGCTGTCACATGGAAGATGGAGCAAGATTGCTTACTCCTGCTCCTGAGGGGAGGATCTGAACCAACGAATTTGAATGACAAGGAAGGAGATTCCAGCTAAACATCAGGAAGAACTTTTTGATGCTAAGAGCTGTTTGACAGTGGAACCGTCTCCCTAGGAAGATGGTGGACTCTCCTTCCTTGGAGGTTTCTCAGCAGAGGTTAGATGGTCATCTGTCAGGGGCCATTTTGCTATGATTCCCTCATTACATAAGGTTGGACTAGATGACCCTTGGGGTGCCTTTAAACTCAGGGGCGCCGACTTATAAAAAATATTATTTTTCCTGCCCCGGGAAGTTTTATAAGATCCGCTCCCGGCCCGTTGCTGCTGCTGCCGCCCGCCTCGTGGCCCCCTCGCCAGCTGAGGGAGGGAAAGAGACCGAGAAGGAGAGAGATGCGTGGTGGGCAAGGCAAGTGCCCGCTGCGCCTCGCTTCCCACCGCCCCTCGTGCCGGCCGCCCCCTCCCCTCCCTTCCCCGCGCGCTCGCTCGCTCGCTCGCCCTCCTCACCCCAGCTCTTGGCCGTTCGCCCCAGGAACTCGCCGCTGTTGGGGTTGTAGATGAACCTCCGCCACTCGGCCATAGACTGGCTGAAGGGCTTCTTCTTCTCCTTGGCCATAGCGAGAGAGAGAGAGAGAGAGGCTGGAAAGAGAGAGGGAGCTCGGCGGTTCGCGGGCGGCGGTTTTTCCCCTGCCGAAACAACAGCGGCTCCTCAGAACCGCTAAGTAACTCTCCCTCAGGCGCCCGGCGGGAGAGCAGAAGAGAGGAAAAGGAAAGAGGGGCTGGGCCAGTCGCACGCACCGAGCAAAACTACTCGCGCCGCCTCTTTTACTACCGTAATAATTATTTGTTTTAACTCATTACTGAATGTATTTTAAAAGGTAACTATCATCAAACAAGGAAAATAAAAAATACCAACATAATTTTGTGATTTTACAAAGCATAATATAACTACCGTATTTTTCGCTCTATAACACGCACCTGACCATAACACGCACATCGTTTTTAGAGGAGGAAAACAAGGGGAAAAAACATTCTGAATGAAACAGTGGATGTATCATTTTTGTGCTTCATGCTGTGGCCACAGACATGTGATCTGATGGTGAATTTGGGGTGACCCAATGCAAAAATCCTGTGGATCCATGTTTTGTAACCACGTTTTTGCACCATTGCAGCCCCAGGCAACAGTGGGTGCGTGATTTTGGGGGGGCAGGCTGTAGCCATGGACATGCTATGTGATCTGATGGTGAATTTGGGCTGACCCAATGCAAAGATCCTGAGGATCCATGTGGATCCATGCTTTTTAACCACATTTTAAGTGGGGAGGGAAGGAAAAACACAGAAGGGACAAGGAGCAGGAGAGGGGTGTGCAGAGAAGCAGCTGGCTAAGAATGCAGGAGAGGGGTAGGGAGGAAAGGAAGGCAAAAGTTTTCCCTCACCTACCCACCCAAGCCAACCAGCTCTCTCTCTCTCTCTCTCTCTCTCTCTCTCTCTCTCCCTCCTGCATGTTTTCAGCTTTCCCTTCTGCTTGCCTGGAGGGGAGGGGCTTTCCCTGCTCTTTGTTCTGTTTGAGCAAACACAGCAAGGAAACAGAGGTGGGTGGGCAGTAAGACCCTGAGGCAGAATGCCGGAAAGCAGCTGCTTCCTCTTTTCAGATTTCCCTTCTAGGAGAAGCGCGATTTGATTTTTGCCTGCTTTTTTTTGCCTCCCCTTGCACCAATTGGCTCCAGGGACCACACATTCGCTCAATAACACGCACAGACATTTCCCCTTCCTTTTTAGGAGAAAAAGTCTGTGTGTTATAGAAGGAAAAATACGGTAATAATTTTCTTAAATTATTGGGGGGGCAGAGCCCCCCCAAACGAATTTTTGAGGGGGCTCGGCCCCCTCAGGCCCCATGGAGTCGGCGCCTATGTTTAAACTATACAATTCTATGATTTCACAACAGCTAAATTTCACTAAGCGGCTCAGGAGCCTGGTGGGCTCCTTGTGGACTGCAGAACCTCCTTTTACATCTTGAGTTGAAGAATAAATTTGGGTCTTGGCACAGGGTGTATGGCTTCCCTTCAGCTCAGAATACAGACAAGCATTAAGAGTTGGACAGAGGCCGATTCCAAGCCAAATAATTAAAAACTCACTATTCCCTACTAATTAAGAAGCCGGCATCTCTCTGCATGGAAGAGGAGGGCTTATATTGTAACTGCTCGAACAGGGAGTTTGGAGATTCAGTGGAGAGAGTGTTGGATTAGGACCTGGGAGATCAGGGAGATGAAGGCGTCACACATGGTTCTTCCCCTCCTCATTTGATCCCAACAACAACCTACAAGGTAGCTTAGGCTGAGCTTCATGGCTGACTGGGTGGGTGGAGATTCAAACGATGGTGTCCCACGTCCTAGATGAACACTTTAACCTGGGCCTGGCCAAACTTGGCCCTCCAGATGTTTTGGGACTACAACTCCCATCATCCCCAGCTAACAGGGCCAGTGGTCAGGGATGACCTGCTCTAACCAAAACAAAAAAAAATTCCTTCCAGTAGCACCTTAAAGACCAACTAAGTCAGTTCTTGGTATGAGCTTTCGTGTGCATGCACACTTCTTCTGCTCTAACCACTACACCACACTGGCTCCCCCACTGGTCCACAGGGAGTCCTGCCTGGCCTACTGCATTAGGATCTGCTGTTGCCAACAGGTCCCCTCCATTTCTCAGAGAAGGAGGTCACCCACTTTCCGGCTCTTATTCCAGGATCTCCCGCTTACTCAGGGAGCAGAGGGTGAGTCACCCAGGTGAGTCACCTGCTTGCAAGGTGCATGTAGCTCCTCAGTGTCCCTCGGGTGCTTTTGAGTGTTCATAGTGCTTCATATCAATTGGAACAACCTTGTAAGGTAGGTCAGAGGAGGCCAGGTCTAAGAGACTTGAGGCCTCTTGGCAGAGGCAAGTTTCAAGCCAGCCATTTCCTGCCTCAGGAGGTATTCACCCCCCCCCCCTTGGAAGTCGACTCCCTTCATCCCTGGAGAGGCTACAGCAGAACTCCAGGATGAGCTCCTCCCCACCTCAGGACTTTCTACCTTACCCTGCCAAGGAGGACTTGACTGTGTGCAGGGAGCTGCCTTCTCCTCTCCAGGCTGCTCCACAGTACCATCATCAGCAGACCAACTCAGGGGGCTGTGGGGAAGTGAAAGGATCTTCCTGGACCTCAGGCCACCATTTGCTGCCCTCTTGACCTGGGTGTCCTGGCCTTCAATGCAAGCCCTGCCCTGAGCTGTCAAATGAGGGGACAACACTGCAGGGAGAGTGGCTGGCCTAGTGGTTTCAGCCAGCATGTTCCTTGGAGAGAGAGCAGGCAGCTGCCTCAGGCCAGCCAAGCAGGCAGGGATGAGGGCTGCACAGAGGCTCTGGAGCTCAGCCTGAGAGATGCTCAGTTATTGCACAGAATCATTATCACAGAATTGCAGAGGTGGAAAGGACACCCAAAAGGTCCTCTAGTCCAACCCCCTTCAATGCAGGGCCATCATCCCCACCAGGATTGTGCTCTGAAAGAACTTCCAAGCCCCCTCAGCACTCCTACAACCCCTGCAAGGTTGGCCCATGAACTTTATTATCATTATCATTATTTATTAAACCTGTATGCCACCCTTCATCTGAAGATCACAGGGTGGTTTGCAACTTAGAATACAAAATGAGAACAAAGCACACATGATAAAAACAAGAACAAATCAATACCCCCCACTCCCACAAACACATTTAAAAGGATGTCGCCGCTGTCAGCTAAGAGTCCGGCCTGCTGCCCGCTGTCCCTCCACGCAGGCAGATCGCCTCGGCCCCGTTGCCCGGTGAAAGCGAAGCAGCACCCCTTCGCCACCTCCGCCACGGAGCGGGGCTCCCGTCCAGCCTCCCCGCCGTCGGAAGAAGCGCCCGCGCCGCGCCCTGGAGCGGAGCTGGAGAGAGGCCGGCAAAGCGCGAGCCCCGTCGGGAGGAGCGCTTCCCTTCTTGGCTCAGCTAGCTGCCCTCGGGCCCGCTCCGGAGGACAGCAGCACGTCGCAGAACCACTGGCCCTCGTGCTGTTGGCCCTGCGCCCCCGCCCCACGCCGGGCACCCCACACACTCCATCCTCTTCCGACGGGGCGTCCGGCCGGCGTTCCATTCGTCGCTTGGAAGCGCGGCGCCGCGGACCTTCTCCCGCGCCCCGGCAGCTCCGCCGTCGGCGTCCTTGCCATCCGAGAGGGAGCAGCCCCCGACGGAGCCGAGACCCTGCGCCCCGTCTCTTTGTTGCTGGAGGCGGGGAGGAGAAAAGAAGCGGGGGTCGCGGCAGAACAGGCGGGCACCGCCCGGAGGAAGAGACCGGGGGTGGGGGGCGCAGGAAGGCAGCCCCCTCCCCGACGGCCTCGGCGGTGCGTCCCGGCTCAGCCCCGGCCGCCGCCGAGTGGAGGGGCGTCTGGGCGGCGGGCGCCTTTATTGGAGGCCGGGCTAGGCGGGCGCCGCCTCGCAGCTCCTGCGCCGGCGCCGCCCCCTCCCCGCCCGCCCGCTTGCCCGCCCCTCCGCGCCGCCGGACGCTTCCCGTCTCCGCCACTCGGGCGCGCTTCGGACTGCGGAGGAGACGCCGCCGCCGCCGCCGCCGCCACAAGGCTTCATGCGGCAGCGAGGCGAGCGGGCTTCGGCCGGGCGGCAGCCGCCTCGTTCCGGGGCTTCTGGTGGTGCGGCGCCGGGGATGGAGCTGGCCGCGGCGGGCGGCGGCGGCGGCGAAGGAGAGGCTCGGTTCGGCGCGCTCGGAGGAGCCCAGGCGGGCGGCGCTCGGCTGCCACTGTCCCCGCGCCGCCGCCACTGAACGGCGCCCGGCCGAGGCTCCGGCGCGCCCGCTCCTCTCGCTCGCGCTCTTTCCTTCGTGCCTGGCGGCGGCTACGACGGCGGCGGGGATGTGATCGGCTGCCGGGGCGGCGGCGGCGGCGCTGGGGCGGAGGGGCCCGGGGCCAGCGAGGGCGCGGCGCGCCCGGAGGGATCTTTGCGCATCGCGGGAGCGGCGGGCGAGGCGGCGCGCAGGGCGTCGGGGCCGGGCAAGGTCACCCCCGGGCCGGTGGAGCCGCTTCCCGCCGCCCGCGCGCTTCCCATGGGGCGAGCTCGGCGGCTTGAGCGCGCCCGCCGAGCCGGGCGCTCCGGCCCCGAGCGCAGCCGCTCTTGTGCCGCCGCCGCCCGGGGCCGCCGCCGCCTCTCGCCTCTAGGATGCGGCGCCTGCCGCGGCGCCTGGTGAGCGGCGCACCGGAGCAGGGAGCGGGCGGACGACGAGGAAGGCGGCCAGCAGCAGCAGCAGCAGCAGCAGGAGGAAGGCGGCCGCCGGAGACGGAGCGCCCCGGGCGGCCGGTCGGATTCCCCGGGAGGCAGCAGGTAAGCGCCTCGGCTCGCGCTCTCTGCATTGCAGCCCCCGCGCGGGGAGGGGGGAGGGGGCGAGCTACCTCTTCCCCACGGGGGCCTGTTTCCTCGCGCCCTCCCCGTCGGAGGGAGGGGGAAGGGAGGGGAAGGTCCCGCTGGGCACGGCCAGGTGTGGCTGCTGCGCCCTTCTCCCGGTCTTCCTGCGCGACGAGGGGGCGAGCGCTGCCCCTCCTGATCTCTTCCCGGTTCTGTAACAGAAGGACGCCCCCGCCCTCCCCGTCCTGTTCAGGGAGAGAATGGAGGTTCCTGCAAAGCACTCCCTCCCTCCCCCCACCTGCCAAAGCCTCCCCCGTTTTCGGGGCTCCGGAACTCGCTTCTCCGCTTGCCTGCCGCTGCGGCTCTGGCAGGTTGGGGGAGCTCCAGGGTCGGTTTTGAAGGGTCTGGATGCGGGAGCGGCACCCCCCCCCCGCACCGGGGGGAAGGAGTCAGCCGACAGCCCCCGATTCCCCGCACGTAGAACCAAGGGCCTGGCGCCGAGTGGGTGGGATTTCTCCGGGGTGGGGGGAGCACCGTTCGTGCCGCCGAATCTAGGCTCCCCCCCCAAAAGCCTGGACCCCTCGGGGGACTCGCTCCGCTTCTTGCCTGCGCAGATTTTTTTTCTCCGCAGCAGCGCGCGGGGGGGGGAGGGGGGGAGTGTCCCTGCTGGTTTCTAGGCGAGAGGGTCTTCGGGCTGCCCCTCCCCCCGCGCTTTGGATCTGCCCGCTCCTACCCCCCTCCTGCTGGTGCTCTCCGAAGGTGTGGGGCGCCTCCTGGAAAGGCGTGATGCTGGAGCCCCGAAGCGAGAGGGGGGCGGGGAGAATGGCAGGTTTTTTGGGGGGTGCGGTGGGAGGAGGAGGATGTGGACAGAGCCCAGGCAATGGTGGGGTCTGTATCCCTCCCCCCCCCCGTCGATGGGCATGGAAATGGCAGGCTCCCTGGAGGGGGGGGCAGGGGGGAGGGGGGTGTCTCTGAGGAAAGAGGTTTCCAGCTGTTAAGTTGCGCCTCCTGTTTCTTTGGCGTTGGGGACCTAAACTGCTGCTGCATCTTGTCCCCCTTTTGGGGGTGGGGGTGGAGAGGGGCATCTTTCTGTAAGGCCCTTGTGAATTGTGCTTGTAGGGCCCGGGTCTCTTCATCCTGGCTGCTGGTGAATGGGGCAGGGGGCACCCTTAATGGTGAGCTGGTGAGAGCTTCCTTCTCCCTCCAGGCCCTGAGAGCAGGTCTGAGGTCTTTGCAGAGCTCTGGAGCAAGTTGGGGGGGTGGAGGGCAAGGAGGCCCCCCATGTGGGGGAAGGGTACTCAGCATCTCTGGACATTGTTTTAGCCTCATGTCCAGCCAGTTTCTCCCTGGCCTGGGGATATGCACTTGGCCAGAGGAGGCTCCTGACCTGTCCCAGTTGAGACTCTTCTCTGAGCCATGGAGCTCATCCTGCCCACACTCAGACCCAGTTCGACTTTCTCTTTGCCCCTTTTATTTGCACCAGAGGACAGATGCACAGATTGGTGGAGGGGAACATTCTCAGGGGAAAGGCCAGAGCTCAAGGGACAAGTGCCTACTTTTCCTGAAAATGGTTCCAAGTCGGGGCTGAGGGAGACCCCGGACCCCTGGAGAGTCTGCTGCCAGGCAGTGTAGATGCTACAGAGCTCCATGGCCTGTTGGCCTGGATCCCACATAAGCAACTCCCTGAGTAGCGACTGGTTGGAAGGCCAGTCCTCTGTCCAAATGTCACCTTGGCTGTATGAGGTGGCCTTAGGAAGCCTGTATTTCCTTGGCCCCCAGCTGCGATTTGGATAGGAAAGGTGGCCCCTTACAGGTCTGTTGCAAGAATTGCTCTGATAATGCATGAGGATGGCTGCTTCATTTTAGGGCCTAAGGCATGAAGGCTTTGCTACTTGCCAAAACAGTGTATTGGAAGAGCCTGGCTGCCGGATCAGACCAAAGTGGAAGCCTGACTAGTTGGGCATCCTGGTCTCCCCACCTGCAAGCAGGACCTGACAGCAACCTCAGCAGCAGCAGCAGCACTCTCTCTCCCCAGGATGTGGTCTCATTTGGGGGCCTCCTGAGGGTCCCCGTGGTGGAGCATCCAGCTGGGAGTGGGAATGTCCCTGGCCTGAACCCCTGGAGAGCCATCACTGGCAGCCAAGGTAGACAAGACCAAGGTAGATGGACCCAGTGGTCTGACTCAGGAGAAGGCAGCCTCCAGAGTTTCCTGCCTCTGGCAGCGGAGGGAGGACGTTGACCAGCCCCCACCAACCCCCACCTGCCCAAGGAGCCCCAAGGCGGTTGTGGAGGAGGAGACCCCCAAAGCCCCATCCTTCCTCCTGACCAAGGAAACCTTCAAGGGGGAGTCCAGCCTTTCTTCTCCTTCTGGGCAAGGAGAGCTGGATGTGGGCAAGTCTCCTGGGCTGCAATTGCTTGCCCTCCCTCTCCCCCAGGGGATCGATACTCCTTCTGCTCGAGGGCTTGATAACAGGGCTGGTTTTATAGGAAAATCTTTGGGGATGCTACCAGAGCAAACATTCTGCTCGGGAAAATCGTTAGACTAGCTTTGTCTTTAGCAGGCTGAGCCGAGCCCCAGCTAAGTAGGCGAGGTCTGCTGGCAAGGAGAGCTGGCCCCTTGTGGAGAAGCCATGGCGCTTGCCGGCGTGTCATTTGGAGCAGGTGTGCTGATCCAGATAGGGCAGGGGGACAAGCCTGGCAAGGAGGTCTTCCCTGCCCCCACCTCGCCAGAAGAAATTGAAATATGGACATGGTTCAGTCCTTTCCAGGATTTGCCTGGAGAGTGTTTGGCTGCCTATGGAGGGCCAACTGCCCAGGAGCTCAGGCCCACATGTGAATACCCAGATGTGACCATCACCACTTGAAGCTGAGGGGAGGAGGAGGCAGGCAGCGGTTGTCAGAGGAGCGATTCAGCCCAGCAGGACCAAAGGCTACCTTCGTAGCGGCGGCTGCTTTCTCCTCTCGGTGTCTCCCGTGCCCTTGAGCCTGAAATAGATGCTAGTCCAGAACAAAACAACAAGCCTTGCAGGATTGTGCCGGCCTCGCAGCCCCGCGTGCGTCTGTTCAAAAGGTGCAGCGGTTGTAGAAGCACCACATGCAGTGGACGGGTGGGGGAGGCGAGGGGCAGGATTTGGCCCCAGAGGTGCACCTGTGTGTGAGAGAGGGAGAGAGGGAGTGGAAAGGGGGCTGTGCTCTGGGCACCTGAGACCGATTTCAAGGGAGACGAAATGCTTCTGAGCCTCTCCCCTCTGTGGGTCACGTGTGCGAGGTTTTGACACACAATTGGACAGAGCGAGGGAGAGACATCAGACCTTGGTTCCTGCCAGCGTGGATCTTGCCAGTTTTGTGGACTAGCCAGTTCCAACATCACGCTTGGAAGCAGCTTCTAAAGCTCCAGCCTTCAGCCTTTTCAGACCCAGGGTGCACTTTGCATAGAATCAGAGTCATCTAGTCCAACCCCTTGCAATTCAGGAATCACAACTAAAGCATCCGTGACAGATGTCTGTCCAACCTCGGCTTCAAAAAACCCAGTGCCCCCCAACATGCATTGGGGGACCCATTTCTTAACCTTTTCCATCTATTTCCCTGGTGGCCGTGCTTCTGTTTGAGCTGCTGCTCAAATCAGTCCATGACCTGCTACTGGTTCTTGCCCCACCAGCTGAAGATCAGAGCTCGAAAGAAGCCCCCTTCAAATACTGGAGCATTTCCCTTTTCAACTGGTGGAGTCCTAGTTTGTAGCTTGGAGGGGAAGATGGCCCAAGGCATTTTGGTGGCCCTACAAGGCTGAGTTCCCGGGGGGGGGGGGGCTATGGAAGCTGCCATTTTGGATTTCTGTTTGGTTGATGAGGATTTGAGCAAAGGCTCTGTGGAGAACTGGAAGGATCAAATGAGCTAAAGAGCATCCTTGGGCTGTGGGGGTGTCCCGATGCCCCCACTTCTCTGGTCCTGCCCACTGCCTGAAATGTTTCACAGACGAGAGGTGGTGGTCTGTCCTGGACAGTGCAGAGTTCCCAAGGCATGGATATACCAAAGTCTGGGGTGCTGATGTCCTCTCACCACCAAGGGGCTTGAAAGCAGACACACCTGCAAGGATCATACCTGTGGGAGTTGGCATGGGAGAGCTGGAGGAGATAAGAGGTTCATAGAATTGTAGAGTTTGTCTAGTCTATGCACTGCAGGAATCTCAGCAAACATTCCAGCCAGAGAGGAGGTCACAGATCAGTCCTGGGTCACGGGGTTGTCCTGCTGAGCTTCCCAGACAACCCAGAGAGCTCAGTTCAGCCTGGCAAAATCCCTGGCCTCCTGCTCCTCCTCACTGGTTTTCTTTTCCATTTATGGGAGAGGAGCAGATCTTGAAGCATAAATAAAGGAGAAGCTACACAAGAGCAGGTGCTTGTTTCAATTTGTTATCCTGGTTGTTGATGGATGTCTCTGGACTGCAGCAGTACAAGGTATTTGTTCTCGGATCAAAAGGACCCTTTTGCGGAAGAATTAGGGCTGCTACAGATCCGCTGATGCTCCCCAAAGCATTAGAAGTTGAGGCTCCTGCCTCAGCTTCCTGCACCACATAAACAGTCAAGAGATGCCAAACCAGTTTGTCATGCTAAGCCCAACCATGGCTTCATGTGGGCATGCAGGTGTGGTCTCTCAGAGAGGAGAATGTGCCCACTTTGCAGCTGAGAGCTAAGTCATGGTTTGGCAGACCCTGTCCTCTGAATCTGGGCTTGGGGGTTGACAGACTCCAGACAAACCAAAAGCAGGTGATACGAAAGCAAACCATGGCTTAGCTCCCAGTGGGGCCACAGAACCTGAGGAGGAAGGAGACAGTCGCCATCTCCTCTCCAGAGACCATGGCTTTGTGGGTCCATGTGAAGCTATGGTTTGTTAGGCTACGTTACTGTTTATTTATATGCTGCCTTTCCGCCAAAAGACTCCCAGGGCAACTCCCAGGACCAAACACACACACACACACACACACATTTATATACCACTATTTCATAAAAATATATCACAGCAGTTTGCAACAATATAAAAACACAAAACCATACAGTAAATTCATAAGGCGTTAGAAGCAAATACGTACAAACACAATGATACAAATACAGAATGATGCACATCCAAATGATGCATATTCAAAACAGCCACAGAATCAGAGAGTTGGAAGGGATCCCAAGGGTCATCTGTTCCAACTGCGTCCAGTGCAGGGATCTTAGCTAGAGAATCTCTGATCAGGGTACCAGGCAGGGTCAGTGTGGCAAGGCAGATGCCCCATGGTGGGTCCCCCAGACCCTCCCCTGCCACTCGGTGTTGCAGGAGAACAGGTCCCTTCCCTTGCGTTGTGCCCGTGCTTCCCTCTTTGGCTCCAGCCTCCCTCTCTCCTTGGCCTCCTACCCCCTCCTGACTCTGGGCCCTGAGCCCCTTCCCTCTCTGCATTCCTCTGGCTTGAGGAGAAAGACACATCTTGGTAAGGAGCCCAGAAGCAGCCGGATCAGGCCAATGGCCTCCCTGACCCTTTCCCCCTGTTGACCAACCAGAAATCCCTGTAGATTCCAAGGTCTTCTTTGGTTTGGAGGGCCAGGCTGCTGGCCTGAGGGAGAAGGAGCCGGAATTGACGCCAGGGCTGGGAATCCTTCCAGCCAATTGATATTTTGTAATGGAACAGAACAATCGGCTTGAGCCCACCATGGTCCCTTCCTTCTCTCCACCTTTATTATGTTCTTCCTATGCCAATAAACCTCACAGAGATTATCTGTCTAAATCGAGTAGCTCCTCTCCACCTCCCTAGCAGTGGCGGAGCTTCAGGCTCTGGCGGGGGGCGGGCAGAGAGCAGGCGGGGGCATGGCTGGCACGCATCCCGGGGGCGTGGTGGGTCACCCTCAGGGGCGTGGTGCACATCCTGGGGGCGTGGCGCCCAGCACAGGAGGGGGGAGCCATGATGGTACCCCACCAGGATCGTGCTGCCGGGGATGGTGCGCTCCCCCCGCACCCCTGTTCCTCCGCCAGTGCTCCTTAGTGACTCATGTGCAAGCAGGTACCAGATTGAAGAACATCAGAAGAGCTTTCTGGATCAGGCCCATCTAGTCCAGCCTCCTCTTCTCACAGTGGCCAAACAGATGCCCTAAATGGGAAACCAACAAGCAGGATCTGAGCACCCCTCCTGGGGTTTCCAGCAACTGGAAGCATCTCTGCCTCTGACTGTGGAGGCAGAGCAGAGTCCTTGTGGCCAGGAGCCATGGAGAGCTTTGTCCTCCATGAATTTGCACAATTCTTTTAAAAAGCCATTCAGGTTGGTGATGGTCGCTGCCTCCTGCAGAAGTGAGCTCCATCTTTTTCAGCAAAGCTGTCTTCCTGGCCTGAGCCTCTTTGCCCTCTAACCTGGGGGTGGCAGTCTTCCCAACAGGAGTGCATGCCACAATTGTGCGCCCTGTCCCTGTGAGGGCTCCCCTACCCATGTCCTTGGGCCTCTGCCATGTGTTGCTCCTTCCCTTGCTGCTCATTCAAGGGGGTCTCCACCCCCCTTTGTTTAATCCTCCTCATCCTCCTTTGTGGCTTCATGGGGCTCATTCTTCACATGGGGGCAGGGAAGACTTGCCCCCTTTAAATGTCTTGCTGGAAGAAGATTTTAGTTTTTGTTCTTTGCTGTTTTTATCTGATTTCAGCGTCTCCACTGTGTTTGCTCTGAAAGAAATCACCTTGAGGTACCTGAGCGCAAAAAATTCAGCTTATATTTATTAATAACGTCAGCTGCTGCTACTGCATTTCTAACCTGCCCTGTATCAAATGATCTCAGGGCAGGTTGCAATCCATAAATATGCCAATACAACGTAAACTGTAAAAACCACAAAAATCACCCATGTGAAATCTAATAACCAGTGGCAAAATCCAATATAGGGCCATTATACAAATCGGTGGTGTGACTGGCTTTGGAATACTGTGCTGTTCTGGTTGCCTCCTCAAAAAGGACACTGTAGAGTTGGAAAAGTTTCAGGAAGGGGCCACCAAAGTGATCCAAGAGGCAACAAGGCTGCCAAATTCACCAACGAATTTGGGACCTAGAATTTCAGTGTCATGTGAGTGAGATGAATAAGCACCCAGCAGTCAAAGACGGTTTTACCCCAGCAATTTAGCTGTCAAAATTACAAATATCTAAATATAGACGGTCGTTCACCCTTGATAGATTCAACGTGCTGCCATCTGCCTTATTGCAGGGCAGATCTGTGGGTAAACTGTATGTGGAACGAGTCTGCCCCTGCGGCCTGACAGAGGTGGAAACTGTCTCTCATGTCTTGCTATGATGTCATTTTTATGAGGATATATGCTCAGTCTTTATCACCCTTGTTATACAGAAAATTCCAAGTGGGTCTGAACCTCAGTGCTTAAAATCCCTGCTAGAGGATAAGGATCCAGATATCACGCTAAGGGGGGGTAAATTTTGCGTGGCTGCCATAAAACTCAGGGAACAAGCTGTGCTATTACAAAGACTAAGGTCTTAGGTGCAAACTCTAGATAATATTTTAGAGACTAAGACCTAAACCACATTTCTAATGGCTGTCATATTCATATGGTTTATTGTCATAGTCGATTGTTAATTCAGACTTAATTCTATTGTGTTTTATGTTTGCTTAGTACGGTTTGTGAATCTGGTCTGGGACCATAATACATTTCATTCATTCAAATACCAGTTGCTGGAAACCCCAGGAGAGGAGAGAGGAGCTCTTGGGCTTGGATCCTGCTTGCGGGTTTCCCATAATGGGCATCTGGTTGGCCCTTGTGAGAACAGGATGCTTGGCTAGTTGGACCCCGGTCTGCTCCAGCATGGCTCTTCTCATGTTCTGAACCTCTAGGCATGCAGCTCAGACACCACAACTTCCACTAAGAGCCACTCACACCCCAAATTCACTTGGTGCCTGGACGAGACCAACCAGGCCTAATCCTGAATTCACTGAGAACAGGAGGCACGCTAGACTAGATGGCTGGATCCAGCAGGCTGTTCTTGTGTTCTTTTGCACTTCCTGGCTGCCTGAACAGTCTAGATCATGGGTAGGCAAACTAAGGCCTGGGGGCTGGATCTGGCCCAATCGCCTTCTCAATCCGGCCCACGGACGGTTCGGGAATCAGCGTGTTTTTACATGAGTAGAATGTGTCCTTTTATTTAAAATGCATCTCTGGGTTATTTGTGGGGCATAGGAATTCGTTCATTTCCCCCCCAAAATATAGTCTGGTCCCCCACAAGGTCTGAGGGACAGTGGACCTGCCCCCTGCTGAAAAAGTGTGCTGACCCCTGGTCTAGCTCAAGAGGTGGGGACCCCAGGGCACTGCATGGGTTTCTGGTCTCCTTGTCAGCCCCCCCAGCAGAGTGGCCAGTGGGGGGCTGATGTTGCTAGACCCCACTGGCATCCCCAATGACTGGCAGTACAGAGAAGGGCAGAGGGGAGGGCCACAAGCGGTTTCTTCATCCGGTGCATGCACATTCCTCCGCTGCTGACACTTTCCTCCCTTGGCCTGTGTTTTGCAGGGCATCTGGGGGGGGGCAGCAGTGGGGAGATGGGGGCCCAGAGGAGCCCTGTCGGCTGAAAAGAAATGTTCCTTGACGCTGTAAGGGCAGCACCGTGGGGGCTCCACAGATCAAGAAATGAATGGAAATATCTCTGGTGCCGGCATTCTCTGAAGCCTCTTTTCTGAGTTTATCTTACTCGGGAAAATGGATTGTTTACAATATCAACTGTTTCCTTAGTAAATCTAAAGCCCGTGAAATGGGGAGAATCTCATCTCTTAACTGCAAATATTGTGTGAAATGGCAAATCTGCAGAATTGCGCCCCCCCACCCCCACCACTACTGTTGCAGCAGTCATTGTGCATTGCTGAATTACTTTCCAGGGTGTATTTTACCAATACACTCTTAATAGCTGAAAGGGGAAATAGAAAAAGATATTTCTGCTTATTTCTTTTTGTTTGGGTGCATTATTATTATTATTATTATTATTAAACACATCGTAATTCCGTTTTTTGATACTTTTGTGCTGTGAGAGCGAAGGAAGGGATTATCCATCTTGGGTGGCTCCTCTCATCCGTCAGAATAATATCTAGGCAGGCATAATCGCCAGTGTTATCTGTGATTCTCCTGTGATTTCTGGGGGCCCCTCACCCTGGTTCTGCAGTCAAGCAGGGATGTGTCTGTCTGTGCATTTGTGGTCATGCTGGATTCAGCAGGATTTGTCAGCAAACATGCTCATCCTTGGTGCGCATGCCGCAGTCCTCCCACTGACCTCGTGAGGCGCATGGCTTGTTCTAGAGCTGTGGCTCCCAAAGTGGGTGCTGGGACATGAGTGGGGGGCACTGAGAGGCAAGGGGGCAGCAGGGGGAAGCTTGGGGTGTAAATGGCCACCAGACTTTGAAAAGCTGACAGATCAAGTTCATCCATTTTGTTGCATTAATTGGTTACTGTTTTGAGTTTTCATGTTTTCATGTTATTGCCTTCCTTAGTGTGTTGTGCAAACTGCTATTATGAATAATGCTTTTTGTAGGGTGCAGTAGAGGATGAGTTTGTGGAACCAAGGGGGTGGGGCCCCCAAAGGTTTTGGGAACCCCTGAACCGTAGTTAAATTGTGCTTTGAATTGTCTTGCTGGATGGTCGGCTCAGTGTTCTGCTGACTCCTAATTCTTCATGCCAGCTGTGGTTATAAGAGGATGTTGGAGAGGGTCTGGGTTGCACCTTAACAGCCCCCACACTATGCAAACCTCCAGAGAGGAGGACTTGGCTGCTTTGCTCACACCCCAATTCTCCTCCTTCCCCTCTCACCTGAGAAAGGTCACCTGAACCCAAATCTTGTGGTCTCGCTCTCCCAAGTCCAGGCAGGCCAGGAGGAGAAACCAAGGATTGTCAGAGTGACTGGAAATTCAGCATGTCAACCCAGCTACGAAAAGGGCAAATCACAAGGAAAGGAATTGGAAATAAATCTGTCGATATCAGAATGCTGTTCTGCAAATCTATGGTGCAACCAGATCTGGGATGCTGTGTCCAGTTCTGGTTTCCTCGCCTCAAAGAGGAGATTGTAGAGTTGGGAAAGGGCCAGAGAAGGGCCGCCAGAATGATCATGGGGGCGGAGAAAGGCTGCAGAGTTTGGGACTTAATCTTAAACAGAGAAAAGGCAAGTAAGAGGATAGAGGTTTGTAAAATTGTGCACAGCATGGACTTCCTCTCGCATAATACTGAAACTCACGGACATACCAGGAAGCTGGAAGATTCCGGACAAATATATCAAGAAATGACTTATTCATGTAGCAGAGTTAAACTATGGAGCTTACTCCCAAAGGAGGCAGTGATGGTCGCCAACCGAGATGCCTTTAAAAGAGGATCCGACCAATTCATGGAGATGGAGGAGGAGGAGGAGGAGGAGGAGGAGGAGGAGGAGGAGAGGGATATTGATGGCTCTGCTCTGTTTTCATGGTGGGGGCAGTAAATGCTTCTGAATACCCACCGCTGGAAGCTGCAAGAGGGAAGGTGGCTCTTGAATCCTCCTGATGGGTTTCCATAATGCCATCTGCTTGGCCCCTGGGAGATCAGGATGCTGGAGTAGGTGAGCCATTGCCAGGATCCAGCAGGCTCTTCTTAGGTCCATTTAAATGGGATTTATTCCCCATATTTATAGACTATTTTGTAACCCTTGAGTTAGGCCCGAGAATGGGATTTTTATTTTTTATCCCAGCGGATCAAGACCCACCGCTGCATCCTCCACACTCGGCTACCTGCTCAGCCTCAGCTTCCTTCCTTCACTGCTTACCTTGAATATGAAATTGTAAGTTCAGATGCTGTTCCACAGAGAATCTGTGAATTTGGAAGGTACTCCAAGGGTCATCTAGTCCAGCCAACCTTTGCTCAGCAACCTCCAATGAAGGAGAGTCTGTTGCCTTGCAACTTTCTGCCTCTCCAATCTCTTTCCTGGTCACTGGCCGGAGTTTTGTGCTGGTGAGGAAGAAGAGCACCAAGATTTTGTTCTGATAAATATCAGGTCGCAGGGAGATGGCATTGGGGCCCCCCACGAAAGGCCACTTCCCACTGGGGCTTGCAGCAGGAGATGAATGGTTGTTGCAGCTTCCTCTGGCCAGCCTGAGATGGTCCTCTCTTGGCAATGCATGGAGGAGATCAGGGAGTTCAGGTGGGTGGCCCTAGGGATGTGGGCTTGCTCTTGGAAGCTGGTGGCGAAGTTTCTAATCTTGAGCCCCAGAGTTGTGGCCTCGGTGGGTGTTTGGCTGCTGCCATCCTGCAAGCTGTTTGTCTCATGGCTCCAATAGCCAGCTGGGGCTGGTGGTTCGTAGCACCCTCTCCTAGCATTGGGGACTCTTTAGTTTTAGAGAAAAGGCAAATGAGAGGCAGCATGATAGATGTTTATAAAAAGCTGCATGTCATGGAGAACCGGGCCAAAACTAATAAAGTGGATTTCAGTAGGGAGAAATGCAAGTTTTTACACTCAAACAGGAAGAACCAGTTGCGCACATAGAAGATACTTGGCTGTTATGGAAATGACATGCCCCCCCCCACATCTTTAAAGTTGTTACAATGTTACAAATATTATGCCTGAATGTATCCTTTTGACTTGAAAGCCCAGGGAAGATACCTAGCTTTATAAATTTGTAGAAAATCCATTCTTTAACCAACTCTCCTCATCCCAACGCCATTTTAAGCCTTAAAGAAAGGTGAATTTGGGCTCCACCTCCCTCCATGAACCAAGAAGCAGGAAGTCATGTAGGCAGCAGGAAGAGGGCATAATTCCCCAAGAGTGAGAGCACATGCCCCCCAGGGAGCACCCCACCCAGGGAGTCACCAAGGGGGCAACAAGTCAGGTGCTCTGAAAGCCCACCTCCAGATAAGTCCTGAGGGCAAGGAGATGTAAAGAGTTTTATTGTTCTTTCGGAGATACTTGAGAGGTGTTGGAAAAGGTGTCTGAGAACGTGACCTAATGTTGAACTTGTGTAACCCTTGTAGACCCCTCCCCATTTGTGACATGCTAGTGATGTAGAGGCGATGTGTCAATGATGCTGCTCAAAGTGTATTCTGGGGGAAAGAGGGAAGGTTTAAAAGAGGATGTCACCCCATGCTTGGGGTTCTTACTCCTAGGGGGAGCTGTTGCGCAACAATAAAGATTGTGGTCTACTGACTGCTGTTTTGCTCCTATATTTGGCTGGAACTTCCTTCCTTTCTGACCCTATAGACCCACAGGCTCTGTCCGACGAGCTGGGCTGTTGAGTATCCTCTCAACCCAGAATTTTCCTTAACATGGCTTACCAGCAGTACATGTAGAAAAGGTCTGTGGGTCTTGGTGGACCACAAGCCTCACCTGAGCCCACAGTGTGATGCAGCAGCAGAAGAAAGTGAATGCTATTCCAGGCTGCATCAAGAGAAGTCCAGTGTCCAGACCAAGTCATGGTACCCTCTCTTCTGCCTTGATCAGACCACACCTGGAATATTGTGTCCAGTTCTGGGCACCACCCAGGACCCACAAGCTGCCCTTGCCGCCTGCCTTCCCTGCTGTGTCAGGCGCTGGCCTTCGTGAGGTGGGGCCTCACTCTGGCTCTCTGGAGCCATTTTGTCCATCAGTGCCTGTGAGGTTGCCTTTCCTGGAACAGTCATGAGCTTCTCCTTTGCAATGCAAGACTCCACAGATGACATCAACCTGGCAGGTGGGCTGTGGCTGCCGTGGGTCCCTCCCCACAGGTCTGAGTCACTCTTCCTGGCTTCTCTTTGGGGGAATGGGAAGCGAATGCCATAACCTCCTTTCTTCATGGCATCCCCCTGTCTTTGTGTGGGATGGAGACCGAGAGCAAGTTTCACAGCTGCCCTGAGATCTCCCAGAGGGTTGGACCTGAAGTCTGCTGGGCTCAAATGGCAAGAAAGAGGATTTAGATGAAACCTGAGGGAGAACTTCCTCCTGGTGCCAGCTGCATTGCTGTGCCTCAGGCTGTCTGGGAACTGGGTGGCCTCTCCTGGAGAAGTCAGGGTTGTCATACTGGACTTCCTGCCTGAACTGGGCAACTTTCAAGACTAGGATTGCAAGAGCACTCGGTTTTTTTGCTGGATGTAGAAATGGCTGGAAACCCTTTAACCCACTAAGTGCAGCTTCACTGTGAAGGTTGGTGGAGGAATTGTGGACCTTGGATCAGAGGTGAGGCCACAGAGAGCTTGGGGAAATCATTGTATTTGGGCAATGGATCTGAGTCCTGGTATTTTAGGTGCAGCTGGACACTGGCTGTTTCCTAACTGTCCTCTACCCCTTTAAGGTAATCCATGAGCCTGATTTCAACTTCTGACTTTACAAGGGGTTCAAAAACAGAATTTAAAAGAGATTTCTGCCTGGCAGATGTTAGAAGGCTTTTGAATATTGCAGCAGAGAACATGTGTGTGTAAATTGCCTCCCAGAGTTAGTCTTAACGGCACCTTAAAGGCTAATTGCAGATATATCATTATATTGATTGATTGATTGATTGATTGAATGCATATATATTCCACCGTTTTCTCCAAGGAGCTCAAAGTGGTGTAGATGGCTCTCCTCCTCCTCATTTGATCCTCATAGCAACCCTGCGAGGTAGGGTTAGGCGGAGAGGCAGTGACTGGGCCAGGGTCACCCAATGAGCTTCAGGCTGGGTGGGATTTGCACCCAGTTCACTCCTAGTCTGACATTCTAACCACCACATCACACTGACATGGTGGGCCTCAGGGATCCCTGGTCATCCTTGAGAGTGATGTGCTGGGCACTCCCACCTGGAAAGGGGCACATGGCACAATTTCATGCCCCCAAGCAAGGGAGAAAGCTCCTTCAATGGTGCCAGCTTCTCCTGGTTGTCTCTTGGCCTGCAGGGAGGGGCAGGGGCAAGGGAGAGGGCTATCAGGGGCTCCTAGCTAGGGAAGAGGGCTCTTGTGCTCAGATCCTGCTTGCTGGTTTCCCACAGGCAACTGTTCAGCCATTGTGAGGGCAGGATGAGGACCCAGGTGAACTACTGGCCTATTTCAGCAGGCTCTTTGGATGCTCCCTCTCCTTCCTTGGGGAGCAGAGGTTGGATGGTCATCTGTCCTGGAGACTCCTGCATTGCAGGGGGCTGGACTAGATGACTCCTGGGGTCCCTTCCAACTCTACCATTCTACGGTTCTATGATTCTCATGGAAACACAGGAGAGCAGGCTCTTCTGGTGCTGTTATGCAAGGGAAATGCCGTCATGCTCTTCAACGTGCTCGAGCAAGCAGCCTTCTTGGTAGCAACGGCAAGAGCAGGTCCTAGTAAATGACAGATGGAGAGAGCTATTCTGGCAGCAGGCTGGGGAGATGCAGACTGCTCTTCATCAGAGCATCGGAAAAGCCTGCTGGATCAGGCCAATGGGCACTACCTCGTAGGGCATCCCGTTCTTGCCCTGGCCATTGGATGCCCCAAGGAGAAGCCCACAGGCAGGAGCTGAGCATAAGAGCCCTTCTCCAGCACACCCCCCACCCAGCCCACCTTTTGGAAAATGGAAAGCTGGCTGGAGTCTGTTCCCTCCCTTCCTCCCACAAAGGGATCACCCAGCAGGAGGGGGAAAGGATCGGGCCCAAGAGTGAGCAGCCTCCATGCCGAAGGAAAGGGCTTGGTGCCAAGTGGTGCTGGCATGGCTGCCCCTTAATCACATCTTGGTTTCAACACCTGTTTGGAAATCTGACTCGAGGTGTGTGGCACCTTGAGAGCTCTGTGCTCCTAGGCAGAATGAGAAAGCTGCCGTGTTGGCGTTCCATGTGGCAAGCACCAACGATTCGTGATTTCCCCTCCCTTGCAGGCCTTGGCACATACCGTCCTGCGAAGTATGGGTGGGCTGACTCCTCTCAAACCACCTCGCCACCTATGAACGCCCTTCCAAAAGATCAGGATAAAATGGGCTTTGGATACCTTAACTGCAATGAGTTTAGAGTTGCCCACCAAACGTTTTCCCGAGTCCAGAGTGGGTCCCATGTGGGTCACACTTTTGACACGTGGTTGTGATGATCAGGCCTCTGGGCGGATGGAGGAAAAGGCATCTTGGACCTGTGATGCTCCTGGTTTGGCGGGTGGCTTTGAGCAGATCTTCCTCTGGTCTTGAGCCAAGAATTGTAGTGGAATCACGAAGGCGAAGCCAGGAGGGGGTGGCGTCTCAGCAAAGCACCTCTGGGGGGCTGAGCTGGTGGATGTGTAGCCTGGCTGTGCCCTTTGTGTTTGTGCTGCAGGCAGTGACTTAGCACCTGAATTTATCTCCAGGCAAAGCTGAGGGTTGTGTAAGTTTCCTAGATAAATAAAGGAATTGGGCCACTCGCCCACACCCTGCCCTGTCCGGCCATCTGGCCAAGGAGGGCCGGAAGCCAGAATTGAGAGCCGCCGCTTCCTGAATTCTCCTCCTCCTTCTCCTCTTTCTTCAAGTGGCTCTGGAGTCGAGAGCTAGTGGTCCAGGGACCAGGCACTGCCCCAGCAGGGGACAAAGGCCTGGTCTCCCAGGATGACGCTTGCCAGCCCTCCTTGTGCAAAAAAAAGAAAAGAAAAGCTTTTTTGCCCCAGAGAAAAACCCTCCAAATAAGTGAAACAGAAAAATGTTCCCTTCGCCCGCATGGTTGGGGGTTTGATGGCCACTCTTGTTTTGGAAAATCTCCCAACCCTTTTATTTTGTCCTGCCACTGGAACATCCTGTCAGAGGAAGGATTCCCCCTGTGGATCCCTCACAAATCTGTCCTTGGGTTCCCCACAGAGCAAACACCTTCAGAAGGTGGTGGAGTCTCCTTCCTTGGAGTTTGGAAGGTCCTCTGTCGTGGATGCTGGAGATTCCTGCAAGCCTCCCAACCCCACTGTTCTATGATTTGATGAACTCTCCAGAATGGATTTGAGGCTGTCCTACAGCACATCTAATGCCAGAAAATACCTTCATCAGTCGGAAGGATAACCAAAGCAAGAGCCTGGGGTGGGGCTGGTAAAAGGAAAGCTGTCTTGGCACTGAATCTGCACTTCATTTTTGCCTTGGGCTCTAAATAGTGTGTCTGTGCACACAGCACAACTGGTCATCCCATTCCAGCAATCCTTAAAATCTCTGGCATACCTGGCCAACAGTTAGTTGCCCAGAGTGGTTGGGGCATCCCAGTCAGATGGGTGGGGTATTACTATTACTGTTATTGTTAGTGTGCATGTCTGTGTTTGGGGGAAACAATTCAGAATCTTGACTGAGCACCTTTAGAAGCTGCCCATTTGTGGTCAGATACTTAGAGGAGGGCTAGAAAAACCCCCAGAGCTTGTGTGAGAAAAAGTCCTTCTTCATGCAGCGCATGGTTAAGTTGAGGAATTCACTCCTCAGGAGGCAGTGATGGCTGCCAACCTAGATGGATTTAAAATTAGATTCAACAAATTTGTGGACGGCCATGGATGGCTCCTAGCTGCCTCCACAGTCAGAGGCAGCCATGCTTCTGAATGTCAGTTGCTGGAACTGCAGGAGGGGAGAGCTGCTCTTGTGTTTGAATCCTGCTTGTGGGTTTCCCACTGAGGCATCTGGTTGGCCCCTGTGGGAACTGGATGCTGGACTAGATGGGCCTCATCCAGCAGGGCTTTTATTACATTCTTAGGCTGCCCCTTCAGCCTTGAACTGCCTTCTGAGCACTGGGCAGGCTTGATCCCTGCAACTGGAAGTGGTCTTCCATAGATCCCTGTTTGAACTGGGAGCTGCTTCAGCCAGTGTTGCGTGGACCCCTGGCCTTTGGGAGGGAGGGAAAGGCCCATTTAGCTGGAGCCCCCACCAAGGGTCCCACCACAAAGTCATCCCTTAGCAAGCCTTTGCCTGAACATTGCCCCCCACCGGATTTCGTCTCTGTGCCAGAGCTGCGAGTGTGTCTCCTATCTCAAAGGCTCAGATGAAGAGAGTGCTGAGTTAAGAACATTAGAACCAGAAGGCCCATAAAGGCCAGGCGAGAGAAACACAAACAGAGGCCGCCTCCTGCAAGGAGGACCTTGATCTGCCTCCAGATACAAATCTCGACTTGCTTCCTTCATGCAGTGAGAGTATTAGTGGGGGTGGGGACAATGGGAGCCAACAGTCTTGTTTGGGAGGTTAAAAGCATGGTTTGCTAATAATAGAATATGAGTTTATGCTGCAGTTGTGATGTTTGTACTGCCTTTTAGTTGCTGGTTTGTTTATTAGCGTTTTGTAGATTGCAGTTGTTTTGCTGATGATTTGCTAATTATATTATATGATTTATGCTGCATGCTTTATGTTGTTCTCTTATGGTTAGTTATTGTTTGTAAGCCACTTTGGGAAAACAGCATGGGAGCATCATCAATCAACCAACCAACAAGCCCCTTTGGAGCAACTAATACTTTTCCTGGGAAAGGGCCTTTCAACATCAGTGGAAGGTTTTCGCGTCCCCCGCCCAGGCCCTTCTCTGTTTTCTGCCTTTTCCAGAGAAGGCTGCCTATTTTTCAAAGCCCTTTGTGGTCTGGCAGTTCGGATGTTTGATCTGCCTCTTTGAAAAAAGGACAGGGGGAGATAGATTCCTTCAGGGTGCTGGGATTGATTAAAACGGGCCTAATAATAATTAGGTCGAATCAAACTTGTTTTTTTAAAAAATGTAATTGGATCTGAGATTAAAGTTCCACAATGATGATCCTTGTTCTGTTCTGTAATCTCCAGACGGGGTCTGGGCTGGGCTGCCATCTCATCTGAGGTCTGATGGGGGCTGTTATGGGTGGGGAGAGGGCAGGACACCCCTTGAGTCTCTGAGCCCAACTTATGGGGGGGGCTTAATGCTACTTATGGGGGTGAGTAAGGGAATATGGAAGCCAGGAATATGGAAGCCCTCCTGTCCCCATGATGTGTTGTGGGATGATTAGAATCCCCATCTCTTCACCTTGTTCATAGAATCCCAGACGTAGAGTTGGAAGGGATTCTCCCAGCCCCTGCAATGCAGGAATCACATCTCAAGAATCCCTGACAGATGGCCATCCAACCTCTGCTTAAAAACCTGTGAGGAAGGAGAGTGCACCACTTTCCATCAGAAAGTTCTTCCTAATGTTTAATCCAATTCACAAGCCATTCAGCCTGGGGAGTCCCCTTTAAACAGGCAGGCAAGGGGATGGGGACCAGTTGCTGCTTTGTCGTGATACAGCTTCATCCAAGATGATGGGCGACCAAGAAGATGAAGGGTCTAGGAAGCAAGCCTTGTGAGGTGGAGGGAGTTGGGTGTGTTTAGCCTGGAGAAGAGGAAACTGAGAGGGGACATGAGAGCCACATTCAAATATCTTGCAGGCTGTCATATGGAAGAGGGAGCAAGCTTGTTTTCTCCTGCTCTGGAGGGGAGGACCCAAACCAATGGGTTCAAATGACGAGAAATGAATTTTGTGTACTGCAGGGAGATGGAGTCAACGACCCTCAGGGTCCCTTCTAAGGCTACATTTCTATGATTAACTGTTGAGAGACCATGTTTCTGAGTGTTTGTCTGCCCCAGACATGCAATCAGACATTCCCCAGAGGAAGTCTGAAGCCTTCTCCCTTAGCTGCAATTTTTCCAAGTGCTGGTTTTGAACTTCAAGCCTCTTCATGGTGAGGTGCCTGTTCCATAGAATCATTGGAAGGGACCTGAGTGTCATCTAGTCCAGCCCCCTGCAATGCAGGAATCACATCTCAAGAATCCCTGACAGATGGCCATCCAACCTCTGCTGGAAAACCTCAGTCCACCACCATCCAAGGGAGTTCATTCTACTGTTAAATAGCTCTTGCCAGCAGAAAGTTCTTCCTAATGTTTAGCTGGGATCTCCTTTCTTCTCATTTGGATCCATTGAATATTCCACCTTGGTCAAGCCCCACCTGGAGTCCTGTGTCCAGTTCTCAGCACCCCAGTTGGAGGAGGATATGGAAAAGCTGGAAGGTGTGCCAAGGAGGGCAACCAAGATGATCAAGGGTCTTGGAGACCAAGCCTTATGAGGTGTGCTTGAAGGAGCTGGGTATGTTTAGCCTGGAAAAGAGAAGACTGGGAGGAGATATGAGAGCCACCTTCAGAGATATCTCAAGGGCTGTCACATGGAAGAGAAAACAAGCTTGTTTTCTCCTGCTCTGGATGGTAGGACTCGAACCCATGGCTTCAAGTTACAAGAAGGAGATTCCAAGCAAACATCGGGAAGAACTTTCTGAAAGCAGGAGATGTTCCATAGTGGCATGGATTTCCTTGGGAGGTGGTGGACTCTCCTTCCTTGGAGGTTTTTGAGCAGAGGTTGGATGGCCATCTGTCATGGATGCTTTAGCTGAGATTCCTGCATTATAGGGGGTTGGACTAGATGACTCTTCTCCTCCCTTCTAAGTTTACAGTTTTAGGATTCTATAACAAACAGTATCCAAGACTGCTGAATAGAGCTTCCTTGTAGAGTAGCAGTATATTTGTGTGGCTTCTCCTGTTTCCATGCCCTTTTTGTAGCCTTTGCAGAGGCCTCTGGCTGGCTGGCTTTTGCTGCTGGGAGCAGCTCTGGTGGGACTTCATGGTGGTGTGAGGGGTCTGGCTAGCCTAGTGGGATCTAGCAGAGCAGTCTCTTCTCTGCGTAGAAGCTGGTTGTGGTGGTAGCTGAGGAGACTGAAGATCAGGAAGAGCACTCTGATGGCAAGAGCTGTTCAACAGCGGATGACCTTGGAAGGTGGTGGACTCTTAGCCACCTGCCAGGGATTCTTTAGTTGCACATTGCAAGGGGGTTGAGCTAGATGAGCCTTGGAGTCCCTTCCAACTTTATAGTTTTATGATTCTAGGAGACCCAGAGAAGGCGGTGCCAGGGCTTAACTGCCGCCCCACAGCAGACGTCGGCCATCCTGGGATGAGCTGGAGCTCTGCTCCTGCTGGCGATGAGTTTGATGCACCTCCGGATGAGTTTATTAAAACTCTTCTCTCTTTGCTTGATGAATTTTTCATGTCCGCAGGATGAATTGTACATAGCCCAAAAAATAAATTAAAATAAGTGCACATAAATCATTTACCTTTCTTGGCTCCTGGAGAAAATTTGTTTCCATTGCAGGGCTTGTCCTTTTTTAGACGGCATTATGATTATCCCCATCTTCTGCGGCGTGAATATTCCTTGAGATGATAAGGACGCTGTGTCTCCGAGAGATCCAAATCACATTCTCCCCCCCCCCCCCCCGTTGAAGATGGTCGGAGGAAAGCCTCTGCCTCTCTGCAGTGTCCTGGAACATGTTGGATTAGCTTTATCTCACTTTCATACGGATAGAGCATCCGTTAGTGGGAAAGGCTGCAAATAAATATTGCTTCTTAAAGGGCTGAAAGAGAAGCTCTTGTTCTCGCACAATAAGACCCAGATTGTGTCTGCGCTGCACGGAGCCATCAATTTTCTCTTCTGTCCTTGTAGCAGCCTTAGAAGTCTGGTGCCTGTTTCTGGAACAATGCGCATTACAGAAGGGTGGCCTAGTGGTTAGAGTGCAGGACTCGGAGCAGGCAGAGACCAGGGTTCAAATCCCCCCCCCCCGGGGCTGTGTTACCTCGGAGGCCAGTTGCTGCCTCTCAGCCCAGCCTACCTCTCAGGTGTGTTGTGAGGATAAAACAGGAAGATGAAATCCATATGTGCCACCAACATTTGAGGAAAAGTGAGATACAAGCTGAATAAAGGGACCCCAAAGGTCACCTGCTTCCACCCCCTGCAAGGCAGGAATCCTGGCTAAAGGATAATAATAATAATAATAATAATAATAATAATAATAATAATTTATTATTTATACTCCGCCCATCTGGGCGGCTCTCAATCAAATGTTAAAAACAGTACAGCATTAAATATTTAAAACTTCCCTGAACAGGGCTGCCTTCAGATGTCTTTTAAAGATAGGATAGCTGCTTATTTCCTTCACATCTGAAGGGAGGGTGTTCCATAGGGCGGGCGCCACTACCGAGAAGGCCCTCTGCCTGGTTCCCTGGAACCTCAACTTCTCACAGTGAGGGAACTGCCAGAAGGCCCTCAGTGCTGGATCTCAGTGTCTGGGCTGAACAATGAGGGTGGAGACGCTCCTTCAGATCTACTGGACCAAGGCAGTTTAGGGCTTTAAAGGTCAGCACCAACACTTTGAATTGTGCTTGGAAACATACTGGGAGCCAATGCAGATCTCTCAGGACCGGTGTTATGTGGTCCCGGCGGCCGCTCCCAGTCCCCAGTGTAGCTGCCACATTCTGGATTAGTTGTAGTTTCCGGGTCACCTTCAAAGGTAGCCCCACGTAGAGCACATTGCAGTAGTCCAAGCGGGAGATAACCAGAGCATGCACCACTGTGGAGAGACAGTCCCCGACCAATGGCCCTCTGGCCTCCAAGGAACGAGAGTCTCACCCTCTTTGCTGCCCAACAGCTCTGCCTGCATCTGCATTTATTTATTTCACAATCATTTATTCACCCCCCGACTGTGAAGCAACAACACCCTCAAAGTGGTTTACAAAGGGAAGAAGACAATGACATTGTCAGTAAAAACAGCTCTTCTTTCTTAGTCAGAATCTCCTTTTATAGAATCATAAAAAAAGGAAAGAAGATTTCCTTGTTAGAGACCATTAGGAACGGTATTTTTTATTTTTATTTTTTAAAACGCCCTGTCGTCCTATAATTTTTAAAATACAGCAAAGGTGTCAAAAATATATCTGTCCTGATTTTCTTAAAATATACATTTCGCACCAGTTGACAGAATTAAAAATTGACAAAATATTAATGTAAATAGTAATTAAAAACCTAAGAAAGCCAGGAAGACGGTCTGAAGCTGGGAATGTGGCGTGATTCATGAGGCCTCTCTTGAAATCTGTAGCAGAGCCACCCTTTAAATACTCAAAGAATCATAACGTTGTAGAGTTGGTGGGGACCTGGGGGTCATCTAGTCCCACCCCCGTAATCCAGGAAATACAGCTGAGGGATCCCTGACAGGTGGACACCCAACCTCTGCTTAAAAAGCTCCCATGAAGAGACTCTGCCTCCCACTTTGGGCAGTTCTGGTTGGTCTGCTCCAAAGAGGACATGGCAGAGCTGTAAAAGCTCCAGAAAGGGGGACCTGGATTACAACTAGAAGAGATGGCCTCAGGAGGATCTGGTTCTGTACTAGAGAGAATTCTTGAGAAATTGGAGTCTTTGGAGAGGAAAGTTGACCAACAAACTGCGAAAATTGACCTTAATACAGAAACTTTAAACAAATTATCTGGGCAAGTTGCACAGAATGCACAAGCAATCGGACAACTGAAGGAGGCTGCAGGTGAAAATCAGAAACTGGCCGAAGAGACCAGCCAAAGAGTGGGAGAGTTGGAAAAAGAAGTAAGGCCGCTCAGTAAGCAGGTTGGGGAACACCAGACCTATCTCTCCATGTTGGAACTTCGGAACAGGGAGATTAATTTAAGGATAAGATCGATACCAGAAGTGGAAGAAGGTAATCTAGCTGAGTTTCTGACCAAAGAATTCTCCAAGTTCTGGGGTCTAGAGGAGGAAGATTTTAAAATTGTGTCAGCCTTCAGACTTGGAAGACTCACAAAGAGAGAAAGGCCCAGAGACTGTTTGATTACGTTGAGATCAAAGGAGGAAAGGGACAAGATTTTGGGCCTGCACTACGGAAGCTCTTTGAACATTTCGGACAAAAGAATTGAGATTTTTAAGGACATTCCTAAACAGCTGTTGGATCTTAGATCTGAATATTTGGATTTAGTAAAACTGCTGAGAAGCAACTCAATCATCTTTAGGTGGGACTTTCCCCAAGGACTATCTTTTACCTTTAGAGGGAAGAAGATTAAAATTAGAACTTTGGAAGACAGGGATAAGTTTTTGACTGCCTACGGAGAGGACCTTCATAAAGGACTTGAACTACCCTCAGGGCCTGAACCACCACAGGTGCCTGTACCTCAGAACCCTGAAGACTTACAGAACAAAATACCATCCCAAGGAAACTAAACAGATCTATCCAGGATGTCTCTGCAACTTTTAAGTTGGAATATAAATGGCTGCAACAGCCCGGAAAAAAGGAAGAAAATCTTTCACATATTAAAAAAGGAGCAACTAGACATTACTTGTTTACAAGAAACACATGTGACTAGGCTCCACAGAAAAATATTGGTAAATAAAAGGTTAGGCCAAGAATTTATATCTTCGGACTTAGTTAAGAAGAGAGGAGTGGTGATATATGCAAAGGAGAGCCTCTCACCAAAATTTCTATTCAAAGATGAACATGGAAGAATTTTGGCAATTGAAATACAGCACCAAGGAGAGAAAATTTTGATATTAGGAATCTACGCTCCAAATGAAGGGAAATCAGAATTCTACAAGAAGTTGCATGAGATTATGCTGGATTATCTGGACTATGATAACATCATTATGATGGGAGATATGAATGGGATCGTTTCTACAAACATGGATAGGTCACAAAGCCAAAAGGTTACTAAAGAAGGCAGACTACCAAAGACCTTTTTTGAAATGACAGACAACATGGACTGGATTGATATATGGAGGACAAAGAACCCCTTAGGGAAAGAAGGAACATTTTTCTCTGAAGCCCAACTGACTTGGACAAGAATTGACCAAATATGGATTTCTAGAGGTCTGGCTCCTAAGGTGAAGAAAGTGGAAATCTGCCCAAAGACCTGCTCCGATCATAACGCGTTGAAAATGGACATGACATTATTACCAACCGGCTCCTTTAGATGGAAGATGAATGACAACTTGTTTAGAGATCAGGAGATTATCAAGAAGGCCAAAAAAACAATAAAGGACTATTTTGAGATAAATTTGAACACTGCTGTGGAAAAAAGAACAATCTGGGACGCAAGCAAAGCTGTGATGAGAGGGTTCTTGATACAACAGAACGCCATAAAGAAAAGACTACAAAATGAGAAAAAGGACAAGATTTTGGGGAAAATTAAAGAGTTAGAGAAGAAACTAAGAGTAAACCCGAAGTCACAGCCGATTTTGAGAGAAATTAAACTTCATCAGGCACAATATTCCAAACTGATAAATCAGGAAATAGAATGGAAGATTAAATCAATGAAACAAAAAACATTTGAATCGGCTAATAAATGTGGGAAACTGCTGGCATGGCAGTTGAAGAAGAGACAAAAGCTGAACATAGTAACAAATTTGGAAATAGAAGGAAGGAATATTCAGAACCCGGTGGAAATTAGAAAATGTTTCCAGAAATATTTTAAGAAATTATACACTCAAGGGCCACAAAAGGAGGAAGAGATTGCAAAATTTTTGGAGAAAAATGGACTTAAAAAACTATCACAAGAAAATAGATCACTCCTGAATAGTAAAATAACACGACTAGAGATAGAACAGGCCATTCAGAATATGAAGTTGGGCAAGTCTCCAGGGCCAGATGGCTTGACCTCCAAGTACTATAAGACATTAAGTGACTATTTGATTCAACCATTGATGGAGGTCAGCAATGAAATTATGGAGGGAAAGAAGGCGCCTGAATCGTGGAAGGAAGCTTTCATCACATTGATACCAAAATCAGAAACTGAAAAGACACAACTTAAGAACTACCGCCCCATTTCCCTTTTAAACGTGGATTACAAAATATTTGCTGACGTTTTGGCAGGAAGACTCAAAAGAGTTTTAAATGAGATAATTCATAAAGACCAGGCAGGCTTTCTCCCAGGAAGACATTTATTTGCTAATACAAGGAACATTATTGACATTTTGGAACTTTTGCAAACAAATATTAACACTAAAGCAGTTCTAATTTTTATAGACGCGGAGAAGGCCTTCGATAATATTTCTTGGAAATTTATGAAGGGGAATTTAAAAGAAATGGGAGTGGGGCGGGGTTTTGAAAATGGGATTGACGCGATTTATTCAGAACAAAAGGCAAAACTGATAGTTAACAATGTGGTTACAGAAGAGTTTAAGATTGAAAAAGGGACACGACAAGGCTGCCCGATTTCCCCCTTGCTGTTTATTTCTGTCCTGGAGGTGCTCTTGAACTTGATTAGAGGGGACCGGTTGGTGCAAGGGATTCAGATCGGAGTGAAACAATTTAAACTTAAAGCTTTTGCAGATGACCTTGTTTTGACATTGCAAGAGCCAGAATCTAGTACAAAAAGAGTGTTACAATTGATTCAGGACTTTGGTCGGGTAGCGGGCTTTAAATTAAACAAACAGAAAACTAAGGTGTTGGGAAAAAACTTGACAGATGCAGAGTCAGAACGGTTTCAGAGAGAAACAGAACTAGCTGTGGTTAAAAAAGTAAAGTACCTAGGGGTAAACATAACAGCAAAAAATCTGAGTCTATTTAAGGATAATTATGAAAAATGCTGGTCTGAAATTAAGAGAGACTTGGACAGTTGGTCAAAATTGAAGCTTTCTTTGTTAGGCCGAATTGCTGCTATTAAGATGAATGTATTGCCTAAGATGTTGTTTTTATTTCAAACATTGCAAATTGTGGATAAGACGGAGTGCTTCAGGAAGTGGCAGAGAGATATTTCTAAATTTGTCTGGCAGGGCAAAAAGCCCAGAATTAAGTTTAAGATATTAACTGATGCGAAAGAAAGAGGGGGCTTTGCCCTGCCAGACTTAAGGTTGTACTACGAAGCCGCAGCTTTCTGCTGGCTAAAAGACTGGCTACTTCTAGAGGACACTGATGTGTTAGATTTAGAAGGTTTTAACAATGCATTTGGCTGGCATGCATACTTATGGTATGACAAAGTTAAGATCAATAAGGCCTTTAAGAACCATATTGTCAGGAAAGCAGTGTTTAATGTCTGGACAAAATACAAAGACCTATTGGAAAATAAAACTCCAAGATGGCTATCACCTCTGGAGGCTAAGGCCCGAAAAAGACCCAATATGGAGGCCAAATGGCCGAAATATTGGGAAATAATAGAGAAAGAGGGCAACAATTGGAAATTGCAGAGTTTGGAAAAAATGAAAGACAAAGTGCGAGACTGGTTACATTACGCTCAGATTCAAGAAATTTTTAAAAAGGATAAAAAGTTAGGATTCCAGGTGGAGAAATCGAAGTTGGAAACAGAATTGTTAGAACCTAAGACTAAAGTACTTTCAAGAATGTATAACTTGCTGTTGAAATGGAATACACAAGATGAAATGGTTAAGTCGGCCATGATAAAGTGGGCACAGGATATTGGGCATAATATTATGTTTGAGGATTGGGAAAGGTTGTGGACCACGGGGATGAACTTCACGGCATGTAATGCTCTGAAGGAAAATGTAATGAAAATGATATATAGGTGGTACATGACCCCAGTTAAACTAGCCAAAATATGCCATGTGCCAGACAACAAATGTTGGAAATGTAAGGAAAATGAAGGAACATTCTTTCACCTCTGGTGGACTTGTCCCAGGGTGAAGGTCTTCTGGGAAATGATATATAATGAGCTGAAAAAGGTATTTAAGTATACCTTCCTTAAGAAACCAGAGGCCTTCCTCCTGGGCATTGTCGGCCAGATGGTGCCAAAGAAGGACCGAACATTCTTTTTGTACGCAACAGCAGCAGCAAGGATACTTATCGCCAAGAAGTGGAAAACTCAAGATCTACCCACTCTGGAAGAATGGCAGATGCAGCTGATGGACTATATGCAACTGGCTGAGATGACTGGCAGAATTCGAGACCTGGGAGAAGAGAGGGTTGAAGAAGATTGGAGGAAATTTAAGATTTATTTACAAAAATATTGTGATTTGGTGGAAAGTTAAGTAGGATGTTTGATCATAAATAATTGGCCACCACAAAATCGGATCGAAATGGGATGTAAAGTGAGATTAAGGGAAATTAATTTACAGAGGATTATATTTAAATAAGTGGTTATAAAATTTGCAAATTAGATGATAAATTGCTGGGAAAAATTTATGATGATGAAAATGGCAGCGGGAGATGTGAGGAAGTCCAAAGAAGTCATGAAACTTTGTTGAGATAAAAGAAAGGTTGTTTATTTTTGTACTTTATTTTGTAAAAACCCCTAATAAAAATTTATTAAAAAAAAAACAGAAAGGGGGACCTGGAGGGGCGAAAGCCCTTTCCCTCCAGGAAGAGGTTTCTGTAGTGGAGACGAGAAATGGGGAGATGCAGGAGGGGTCTGCCCTGGGGGGAGGGCAGGTCTTTTCCCACCAAGAACTCCTTGGCTCCCCTCTGGAGAAGAACAGGGACCGTCTCACCTCAGGCCGACTCTTGGAGGCAACGGGGAGGGTGGGGTGGGACTTCAGAAGGGCTCCAAGTCTCTGTTTAGGTCTCACTTTTCCATGAATAACACTCAAAACACCTAAAATCAAAATGGAAGAATACAATGCTATTTTTTTTAAAAAAACAAAACAGCAAGAAGAATTTACAGTATCTTAATATATAGAACAACTTGGTAAACCTCATTAAGGTTATAACATAAATGCAGTGGTACCTTGGTTCCGGAAGTCCATTCCAAAACCAAAGCGTTCCAAAACCAAGGCACGCTTTCCCATAGAAAGTAATGCAAAATGGATTAATGCGTTCCAGACTTTTAAAAACAACCCCCAAATCAGCAATTTAACATGAATGTTACTATCTAACGAGACCATTGATCCATAAAATGAAAGCAATAAACAATGTACTGCAGTCACACAATCAATTAATCAGTAGCTGTACTGGGTTCCACACAGTCACAAAAAAGAGCCGCAAAAACAAAAACGCAAAATAAATAGCCAAAACAGACAGGCCTCAGCATAACACTCAAAATGGAAGTGTGGCACTCAAAACAGAGCATGTTCGGCTTCCAAAAAAAGTTCGCAAACTGGAACACTTGCTTCCGGATTTGCAGTTTTTGGGTTCCAAGTTGTTTGAGTACCAAGGCATTTGAGAACCAAGGGACCACAGTATCAAGATATCAAATCATGAAAAAGCCCCTAACCATTCATCAAAATATTTAAGCCCATGGTTATAGCCTGCTGGATCAGGCCAGCATCCTGTTGCCACTGTGGCCAGCCAGAAGCCGAGCGCAGGAGCCTCCCCTTCCCTGCTGTCCTGTCCAGCCACTGCCTCCAGATGCATTGCTGCCTGGGGAGGCCCAGCAGAGCCACCAGGAGCCTTATTCTGCTCCATAAACCTGCCTTTTATGAGCCATCCAGGTTGGAGGCCATCCCTGCCTCTTGTGGGAGGGAGTTCCACAGTTTAACTATGCTCTGCAAGGGACGCAGCGTGGCGCTGTGGTCTCAACCACTGAGCCTCTTGACTTGCTGATCTGAAGGTCGGCGGTTCGAATCCCCCGACGGGGTGAGCTCCTGTTGCTCTGTCTCAGCTCCTGCCAGCCTAGCAGTTCGAAAGCATGTAGATACAGTAAATAGGGATCGCCATGGCAGGAAGGTAAACGGTGTTTCTGTGCGCTCTGGTTTCCGTCACAGTGTTCCATTGTGCCAGAAGTGGTTTAGTCCTGCTGGCCACATGACCCGGAAAGCTGTCTGTGGACAAACGCCGGCTCCCTCGGCCTGAAAGCGAGATGAGCGCCGCAACCCCATAGTCGCCTTTGACTGGACTTAGCCATCCAGGGGTCCTTTACCTTTATCTTTACCTGCATGGCAAAGGACTTTAATCTATCTTGAGTCTTCCAGCTTCATGGGACGTCCACAAGTTCTAGTGTTAGGAGAGAGGGAAAAGGGCATTTCTTTTCCCACTCTCTCCATGCCATGTATCCTTTGAGAAACTTCTCTGTGCGTGGCTTGAGACCCCTGAGTGCGCTTCCTTTCTCCGCCCGTCCCGCGCAGGTGCCAACTCTTTGTACATTGGGGTGCGTGCATCATTTCACTGAGAGGAGAGTCACATGTGAGGTGGTGGCAGCTCCACCTGCCCTTCAGCAGCTCATGGTGGGCAGAGGTCCAAGCTGCGTTGCGATTTTGCATTGCCATTTGGCGTCCAGATGGTTGTGTGAATCAGCTTCGAGGCCGAGAATGAGGAAGAATATTTGGTCAGCCGAGATGGAGGCCTTCTTGAGTTCTGCTCTGCTCAGTCATCTACTCTCTACATGGCTTAAGCATGTGAATTAAAACTGAGTGAAGCTCGGTGACTAAAAGTGAAAAGGGATGATTCAAACTTGTTTATTGTAATCTTTGTGCCATCAGCTAATTAGCAGAAAATCCTGTCTTGATTCCCCTTGCAGCCTCCTAGTCAGATGGGCTGAATCAGCTGGGCTGACGCTCTGCAGGGTTCCTCCAAAGTTCAGTCCTACTGGGCTCAAGGGAGCTTACTCCCGAGTAGGACTGTGCTGCAGAAGACTTAGACAACAAACTAGTCATGAACTTTGTCTCTTAAGCAGGACAGGCCTAACTCGACCAGATACAATTAAGTACAGCACCACCTAGTGAATAAATGATACGAAATTTCTATCCACGCAGGGAGCACAATATTGCGCCCTTGATTTGGTGCCAGTGCCAAGGGGATTGAATTCTTCGATGAGAAAATGTTTAAACATTTAGGACTCTTTAGTCGCTCCATCTTCCATGAAGCAACCCTTCAGATATTTGAAGATGGCCGTCATATCCCCTCTCAGGTTCCTCTTCTCCAGGTTAAGCATACCCAACTCCCTCAACTGTTCCTCATATGGCTTGGCTTCCAGCCCCTTGGTCACCCTCCTCTGCCCACCTTCCAGCTTGTCAACACCCTTCTTAAAATGTGGTGCCCAGAATTGGACACAGTATTCCAAGCGTGGTCTGACCAAGGCAGAATAGAGTGGGACTTCAGCTTCCCTTGATCTTGACACTAGACTTCTGTTGTTGCAACCTAGAATAGCATTCACTTTTTTTTGCTGCTGCATCATATTGTTGACTCATGTTCAGCTTGTGATCAACCAAGACCCCTAGATCCCTTTCTGATGAGCATCCCCTCAATTCCTTCATCCAAGTCATTTATAAAGACGTTGAACAACAACGGCCTAGGACAGAACCCTGCAGCACCCCATTTGTGTCCCTGGAAGTGCTGGATAATAACAATAACTACTACTACTACTACTATTCTTATTATTATTATTTATACCCCTCCCACCTGGCTGAGTTTCCCCAGCCACTCTGGGCTGCTTCCCACAGAAGGTTAAAAATACATTAAAACATCCATCATTAAAAACTTCCCTAAACAGGGCTGCCTTCAGATGTCTTCTAATAGTCAGATAGTTGTTGATTTCGTTGACCTCTGATGGGAGGGCATTCCACAGGGCGGGCGCCAACACCGAGAAGGCCCTCTGTCTGACTCCCTGCTTGAGCATCTCTATAAAATCTCAGGCATTAAGGAGAAGAATCTGGAATCTGGTTTTCCTTTGCTCTCTTCTGGGCAAGAAAGTTATTCAGAAAGCTTTTCTTTCTGGTGGCTGTTGGGAGGGGATGGGGGACAGCAAATTATTCCATTGATTATTTAGTGAACATGGGGATGCTGAGAGCTTGATTCAGATTCTCAAACAGCAAGCTGGAAAGTTGTATGAAATTTCACACCTGCTATGTTACAATGGAGGCTAGAAGATGCTTTTCATGTCAGTGGTCCTGGGGTCAATTGGGGGAATCTCAAGGATCCAGTGCTGTCTGACTAAGAACTGGATGCTGGACTAGATGGGCCATTGGCCTGATCCAGCATGTTCCTACGTTACCCTCCATGAATTCATCTTTTGAAGGCATTCAAATGGGTGGCCATCCCTGCCTCCTGTGGGAGAGAGTTCCGTAGTTTAAATTCCTGAATATTCCAACCTTCAGTGTCCATAGATGCTCCCAAGTTCCAGGGTTAGGCAAGAGGGAGAAGTTCTCCCCTTCCGTTTTCTCCACGCCTTTTTAAATCTTACACACTTCCACTGCGCCGCTTCCCCTCTCCTTTTCCTCTGTGCTAAAAAGCCCCAAATATTGTATTCCCCCCCCCTCAGAGGATCACTGTTGGGTCCACTGGATCATTTTGCTTTCCCTTTTCTGCAGCCGCCAATACCTACAGGAACCTTTTTGAGGTGAAAAGGCTGCAAATGTACACATTTGTAGAATGGTGTTAGGATGCTGACAGGGTTATCCTGAGTCCTCCTAAGGATTCCTAACATGGAAAGCCCCAGTTTCCCCCACTGACTCAATGTTTCCATTCGGCTGTCTGCTCTGGTCCAAATATCCTGGTCATAGTCTGGAGCTCCTCACAATCCCACCGCCTGCCATAATCATTCCAAACAAATTTGACCATCTCACTCCTGCTGCGTTTGTGGTTCATTTAGGAAATCCTGAGATGTCTCCCCACCTGGAGTGGGATGTGTGTAAAGCTGCACTCCATGTAAGGGGGCTTTTGGGAAGCCCCTTTTGGCTAGTTTTAGGAGGTCCCCTCTTGGGTCTCCTAGTGAGTGGATGGAAGGTCTCAGGTTTGGAGAGGATTTTGGATGACGTGGATGCTGATTAAATGAGAGGCACAAATACAAGATGGGTGACACCTGGCTTGAGAGCAGTACATGTGAAAAGGATCTAGGAGTCTTGGTTGACCACAAACTTGACATGAGCCAACAGTGTGACGCGGCAGCTAAAAAAGCCAATGCAATTCTGGGCTGCATCAATAGGAGTATAGCATCTAGATCAAGGGAAGTAATAGTGCCACTGTATTCTGCTCTGGTCAGACCTCACCTGGAGTACTGTGTCCAGTTCTGGGCACCACAGTTCAAGAAGGACACTGACAAACTGGAACGTGTCCAGAGGAGGGCAACCAAAATGGTCAAAGGCCTGGAAACGATGCCCTATGAGGAACGGCTAAGGGAGCTGGGCATGTTTAGCCTGGAGAAGACGAGGTTAAGGGGTGATATGATAGTCATGTTCAAATATATAAAAGGATGTCACATAAAGGAGGGAGAAAGGCTGTTTTCTGCTGCTCCAGAGAAGCGGACACGGAGCAATGGATCCAAACTACAAGAAAGAAGATTCCACCTAAACATTAGGAAGAACTTCCTGACAGTAAGAGCTGTTTGACAGTGGAATTTGCTGCCAAGGAGTGTGGTGGAGTCTCCTTCTTTGGAGGTCTTTAAGCAGAGGCTTGACAACCATATGTCAGGAGTGCTCTGATGGTGTTTCCTGCTTGGCAGGGGGTTGGACTCGATGGCCCTTGTGGTCTCTTCCAACTCTAGGATTCTATGATTGGTGCAGAGCAAGCCTGCTTGACCATTGGGTCTTCCATATCTCTTGTCTTGGGTAAAGACATGAGCCCTCTTGGATCAGAGGTAGCATCCTGTTGAGAACAGCATCCTGTGTCCTTTCCCAGAGCAGCCAGCTAGATTTCCCAGTGGCAGCTGCCAGTTTACTGGTGGATTCAAATTACAGGAAAGGAGAAAGAACTTTCTGATGGTAAGAGCTGTTCTAACGTGGAACGATCTCCCTCGAAAGGTGGTGGACTCTCCTTCTTTGGAGGTTTTTAGCAGAAGTTGGATGGTCACCTGTGATGGAGGTGTCTCCGTGACCTCTGGCTTCCGTCACAGTGTTCCGTTGCGCCAGAAGCGCTTTAGTCCTGCTGGCCACATGACCCAGAAAGCTGTCTGTAGACAAACACCAGCTCCCTCGGCCTGAAAGCGAGATGAGCGCCACAACCCCAGAGTTGCCTTTGACTGGACTTTACCTCTTATATTTTAGTTGAGATTCCTGCATTGCAGGGGGTTGAACTAGACGACTCTTTGGGTCCCTACAATTCTGTGAGTTTACAAAGAAAAGCAAAAACCACAGCTCACCTTTGTTGGAGGCCATCTGTAAGGATGCTTCAGTTGAGATTCCCTCATTGTACTAGATGACTCTTGAGGTCTCTTCCAACTTGACACTTCTGTGATTCTATACATATCAGAAAGGTCCATTCTTGGCCTTTTCTCCACCCCTCTGAACCACCCTCCCTTTATTAGGGTAGAAATCTCTTTGGGTTCCTCATTGTGCATCAGTGACTGTATGTGGTGAACAGAAGAGACACGGGTTCTGTATCCCCATTTTTGGGGTGGTCCTCCTTTGACTGGTGGGAGATGATGGAGGTGGGAGGAGGTGTGTTGGCAGCGAGGCAGCTCCTCCTGAGCAGGTTGGAGAAGGAGGCAGCTGTTGTTGGGGTGGGGTTGCCATGGCATTGGCTTGGAAACCGCACTTTGGCAGTGGGATTTGCTGGGTGACTTGAGCATCTTGTGGAGCCCTTGCGCAACTGCCTTCTGCCATGCTAGTCCTTCACTGCCCCCGACCATGTGCTGAGCGCAAGAACGTGAGATGAGGCTCTTGGATCAGGCCAGTGGGGCCCCGGTCTCATCCAGCCTCCTGTTCTCATGGTGGCCAACCAGATGCCCATCCACAAGCAGGACCCGAGTGCGAGAGCAACTCTCCCCAAGTGCCTTCTCCATTAATGTCTCTAAATCCCCTCTTAAAGCCATCATGACTTCCTGTGGCAGGGAGTTCCACAGGATAACTATGTGCTGTATGAAGGACTTACTTTTATCTGTCCTGAATCTCTCAACATTCAGATGGTGATGGTGAGGATGATATTAAATTGATATACTGCCTTTCATCTAAAGATTTCAGGGCAGTTCACAAGATAAAAATTAAGGACTGTTACAGGAAAAATCCGAGGGCTCCCTTGGACAAAACAAAGACACCAACCAGGATAACTTGGAGCAAAACAGCAGCCTGTAGGCTTGGCCTTTATTGAACTGTTGCAACAGGGTGTTCCCCTCACTTGCAGGAGAGAGGAAAGACCCAGAAGAATAGTGTGCAAGGTCTTATAAAAACTTTTGAAATTCCCCTCCTCTAGGTCAAGCCCACCCCCAGAAACATCATGCATACATTACAGAAAGGAGGGGTTGAGGGAGGAGTTGGTGGTAACCTGAGTGTCCTGTCACCTGGCTGGTTCCTCCCTTCCCCCCTTCCCCTGAGTCACTTCCAGGAATTTCCAGGTGACAGAGGGGAGTTGGCAGTTTCCTGCCCCCTGAAGGAAGATCTGATCACTGTCCTTTGTTTCAGTCCATGCTGAATCCACTCCCATATGCAGGTTCTTTGTGATCTTGATTGTCTTCTGTCTGGGATCATCAGGGTTGGCATGGGCAGAGCTCCTGTGGATGTGCTGAGACAGTGAAGGGATTATGGCTGACCAGGACTAAGCCACCCCCCTTTGTTAGTTCTTGTCATATGGAGTAAAAATAAAAATGGAACAGTGCAAATCCGATGTATGGTTGATTTTCTATGAATTTATAACAGAAATGTGGCGTGTGTAGTGTGTGAGTGTGTAGTTTATACAAACAGAATGATTGGGGTGGGGGGTTCCTGCTACAGGACAAAAGCACAAAATAAATAGTTAAAAACAAAAACCATAACCCCATCATTGAATGTTCACGGGAGAGGAATAAAAAACTTCTCTTTCTCCTTGACTTATATCATGTTGCATGTTCTCTAAACTGCAAAGCCCCAAACATACCTCCCCCTCCGGTGTTTGGGTTTCCCATTTCCAAACTTTCCCAAAGCTACACAGTTCTTGACGGAAGGCAACCAGGACTGGAGAGTCTTCCAAAGGGGGTTCCAGCATAGAGAAAACTATTCTAAGTAGAAAACAAGGAAAGGGGTGATATGAATGCCCCCCCCCCCCATCCCCAGGAGAAACTGTGGCTGGGAAGTGACTTCTCTCAGTGCCTCATGGATCTCTTCTGAAAAACCCAGAAAGGTTGCTCTGGGGCTGATCCTTCTGCCGAGGAGGACCCATGGATCCGCCCCTCCTCGCCTGCCGCTCTTTGGCTGCCTGGAGAAGAGTCTCCAGAGCTCAGCTGCCCCCTCTGAGGGCTCCAAGATGCTCTTTATTGCAGGCGCGCGGCGCCGTTCTGCACCGCCGCAATTAAAAATGAAAAATAAAACCGAGAATGCATAAAAAATTCATAGGCCACAGCAAATTAATATCAAATCAGTGGTGTGTGCTGGTATCTGGAATTAACACTATTATGCTAATCACTAATCTGAATTCAAATTGGACAACTTGAAAGCGGAGAGGCATTAATAGCATTTTAAATCAGATTGGCTGAAACCTGACAATTTAACTACAGTCAGGTGGGCCTGACTGCCTCACTCTCTGCCTCTACAGTGGGGGGGGGGGTGCAAGGAAGGAGAGCCAGGGGAATGCTGCTGTATTGGGGGGGGTGAGGGGGTTGGGGAGAGGAAGGAGAGCTTTGGGCACTTCAATTCCCCGCCCCTTGCATTGGATTTTGTGTTTGAGTGTGTGAATTCAAGTCCTGCAAGAAGCTTCCATTATGAACCCAAATGCTCACTGGATTCTACTTGTGACAGCCTTGCGAGGTAGGATGTAGACTCAGGCCCAGGGAGGGGGAGCAGGGCAGCTACTTGGGGGCACCTAGTTGGCCATTGTGGGAACAGGAAGATGGACTAACCCCCCCCCCCATTTATTCTGACAGTCAGTAAGAGCTAATCGACAGTGCAGCCGTCTCCATTGGAAGGTGGTGGACTCTCCTTCCATGGCCCCCAACCTTTAAACACAGGTTGGGGGCCATCTGTCAGGGATGCTTGAGCTGAGATTCCTGCATTGCAGGGGGTCAGGCTAGATGATCATGGTTCCAGCCAAACTTCACAATTCTATGATCTTATGATATCCTTCCTCTTTTTGGTGATCCCTCGTAGCCGAGGAAGATTGTCTTCCAGGAACACGGTCTTAACAGTGAGTCCATAAGTGACTGTGTAGGCTAATTCTGGATCCACACGTCCTTCCTCAGTAGGGACATAGGTTTCCAGGCGGGAGTTGATCACGGTGAGGGTTTGCCAAGCGTGCCTTCCTCTTAGCACGTCTCTCCCTTGCATCCTGAGTTCGAGTGTCTTCAAAACCCAGAACAAAAAAAATTCCTTCCAGTATAATAGGTATCTGAAGAAGTGTGCATGCACACGAAAGCTCATACCAAGAACTAACTTAGTTGGTCTTTAAGGTGCTACTGGAAGGAATTTTTTTTTGTTTTGACTATGGCAGACCAACACGGCTACCTATCTGTAATTCAAAACCCAGGACACCTTTGGTCAAGGCTGTTCTCCAACTGGAGAAATCATAAGAGACTCCTTCCGTGGAGGCCTCTAAGCAGATTTTGGGGGGTTATCTGTCATGGAAACTCCAGCTGAGATTCCTGAATTGCAGGGGGTCAGACGAGAGGAGCCTTGGGGTCCCTTCCGTCCTGTGATTCTATGCTGCTCTTGGCTCGAGGGTTGCAGCTTCAGAAGTGAAAGATGGCCCAGGTGAGCAGGAGCAGCCTGTAATCCAGTCCTCTTGCCTCTCCTCCTGAGGAGGGTTTGATCCCCTCATCCCTTGCCAGAGCGGTTGAGATGTTACCCTTGAGCCCTTCAGCCTCCCGGGCTGGAAAAGAAGCCTCCCCTCCCCGCCCCCCCCCGCCCCGGTCTGTGCCATGCTGCCTTGTGCTATTTCTGACCCTCTGGCCACGAATAGCCCCACGTGGGTCTCATGGTGTAATGTGCAGGATGCTCTGAGTGACTTAGCGTAACTGGATTACACCTCGCGGATGCTCTGCACACTCCATCTTTGTCACTGCAGACCCTGGGGCTTTGCTGGGGCTTACGTGTCATCAGACTGCGGCTTAGGCAGAATTAGGCCACTCAGGGGCCAACTGTCTCGCCTCGAGGAAGAGCAGGCGGCAATCTCTAAAGGGGAGGCCGGCTGGGAGACACACTCATCCCGTGGGGCAGGCGGGAGCTTCTCCCACCTCCCGGGTTCCAGAGCGTTTTGCAGGTAGCGCACCCAGAAGCTGCCTGATCAGCCACACGCAGGAGGGGAGCAGCAAGAGAGTCATTGGCCTCATCCAGCAGGGTGACTCTTATCCCATGTTTGTGTCCTCAGAAATGCATCCTTGCTAGGGCTGGCCAATGTCTGCTTTTCAACATCTTCTTCTTCTTTGGCGATCACTCGTAGCCGAGTAAGATTGTCTTCCATGAACACAGTCTTCTTAACAATGAGTCCATAAGTGACTGTGGAGGCCAATTCTGGATCCACACGTCCTTCCACAGTCCAGGTGGGAGTTGATCCCAGTGTGGGTTTGCTTCTTCTTAGCACGTTTCTCCCTTTCGTTCTGAGTTTGAGGGTCTTCAAATCAAATGACACTTTTGGTCTAGGCTGTTCTCCAACTGGAGCCCTCACAGGCCAGTGTTTCCCAGTTATCATTGCTTATACCACATTTTTTTAGATTTGCCTTGAGAGAATCTTTAAACCTCTTTTGTTGACCACCAGCATTACGCTTTCCCTTTTAAGTTCAGAAAAGAGTAGTTGCTTTGGAAGACAATCATCAGGCATCTGCACAAGATGACCAGTCCAACGAAGCTGATGTTGAAGAATCATTGCTTCAACGCTGGTGATCTTTGCTTCTTCCAGTACACTGATATTAGTTCGCCTGCCTTCCCAAGTGATGTGTAGAATTTTTTGAACACCATTGATGGAATCTTTCAAGGAGTTGGAGATGGTGTTTGTAAGTGGTCCATGATATATCACCAGCTAAACATCGCAGTATGTCAATATATCACGATGTCTGAAATGAGGGTGGAGCTATGTAGAGGCATCGGCTGGCTTTGAGGTTTTTCCTCCATCGCGATTTTTGCCAGCTGCTGCTCTCGGGATTCACTGTTCCCTGCAGGAGGCAGGGGGGAACTCAGCCAGCAGAGTCAGCAGACTCGAGAGAAGGATCGACTCCCTCCGTGTTTCCCCCCACATTGATTTTTGCATAGCACACACAAGCATGCATCATGATTTGCGATATATTGCCAGGTCAAAAATTATGAACCCTGTATCATGATATGCATCTCATGGCAGTTTTGGGCGATATATTGAAATATTCCCCAGCCCTAATCCTCGCTCTTCTTTGTGCAGCACAGAGTTAAACTGTGGAACTCCCTCCCACAGCAGGCAGGGGTGACCACCAAACTAGATGGCTTTAAAAGAGCTAAATTCACCAAGGAGAAGGCTTTTGATGATGACTAGTCTCAGTGGCTCATCTCTGCCTCCACAGTTGGAGGCAGGAATCCTTCTGACTGTCAGTGTTGGAAACCTCTGCTTGTTGGATGGGTGATACGGAATCTGGTCATGATGCAATTAATAAAATGGAAAATAAATCCATGTCAACAATCTGCTAGGAATTTCTAGGTTACTGTCATGAGCAGTGAAGCAGTTTTCTGAAATGGTTGTGCTGACCTAAACAAATTGGGATCTGAGTTATGATGTTTGATTTTTGCAGTTTAGTTGACTGAACAAGTGCACCATCCGCATTTGACCTGCTCAAAATGCCCCTCCTCCCCAAAATAGCCGTTAACTATAACTGAAATATTTGATTAAGGAGAAAGCATCTCTCCAATGCACTTAACAGTCAAATCCTATGTGCATCTTTTCAAAAGGAAGTCTTGTTGAGTTTTATGGGACTTATTCTCATGGAAGTGTCTATAGGATCACAGCCTTAATCTGGTTTCTGAGTAATTTTCAGTAGATTTATCCCTTTCCTTGGAAATTAATATGCGAGTTCTTGTAAATGTTTTCAGACACGGCCAATTAGTTGCATGAGACAGAAACCTAAGGAGATCTTGCACATCATCTTAGTTTATTTTCATGCTGCCTTTCCATCGTTAAAAGCCTCAAGGTGGCTCGCAACATGAAACGATTTGCATATTTACAAAAATAGAACAAAAGCAGTCATAAGCAATAAGGGGTCTCATATCAAAATGTACACAACAAAATTAAACAATCCCCACATAAGTCATAATAAGTTCTCAAAATAAAGATATGAAAAGAAGCTGGTCTCTGGTCTCTCTGGAAACCTCAGCACTGGCAGCTGACGTCCGTCAATCAGTCAAGGGGGGCGGGGCTCTCTGCTCCAGCACCCCAAAACCCTTCCTTGCATGTTTGCTAGGTTTAGGGAATTTTGCAATTATATTCTTCCCACCGGTCACCTTCCGAGTCTGGCTTACTAAAAGAACAATGAAACTGGGCCAGCACAATCTGCTGCCTGTTTGGGGCAGCCGGAATGTGGGACTGGAATAAGGAGGAGCTCAGCCCTGAGCTGGACTCTGTCCAAAGGCAGCAGCAGGACGGGCGGGGGGGGGGGGGCGGGCTGCACACACTGCACAATCCTGATGGAGGAGGACATCATCTTGGGGTGGGTGGACCTGTCAGTTTGGGGGTTTTTTAAGTCCTCATGAAAATTCATCAGCATTTCAGTGCAGAGTTCTCCTGGTAAACACACATTTCTGCAAGCAATTTTCCCCAATGCAAAGCATTTTTTCCACAAATGCATGCCACCCCCCCCCCCCCGCCTAATACTCCAGACATGCACCTTTGTACCCCTTGCTTGGTTGGAGAAATCAGGAGAGCTGCAAATTCCAAAAGGGAGGCTGCATTTCGGTTCTTGTATTGATTTAGAAAGGGCACCTGAGGCCTGGAGAGCAGTTCTGGCCTCAGTTCTGGTCCAGACCTGTCCTGGCTAAAAGGCACAAAAGGGATTTGCACAGATGTCCTCCAGAGCTTCAGGTTTTGCTCTTGTGCTTGGAGTTCTCAATTTGGAAGGGAAGGAAGCATCTCTTCCTCCTCCCTGCCGCCCTGAATTAGGATACCATTTCCCAGGGACCAGCAGTCAGTTGAAAGGATTGTACGCAGGGGCCAGCGAGCCGTCTGCTGGTGGGGGCTGTGGAAAGATGCCCCCACACAGGACAAGGGGCTTCGGAGGCAATAGGCCACAATTTCATTGATCACAGATGTCAGTAGGTTTGGGTGGACCGGATCCTGAATCTTCCAGCCCAACTGGGTTAAGGATCTCCCTATGAGTAAGGGTGACCCCACAGGATTGCCCTCTGAAGGTGTGCTGTGACCCACTGAACTCTGACTGGGCATCTGGGCAGAAGCCCCTCTCCCCGGACCCCTTTAATGAGGCACCCCACATCCTTGGAGGAGAGCAGAGCTCCTTCAGGAAAGATCCAACTCTTAATTGAGCTGTCAGGTTCTGCCGCAGCCTCCTTAAATGCCCCAAGAGGGGACCGCACTGGCAGAAGGGACTGGGAAGGCTCCCTCTGCTTCGCTCCCCAGCCCACACCCACTGGCCCACCCAGGACTGGCTGGTGGCAGAGCAGGCACCACCAGCGTCCTCTGCTGGCCACGCAAGGCGCAACAGGCTTCCCTGGCGCAACAGAGAGCCGGTCCAAGCCACCAGCCCTGCTCTCCATGGAAGGTGGACAACCCTTCTCTGCTCTGAGGATGGAGGCTGAGTCAGGAGGAAGAGTCTTCGCCCCCACTCCGCCTGCTTGAGGGTGTCGCCAAAGAGGAGCAGCACCTCACTCGCCTCTGAGGCAGGCGGGAGCCAAGGGCAGGACCCCTACCCAGCAAAGCAAGGACCTGGAAGTGGGAGAGGTGGGCTCATGGTGGGGAAGGCAGAATTCGCCCCCTGCCCTGCAGCATGAGTGAAAGGAGAATTGGGTGCTCACAGTCTTCTGGAGAAGACTTACACTTCTGTTGATACAGCATAGTATGTTGTTGTTGTTTAGTCGTTTAGTCATGTCCGACTCTTCGTGACCCCCTGGACCAGAGCACGCCAGGCACTCCTCTCTTCCACTGCCTCCCGCGCTTTGGTCAGACTCATGCTGGTAGCTTCGAGAACACTATCCAACCATCTCGTCCTCCGTTGTCCCCTTCTCCTTGTGCCCTCCATCTTTCCCAACATCAGGGTCTTTTCCAGGGAGTCTTCTCTTCTCATGAGGTGGCCAAAGTCTTGGAGCCTCAGCTTCAGGATCTGTCCTTCCAGTGAGCACTCAGGGCTGATTTCCTTCAGAATGGAGAGGTTGGATCTTCTTGCAGTCCATGGGACTCTCAAGAGTCTCCTCCAGCACCAGAATTCAAAAGCATCCATTCTTTGGTGATCAGCCTTCTTTATGGTCCAGCTCTCACTTCTCATAGCACAGCATGAGCTTTTTTACAGCTGCATCACACTGTGGACTCATGTTCAGCTTCTCGTCCACCAAGACCCCTAGATCTTCTTCACATGTACTGCTAGTAAGCCAGATGCTCCCCCATCCTATATTTGTGCATCTGGTTCTTCCCACCTAAGTGCAGAACCTGACATTAGGATAGTCTTAGGTTCTTGTTTCCTTAAGGCAGGGACAGGAACAGGCAGGTCAGAAATTGAACCAAGAAGCAGGTCTAGTTTCAGGCATGGAGCCCTTCCCACCCCCACCCCCCAGCTGGAGATGCTGCCAGGGGCTTATGCAGGAAGCAGAGGGACTTCTGAATGACTGGTCCAGCACCTTCCCTCCTGATCCACCACACACACTCAGCCAGGGGCCACACCCTGTTCCCAGGCAGTGGTGCTGGAGGAATGCCCAACTGAGGGGGTGGGTGGGGAGAAGGAGGCAGATGCCCTTGGCTATCACTGCCACAAGAATGTGAGAGTGGCCTGCTGTTGTTGTTGTTGTTGTTTAGTCGTTTAGTCGTGTCCGACTCTTCGTGACCCCATGGACCAGAGAACGCCAGGCACCTCTGTCCTCCACTGCCTCCCGCAGTTTGGTCAAACTCATGTTGGTAACCTCAGCAACCTGCTAGATCAGGCCAAAGGTCCACCTAATTCAGCATCCTCTTGGTTGGCCAGATGCCCCCAATGGGACACCCCCAAGTGTCACAGAGCTCTCCTCCTCCTCCTCTTCTTTTGCAAATTATCTTTATTGGTTTCTTTTTATTTATATTCATAGAATCACATTATAACATCTCAGTTCTCCTACGGCTAAACATGTATTTTTAAATAATAATAAAGAAAACAAAAACAAAAAATTGTGCTTAATTGCTTGATTCATTTGTATTCCTTTTATACTTCCCTCCCCTTCTTACTTGGGTCCTCAGTTTTACTTCTTTGAATGCCTCTCTTAAGACACCTGAGAGTTTGTTTTCCTGTTTTTCCCACTATATTTTAGTATTGTTTTTCTTACAGAAGTTTTTCTAAACCAGTCAAAATTTCGATTTCCCCATCACGGTCTTTCAAATGTTGTTTGAGTATGTTCCAATCTTTTTAAAAAAATTCTTTTGTTTGATCTCTTATCTGCAAAGTCAGCTTGTCCATCTCTGCACTCTCCTCTTTCTGGATTTCCAGCAACTGGCATTCAGAAGGACTGCTGCCTCCTGCTGTGGAGACAGAGCAGAGCAACCCTGGCCTTCTCCTTCCCCTCTGTGAATTTGTCCAATCCTCTTCTGCACCATCCTTGCCTCCTGTGGGGGAGAGTTCCACGGTTTAACTGTGCCTTGGAGCAGGGAGAGAAGGGGAGGCACAGGCCTGGCCTCTTCCTCCTTGCACCAGCTGGGGAGGCCTGCTGTGAGGAGAGGGGTGGGTGAGGTCCTCTCCCCCCACCTGCTCCCTGCGCATTATTGCTCCCCCATCAATAATTCACAGGCTGCTGCTGTGGCTCCACCAAGACTCTCCGGCTGCATCCATTAGAGGAGAGATGAGAGATGTCAGGAACCCGAGAGCCGCATCCTGGAGGTGCTGCAGCGGCTCCTGCGAAGCAGCTGACCTGGCGCTTCTCTCTCTGGCAAAAGGAAAGGCTGCGGCTTCTGCTCTCCTCCCTTCCAGCCTCCACATGTTGCCACGGGGTTTCCTCTTCATTTGCAACCCATCGTGCCAGCCTTGGGAGGCTTCGCTCGAAGCAGATGGGCTTGGAGCTTTGGGAGCCCGATAAAAAGGCAGAGCATCAAGAGGCGTTGATGCAGGAGGAAACGTGACTTTTGCACCCGCAGAAGAAGATTGAAGAGCCTGCTGGATCAGGCCAATGGCCCAGCTTGTCCAGCATCCTGTTCTTGCAGTGGCCGACCAGAAGGCTGGAGGTGGAGCCTGGTAGCCTTGCAGAGCCCTCTCCTCCTCCTCTGTGAATTTGTCCAAACCTCTTTTAAGCCATTCCAACTGGTATCCCCCGAGGGAGCAAGTGCCACAGTTTAATTCTGTGCTGCTTGAATGCCTCAACAAATGAAACGGATTTGTAAAAACGTTACATGGAAGAAGAAGAAGAAGAAGAAAAATATGAGGCACTACACTTCTGTAAAACAAGAAAATCCTTAATAAAAATATTTAAAAAAAATAAAAAATAAAAAAAAATAAAAAGAAGGCCCTCCTTTTATTTTCCCCGACTCCTCTAACGTTCAGCTTCGTGGGATGTCCAGGAGTTCTCCGTGTTTGGAGAGAGGGAGGACACTTCCCTTTCCCCACTCCTTGTGACTCGGCTCCTACCAAGCTGCCCTTCAGAGCTTTCTGGAAAAGTTTCTTCTTCCCCTCTCTTCTCTCTCTCTCACCCCCCCCCCAATGCCCTTGCAAAGAGAGGGAGTCCACCTTCAAGCCCTGTGAGACTTGCCTTGGTCTCTGTTTCCTGGATCTCCCCCTCCCAATATAATTTAGATTAGGCCTGTGGAAATCTGCCTTATCAGACCAGACCAGGCTCTGTGTCCAGCTCCCTGACACAGGCTCTTGGGGGGGGGGCGGGAAAGAAGTTGGAAGGGCCCCCAATGCTCATCTCTTCCAAGCACCTGCAATGCAGGAATCACAGCTAAAGAATTCTTTCCATCACCTGTCCCCCCTTTGGATCTGCAAGCAAACCATGCCTTCTACCATTGAACTCTGGTCTCTTCCTCTGGGCTTCTCCCCTGGGAGAATGGAGGCTGGGCTGGGCAGAGACCTTTCTTAGAGGGACAAACAAACACAGACATATCTTCTCAGTGAAGCCTGGGGTGAGCCTTAGAGGGAGAGGCCCTGTGCCTTGATGGTGCGGTGTAAGAAGTGATGGCAGTGCAGGGGTTAATCCAAGTGGAGCAATTCAGGAGTTGATGGATGGCTTGCAACTTTTCTCAGAGCTTTCCAGGAAAGGTGGGGGTGGCATCTCTGAGCCACTTTGCTTCCAAGCTTGCATGGAACTTGCGTGCCTATTGATCTCTTCCATCTTTGGTCTTGCTACTAGGCAGCTCATGATAAGTGTCCATAAAATATTAACATTGGATAATTAAAACAATACACAAGCAGCAGGATAAATATACGTGGAGGTCCAGGGAGAGAGCCGCCCACCCCTCTTCCGAAACAAAGATGTCTTTTCCGGAGACGGGGAAGGAATGATCTTCTCTTTCTCCTCCCTCACTTACAAACCCCTCCAAGAAGAGACTCTGAGCAGCGATTCTCCTCAAGGTCTCCGCAGAGTAAAGGAGTCTGGCTTCACTGAGATGCAGAGGGTGCTCAAAGAAACACCAAGGCTCTCTCCTCACTCCAGATCCTAACACTGGAAAACTCAGGGCAGGCCAGAGTCCTCTGTCAGGGATGCTTGAGTTGTGATTGAGGGGGGGGGGTTGGACTAGATGACACGTGGGGTACCTTCCAACTCTACAGTGCTGTGATTCCCATGGTGCAGGGTTAAACCCTGGAATGTGCTCCCAGGTGTGGACAGATTCATGGAGGAAGAGGAGGAGGAGGAGGAGGAGAGGGCTAACAGTGGTCACTATCCAGGATAGCTCTGCTCTGCAGTTGGAGACAAGTCAATGGTTCTGAATACAGTGGTACCTTGCTTCTCAAACTTAATCTGTTCCGGAAGTCCGTTCCAAAACCAAAGGGTTCCAAAACCAAGGTGCGCTTTCCCATAGAAAGTAACGCCAGACTTTTAAAAACAACCCCTGAAACAGCAATTTAACATGAATTTTACTATCTAACGAGACCATTGATTCATAAAACGAAAGCAATAAACAATGTACTGCAGTCACACAATCAACCAGTCAGTAGCTGAACTGGGTTCCACACAGTCACAAGAACAAAACAAAAAAGAGCCACAAAAAACAAAAATGCAAAATAAATAGCAAAAACAGACAGACCTCAGCATAACACTCAAAATGGAAGCGTAACATTCAAAATGGAGCACATTCGACTTCCAAAAAAAGTTTGCAAACTGAAACAGCTACTTCTGGGTTTGCAGTTTTGGGGTTCCAAGTACCAAGGCATTTGAGAACCAAGGGAGCACTGTACACGGGTTAGAGGAAACCAGAGGAGGGGAGAGGGAGGCTCATGGGGTCGGATTCTGCTTGCAGGTTTCCCTTGGGGCATCTGGGGGCTACTGTGAGCCCAGGACCCTGGACTGGATGGGCCCCCTTTGGCCTGATCCAGCAGGCTCTTCTGGTGCTCTTCGGTTTATTCTCAAAATCCCTTTCCATTTTAATTAAGCCCCCCCCCCCCCGAAGACAGGCTATTCTGTGGTCGCAGGCGGCTCACCCTCTCAGCCTCATCTGCAGGGCAGGCCAGGCTGGGGCCTCCAAGCAAATGGGCTCCTGCCATCCTTTCGAGCTGTCTTGGCTGCAGCAGCAAGAGAAACTGGCTGCTCAACATTTTAATTAAGCTTACAAGGTGGAAATAAAATGAAAAAGCTGAAAGGAGCAAGTAGCATTGAGGAGTTGTACAGTTCAATTCCCGTGCCTTAGCTGTGAGGGTGCGAAGGAGGGAGAAAGCCCAAGGAAGCTGAACGTTGGAAGAGGAAGGGAAGTCCTTCTTCACAGAGTTCAACTGTGGAACTCCCTCCCACAGGAGCCGGGGTGGCCACCAACCTTGGTGGCTTGAAAAGAACATTGGGCAAATTCATGGAGGAGAAGGAGAGGGCTATTGATGGCCACCAGCCAGGAGGTTCTGCTTTGGCTCCACAACTGGAGGCAGCAATGCTCTAAATACCAGTTGCTGGAAGCCCCAGGAGGGGAGAGTTGCTCTTGTGTTCAAGTCCTGCTTGTGGCTTGAGGCAGCTGGCTGGCCGCTGTAAGAACAGGATGCTGGACTAAGTGAGCCGTGGGCCTGATCCTGCAGGCACTTCTTATCCCTGGCAAGAGATTGGCCAGCCTCTTGTTCTTGGGGTCTTGTCATTACAGGGTCTTCGCTGCGAGATCACATTCACCCGGTGCTATACCAGGTGCACTGGCTCCCGGTGGAGTACAGGATCAGGTTTAAGGTGCTGGTTTTAACCTATAAAGCCCTATATGGTCTAGGACCCTCATACCTACGGGACCGCCTCTCCTGGTATGCCCCACAGAGAAACTTATGGTCTTCAAATAAAAACATTGTGAAGGTCCCAGGCCACAGAGAAGTTAGGCTGGCCTCAACTAGAGCCAGGGCCTTCTCGGCCGTGGCTCCGATCTGGTGGAACGCTCTGTCACAAGAGACTAGGGCCCTGCAGGACTTGACATCTTTCCACAGGGCCTGCAAGACAGAGCTGTTCCACCAGGCCTTTGGCCAGGGCACAGCCTGACTCCCTCCTTTGGCAATCTTCCGGAGCTCTGGCCCAATGGTTGCCATTGGCTTGATTTGAATCAATTTTATAATGAATGATTTTAGAGTGTTGTGTTGTGTTGTGTTGTACTGTTGTACTGTTTTATTGTTGTTAGCCGCCCTGAGCCCGGCTTCGGCTGGGGAGGGCAGGATATAAATAAAATTTATTATTATTATTATTGGGACAGGCTCTTCCATAGCTGAGCATCTTGTATCAGGAGGAGTTGACATTTGCTTCCCTGTTGCAAGACCCACCGGTTTGGGGTCAGGCCTGACCTTTGGAGCAATGGAGAGCAGGATCCTGCTCCCTCTTCAGCTCTTCCAGGGCAGCTGCCAGGTCCCCTTTTCACCTTCACCTGAATCATCACCATTGTTTATTTGTGAGCTGCCTTTCCATAGCTAAATCCTTTCAAAATGGAGAGATTCAAAACAAATGAATCAAAACAAACACAGCAAAATTAAAACACTCCCCACGTAAGTCGTAAAAGGATTGAAAAATACAGATGCAAAAAATAATGATACCAATAGGAGTGAAATTAGCATCTCCAAAGTTCAGTCTTGACCCCAAGAAAACACCCTAAACAACACCCCACCCCAAGGGTCTGCAGGCATCCTGAGAAGAAGGTCTTTCAGGGCTCACAAGTAAGAAGGCCTCTGTGGAAGCCTCCGCTCCTGTAGCTGGAATCAGTCCGTCTGTCGGTCCAGCCACCATCTGTCAGGGCCCCAGAGCCCTCCCTTGCCAGGTGTCTCAAGAGGCTCGCAAGGCAGGGAGCAGGTCTTGCAGGACTGGCAGCCAAGAATCTTCTCCACTCTGGACCTCCCCAGCTCCTCCAGCCTCCGTCCTGGTCTGCCTGCTCCTTATAATGTGGATTTCCGTGTGTCTCGGACTCCAGACCAGCCTGGTCAGCGTAGAAGACTCTGTGTGTTTGTCTGCTGGAGACTCTGTTCCCACCCAAGCAGCCTTGGGTTGCCTTTGTCCTTTCAGCCACCTCCTGGTGACCTGCTCAGGCCAGACCCTCCTGGCGCCTCCTGCTTGCTGAGCTCGCAGCTTCTGCTTCCAGCAATGGGGCCTTTGGCTCTTGGGACCGAGGTCCAGGGTTTATTTTAAAGGGAGGATGTCATCTCCCTAGTGCTGGCCCAGCCTTCCAGCCTGTCAACATCATTTTCCATCTCTGTCAAATCTGTAAACGTTTCTGACTTTTTCCTGTCATCCGTTAACATTTTGCCGTTTCCCCCTAAGCATCAAACTTCACCTTCCATTGACATCCTCCTCCTTACTCTACACAGCTGGGCAAACCCATTTCTGTTGTTTTCTAGCCCCCTTGCCAATCTCAGCTCCTTCTGGGAAGACAGGGCTGCTGCTGCTGCTGCTCTCGCACTCGGGCCCTCCTTGCTTTTGGGTTCTCCGTGGGGGCTTCTGGTAGGTCTCTGTGAGAGCCTCATGCTGGACATTGTAGTCTGCTATTCTAGGCTGCATCAGCAGGAGGTTGGAATAGATAACCCTCAGGCTTCCTTCCAAAAATACAATTCTATGATTCTAGTGTCCCGATCAACAGAAGCAATAGTACCGCTCTATTCTGCCCTGGTCAGGCCACACCTGGAATTCTGTGTCCAGTTCTGGGCACCAGAATCTAAGAAGGATGTTGACAAGCTGGAAGGTGTGCAGAGGAGGGCGACCAAGAAGATCAGGGGTCTGGAAACCAAGCCTGATGAGGAACGGTTGAAGGAGCTGGGTATGTTTTGCCTGGAAAAGAGGAGACTGAGAGGAGATAGGAGAGCCATCTTCAAATATCTGCTGCTCTGGAGGGGAGGACTCGAGGCAATGGATTTAAGTTCCAAGAACAGAGATTCTGACTAAACATCAGGAAGACAGCAGGAGCTGTTCCATAGTGGAACGGTTTCCCTCGGGAGGTTGTGGACTCCTTCCTTGGAGGTTTCTAAGCAGAGGCTGGATGGTCACCTGTCAGGGATGCTTTTGCTGCCTTGCAGGGGGTTGGACTGGATGACCCTTAGTGTCCCTTCCAACTCTATGGTCTATGATTCTGCACCTGACCCTTCACCAGCCACTTCCTCCGTGGAAGCAAGTGCAGGATAGCAGAGTTCCAGGTACAAAACAAAAATTTTTTTTTCCAGTAGCACCTTAAAGACCAACTAAGTTAGTTCTTGGTATGAGCTTTCGTGTGCATGCACACTTCTTCAGATACTTCTTCAGAGTTCCAGGTGTTCATTCTTTCCTCCTTGGCTTGAAACATAGAATCATAGAGTTGGAAGAGACCACAAGGGCCATCGAGTCCAACCCCCTACCAAGCAGGAAACACCATCAGAGCACTCCTGACATATGGTTGTCAAGCCTCTGCTTAAAGACCTCCAAAAAAGGAGACTCCACCACACTCCTTGGCAGCAAATTCCACTGTCAAACAGCTCTTACTGTCAGGAAGCTCTTCCTAATGTTTAGGTGGAATCTTCTTTCTTGTAGTTTGGATCCATTGCTCCGTGTCTGCTTCTCTGGAGCAGCAGAAAACAACCTTTCTCCCTCCTCTATGTGACATCCTTTTATATATTTGAACATGGCTATCATATCACCCCTTAACCTCCTCTTCTCCAGGCTAAACATGCCCAGCTCCCTTAGCCGTTCCTCATAGGGCATCGTTTCCAGGCCTTTGACCATTTTGGTTGCCCTCCTCTGGACACGTTCCAGTTTGTCAGTGTCCTCCTTGAACTGTGGTGCCCAGAACTGGACACAGTACTCCAGATGAGGTCTGACCAGAGCAGAATACAGTGGCACTATTACTTCCCTTGATCTAGATTCTATACTCCTATTGATGCAGCCCAGAATTGCATTGGCTTTTTTAGCTGCCGCGTCACACTTGAGAGATGATGTTGTCAGCAAGGCATGGATTTATGGGGTGATCTTCTCCCAGCAGAGTTAGATTTCCAGCAGATGCCAGGATAGCTGAAAGCCCCCATCACTACAGTTCTTATCTGCAAAAGTTCAGTCATCTGTTTCAGGAGAGTTTCCTCCACGTCTTCTGGCTGCCTAACAGGAGATGCCTGTCCGCTCTCCTGTCCTCAGATGTCTCAAATTCCCCTAACTAACGTGTTCTAATTGTTATTTTAAGTATTCCCCTCCTCCCTTTTGTACACCGCTTTGACCTTTCTAATACGAAGCAATTAATGAGTTGTGCAAATAAACGAATCAAGCAACTAAACCTTTAGGTTTCAATTAGAAAAGCAAACAATCTTGCAAAGGAGTTGAGCTGCTAGCATGAAGCAGGAACCTCATCAAAGGGGGAAACAGGCAACAAGTTTTTCTTGGTTACAGTGGTACCTTGGTTCTCAAACTTAATCCGTTCCCCAAGTCTGTTCCAAAACCAAAGCATTCCAAAACCGAGGCCCGTTTTCCTATATAAAGTAATGCAAAATGGATTAATCCGTTCCAGACTTTTAGAAACAACCACTAAAACAGCAATTTAACATGAATTTTACTACCTAAAGAGACCATTGATCAATAAATAAAAGCAATAATCAATGTACTGTACTATAAAATAAATAAGACAGTATTGTAGACGCTGAAAATTAAATTATTATTATTTTCTTCCTTGCTCTGATGATAGTCATTGTTTGGAGGGGGAACTTTTATCCATTTCTGCAGTCACACAATCTGCCAATCAGCTGAACTGGGTTCCACACCGTCACAAAAACAAATTAACCGAAAAAGCCTCAAAAACTAAAACGCAAAATAAATAGAAAAACCAAAAGCGCCAAATACAGTGGTAACTTGGTTCTCAAACGTAATCCGTTCTGGAAGTCCGTTTGACTTCCAAAATGTTCGAAAACCAAGGGGCAGCTTTTGATTGGTGCAGGCGCCCCATGGCCATCGGATGTTTGGCTTCTGAAAAAGGTTTGAAAACCAGAACACTTCCTTCCGGGTTTTTGGTGTTTGGGAACCAAGGTACCGGTGTATTATTATTCATAATAATATTATCCCTGGCCACGATCCCTGGGGGAGAGGGCTAAGCTCGGCCTCCACAGTCGGAGGCAGCAGTGCTTCTGAGTCCAGGAGGGGCCAGGTCCCTTGGTTTTTGATCCTGCTTGCAGATTTCCCTCTGGGAGATCTTCTCTGCTGCCGCGAGAGCAGCATGGCGGACTAGATGGGCCATTGCTTTAGCCTCTCGGCATTCAGAGGCAGAGTCATGCACAAGCGAGACTCTTTCCTGCACATTTCCTGGTGCCAGTTGCCTGACACGATGGTCCTGCGCTCGCGTTCCCTGAGCCAGCCTGGCCTCCTGTCCCTGGCATGTGGCGTCTGTTCCTCAGGGGCCACTGGGTGTGGGGGGGGGGGACTCTCTCCCATCTGCTGCTGGGAGGAAGAGCAAGTGCTCCTGCCTGGAATCTGCTTGCAAGGAGTTGTGTAGGGAACGGGAAAAGGATAGTTAGCTGGACTTTATTTCCATGCCGCCTTCTGGCCAGAAAGGACTCCCAAGGCAGCTCTCAAGGAGCAGAAGATAAATAAAACGGAAGCAGTAAAATGCAGCTTATAGAAATCTGGGGTAAAATCCGAACATCTCTCTCCCCCCCCCCCCAGCAAAATAAGGTCACTCTTCCCAAATGCACACAATACTCTTCCTGAGGACAAAAGCATTTATGAATGTAAGAAGAGTTTCCTGGATCCGGCCAGTGCCCGTCCAGTCCAGCCTCCTGTTTCTGTGTCTGGAGCCTCGCTGCCAATGGCCCGCCTTCCCCAGGGTCAGAGAAATTGGGGGCCTTTTCCTCAAGGATGCGCTTCAACATCACCCTTGGAAGTCCGAATTAATGCAAAAGAATATTCTCCGCGGAAAGGCGTAAATGGTTTTATTCCAAAAATTTATGGTTCCTTCCCAGAACGACCTGCCTCCCTCAATGTTCAGGGCTGTTGGGGAAAGGGAACAAGTTTAATTGGTACATTTATAGTCCTGGACTGCCTGGCTCTCCGCGAAGGAGCCCAGCCACTTTCTTTCCAACGCAACGTATAAATTGGAGCAATATTGGATTCTGCAGAGAAGAGATTACCCTCTCAGCTGCCTATAAAAATGAATTTGTTTCTGTAAGCTTTTTCCCTTTGTCCAGTGGACACAAGAGTCTCCTGGGCGTCTGTGATGGAGGCAGCAAATGGCCCACCAGTGGCATTGCTCGGCCTCTGGGCTCCCGACACCCCTGGATGTGGGGCAGAGGCAGACTGTCCCCCATCAGGGCAGGCCATGGGGGTCCTTGCCTGGGGGCTGGGAGGCTGAGCCCCCTGGACATGAAGGGAGTCGGCAGAGGTTGCACACTGACATTTCCTAAACCACAGAGAGCATTTTAATATGTTTTATATCCTGCCTTTTCAACAAAACAGTTTGCAAGGCGGCTAATGTTAAGTGCACAGAACCATGCGGGACGGAAATAATTAAACGGAGGCAGAAGAAAATCAGCAGCAAAGTAATATTCAGCCCTCATAAAGAAAAAGCACAATCTCCTTCCAATAAAATAGTTTTAACTTGGAAGGAAAGCAAAGTTGTAGCCAAGGAAATTTATCTGGGGGGAAGGGCGATTGCGCGGCCTGCATCTTCGGCTTGCCTGTGGTTTCAGATATGTGCTCCTAGGATTGCAGAATTGGGAGGGACCCCAAGGGCCATCTAGTCCAACCCCCTGCAATGCGGGAGTCAAAGCTGTTTCGCCTCCGCGGATGGTTGAGAGGGAGCCAGGAGCTGCCGGGAGACACGAGTTTGGGATGATGGCAAAAACATTGCAGGGGGTAATCTTAATGGTCCTGAGGGTCTCTTCTAAATCTTCAATTCTATGAAAAGAAAAAAGGGACTTAACTCCAGAGGGGCCTCTCCAAAATTGAGGAATGGGCAACAAACCGGCAAATAAACCAGGAAAGATGGAAGGGTTGCCGTACACAAATCCGGACACAGAAGTTATTGAACTTTTTGGGGGGAGGCAAAGTTGTTGAGCTATTTTTAAGGAAATTTGTCCAAAAAAAATCCCAACACTTCTGACAATGGGTTGCCATACGTCTGGGTTTACAAGGACATTTTTACCAATTTTTTGAAATTTCACCTGGACATTATTTCCAATGGACCAATCCTGAACGTATGGAAGCCCTAAAGTATGGTTCAGTGCCAGCCTGGGCCAAGCAGTGCCCCATTGGGGCAAATAATCTGAATTTCCACATATCTACTCTGATGTGGTCTGAGCTGCTGGTGACAGACCAGAAGGAGACTTTGAGTTTATGATCGCAGTTCCCTGTTGGAGGCCATGGAGACAGCAGCCCCCCAAAGGCAAAAGTTCATGCAAGGAATCATTGGGAAAGTGGTCAAAAATGAAACTGCTGACATCATAATGCTATCCTACGATACCTTGCATTGTTTGACGGTGGTTAGAGGGTCAGACTAGGGCCTGGGAGACTTGGGTTTAAATCCCCACTTCTTCAAGGGGTGACCTTGAGGGCAGTCACTTCCACATGAAGAAATGTTTCAGTCTTTGGTATTTTTTAGCATTCCTTGGCAACCTTTCCACTGTGCCGTCTTTGTGATTGGTGATGCCAATGGGGTGATTGTATAGGGCCTTTGGTGGCACTTTCCTCAGCCTGTGCACCTCAAAGGGTTTTGGGTGGTCATATTGTTGTAAGCCAAAAATGGCTTATCTCTTGCGTTTATGCCAATAAAACCCAGAAACATGAGGAGTTAGGAGTCCATCGTGGTTTATTGCAAAGCAATAGGTTACAGTCGGATAGTTCCACAAAACTGCAACCCCACCCAGTAGCCCAGGCAGTGGTATTTATAAAGTTTCAGACAAAGCATTTCAGTTTTCACCAATCATGTACATCATTACCTCATTTCATGTTTAATACACATGCACAGTAAGCACTGATTCAGTGCTAATTCCTACCCTGCTCTGTTACCTTGTGTTAGTACGCATGTTGCGCATGTTGGGAACCTGTGTTACATGCAGTCATTTGCACAATGTAGCAACCTACGTTCTCGCTTACAGCTGTATCTTTTTGATTCACATATTACATGGGTAGGCAAACTTAGGCCTGGGGGCTGGATCCGGCCCAGTCACCTTCTAAATCCGGCCCACGGACAGTCTGGGAATGAGCATGTTTTTACATGAGTAGAATGTGTCCTTTTATTTCAAATGCATCTCTGGGTTATTTGTGGGGCATAGGAATTCGTTCATTTTTTTATTCTTCAAAATATAGTCCAGGCCCCCACAAAGTCTGAGGGACAGGGGACCAGCCCCCTGCTGAAAAAGGTTGCTAACCCCTGAGTTAGCTGTATTCCTGCCCCAATGGGGGGCGGCAACTTGCAAAACCACCAGTTTCATAAAGCAACAGGTTGCCATAACTTTTCTATTAGAAGCGCACTCAAGGAATTCCAGGGGTACACATTATCACCTTTATGCTGGCCCTTTGGGCAGCTGCCACAATATTTCTTCAGCTGCCACTCGTGCCTGCCTCCTAGTTTCCTGCTAAACTCCTGCAACTTTCCTGCTGCAAATGCTCCAGTTCTTTTGGTGTTGTTGGTTGTCCTGCTTTTAATGTGCTACAGCACAAGAGCACCTTTGCAAAACACACAGATTCTTTGTGATGGAGCCATCCCCAATTTCCCGTTGCTGGAAACCTCAGGAGGGGAGCTGGTTTCCCATAATGGGCATCTGGTAGACCTTTGTGAGAACAGTTTGCTGGGCTGGGTGGTCCCCTTTGGCCTGATCCTGCAGAGCTGTGCTTGCCTTCTTTGGTTCTGCAGATGCCCTAATGCCTGCATTCCTGTTGTCCTTTGTGCATGGATTTAAGCAGTGGTCTAGAGCAGCAATCACAGCCAGAACATAAAAGCGTTAAATTCTATGATTCTATGGGGGGGAGGACATTATGGTGGCCTGGCTGGTGTCATAATGCAACTAACCTTTGCCGCAGGGGAAGGTGGGATTTGTGGATGGGACACAGACAATGGGATGGGCAGAGTTATATGAAGATGATAATTGATTGATTGATTGATTGATTGATTGATTCATACCTGGCCCATCTGGCTGGGCCTCCTCAGCCACTCTGGGCGGCTCCCAACAAAATAGGAAAATATAATAAAACATCAAAGAATCATAGCATTGTGGAGTTGGAAGGGACCTTGAAGGTCCTCTAGTCCAACCCCTGCAATGCTGGCATCTCAGCTAAAGCATCCATGACAGATGTCCCTCCAACCTTGGGGTGAAGTGGGGCTGCAATAATGCAAGAGGGCCCCCGGAAACCCTTGCTCAGCCTGGACTGGCAGGACCCCTTGGGGGGTTCAGGTGGGAGTCTTGGCTGGAGATGCTGTGTGTGTGGGGGGGTGAAGCTGGGACCTATTGCGCAGGGAAGGGGGAGCCAGCTTGTTTTCTGCTGCTCCACACGGGAGGACACATTGGATTTCAGTGGCAAGAAAGGAGATTCTAGGGGGGGTTGCCATGCGTCCTCTTTTTCCAGGACATGTCCCCCTTTTCAGGAGTAAAATCTCTGCCTGGGTGGATTTTAAAAATTTACCAAAGTGTCTCTGGCTATACTTTCTGGAGGAGACAGAGACACAACTGGTGCCTGAAGACTTGCTTTCCTCTTCCCTTCTCCTGCCCCCTCAGCAATATTTCACAGCTTCTATAGCCTACATATAAAAGGAGAGTTGTCATAGCGTCCTCTTTTTTGCTCTTCAAAATGTGGCAACCCAAGTTCTGATCTTATTTCTTGAAAGTTTTAAAGAGGTGTTTTTTTTAAAAAAAACCTGATAATGTTATTGTCGTATTCAGCTTGTAAACCAGTATGAGGTCATTGTAGTTTGGGGTTTTTTTTTGCAATCAAGTGGTGTATACATTTTATGAAATAATAAATACACAAATAGCTGTTCCAAAGTGGAAGAGACCACCTTGGACTCTCCTTTGCCAGAGGTTTTTATGCAGCGGTCAGACGACCCCCTGATATGGGTTCTTTAGCTGTGTTCAGGGGGGAGGTCCAGATGGCCCTGGGGGTTCGCTTCCAACAATTCCACACCTCTACGAAACAAATTGCGCCGGTGGGGCTGTGTGTGGGACTCGAACCCGGTGCTTCCTATGTAACCCCTCTCCTCTCTTTCTCTCTTTCTCTCTCTCTCTCTCTCTCTCTCTCTCTCTCTCTCTCTCTCTCAGCATCCTGACCCCGCTCTACAATGGAAAAACTGCTTCTGTACCTGCTCTTCATTGGCATAGCGGCGAAGGCTCAGATCTGTCCCAAGCGCTGCGTCTGCCAGATCTTGTCCCCCAACCTCGCCACCCTTTGCGCCAAGAAGGGCCTCCTCTTTGTGCCCCCCAACATCGACCGGAGGACCGTGGAGCTGCGGCTGGCCGACAACTTTGTCACCAGCATCAAGCGCAAGGATTTTGCCAACATGACCAGCCTGGTGGACCTGACCCTCTCGCGGAACACCATCAGCTTCGTCACCCCGCACGCCTTCGCTGACCTGCGCAACCTGAGGGCCCTGCACCTGAACAGCAACCGGCTGACCAAGATCACCCATGACATGCTGAGCGGGCTCCTCAACCTGCACCACCTGATCCTCAACAACAACCAGCTGACGCTGATCTCTGCCACGGCCTTCGACGACGTCCTGGCGCTCGAGGAGCTGGACCTCTCCTACAACAACCTGGAGACCATCCCCTGGGACGCCGTGGAGAAGATGGTCAGCTTGCACACCCTCAGCTTGGACCACAACATGATCGACAGCATCCCCAAGGGGACCTTCTCCCACCTCCACAAGATGACCCGCCTGGACGTAACCTCCAACAAGCTGCACAAGCTGCCCCCCGACCCCCTCTTCCAGAGGGCCCAGGTCTTGGCCACCTCAGGGATCATCAGCCCCTCCACCTTCGCCCTCAGCTTTGGCGGGAACCCCTTGCACTGCAACTGTGAGCTGCTGTGGCTGCGGCGCCTCTCCAGGGAGGACGACCTGGAGACCTGCGCCTCCCCGCCGCTCCTCTCGGGCCGCTATTTCTGGTCGGTCCCCGAGGAGGAGTTTCTGTGCGAGCCGCCGCTCATCACGAGGCACACCCATGAGCTGAGGGTGCTGGAGGGGCAGAGGGCCATCCTGAGGTGCAAGGCCCGCGGGGACCCCGAGCCGGCCATCCACTGGATCTCGCCCGAGGGCAAGCTGATCTCCAACGCCACGCGCTCGCTGGTCTATGACAACGGGACCCTCGACATCCACATCACCACCATGAAGGACACGGGCTCCTTCACCTGCATCGCCTCCAACCCAGCCGGGGAGGCCACGCAGTCGGTGGACCTGCACATCATCAAGCTGCCCCACATCGTCAACAGCACCAACCACATCCATGAGCCGGACCCCGGGTCCTCGGACATCTCCACCTCCACCAAGTCCGGCTCCAACGCCAGCAGCAGCAGCAGCAGCAGCAGCAACGGGGAGACCAAGGTCAGCCCCGACAAGAAGGTGGTGGTGGCCGAGGCCACGTCCTCCACCGCCCTGCTCAAATTCAACTTCCAAAGGAATATCCCCGGAATACGCATGTTCCAAATCCAGTACAATGGGACGTATGACGACTCGCTTGTTTACAGGTAAGGAACCCCGGACCAGTTTGGCTCATCAGTTGCTCTCTTCGCTGGGGGAACCCTTTTCCTTTCACCTCTTCTTGGCTCTTGGGGGGGGGGTCAGGTGGGCTCAGCAGGAGATGGGGAGATACCCTCTTCATTCAGGTCTTGCCAGCACCAAATACAGGACCTTGTGGGACTGGACAAAGGAGGAATGATGGAGACCGACTCGCCCTCCTGAGTCTTCCAGAGAAGAGGAAGACAGTATAGATTTACAGCAGTAGTTTGAGGAAGGTCATGGCTCAGGGGGAGACGAAGAGCAAAGTTAGGAAATAATGGGAGAGGCTGGATGACACATTATCGCTAGACAGCATTTCAGGGCCCCCTTCTCCCAGAACCCGGCGGGCAGTGAAAGTAGGCGAGCAAAGGCTAGGAACCAAATGGCCTTGAGTGGCAACTGTAAGGTGGGTGGTGCTGCTGCCAACCGAGGAGAGAAGGGGGGGTGGAGATTGCTCAGAGCAACGCCATTGCTCCAAGAGGTATCATTTCTAAGCCTCCCTCTGTGAATATTGAATAAAAGCCATCGGTAAGAGCTTCCTGGTCTTATCTTTTCCTGCCAGCCTGCCGTAGGGGATCAGATTCCTTGACGCCTGGCAGGAGGTGGCTTCCCTGCAGAGGGCGCGGAGCCAAGGGGGCACAAAATCCAGAAGATCCATAACTGAGAGGATCCATTGGTGGAGGGGGGGGGAATTTTGGCCTCACACAAGAGAGCCATATTACAAAAGATTACCAAAGTCCAGCGGCATAGCTAGCCGCTCAGGGGCCCTGTGCCTGGGGTGGGGTGAGCTACAGCAGGGTGTGCTGCGCGGAGCCTCCCTGGGGTCTGCCCCCACCTCCCCCTCAGCTGTAGAGTGGCTGAGGGGGAGGTGGGGGGCAGACACAAGCCCCACAGTGCCGTCTGGGGCAGCATGGAGCCTGCAGGCACCCGAGCCCTTCGTCGCCCCCAGGAGAGATGCATGACCCAGAGCATCTCTCCCCCCCCCCCCCCCGCCCGCTACACCTCTGCCCAAGTCCGCCCCGGTCTTGCAAGACTTCTCCCCACAGGCATTTGGGAACAGACTGCTTTTAACAAAAAGGCTGGCGCTGTGCCAGTTTAATTGTAATTACTGCTATGGCTTCCATCGGTGTTATCTATGCGCTTAGTTTTAACGCTAGCAGTGTTTAATTGTTTTTTAAGGATTGCTTTCCACCTCGTGGTTTTAGAAGTCTTTATTTTTATCTGTATGCCACCTGAAAACATCGAAGTGCAGAGCACTGGAAGTGCAAGTATACAAAATGCAATTTATGGAAGTCGATTAAAAAATGACAGAAAGCAGTTTGGGCAAATGGAGAATAAAGTCACTATTACCATTCTGAAAAGGCAATCTGGGCTTAGGTACATGGAGACACAGCAAGACAGGAGTTAACCAACAGTAACGTTCCTGGCCCTGGTTTAGCTGCCCCCCGAGGAGCCTGGCTTCAAGGCAAGGGAGAGGTAGCTGGTCTGCAGCTGGCTCCCATAGCCTTACTCCCGAGGAGGCTGGCAGCAGCAAAGGGCAAATGTCTGTAAGGGCAAGGAAGGCAAGTCTTTCTCCCAGCCTCCTAATATATAAAATAATAATAATAAATTGTCCAGCAGCACCTTAGAGACCAACTAAGTTTGTTCTGGGTGTAAGCTTTCGTGTGCATGCACACTTCTTCAGATACACTGAAGCAGAAGTCACCAGACCCTTCTATATAGTGGGAGGGTGGGGAGGGGTTTTTCTCAGGAGGGGAGTAGGAGACGGGTGATTGACTCAGTGGGTATGGTAAACCTGTGACTGTTAATGACTGCAATTAGTCCTACAGGAAAAAGCAAGGGATACTATGCAGATGATTAGCATATATAATGAGACAGGAATCCAATATCTCTATTAAGACCAGGTCTCTCCATAGTTTTCAGTTTAGTGGTAAGTTGTAATTCAGCAACTTCTCTTTCAAGTCTATTTCTGAAATTTTTTTGTAATAAGACAGCTGCTTGGAGATCTTGTATAGAATGTCCTGGGAGGTTGAAGTGTTCTCCTACTGGTTTCTCTGTCTTGCGATTCCTGATATCAGATTTATGTCTATTTATCCTTTGGCATAGGGTTTGGCCTGTTTGTCCAATATAGAGAGCTGAAGGGCACTGTTGGCATTTGATGGCATACACAATGTTAGAAGATGAGCCATTCAATAGGCCTGAGATGGTATGTTGGATGTTGTTGGGGCCAGTGATGGTGTTGTCCGGGTATCTGTGGCAGCAAAGTTGGCATCTGGGTTTACTGCAGTCTCTGGTACCAGTGTCCATGTTAAGTCTGGTTGCTGTATTATTGTGGGTTAGGAGTTGTTTAAGACTGGGTGGCTGTCTGTAGGCGATGAAAGGTCTTCCTCCCAGAGCTTGAGAAAGAGAACTGTCATTGTCTAGGAGAGGTTGTAAATCTCTGATGATGCGTTGAACTGTTTTAACTTGGGAGCTGTATGTGATGACTAGTGGTGTTCTGTTATTTTCTCTTTTGGGTCTGTCTTGCAGAAAGTTCTCTCTAGGGATCAGTCTGGGGATTAGCCTCCTGGAAGCCTCCACTGCTGGTGCAAGTCTTGTTGAATTTCAGGGAGTTTTGTGTGGGGTTAGGAAAGCGAGGTGAAAGAGTAGCTAGATATGCACACCTGAAATATGTTCCGTGTTCTCAGCCCAGTCCTTTGGGACTCTCTGCCACTGGAGACTCAGCAGGGACCTTCTGTGCCAACTTCTAAAAGCCTGCTGAAAACCTTCCTATTCTATTCCTCTAGGCCTCTGCAGGCCATTAAAACTGCAACCTTCCACAATATTTTGTTGATGTCTGACTTTTTCTTTTATTTTGTTGTGGTTTTTATGGGATGGTTTTATGGTTTTATTGGTGTAAACCACTTGATATTTTGTATGACACAGCAGTACAAATATTCTTCATAAATAAGATGTCTGATGGTGGGGAATGTAGTTCATTTCAATTTTTATTTGCATACTGCCTTTCTGTATCTCTGCACACAAGATGCTTGCAAGCAGCAGAAAGAAACAAAATAAGCTGCAAAGATCAGACATCGCAAAGCAATCTGATCCAATGCAGATAAGAATATGACCTTCACATAAACAACTTATATCAAATAAAGAAATAGCAAATAATGCATTTAGAATGTAATAACACCTAATAATGAAATAGAAATTCACTCTCAACAATTGCAATAAATCATTACTAGATTATAATCAATAAAAATAACAGAGAGTCGGAATGTATAAAATGCCACAATACACAAAAGATGTAAAAGGACTGAATTGATCAACAAAGTCAAATAACTTATATATATATTTAAAAAACCAATCAACATCTGGCAGGCCAGATGTCCCCCAGACCTGCTTGAAATGTGTTGCAACCAAAGTGTGCCCTCAAAGAGGAGAATGGCTCTTTGTACATTGCCTTAAGTCCCATCGGGGAAAAAGGCTGAGTCTGAATAAATACCGTATTTTTCGCCCTATAGGACGCAGTTTTCCCCCTCCAAAAATGAAGGGGAAATGTGTGTGCATCCTATGGGGCGAATACAGGCTTTCGGTGAAGCCTGGAGAGTGAGAGGGGTCGGTCCACACGCTCAGCGCGTCTAGGCTTCGCGGACCTCTCCGCAAGCAGCGGGAGCCAGCACTGGGCTCCCACGGCTTGCAGAGAGCTGCCTGTTTGGGGGCTCGGGTCGGGGGAAGCTCGGGTGGGCCTCCCCCGCCCCAGCCCCGCGCCTGGGGGAAAAATAATTTCCCCCCCGTTATTTCCTCCCCAAAAAACTAGGTGCGCCTTATGGGATGGTCCATCCTATAGGACGAAAAATACGGTATGTAATGTACAAAAACAGAGAGGTGAGAGGTGAGGGAGTCAGATAAACTTCTAGATTCGCTTTGAATTAATTGTGCAGAAGTCTCTTAGCCACAATGAGCCTGTGGTCAAAGCGACTGGCGATCACCACAGACGTCCAGTGATCTACCTGTTGGACATGCCTGCCATATAGCATATATTCAACACACAAAACCAGCGACAATTTGCTGTTGACAAAGGACAGCTGGACATATCAAGGGCCCCATTACCTTCAGGAGCTGAGGGCCTCATCAAACCTCAATCTGGGCCTGGCTCTCTGTTGGAAAGGTCTTCGTTTCGTCAGAATCTAACCCTGGGACAGCTTGTGATTTCTGTCATTCCTGAATGCTCTGCACTTCCTATAAGATGTTCACTGCCAACTCTTGGGAGTTGACTACCCCAGCTATATGGTAATTGATGGACCTAATAGGTATCTAAACCATTTGCGCATGCAGAATGTAGGCACCCTATATATAGAAATCAGCAAACCAGGGATATTTGAGGGAGCAGGCTAGCAGGCGGGGCCCATGACTTACATCATAGGAGCCTACACAACACAAAACACTGTTGCTGGATGTAGGTTTTATTTTATTTGGTTTTTATCTTATTTTTTGGAAATGTACATCCAGGCTTTTTTCCTTTAGTTTTTTGGGGCCCCCAAAAGAGTGGGGCCCTAAGCTAGAGCTTGTTTAGCTTATACGTTTAGCTGGTGAGAGCTGTTTGATGGCGGGACAGAATCCCTTGGGAGGTGGTGGACTCTCTTTCCTTGGAGGTTTTCAAACATTGGTTGGGCTGCTGCCCATCAGGGACCCTTGAGCTGTGATGCCTGCATTGCAGGGGGCTGGACTAGAGGACCTTTGGGGTTCCCTTCCAACTCTGCAGCTCTTTGATTCTCCACCAGCATCAACCAGCCTTCAGGCAGGAGGAAAGCAAAGGCCTTTTGCAGCCATCAGGTTTGATTTGCGCTTTATTTTTGGCTCATCCCCACTGACCTTTAATCCTTTGAGGTAATCTGATTAGTGCAAGGATTGGAAAGTTAGCCCTACTCAGGAGACACTAACACCCTCTGTTTGGGGGAGGGAACGACAGGGGAAAAGGATATCCATAAATTGTTTTTTATTTATATATATCCATGGATGAATGATGGAAGAGTGTGTGGACAAGGTGGTGGATTTGCTAAGTGGATTTGCTTTGAAGCCTCCTAATGGAGCAGTCACACCTTTCCAAACCCATTTGTCATAAATTATTCCCTTTTTCTTCCCCACTTTTCAAAGCCACGTCCTTGGGGAGGGAGTGGGATCCTGCAGATCAAAGCCACCCACAAGCCCCCAGACTCTCCCAGGACGCTGGCAGGTTTCCTTGCGGTTACTGCATCGGACAGAGAGCGTTTGCCAGGGACTCCCCTTGGGGGCTGTGGGGAGGGCTGTGTTCTGAGAGAGGATGCTCAGCCAGGGCAGTCCTGGGTCTTCGGAGGCGTCTCAGGTTGTGTCCTGAATGGGGTAACTGTGGCCCTGAAGGACCAGGTGCGCAGCCTGGGAGTCATTTTGGACTCACAGCTGTCCATGGAGGTGAAGGTCAATTCTGTGTCCAGGGCAGCTGTCTACCAGCTCCATCTAGTACACAGGCGGAGACCCTCCCTGCTCGCTGTCTGTCTCGCCAGAGTAGTGCATGCTCTAGTTATCTCCTGCTTGGACTACTGCAATGCGCTCTATGTGGGGCTACCTTTGGAGGTGACCCGGAAACTGCAATTAATCCAGAATGCGGCAGCTAGACTGGTGACTGGGAGTGGCCGCCGGGACCACATAACACCAGTCCTGAGAGATCTGCATTGGCTCCCAGTACGTTTCCGAGCACAATTCAAAGTGTTGGTGCTGACCTTTAAAGCCCTAAACTGCCTTGGTTCTGTATACCTGAAGGAGCGTCTCCTCCCCCATTGTTCTGCCCGGTCATGGAGGTCCAGCTCCGAGGGCCTTCTGGCGGTTCCCTCATTGCAATAAGTGAGGTTCCAGGGAACCAGGCAGAGGGCCTTCTCGGTAGTGGCGCCCACCCTGTGGAACACCCTCCCTTCAGATGTGAAGGAAATAAGCAGCTATCTTATCTTTAAAAGACATCTGAAGGCAGCCCTGTTTAGGGAAGTTTTTAATATTTGATGCTGTACTGTTTTTAACATTTGATTGGGAGCTGCCCAGAGTGGCTAGGGAAACTCAACCAGATGGGTGGGGTATAAATAATAAATGATGATGATGATGATGGTGGTGTCTGGGCCCCTTGGACTCCTTGCCCCCGATTCTGGGCCAATTGAGGCCAACTTGCAGCAGGCAGCTGACTGGCTTGCCTCTCCCCTTTGCTTTCTCGTTTCCCCTATATTTACAACCCACCCTATTTTCGTGACTGTGGTTTATGATGTTGCTTTCCTCCTGGCGTCTTCCCTGGGACCTTCGGATGAAGGGAACGTCATAAATAAAATTATTTGCTTCTTCCTCCAGCCTTAGGCAGCCAGCAAGGGGCCTCGATACAAAGTCAGACCTGCTGGTCTAGCTAGATCTGTATTGCCTGCAGACACATTTTCCAGGGGTTCAGGCAGGGAGATGCTCTAAGCCAGGCACCCCCAAACTCGGCCCTCCAGATGTTTTGGGACTACAACTCCCATCATCCCTAGTGAACAGGACCAGTGGTCAGGGATGATGGGAATTGTAGTCCCAAAACATCTGGAGGGCTGAGTTTGGGGATGCCTGCTCTAACCACTGAGCTACAACCCCACAGTAGTCCTAAGCTCACAGTTCCCTATTTTCACAGCAGTTTGCCACCATTATTGTTGCTGTTACCCCACTAACGTTTTAGTGTGATTTCCTCTAAATGGACACACCTCTTTGCAATTTTGCTTGATAAAGACATTTTTTTGCAAAACAACTTTCCATAATAAGATGCCTCTTTGTTTGCTGTTTTCCTCCGTTCATGCCTTGATGTGAGCATTTGCCCTTGCAAGAGCCACTTTGCAGAACCGCATTGCCAAATCTGTAGAAGTGTGGGTTTCTGAAGGGTGGCCGTGTGTTTCAGTTCACATGCTGGTCTGGAAAAGCCAAATTTTGGTGAAAAGAGGACCATGGGCCGGTCGCTGCCTTCTCTCAGACCAACCCGCCTTGCAGGACTGTTATGGGGATTAAACGAGGAGGGGCTGAGAACCATGTAAGGGTCTTCACCATGTAAGGTAAAGGAGCAGCCCCCACCAGAGGTGGCCATGGGGGTCTGATTCCTTTACCCACCCCTCTGTGTGTTGGGGAGCTTGTCTTTTTGCCATGGGGTATTTGCAACAAAGCCACCTTCTCCTCTGGCTTCTGCACTACTGAGAAAGAGGCGGCTGGGTGCCCTAAATGACCTCAGCCCAGTATACCCAAAGGAGCATCTCCACCTCCTTCGCTCAGCCCGGACACCGGGGTCCCTCTCCCAAGAGCCTTCCTTCCCTGCGAGAAGTGAGGTTACAGGGAACCAGGCAGAGGGCCTTCTCGGTGGTGGCACCTGCCCTGTGGAACGCCCTTCTGTCAGATGTCAAGGAAATAAACAACTAAAGTGGTACCTCAGGTTAAGAACTTAATTCATTCCGGAGGTCCGTTCTTAACCTGAAACTGTTCTTAACCTGAGATACCACTTTAGCTAATGAGGCCTCCTGCTGCTGCTGCACCACTGTCGCCCGATTTCTGTTCTCATCCTGAAGCAAAGTTCTTAACCCGAGGTAATATTTCTGGGTTAGCGGAGTCTGTAACCCGAAGTGTCTGTAACTCGAGGTACCATTGTATCTGACTTTTAGAAGACATCTGAAGGCAGCCCTGTTTAGGGAAGTTTCTAATGTTTGAAGTTTTATTTTGTTTTTAATGTTCTGTTGAAAACGGCCCAGAGTGGCTGGGGAAACCCAGCCAGATGGGTGGGGTATAAATGATAATATTATTATTATTATTATTATTATTATTATTATTATTATTATTATTGTTATTGTTATTGTTATTATTATTATTATTATTATTATTATTATTATTACTATGCGCCCCACCCCCACCCCATGAGGCTTCTCTCCAGGCCTTCCAACCTGTTCCAGGTGGGAGGCAGAAAGTGGCTTCATCTTTTGCTAGGGACAGGCATCATGGAGCCTCCAAGCTGGCTAACAAAAGTGGTTCCAAAAGTGGGTGGGATGAGAAAGATGAGCTACATTGCTAAGAATTTTATTCCTAACTACGCAGACAGAAAAGAAATATACATCCTCTCTCTTTCAAAGCAGAGAGGCAACTGGTACAAAGAAACAGGAAACCAGTAAAATCAACATCCGTCTCCCATGAGACTTCCAACAGTCTGGAATCTCTGGAATGTAAACAGAGTCTTGTGACTCCAAGCACTGCACTGTGGCAAAACAGAAACCTAACAGGGGATACAGACAAAAGGGGGGGGGCGAGGAGGGTCAGTTGGAGGGAAGTGAGAAATGTCCCTATTTTCAAATGAGGAGTGTTGGAGGGTGTGCTGGAGGTTCAACTGCTTACGTGCAAAAAGAGAACAAATCCCATGTTATGCAGGGAGCAGGACAGGCCATTTCTCTTTGCTTACAGCTCCTGCTCTGAGTTTGGGGACGCCCCTTTCCGTGTCCCCTGGTGCTGCTTCCGAGTCTTCCTTATCCGTTGTTTGACTCTCCTTGGCACAGCGAGAAGCGCTTGTTTCTTTCCTTTGTCTTCTTCTTAAATAAAGTCTGTTGAATTGTTTCTGCAAAGGTTATACCAAATTCTGCAAAACGTGGCCTGATCCGACAGGATCGGCTGACAATTCGCATAGTCCCCGTGCAACCGCCGGCTGCACGGTTTTATATTGCCGGAAACTGCTCTGCTACGATTTTTATGATGCAGGGGTATATACATATTTTTAATAACTAATTAAATAGAATGATGGATCACTGTTGAACAAGGACAGAGGAGAAACAAAACCAAAGGAAATAAACCACAGGTGCGTGGATGCGTCAAATGCAGCAACTGGAACTATTTCTGGCATAGATATTGAGGTTAGACCAGACAGGGTTGCAAAACGTGGGGCCTGTGATGGCCAGCGAAAGGAACTGAAAGTATTTGCAGGCCCTGAGTCACTGTACTGGCCTTACTCGCTTGTGGACTGAGGGGGCTTCCAGATCATGCTCCTCCTTGCTTGCAAATGAAATAAAATCAAGCTAAACAGGTAATGAAATTGCTGACCCCATGTGCAGCAGCCAGGGAAAAGGCAAATTCTGTGCTAGGGATAATTAGGAAAGAAAGGGGAAGCAAAACTGGCAGTATCCTAATGCCTTTGCCCAGATCTATGGCACAACTGCATCTGGAGTCCTGCGTGCAGTTCTGGGTGCCTCGCGTCAAAACGGATAAAAATGAAAGGAGTCTGAAAAGGGCCCCGGAAATGATTGAGGGGCTGGAGCAGCTTCTCTACAAAGAAAGGTGGCCGTGTTCGGGACTTTTTAGTTTTGAGGAGACACTAGACCTCATGGACATCCAATGAATGAATGTGGGGAGATTTGATCCTCCTTCATGCAGTGCATAGTTAAACTATGGAACTCACTGCCACAGGAGGAAAGGAACAATGGTCACCAACAGGGCCATCTTTAGCATATGCACCACTGGGGTGCAAAGATCTGCCCAGTTCCCCCAAATTTAGTTTAGCTACCCCCAAAAAATTTAGGGGGCAAACTTAAAGTTGTTGAGCTATTTTGGGGGGAGGAAAGTCTCTCACCTGTAACAACGACGCAGCGGAAATAACTGCTTTTGTTTCCTGACTCGTCAGGAATATTTGATGCTAGTTATATGTACTGATTGCTATCTACCCTACTCAGCTGCTTCCACAGTCAGAGGCAGCCGTGCTTCTGAATCCCAGTTACTGTAAACCTCAGGAGGGGAGAGGGGTCTTGTGTTCGAATCCTGCTTTGGGGCTGCCCACAACAGGCAGCTGGCTGTGAGAACAGGGTTCTGGGCAAGATGAGCCAATGGCCTGATTTGTGGTTACCATTATTCCTATCTATTTCATCGCATTTGTACCTCTTCCTCCCTACATTTCATCCATTTCCATTTTTCCATTTTAAATAAATATAAAAAGGTATAAATCATAAACATTACTTAAGTCAATCCTGCCAATGTTGTTAATTGTCTGCAAACATCCTTCAAATATTGTATAAATTTACTCTAGTCTTTTGGGAAAGCTTCATCACGCTGGTTTCGGATTTTCAGCTTCGCCAGTTGTGCATATTCCATCATCTTCACCTGCCACTCTTCAATTGTTGCTCATTCCAGTTGTTTCCATTTTGGGGCTAATAGAGTCCTTGCTGTTGTTGTTGCATGCATAAACTATTCTTGGTCTCTTTGTAATTTCTTCACCTACTATGCCCAGTAAAGATGCTTCTGGTTTTTTAGCAAATGTACTTTTGTACATTTTCTTTAACTCATTATATATCATTTCCCAGAAGACTTTGACTTTACTGCAAGTCCACCACATATGATAGAAATTTCCTTCCTTTTCTTTACATTTCCAAAATTCCTTATTTTTTATCTTATACATTTTGGCATGTTTAGTTGGTGTTAAATGCCACCTATATAGATTCAGGTAGGTAGCCGTGTTGGTCTGAAGCAGTCGAAATATATTTTTAAAAATTGTCCAGTAGCACCTTAGAGACCAACAAAGTTTGTTCTTGTTATACGCTTTCGTGTGCATGCACACTTCTTCAGATACATTCAGATGCACACGGAAGCGTATAACAAGAACAAACTTTGTTGGTCTCTAAGGTGCTACTGAACTATATATATGTGTGTATGTATGCATAGATATATGTTTGTATATCTATCTATCTATCTATCTATCTATCTATCTATCTATCTATCTCAACCACCTATATAGCTCTTCTGGGACACGGGTAGTGCTGTGGTCTAAACAACAGAGCCTAGGGTTTGCCAATCAGAAGGTCAGTGGTTCGAATCCCCGCAATGATGGGGTGAGATCCAGTTGTTTGGTCCCAGCTCCTGCCCACCTAGCAGTTCAAAAGCACATCAAGTGCAAGTAGATAAATAGGTACCACTCCAGTGGGAAGGTAAACGGCGTTTCCGTGCGCTGCTCTGGTTTGTCAGAAGTGGCTTTGTCATGCTGGCCACATGACCCGGAAGCTGTACGCCGGCTCCCTTGGCCAATAAAGCGAGATGAGCGCCGCAACCCCAGAGTCGGCCACGACTGGACCTAACAGTCAGGGGTCCCTTTACCTTTATATAGCTCTTCTAAGATTGTGAGGTTGCTCCTCCCAGTCCAGCCCAGTGACGCATTTTTTCTTTCTGTTCCTCTGCAGAATGATTCCCCCCACGAGCAAGACCTTCCTGGTCAACAACCTGGCGGCGGGGACGGTCTACGACCTGTGCGTCCTGGCCATCTACGACGACGGCATCACCTCCCTGACGGCCACCCGCGTAGTGGGCTGCATCCAGTTCACGACGGAGCAGGACTACGTGCGCTGCCACTTCATGCAGTCCCAGTTCCTGGGGGGCACCATGATCATCATCATCGGGGGCATCATCGTGGCCTCCGTGCTGGTCTTCATCATCATCCTCATGATCCGCTACAAGGTGTGCAACAACGGCGGGCACCCCAAGGCCGCCAAGGTCAGCAACGTTTACTCCCAGACCAACGGGGCCCAGCAGGCCCAGCAGCCAGGGTTTGGTGGCGCCGGCGCTGCCCTGCCGCCGTCGGGCTCCAAGCAGGCCATGGGGCGCGAGGAGAGCCTGCAGTGCTGCAAGGTGGGCGGCGAGGGCTCGGTGCGGCCGGCGGACGCCTTTCCCGGCCAGGACTCCTGCTCCGCTTCCGCCGGGGCCGGCGCTACCTCTGCTCTGCCGCCCACGTGGACTCCGGGGCCCCCCGCTTCCCAAAAGCTGAAGCGCAAGCCCACGCCAAAGTCCGGCAGCCACGACGCCGTCCCCGGCGAAGGCGCCTCCTGCTCCTCCGCGTCCGGCGGCCTCGAGTCACAGAACACGAACCGCAACAACTCCACGGCGCTGCAGCTGGCCGCCCGGCCGGCGGACTCTTCCCCGGGGGCGGCCCCCGCCTACAAGAGAGCGCCAGCCAAGCCAAGTAAGTTCCTCACCTTGCCCGCCGACCCGTCCCGCGCCAAGCGCAGGTACTCCCTGAACGGAGAGATCATGGAATACCACTGTTACCTTAACTCCCCGAACCCGGGCGGATTTTGGTCTAAGCGGAGCCTGTCCATGAACGGGATGCTCTTGCAGACAGACTCCTCCGAGGCGGATAGTGGCCAAGCAACTTTCTCCAGTTCGGAGTGGATATTGGAAAGCACGGTGTGAGCCTCTGGGGGTGTGTGGCTTTTCTTTTTTTATTTTGCCAGTCCTAAAAAAGGACGGAGGGTTCCCCCGCCCTCCAAACAGTGTCCGAGAACTCGTCTCCGGGTGGGGGCAGTGGCTGGCTTTCTCCTGCCCCTCTCGCCTCTCCGCCCAGAGCCGGGCGTGGACCACCGTGGAGCGCCCCTTCACACCACCTTTTCTCTCTTGGGTTTTCCGTTTAATCCAACAACCGGAGGGAAATATTGGCAAGGAAACAAAGATTTAAGGGGAAAGCACAAAAGTCGAGCGGGGTCTCCGCCTCTGCTAGGATTGGCACCCGGGTCCCACCCTAGCCGATCGAGGACCCAGGAGAGAGAGAAGGAGCCTTGGCCTGGGGGGAAGAAAGAGCCACTTGTAGAAGGGCCTCGTTGCTCTTTCCTCTGTGCCAACGGAAGGCTGCCTTTCTGATGGATCAGTAGACAAAAAAGGGAGAGGGAGCATTTCTAAATCGAGCCGAGTGTCTTTTCTGCCCTCTTTCCCCCTGTGACTTTGGTCCTGCCTTCCTTTCTGGGCCAACGCTGTACAAAACCCATCAACTCTGTGTTGCTACGTTGTGTAAAATAAAATATTCCTTCAATACCTTCAGCCGGTGTGGCCGGGCGATGCCCTTGCAATGACCCTCCTTGGTTCAGGGGTGCTGGGGGTGCCCTATCCGGATGGCCGATGGGGAGAGGGGGAAGGAGGAGGTCTCTGCCCCTGCCCCCTGGCCAGGCTGCCCAATGGGCGGAGGTTGTCTGCTGTAGGCAGGACAGAGCTGGGCTGGAAGTGTGTCCGGTCAGAGAGCCTGTCCATCTCTCTCTCGGTAGCAGTGAGCAGGAGTCTGGGGTCTCTAGCACCAGAGAAAGTGGGTCAGTGGTGCTGCAGGCTGGCCAGCCTTGCTTTCCGTGGGTCTTGTTGGCGGCAGGGAGATTTCTCCAGGCTGAGTCAGCAGCATTTATATTTGTGCCAATTTTGATCTTTTGTTCCTTCTGTTTGTGCAAGGCTATGAGTCGGCTTTCCAGGCAGAAAAGACGGCCTGTTGCAATGCCCTATTACCGATAAAAAGCAGTTATAACACCCCGAAACAGAGCAGCCGTAAGACCTCTGCGATGTTCACCCGGGAGATCTCTTGAGGCTCCTGCAAATTCCTTCTTGGGGTCCTAAATGGCTTAATCTTGTTTCTGGAGTTGCCCCGGTGCTGGATCGATCCTTTGTTCTTCTGGACGAATCCTAGAAGCTGCTCACTGTTTGGCTGCACGCTTTTTGCCCCAGGTTGCCGATGGATCCCACGGTGCAAAGAGGGATCTCGGTATGATTTCACAATTGCATTAATATCCCTTCTTCATTTCTTCCATGATAGAATTAATGCATATGAAAAAATGGGCTCGCTTGGTTGTCCGTTTTGAGAACTTGTGTGGGGAAAAGAAAAAATACAACTGAAACTCAAAGTGTGCCTGTGCCAATTCAGAGATGAATGCCCCCCAAGTACTCACATCACCCCCCACCCCACCCATGGGTGCTTCCCTTGGCCTTGCCTGATTTCTGGGTCCTTCCTTTGGGGTTACTTTGGAGCCCCAATGAGCTGCTCTCCTTGCTTGGGGCGAATCTGGTGGGGAAGGAAGATGAGTCTCTGTTGCATTTTCTCCCTCCAGAGTCAGCTCCTCTTGTTTGTAAAGCCTCCCCTCCCCCCAACTCTCTTTTTTTATCTATTAATTTTATATTTTATTTATCCCCCTCCCATTATATTTATTATTCCCCCTGATATGGACTCAAGGCTCTGTGAATGGCATTTTTAAAAGTCACTTCTCTGGCCAAGTCCACCCAAAGCAGCTTGCAACATTATTATTATTATTATTATTCCCACATGCAAATTTAAACGACACAGAGGGAATGCAGAAAGCTAAAAATGTCACAAAGACAATAGTTGAAAAGTAATTCTCGTAGTAAGTAACTCGCCCGAGGAGACGTTGATCCCGTTTTGCTAGACTAAAGGCTGCCTTACTCTGTGCACAAAGAACGACGTGTGTGAATGTGCGCCATTGTTATTTTTAACAAAATGTGCGTGCAGCTTTCCTGAAAACAAAAGTACTAGCTGTTTGCAAAGCACATAAAATATGCTTTAAAAGAATGCAAAAGATACATTAAAATAAAAAAGCAACATTAAAAGCAAGTTCGGGTTGGACTAGATGTCCCTTCCCAGCGGCGTAGGGAGGGGGCAGCGGAGGGGGCGGGCCTCCCCGGGTATCACTTTGGGAGGGTTGACAAGATGGCCCCTGCCTCCCCCCAGCTGTAGAGGGTGTGCGCAGTCCATATGGGCGCCGCTCACATGCTGTCCATACAGGATGCCACTTGCGCGGCAGTCTGTATGGTCACCGTGAAAGCGGCAGCCCCTGCAGCCAACGCGCGCCAGCAGCATCCCGTATGGACTGAGCATGTGTGGCATCCCATACAGTCGCTGCACATGCACAGTCCACATGGGCTGTCACTTGCATGGCGTCCATAGGGGTGCCGCTCACGCACGGCGCCCATACAGCCACCGCACGCGAGTGGCAGACCATACGCACAGGACATGTGCGACATTCCGTACAGAGTGCGCGTGTGTGGGATGCCCACACATGCGCAGTCCATATGGGCTGCTCCGCCCCGGGTGCCGGAGAGGGTTCCTCCGTCACTGTCCCTTCCAACTCCACAATTCTTAAGTTCGTAGAAAAGCAGAAGGAATAAAATTCACAGTTAAAAGCACACATTCTAAGCTAAATAGGCAGATTTTAAAAAATGCATCGACTTTGCAAAATGCACATACGTTCTTTAGGTCACCGTTTACCCTGAGCCCATCATGGGCCATATATTTTGTGATGCTCTCTCCACCCCACCCCCACCTCAGGTGCCGGACGTTTCTCCACAGGGATGAGAGCTTCCCTTTCTCTTCCGCCTTCTGGGCCATCCTGCTTGGCGCTGGCGGGTTGGAATCAGAAACAATGGTTTGGTGCTGAACTTTCCCAGCAAACTGTGGTTTGTCATTTTCATGCATCACAATAAACTGTGGTGAGTTCAAAGCATGAGGCAGATGCTTCCAAACTCCTTTGGGGGACAGGAGACAGGCAGGGACCGACTCTGCTAAGCAATGGTTTGGCATTACGACCAAACTGGGTTATTCATCATCATCATCATTTTATTTGTACGGCGCCTTTCCATAATTAAAACAATGCTCAAGGCGGCTTACCTCACGACAAGATTCACCGTATTTTTCACTCTATAAGACGCACTTTTCCCTCCTAAAAAGTAAGGGGAAGTGTGTGCGCGTCCTATGGAGCGAATGCAGGCTGTGCAGCTATCCCTTTTGCTGTTCTGGCTTCAGGGATAGCCGCACAAAGCCTATCCAACAACATTTGATTCAGAATATTATTATTTTTTCTTGTTTTCCTCCTCAAAAAACTAGATGCATCTTATGGTCGGGTGCGTCTTATGGAGCGAAAAATACGCTGCGTAATTACATAACATAACAAAAGTAATAAACAATCAATAAAACACATCAAAAGGTACACAACCATTTCCACATAAATCATACAATCTAAAACTAAAAATACAACATTAATCTCAATAACAATTTAAAATGGCATAGATAAAAAATATAAACAATCTTGAAAAAGGAGCCCTCTCTGTCCAGCAGCAGCAGCAGCAGTCCTTGTGTCCTAATGCTTGACTTTTCCTGTTATTTGCCAGCCTGCCTTCAAGGCAGCTTCCAAGAATGAAATGCAGGGAGGCGATAAATCTGGCTGGAGCCAACATGATAAAAGGGCCGTGCAGAGCTAGGTGCAAACAGCCCGGGAAGGAGAAAACATTTAAGAATCAATAGAAAACCACAAATAATAGAACCTGGGCTTTTTTTAGCAGCTATAGCTAAAAGGCTAATTATAGAACACATTAGCTTCCAGCTCACCATAGCTGGAAAGACATCTAGTTCTTCATGCAGTGCAAGGATGAACTGCGGAACTCCCTGCCACAGGAGGCAGAGATGGCTTGAAAAGAGGATGAGGCACATTCATGGAAGAGCATCAGGCTGTGTCAATGGCTCCTCGCCCCAGGGGCTGATGCCTTTCCTCCACAGTTGGGAGCAGTGGTGCTTCTGAACCCCAGTTGCTGGAAGGGAAGGAGGGAAGAGTTGTGACGGGGCTTGAATCCTGCTTGCCAGTTTCCCATGGAGGCATCTGGCTGGCCTATGTGAGAACCGGAGGCTGGACCAGATGGAGCATGGGCCTGATCCAGCAGGACTCTTTGAATGTTCTTATGTGTCTCCCCGGGAAGAGAATGCCAGAGTCAGGCCACCATCGCTGAAATCTTCTTGTAGCGGCCAACCAAGTGCCAATGGGGAACCCCCCATGAGTGAACCCCCTATGAGGAAAGGTGGCAGCATTTGGGGCTGCTTCGTGAGAGGAAAGAAAGCAAGAGGGAGCAGGACAGGAGTTTGTAAACTCATGCTTGGCGCAGAGAAAGGGGACAGAGAGAAGTTCCCTTCTCTCTCACACAACACTAGAACTTGAGGACATCCAAGAGGCTGAAGGTTGGAAGATGCAGGACAGATAAAGTCCTCCATGCGGTGTGGAGTTAGGCTGTGGAACTCCCTGCCACAGGAGGCCGTGAGGGCCACCAGCTTGGATGGCTTGAAAAGAGAACTAGACAAAAGGGAATTCTTGGAGGAGGAAAGGGCTCTGGAAGGCCCAGGAAGGGAGAGTTGCTCTGGTGCTCCTGTTCTGCTTGCTGGGTCCCCATGGGGGCATCTGGCTGGCCCTGGTGAGAACAGGAGGCTGGAGCAGATGGACCACTGGCCTCATCCAGCAGGAGGCAGAGATGGCTTGAAAAGACAATAAGGCACATTCATGGAAGATTCAAGCACAAGAGCACTTTCTCCAACTGGCCTCCAGCTGTGAAGACAGAGCAGAGCCACATGTCTCGCGCCCATGGAAAGCCCTCTCCTCTCCCAGGAATTTGTCTCATCCTCTTGCAAGGCCATCTAGGTTTCTGGTCATCTCTGCCTCTGCTGGCAGTGAGTTCCACAGTTCAGCCAGGCACTGTGTGTCAAAGCCTTTTCTTTCCTGGGTCTGGAGTCCTCCTGGGAGTGGGGCGTTGTGGAGACCTGGCTCCATCTCTCCTGAGTGGAAGATGCTTAGATGGGCAGGTGGGTGGCAGGGAGGGAGGGAGCTGGTGGAAGTTCTCCCCTTCCAGGTTGGTTCTGCTTTTGTTGAGGAGCTGAGCCAAGCCAGGCGTTATAGATCTCTCTCTCTCTCTTTCTGTTTCTCTTCCCCCCACACAGAAGCTGGCAGCAGCCTGAAGAGTGCTTGCCACCCTCCTCCTCCTCTTCCTCCTCCTGAAAACGTGGCCGCCCACGTTTGCACCCGACAAAAATCCATTCGGTTCCAACTCACCGGAGACTGAGAATAGGGCCAAATTCTGCGCCACCAGCAGGGACGTCACACCCCCGGTGCCTCAGGCCTGCGTTGGGAACCCACAGAGACTGGAGATGCTGGAGGGATGGATGGTCTCCCCTGTCTCCCCCTCCTCCACCCCCCTTTCGCCCCACCCCACCCCCAGGAAACCCTGCCCAGGCATTGCAAGTGTCTTCTTCTGGCCTTCAGGACTTTATTTTTCTTTTGTACAGCAAAGAATTAACAGGGAGAGGGATCTGGGCCCAGCGTGGCCTCCGCTCTTCCTCTTCGTGGTTGCTGGTTGGTGGTGGTTGAATTCACAGACCGTACGACTGATTCTCCATTATGTCACACCACCCCTGGAAATAAATGTTTTAATATGAGCGTTTCCCCACTGGTTCATTGACAGGAGTGGGGAGGGCAGGCGGGCGGGTGGGGGGCGTCTTTGAGACACATCCTGCAACATCTTGGAGCAGCTTCCGGGGGGCTGGGAGAAGGTCCAGCTCACTCCCTGCTCACCAAGACTGGAACAGAATTAAGTGTGTCGTCTTCTGAATCCAGCTCCTTCCCAGCTGTAAACGAAGCTCTTGCCTTGTTCTGTAAAAGGGTCTGCCAGCCTGGAGGGCCAGGGGGTCACGAGACCCTTTCCAGGAAGATCATGTTGAGTCAGTGGGGCAGATTTCGGGAGGGAACACAGTGGTGTGGAAAGTCTGGTGACCATCATGCACATCCCACCTTTTCCTCAAAGGAGCTCAAGGGGGGAGGGGTTCATGACTCTCCCTCCTCCCCATTTCATCCTCACAACAACCTTGTGAGGTAGGTTGGGCTACGAGGCACCAATTGCCCCCCAACGTTACAGCCAGTGAACTCCATGGCTGAGTAGGGAGATTCAACCCTGTTTTGCCAGGTTCCAGTCCAATGCTAAGAATTATTATTATTATTATTTTATTATATTATATAATTTGTATACCACCCTTCACCTGTGGATCTCAGGCTGGTTCACAACATAAAAAATACAAGGTAAAAAGACAACATACATAATAAAACCAAAACCAAAACAGAACAATAATCCTTGCTCTTCTACAAACACATTTAAAAGGACATAGGATGTCAATCAGCCAAAGGCCTAGTTAAAGAGGAACATTTTCACCTGGTGCCTAAAGGTGTACAATGAAGGTGCCAGGCAATCCTTCCTGGGGAGAGCATCCCACAAATGGGGAGCCACTGCAGAGAAGGCCCCGTTCTCGTGCTGCCACCCTCCGGACCTCTCGCAGAGGAGGCACACAAAGAAGGGCCTCAGAAGATGATCTCAGGGTCTGGGTAGGTTCATATGGGAAGAGGCAGTCCTTGAGGTATTGCGGTCCTGAGGCGTTTAAGGCTTTATAGGTTAAAACCAGCACTTTGAATTGGGCCTGGAAATGAATGGGCAGCCAGTGCAGTTGGGCCAGGATCAGTGTAATATTCTCAAACTATCTTGCCTGACTGCCAAATTCTGCACCAGCTGAAGCTTCCAAACCGTCTTCAGAGGCAGCCCCACATATAATGCATTGCAGCAATCTAACCCAGAGGTTACCAGAGCATAGACAACAGACGTTAGGCTGTCCCTGTCCAGATAGGGCACAGCTGGGCCACCAGCCGAAGGTGAAAGGTACTCCGTGCCATCGAGGCCACCTGAGCCACAAGTGACAGCAAGAGATTCAGAAGGAACCCCGAGTTACGCTCCTGCTCCTTCACAGAAAGTGTAACCCCATGTAGAGCAGGCAACCCCCCCCCATCACTCCAGTCTAAGGGAACCGGCCACTAAGAGTGCCTCTGTTTTATCCAGATTGAGCCTCAGTTTGTTGGCTCTGATCCAGCAAGAGTCCAGCACATCTGCTGCCCCACACTGGCTCTCTGGAATGGCATCTGGCCCCCACCCAGCACAGAGAGAGTTGCAGGCAGGCAGCCCAGTGGGCAAGAAGGACATCAGGAGGTCGGACTCCACACTGGAGCGTGACCAACGAGCCTTTTGTTTCGCCCTGTGCAGTTCAGCAATCTGCCTCGTGAATCGGACGGGGCCGTTCTTTGGCACTGCCCGGGGGTGGCCTCCTGTTGGGATGTTACCACCATTTTTTGGGGGGGTGGGCCTTCCTTCCTAGATGCCAGGTCACAGAGAGAGGACGGCGCTGGAGACGCATCTTCTGGGTTTCTGTCAAGCATGTGCAGGAGCGCAAAAGGTGTGTTTGTGCTTGGTAAAAGGGAAGAGAGTGTGCCTTGCACCCTCCCCAATGGATTGGCTGCTGGGGCCTCTCCATCCTGCCCAAATGGGAGGCGCCTTTGAGGATCCGGCTAAAGGCAGGCCGGCCTCTCTGAGTCTTTTGGGGCAGCTTGTGGACCTCTCAGAAGCCATGGCTACCAGGGAAGGAAGCACAAGGCCAGGGGCAAGAGGACAGAGAGACATTCTTCTCCCTCTCTCCTAACACTGGACCACTCATGGTCAGCCAGTGGAGCTGAACAGTGGAAGATCCAGGACAGAGAAAAGAAAGTGCTTCATGCACTGCATCGTCCAACTCTGGAGCTCACTCCCGCTGGGGGGAACTAGCTTGAATGGCTGTAAAGGAAGTTTAGGCAAATTCCAGGAGCCGAGGTCATTCATGGCTGCTGGCCAAGATAGCTATGGTCTGCCTTTCTCAATGGGAAAAAGTAGAATAAGGAAAATTAAAGGCGTGTCTTAATTATGCATTCTCAATGTATTTTTAATTTTAATTTTCCTTATTCTATTCTACCTGTTAATTCAGTGCAATTTTATTACAGTTGATTTTGACAGCTTGGTGACTAAGATCTTTAGCGATGAAACGTCAGATAACTGGAATGACGTCCGAGCACTGAACCCCTGGAATATCACAAGCGGGCTCTTTATTATTGTGTTTGCAGTTCTTCAAGATAAAATCTATTTTGGAAAGAGAAGCAATGAGCACTGAACCACTGACATATTACAAGTGATCTCTTTATTTACTGCGTTTGCAATGGTTTAAGATAAAACCTATTTGGGAAAGAAACTACTTTTGCCATTTTTATGGGCGTTTATTGTTTGTTTACAGATAGTTGCCTTGGGGATATTGCCTTGTGTCGATTGCAGTCGTCCTGTATCACCACCTTCTCAATGGGAGGAGGCTAAGCCTCTTCTGAATCCCAGTGGCTGGAACCCACCAGAGGGGGGGAGGGCTGCTCTTGTGCCTGGATCCGACTTGCTGGTTCCCCACAGGGCTGGCCTTTCCAGAGTAGCCTTCGTAGCATCCTTTGAAGGTCCCAAGAAGAGCTGCTTTCCCTTTTGCCCTTGAGCGAGAGAACAGTTAAAATTATTTATGATAAAAGTTTAAGTTATATACCACTTTTCTCCAAAGATCATAGGGCAGTTTACAACATGAAAGCACAATAATGTAACATCATAACAAACACAACAATGAGCCTTCTTGCTCAGTTTTGAAGACCATAGACTGTTTAATCCGCCAAACCATCTTGTCCAGGAGAGGAACTTGGCCGCCAAATTCTGCACAGCTGAAGTTTCTGAACTGTCTTCAGAGGCAGCCCCCTGCATAATGTGTTGTGGTAATCTAACCTGGATGTTATTTGAGCCTAGATGACAGAAGTTAGGCTATCCCTGTTAAAACTGATGGAAAATCCTCACCACCCTGAGGCCACCTGAGCCTCAAAGGACAGCAAAGGATCCAGGAAGACCCCCAAGCTATGTAGCTGCTCCTTCAGAGGGAGTGCAGCCCCACCCGGAACAGGCCACCTCCCAGCCATCTGCTCTAGGGAACCACCCTCTAGCAGTGCCTCCATCTTCTCTGGTCTGAGCTTCAGCAAATTTGCTCTCCTCCGTTAGTGAGCCAAGGCAGCTTTATCCCTCACAGCCTTAATTAAAAGTGATACAAGCTCCTGCTACATTTGAGAGCTCTTTTAGTTTGCAAAGAAAATGTTCTTCACATATAATCATAGAATCGAAGGGTTGCGAGGGATCCTAGGGGTCATCTAGTCCCTGCAATGCAAGAACCAAAGCGAAAGGATCCAACTTCTGCTTAAAAACCCTCCGATGAAGGAGAGCCCACCAGCTTCAGACAGCTCTTGCCATCAGAAAATTATTCCCAGTGTTTAGTTGGAACCTCTTGAAACTTGAAGCCATTGGTTGGAATCCTCCCCTCCAGAGCAGCCGAAAACAAGCTTGCTCCATCTTCCATGGGACAGCCCTTGAGATATTTGAAGATAGCCAGCTCCTTCAACCATTCTTCACAAGACTTAGTTTCCAGACCCTGGATCATCTTGGTCATCCTCCTCTGCAAACCTTCCAGCTTTTCAACATCCTTCTTAAATTGTGGTGCCTGGAATTGGACACAGTATTCCAAGTGTGGTCTGACCAAGGCAGAAGGGAGTGGAAGCAAATACTTCCCTTGATCTGTTGCCTGTTGACAGCTTCTAGGAGCTACAGGGGAGAACTTGCTTGCTCCGTCTTGCATCTGACAGCCCTTGAGATATTTGAAGATGGCTCTCATTTCTCCTCTCAGTCTCCTCTTTTCCAAGCTAAACATACCCAACTCCCTCAACTGTTCTGAATCTTCCTGCATCACCTTGGCTGCCTAACCCAACAGCCCTGCGAGGAAGGACACACAATCCAATTTTCCTGACTGCCTCTCCATCCCAGCCCCCCTTCCCATCATGGCCTGGGAGAGGGACAGTGTGCTGGTCCCGAGGGTTAACCGTGCGGTGAGGTCTAAGTCCAGTACAAGGTCGAGGGTGCGGTATGGAGGCTGTCCGTCAAAGCTGAAGCGGGGTCCAAGGCAGGGTGTTGAGGGAGGTCAGGAACTCTGGCAGAAGAGCAGGACAGGGTTCAGGCAGGAACTGTCAACCAACAAAGTTGCTCCCGCAACTTGGGACTGGGGCTGGCTAGCTTTAATCTGCCCCAAGGCATAGGGCGGCCCTGATCCTCTGGTGACTCACCTCTCCTGGCCTGGAGGAGAGCCCTCCTCCTGTGAGAACTCAGTTCCCTCTGCCTCTCTGCCCTGAGCCTCTGCAGCTCAGGAGAGGCTGGAGGGTGACCGGACCCAGAGGCAACCTCTGCTTCCTCTGACGGGGCTGAGAGTGGAGCACCAGGAGGCAATGGGTCCTCCATCACCTCAGGAGCCAGAGCAGACTCAGCTGGTGCCTGCACCTGAGGATCCAGAACAGGTGAGGACCCTTCAGGCTCAAGCTCCAGCCCTGGCTCAGCTGGTTCTGGAGGTGGGGACTCCTGTGCAGGCTGGGATTCCTCAGGTTCAGCATCCGAGTCCAAATCCCAGGCCATCACAGACAGCTTGCAATGGGGGGGGGGGGGTTTCCCGGGTTCCTACTGGCCTGTCAGGACAGCACCAGGTGTGCGCAGGCTCTCCCCCGAGACTTCCCTCGACCCCAATGATGGGTGTGCCCCTCCTGCCCCATAAGGGTGATTTGGTTGGACCTCAAACCATGAGGGGAAATGAAAGAGCCTTTCCCCTCACGGGAGCCAGCCAAGAGCCAGCCTTGCCTCTGGAGATGCTCCTCTCCTGCCCAGCTGCTTCTCCTGAACACCTTGGCAGCCAGACATAGCTCTCTCTGCCCTGCAGACGTCTCCTTGCCAAACCTGGCTTCCCCAGAGCCTGGATCAGGCCATATGCTCCCACTTGCACCCTGGCAGCCTTGGAGAGATTGCAGAGAGACATTTCAAGCCAGAAAGCTCCCCGGGAAGACTTGCAAGCAGCAGGGCTGCCATTTATTTCATGTTATTTTTGCAGAGAAGCTGCTCTGCCCCGATGCTTCGATGGACGGGCAGGCTTCCTCTGAGCCAGAGCTGGCCCAACTGCAAGGCAGCGGGAGGCAGTTCTTTAATTCTGTGAAATCTGGTGCCTTTTTCTCAATCTCAGCCTGCAGAAGAGGAGACGGAGAAGAGAAAGGATAAACATCTCCAAATATCTGAAGGACTGTCACCTGGAAGATGGAGCAAACTTGGTTTTCGCCGCTGCGAAGGTGAGGACCCAGATCAAGGATTCCTACACTGCAGGGGGCGGAGAAGATGACCCTTTGGGGCCCTACTAACTCTGTGATTGTATGATGATTCAATGGATCCAAATTCCAGGGAAGGAGATTCCAACTGAACATCAGGAAGAACTTTCTGACAACAAGAGATGGTCAGCAGTGGAACAAACTCCATCAGAAGGTGGTGGACTCTCCTCCCTGGGAGGTTTTAAAGCAGCGGTTGGATAGCCATCGCTCAGGAATTCTTTAGCCCCGAGTCTTGCATTGCAGGGGTTGGACTAGATGTCCCTGAGGTGCCTTGCAGCTCTATCATTCTATGTTAGGGCTGCCGTGTTTCAAAAAAGTAAAAGCCAGGGCACCCCAGAATTCTTGAGCTTTTTAATAGTACCCCCCCAAAAATTGTTGAGCTTTTATTTACAAAAACACCTCCCCAAAAGCCATGCAATTTTTTGATTGACTTACCTAATATCCAGGACAAATCCCCCCCCCATGTCAATTCTGCCTTTGAAATCCTAATGATATCCAGGAAAATCCAGACGTATGGCAGCGCTATTCTGTGGCTCCTTGGGAAACAGAGAGAGAGGGAGGGAGGGAGGGAGGTGTTTCAAAGGAAAGGTTCCTGCAGGGACAGGACCTGGTCTGCAAGCACCAGGGGCTTTTCTTTTGCAGAGAAGCTGCTCTGCCCCTCTGCTTCCTGATGTGGGCTTGTGGGGGGAGGACTTGCCCTGAGCCAGAGCCGGCCCCACCATGAGGCAGAGGGAGGCAGGCACCCAGCCATCTGTTCAAAAATGTCCAGAAAGGGCAGAAATTGTCTAGCAAACAGTTATTCAGTTTATTAATCTTGGTTCACCCCCCCCCTGCATCTCCCCTGCATCTCCCCCTCTCCCGCCTCCTGGTCCCTATGCATTAGGGAGGCTTAAAATAATTCTAAAACCGTACTACAATAAGGAATATATTTAAATTCAAAGAATTCAAACGAGAACAATGCACAAGACACACAGCATTGGAAAACAGCAACAATGAACGGAATAGGGCTGGTCTTTTCTGTATTCCTGGGGGTGGGGAAGGCACTTGGGGGATTTTCCACCTCAGATGCCAAAATAACTTGGCTCTCCTTGAGGGATCCCCTGTGGGCACCTTAACTGGGGCAGGGGAGGGGAGGCCCTGTTGGGTGCTGGGTATTTATAGCCCACCTTTTTCTCCCAGAAGCTCAGAGTGGCTCCCGTGGTTCTCCCCTTATCCTGTTTCATCTTCACAACAACCCTGTGAGGTAAGGTTGGGCTGAGAAGAGGTGGTGACTGGCCCCCAAAGTCAACTGGTGAGCTTTGTGGCCATGTGGGGATCTGAAGCCTTCAGAGGGCCAGGCTTTCTTCAGCCTTGCAGTCCTGTGTCCACTTCTGGACACCACAATTTAAGGATATGGGCAAGCAGGAAGGTGTGCAGAGGGGGGTGACTGAGATGATCAAGGGTCTGGAAACTAAGCCATGAGGAACGGTTGCAGGAGTTAGGTATGTTTAGCCTGGAAAAAGAGAATCATAGAACCGCAGAGTTGAAAGGGAATCCAGTGGCCATCTAGTCCAACGCTGTGCAATGACTGAGAAGGGGGCATGATAGCCATCTTCAAATATCAGGGCTGTCACATGGAAGAGGGAACAAGCTTGTTGTCTGGTGCTCTGCAGGGTAGGACCCGAACCAATGGATTCAAGTGACAAGAAATGAGTTTCCAGCTGAGCTTTTGGAAGAACTTTCTGATGGTGAGGTGTTGGACAGCGGAATGGACTTCCTCAGAAGGTGATGGACTCTTCTTCATGGGATGTTTTTCAACAGAGGTTGGGTGGCCATCTCTCCATGATTCTCTAGCTGTGATTCCTGCACTTCGGGAGTTGGACTAGATGGCACTTGGCATCCCTTCCAACTCAACAATTTGATGATTCTACCCTAGGTTGCAGCAAGACCTTTCCATCATAGGACCCTCTTCCCATGGATGTCTTTGAAGGCCATCCCAGGGCTGCAGCAAAATCTGAGGTAGCTCTGTGGGTAGAGCATGAGACTCTCAATCTCAAGGTTGTGGGTTTGAGCCCTACGTTGCAGGGGAGAAAGATTCCTGTATTGTGGAGGGTTGAGGGTTGGACTAGAAGACCCTCATAGTCCCTTCAGCTCTACAATTCTATGATTCTACCAGTGGGGACTCCAGTGCTGTGGATCTGAAAGGGCAGCCTGGAAGTTGGGCCTGGAGCTGTCTGTGGTGCTGGCTGATCTCTCCACGCTCTGAAAGGATGTAATGACAAGTGAAGCACAAGAACAAGACAAGATGGTTTCAGGCAAATTCACAAGTTTAATTAAACGTGTTATCAACCAGCTTTCTGCCCTTGGAAGAGTTTTAGCGAGGAATGGGGGAGGGAGGGATGTGTCTCCGCAGAGGATGATGTCACCCGCTGTTGGTAAATATTCAAGATCCGTGTTGTGAAGGCAGCTGGAACTTCTCCACACCTCGGTGGGAGAAGCTGAGCAGGCAGGCTGCCATTCATACCAGTAAGCGTCACAAGGAAGCTGGTGGCCTCGGATGGTGCTTGGTGATCTGTAGAGCTGTGGGGTGTGTGTGTGTGGGGGGGTGTCAACTGGGAGGTCATGGGGTTAAGAGCAACACACCCAGTGGGGTGGGGAGAGCAATGCTTCTCATCTTGCATTTCTGCCAGAAGTGTTTTCTGGATTCCAGGTTGACCTCTTTCCTTGTGTGTCTCTGAAGAACATAAATACCTCTCTAGAAATAGAAAAGAGCATCTCCGAGGCAAGAACCATCTAGGAGCTTTGGGAATCTACTGTGTCCAGTTCTGGTGGCCTCACCTCATAAAGAAGTGGAGTTGGAGAAGGTTTAGGAAAGGGCCACCAAAATGACCAAGGGGGTGGAGACTTGCCTCTGAAGAAAGGCTGCAGTGTTTGAGACTTTTCAGTTTAGAGAAAAGGAGACTAAGAGGTGCCATTTTTGAAATTTATAGAATTCTGCGTGGCCTGGAGAAAGTGGACAGGAGGAAGATTTCCTCCCTCTTTCATATCACTAGAAGATGATGGGCAGATATCTAGAGAGCTATCGGTGGCTGCTGGTCACCATGGCTCTGCTCTGGCTGCTCTTGTGTTTGGCTCCTGCTTTTGGACTTCCCACTGGGACATCTGGTTGGCCTCTGTGAGAAAAGGATGCTGGGCCGGGTGGGCCATTGGCCTGATCCAGCAGGCGCTTCCTGTGTTCTTAAGAGCATCTTTTCCAAGAGGCCTGGAGACTCTCCCAGGCTTGAGGGCTCAGGAACGCAGGGAAGTGCCTGGTGCCCAGTTAGACCATTGTTGGTCCATGAAGAGGTTGAAGCTGGGACCTCCTGCATGCCAAGCAGAAGCTCTGCCTGGCAAACCACACAGCCAGAAGAAGGCTGCTGTGAAACCTTGAATATCCCCAGCCATTCACAACTGCAAAGTCATCCCTGCTCACGGAGTGTGTGCAGAAAAGGCGGCTCGGTCCCTGCCAAATTGCAGCTACTGCTATTTGCATTTCATTATCTCTGGAACTATAAATACCCCCAACGTTATTTTCACAGCACTCGCTTGTGGTATTTGAACATTTTGCCAGTTAGCAGGAGAACGGGTGGCAGAAGGGATACTGGGCTCTGTGTTGCTCACTTCTGCACACATACACAGCACATTTGATATGAGAGACGGGAGTAAAGTGTGTGTGTGTGTGTGTGTGTGTTGCCCTTGCATGTCTGAAGGGACCAGACACACACACAGAGGCAGCTGCTGGGGTGTGACTCTGTGAACCAAGGAGAACAAGCTCCCCAAATAGTGATTCGTGATCACAGTTGCCAGCCAGTTTTCACTGTGGGAAACCTGCAAGCAGGATTCGAGTGCGAGTCTCCTCTGCACCCCTGTGGCTTCCAGCAACTGGTTCTGCTGGTTTTCCACTGGGGCATCTAGCTGGCCACTGTGAGGACAGAACTGGCTTTAGAAGAACGCAGTGCAAGTTCCCTGGCACCCAAGGAAGTAGGGCTGGCATTGTGAGTGCAGCTCAAGGCATGGGAGAAGAGGGATCCTGCCCACCCCAGGATGTGGCCTTGCCCCCTTCAGTGGGAGCTGCCCCCTTTGCCCTGATCCCCTCATCCAGATCCAGATCCAGTTTGGAGACATGTCTGAGGAGGGGGAGAGAGTGTGTTGCTGCTGCTTACTATGCAGAGGTGCTTCCAGATTCTAGACTTCCTGATATGGCAGGGAGAGCAGACAGAGAACTTGCCGCCTTCATCCAGACGGTCGGATGTGACTGGGCAGGAAGGGCAGGTTGGTTTCCTGTCAGGGAGGAGAGGAGGCCCTTGTTCCAGGGGACCTTCAGAAGGGCCTGGAGATTCCCTCAGTGGAGGGAAATTCCTTAGGCAGCTGCAGATGCTTTGGACAATGGACAAATTAACGGAGGAGGGGCCTATAGACGGGGCAGCAATGCTTCCGAACCCCAGTGGCTGGAAACCCAAAGAGGGAAGAGGGTTCTTGGGCTCAAATCCTGCTTGCAGGTTCCCCATATGGGCATCTGGTTGGCCTCTGTGAGAACAGGATCCTGGATTAGATGGGCCGCTGGACTGATCCAGCTTCTGATGTTCTTATGTTCATCCTCTCCTTTATGCAGGCATCCTGAGGGGGTGTCAGGAGCCTGAGAGCCACAGGGGGAGGGGGAGGACTCAGGAGTCCTCCATACTCAGCTTTTGAAAAGAAAAGCACACATCTTTTGCCTGCAGCTGAGCAGTGGGGAGTCTGTGTTCTGATGCCCCACCCACACTGCCTTGGGGGGCAATTCCCAGGGCTGGAGATTCCCTGGACCACCCTTTCATCTGCAGAGGATGTCTTCCTCCCAGGAGTAAGGGGTGTCTCCTGCTCACACTTAGGAAGGTTTCTGTAGGAAACCAAGAAGCAGGGTTCCCCTCCTGCGGTTTTCAGCCACCAGTGTTCAGAAGCAAAGATTTGTCTCCCTTCCCTCGAGTGAGATGCACACACAGGACTGATTCTTCTGTGTGTCATAACAGGCAGCGCTAGAGTTTTAAATGAAACCTTTGCCAGGGCAACCAAGAGGTGAGTGAGGGGGGGAAATCAACTGGGTTCCCTACCGAAAACCCGGCTCTCTCTTTCACCGCCTGGCCCCCGCAGAGCTTGTTAACATTTCCTAGCAAATTCTCCTTCCCTTAATAGCCTCTTTCCATGGCAAAACCCAAACACCTCCTGCCCCTCTTGCCGTCCTTCAACTCCACACATAATTGCATCCTTGCCCTGCTAAATGTTTCCTTCCTGCTTAATCTTTCCACTCGCTCGGCTCCCTTCATTACAGAGCATCTGAATTAAGAGTCCTTAATGGCCTCTTGTGGGGACCATTATTGAAGGTCTTGTGAACCTTCTAAAATGTGTTTCTGCCACCCCTAAGGAGCTCAGAGACTGAGCGCCTGCGTGGGCTCCCTGGGATCCTTCTCCCAGTCAGAGGTGTGGACCAGAATTCTCCTGGGTTGGAGGGAGGAGGCCCTGGGAGGGGCCAGGAGATGTGGCAGGAGGTCAGACAAGAACACTCAGCTTCGCTTTTTCAGCTCCCAACACTGGATTGTTGAAAGGTGAACTAAAACTGGAGACAGTTTTCACTAACAGAGCTGAAAAGGTCTTTTTGCACATCTTTGCACACTTTGCAGAAATGTGGACAGGTGACCTCGCTGAAGTGCCCTCCCTTGCTCACAGTGAATGGCTGAAAAGCAAGAAGAATACAAGAAGAGCCTGCCAGATCTGGCCAGTGGGGGCCCATCGAGTCCAGCATTCTCACAGTGGCCCACCAGACACCTGTGGGAAATCTTCAGGCAGGATTTGAGCACAAGAGCAGCTCTCCACTTCTGTGGCTTCCAGCAACTGGGCTCCAGAAGCATTGGCCTGTGGAGGCAGCGCATAGTCATCGTAATCAGTAGCCACTGAGTTCTCTTTTAAAGCCATTGAGGGAGGGGGTTCCATAGTTTAACTATGCACCGTGTGAAGGACTTTCGCTTTGTGCAGGGTCTTCTTGTACCTTGATGTCTGCTTCCTCCCATCCCATGGGCATCAGACACCCATTTCCTGAGGGTGGTGCTTGTGGGATACATAAGTAGCAGTCAAGTACAACATTCCTTGTTTTCCTAGAGTGGACATGTGGGGCAATGTTTCCTCCTGGCTGGGACATACTTCCTTTGCATGTGACTAGAGGTGGGCGTGACCTCACCTGTTCAGGTAACAAAAGGACAAGGCACGCAGCACACTCTCTCTTTTTGACTTCCTCTATCGTTGGAGCAGCTTTTTAGCTCGATTTGAACCACAATTTGAAGATGGAACAAGCTTGTTTTTCCCCTAACCTCTGGAGGTTGGGTCCAAACCAATGGATTCAAGCTTCAAGACAGGAGATTCTGAGGAAACATCAGGTAGAAGTTCCATCTGTCATGGAAGCTTTCATTAGCTCAGTGGGTAGAGCATGAGACTCTTAATCTCAAGGTTGTGGGTTTGAGCCCTAGGCTGCAGGGGGAAAAGATTCCTGCATTGTGAGGGGTTGGACTAGAAGACCCTCAAGGTCCCACGAGAGCCAGTGTGGTGTAGTGGTTAAGAGCGGTAGACTCGTAATCTGGGGTACTGAGTTCGCATCTCTGCTCCTCCACATGCAGCTGCTGGGTGACCTTGGGCCAGTCACACTTCTCTGAAGTCTCTCAGCCCCACTCACCTCACCGAGTGTTTGTTGTGGGGGAGGAAGGGAAAGGAGAATGTGAGCCGCTTTGAGACTCATTAGGGTAGTGATAAAGCGGGATATCAAATCCAAACTCTTCTTCTTCTAATGCTGTAGTTCTATGACTCAATTGGTTTGGGTCCACCCCTCTGGAGCAGCAGAAGGAAAGCTGGCTTCACCTTCCATATGGGATCCCTTCAGATATTTGAAGAGGCCTCTTCTATCCCCTCTCCGTCTTCTCTAGGGCTGCCCTATGCCAGAAAGGTGGGACTTTGTCCTGGATTTTGGGCAAGTCAGTTGGTGGGGGATGCACTTATTTGGTGGTTTCCTAAAGAAAACAATTCCAACAATTTTGGTGGGAGGAAAAATAGGGGACTTCCTAAAATGCTTAACAACTTTTGGGGTGTCCTGGTTTTTAGTTTTTGAAATATGTCAACACTCGTCTCCATGCAGACAGGAGGCAGGGAGGGGGATGCTGCCCCCGGATGCAAATCTGCCACCCAACCCAGAGTGTCGCTTGAGGCAGCTGCCTCAGAGAGCCTCATGGGAGCCCTGGCCAGGGGTTGCTTGATACGCCACAGCTAATAATAGAGGTTAATTGAAACCAGCCAGAGAAGGAAACCAGCCACAGGGTCTGCGGGGCCATTAGAGAAGGAAGGAAAAAGCCGAGAAGTGAAGGAATAATTGAGGGAAACGGCAGGGAAGCCAAATTGTGGTTTCAGCCATGGAAGAAGAAGACGTTGAAAGGAGACCCACGCTTGGAACGTTATTTTTGGAGAGGGCCTCTCAAGTGGAGGTGACAAAAGGATGACATTTCAGAACTTAGCTGACAAATGAAAAAATAATGAGCCGCTGAGGCCAGATGGCATTCACGTTGCATGAGAAAATGCAAGCTGCACTCAGTTATTTGATAGTTCATAGGACAGCCTACACACACACACACACACACACACACACACACACACACACACACAAAATTGCTTCTGGGTGCTGCTGGACTTCAGCTCCCATCAGTCAGAACAGCCAATGGTCAGGGATGAGAATGAGGATGTGGAAGGAAGTCCTTTTCCGTGCATAGCTAAGCTTTGGAACTCACTGCTACAGGAGGCTGTGGTGGCCACCAACCTGGATGGCTTTAAAAGAGGGTTAGACAAGTTCATGGGGGAAGAGAGGACTGTCGGTGGCTCATAGACATGGCTGGAAGCAGCAGTGCTTCCAAATGCCAGTTGCTGGAAACCACAGGAGGGGAGAGGACTGCTTATAGAACGATGGAATTGCAGAGCTGGAAGGGGACCCAGTGGTCATCTAGACCATTGAAGAATCTCAGCTAAAGCATCCATAACAGAAGGCCACCCAATCTCTCCTCTCCAAGGAAGGAGAATCCACAACCTCCTGAAGGAATCAGTTCCACTGCCAAACAGCTCTTACTATCAGAAAGTTCTTCCTGATAATCCAGTTGGAATCCCCTTTCTTGAAACTTGAAGCCATTGGTTTAGGTCAGGGGTAGGCGGTGCTGTGAGTTAAACCACAGAGCCTAGAGCTTGCTGATCAGAAGGTCAGCAGTTCAAATCCCCACGACGGGGTGAGCTCCCGTTGCTCAGTCCCAGCTCCTGCCAATCTAGCAGTTCGAAAGCACGTCAAAGTGCAAGCAGATAAATAGGTACCGCTCCAGTGGGAAGGTAAACGGCGTTTCTGTATCTGAAGAAGTGTGCATGCACACGAAAGCTCATACCAAGAACTAACTTAGTTGGTCTTTAAGGTGCTACTGGAAGGAATTTTTTTTGTTTTGACTATGGCAGACCAACACGGCTACCTATCTGTAACTGGCGTTTCTGTGCGCTGCTCTGGTTCGCCAGAAGCGGCTTAGTCATGCTGGCCACGTGACCCGGAGGCTGTATGCCGGCTCCCTCGGCCAATAAAGCCAGATGACCTGTCTCGGGGATTCGAACCGCTGACCTTCTGATCGGCAAGTCCTAGGCTCTGTGGTTTAACCCACAGCGCCACCCGCATCCCTAATACTAATAGTGGTGACTCCTTAAACTGTGACTCCATACTAATAAAAAGGTAAAGGTACCCCTGCCCGTACGGGCCAGTCTTGCCAGACTCTGGGGTTGTGCGCCCATCTCACTCAAGAGGCCAGGGGCCAGCGCTGTCCGGAGACACTTCCGGGTCATGTGGCCAGCGTGACAAGCTGCATCTGGCGAGCCAGAGCTGCACACGGAAACGCCGTTTACCTTCCCGCTAGAAAGCGGTCCCTATTTATCTACTTGCACCCGAGGGTGCTTTCGAACTGCTAGGTTGGCAGGCGCTGGGACCGAGCAACGGGAGCGCACCCCGCCGCGGGGATTCGAACCGCCGACCTTTTGATCGGCAAGCCCTAGGCGCTGAGGCTTTAACCCACAGCGCCACCCGCGTCCCCACTCCATACTAATAGTGACTCCTTAAACTGGGCCCTCTAGCAAACCAGCAAGCGGTGCCGATTTCTCTTTCGGTTCCCCTCCCCCCTCCCAGCACCTCCCTCTCTGCCCCCCCTTTTACACACACAGCAGAGGACGAAGATTGCCAGAGGGAGCAGAAGCAGAGGCTGCAGCATCTGGGTCGCTGGAGGATGCTGGCGGGGGGGGGGGCACAGTAAATGAAGCCTAGAGTTCCAGGAAGAGAGGAAAGAGCCTCTGTTCGTTTCCTGCTAGGGTTGCAAGGGTTAACCTGCTGCATCTGCACATTAACCCTCAGCAGGCCATGGAGGGGGGTTGGGGGCTTTCCTGGGGATTCCCGCAGCAAATTGCCTGCTTGCCTGTGCCATTTTGGAGGCTGGCATCTGTGGGGGGGGGGGGAGAGGTGGGCGGGGAAGGGGCTGCAAAGCAGAGGCCAACATCTGTTCGCCTTGTCAGCTAAACTGGGGCAGTTCCGGAGGGAGAGCGAATCCACACACACTGAATTGAGGAGGGGGGAAGGGAAGGCAGGCGGAGTGGCGGGGGGGGGGGGTGCTGATGCAGAAAAAGGAGCTCCGCACTCTTCTCCTGCAGGGAATCTGTTGGGGAAAAGAAGAGGCTTTGCTTCGCTGACACTCAGAAGCCGGGAAGATTCGCTCAGGGTCCTCAGGCGCCCGCCAGTCATAAGAACATCAGAAGAGTTGATGGATCAGGCTCAATGGCCCATCTAGCGCAGTGTCCTGTTCTGACGGTGGACGGGCTCGTGAGAAGCCGACAAGCAGGAGCTGAAGGCAAGAGGACTCTCTGCTCCTGTGGTCTCCATAAGGGCATCCAAAGAGCCCCCTGGACCAGGACAATCAATGGTTCATCTCGTCTCCTCCTGTGCTTTCTAGCAACCGTCATCCATCAGGCTCTCCTTATGATGTGCTTATGTTCTTAAGGGCAAGAAAGGGGACCTCCTCTTTGCACACATAAAACTCTTTTTCTTTGGCGATTCCTCGTAGTTGAGTAAGATTGTCTTCCATAAACACGGTTTTAACTGTGAGTCCGTAAGTGACTGTGGAGGCCAATTCTGGATCCACACGTCCTACCACAGTGGGGACATTGGTTTCTGGGTGGGAGTTGATCCTTGAGGGTTTGCCAAGCGTGCCTTCCTCTTAGCACGTCTCTCCTTTGCGTCCTGAATCTGAGCGTCTTCAAAACCCATGTCACTTTTGAACACAGAAAACTAACCATTCAGGGACAAAAGATAGAGAAAAGCCCTTTCCTCCCTTCTTTCTTTCTTTCTTTCTTTCTTTCTTTCTTTCTTTCTTTCTTTCTTTCTTTCTTTCTTTCTTTCCTTCCTTCCTTCCTTCCTTCCTTCCTTCCTTCCTTCCTTCCTTCCTTCCTTCCCTCCCTCCCTCCCTCCCTCCTTCCTTCCTTCCTTCCTTCCTTCCTTCCTTCCTTCCTTCCTTCCTTCCTTCCTTCCTTCCTTCCCGTACCCCCATCTCTCCATGAGAGCTCTGCTGGATGGTGCCCCCTTCCATCCCTTTCCCTACCGGTAGATTTGTAAGAAAACCAGAGTGAGGAAGAGGTCTCTCTCTTTCTCATGCGCAGGCCCTGCATGGGTACCCACCACAGTCACCAGGGCCACTGGCCCCGTGTCGTACGAGGTGCTAACAGATGGGGGGCAATGCTGGCGCCGCCACTGCGACCAGATACGGTGACGATTCCCGGGAGAAAACCAGGAGGAGGACAGGTCAGAGGAGTCCCAAGGGAACAGTGGGACAGTGAGGCCATAGAGCTGCAGGGGCCAGCAGGAGAGGCAGAATCAGTAAATACAGAGAGGACCCGTGAGGCCGAAAGGACACCAGAACCAGAACCACGACTGAGCGAGCCGGTTGCACCAGACCAAACAGCCCCATCCTTGGAACACGAGCCAGAACCTGAACCCCGGACCAGGGAACACCCCAGGCCACAACGCACACGTAGGCCGCTGGCGTACCTTGAGGACTATGAATGCGACCTCCCGGGCAGGACTGGAACTTAGAGGGGAGGGGTGTTATGTACTGAGCTGAATAGGATCCAAACTGCAGCAGTCTGATTGGTCCTAGAACAATGCAGCAGTATGATTGGTTAGCAGGAACCACCCAATCATGCTCCAGATAGCAGTGAATCCACAACCTGATTGGCTTACAGTAGAATTCCGGAATTAGCCAATCATGTGCAGCCTATTGTGTAAATAATGTATATAAAGCAGATACTTTGAGGGGACTTGCATTCATCCCTCCTCACCACTATGAGCTGAATAAAGAACATGAAATCACTTTGCGACTCTGAGTATATTTCACCCCGCTTCCTCAAATTGCGCCTGGCGCAGAGCCACTTCCCGGCGAGGAGGCCTCTTGCTGAGCGTGGAGCAAGGCTTGCGCTTGACAACAAGGCGAAGCACAAAGGCGTGCGCCAACCCGGAGGGCTCTTTGCCAAGAATACCAGGGCCTTGCTTGGAGAGAGAAAAAAGTTCTCGGCGGTGCAAGGAGTCGTTAATTACCCAACAATTAGGAGCAGATTGAAGCGGAGAAGGAGACGAGAGCGAAATGTCAGTATGAGCGGGGCTCCGTGATTTCCTGTTTGCTCATCGTACACCTGGCCTATTCTTCCAAATGTTCCTCCCTCATTAATTATGATAAAACCTTTCCAAGGCAGAGAAGAAGCATTTGTGGCTTCCAAAAATAAGTGTTTTGAAAATATTTAACTTCCGTGCGTCAGGCGTGATTGTGTTGGGAGACGTTCCCAGGTGCGGCAGCCTCTGTTGTGGATGCCTCCTCCCGGCAGGAGGGAAAGGAAGACGTCTTCCAGGAGGGAACCACCAGAAGACCCTTGGAAGTGGACCTCTTTCAACACCACAGGTGTGCCTGTTGTTACCTGGAAAGATGAGGGGGACCCCCAAATGTATGCTCTCCAAGTTCCTTCCTAGATGCTCCCTGAAGAATACCAACTGTGCAGACACAAATCCCACACCCCATGGTTTGACTATGCTGTGTGAAGAAGGATGTCCTTTGTCTGTCCTGAACCTTCCAACATTCAGCTTCCTGAGATGTCAAGGAGTCCCAGAGCCATGAAAGAGGGAGGAAAACCTCTCTCTCCTTGGATATGCAACCAGTGTTGATGGATGGGCACACACCCACACACCCCCACACCCCACAGCCCCATCAACTCAGTTTTATTGTTCTTATTACAGTATTGTCTTGTCAGGTTGTGTACCGCCTTGTGCTATTTTATGTAAAAGTGCCGCTTTCAGATATTGAGAAAAACAAGCGAAGAGAGACCCAGCAACCCACTGCCAACAACTGCAGATTCCTCCTCCCGGCCTCCCAGTTTCACTGTAACAACCGGAAGCGGATCTGGCTTCCTCCCAACACAAACCCCCCTCCCCAGGTTTTTGCGAGGTCATTTTTGTTTTTGCATGAATGAGCCGGAGCTCAAATCTGGGGAAGCAAAGAAGCCCCCGGTGAGCTGGTAAGACAGAAACACACAAAGGGCAGGAGATGGAATTATTCCATCTGGCTGAATCTCTTTTGTGGGCTTCTAAACTAATTTTGCATTGTTAGGACACGAGGAAACTCAGTTATGACAAGAGATTGAGAGAAATGGGCCTGACTCATCACCAAAACGCTCTCCACTTTCCCTCCAGTCTCCCTCTCCCCTTCAGCTGCACTCATAGATTGGTAGAGTTGGGACCCCGAGGGTCATCTAGTCCAACCCCCTGCAGTGCAGGATTCCCAGCTGAAGCATCCCTGACAGATGGCCACCCAAAGTCGAGAGAGCCCACCACCTTTCCAAACAGTCTGTTCCATTGTCCAACACCTCTTAGCCCCGGAAAGTTCTTCTTAATGTTTCGCTGTAATCTCATTTCTTGTCATTCGAACCCATCCTCTCTCGCCTTTGTATACCTGAAGGAGCTTCTCCACCCCCATTGTTCTGCCCGGACCTTGAGGTCCACTACTGAGGGCCTTCTGGCAGTTTGCAAGAACCAAAGCTACTGGGAACCAGGCAGAGGGCCTTCTCAGTAGTGGCGCCCACCCTGTGGAACGCCCTCCCACCAGATGTCAAAGAGAACAACAACTACCTGACAATCAGAAGACATCTGAAGGCAGCCATGTTCAGGGAAGTTTTTAATGCGTGACATTTTAGTGTATTTTGGTCTTTGTTGGAAGCCGCCCAGAGTGGCTGGAGAAATCCAGCCAGATGGGCGGGGTACAAATAATAAATTATTATTGTTATTATTGTTATTATTATTGTTATTTGTACCCGGGCTTACTGTCTGGAGGCTGCAGTTACTCTCTTGCAAAGCTGGGCAGCTGCCCTTCAGGAGCCAGCTGCATGCACAGCTCAGAACTTGAGCAGGACTCTGTGCTGAGGGGTTTGATAGAGGTGTGGAAAGAAAGGGAAAGGAAGATGCCATGAAATGCGGAGGAGAGAGAAGAAGTGGAGAAGGAGGAGAGGGAAAGCAAGGGATGCTTCCCCTCTCTCACCTCCCTTTCCCTTCTCCATTCCTCCCCCTTTCATCAACACACATTTTCCCTCTCTCCCTCGTCCCCTCCATTTCCCTTTTGTCTCCCTTGCTTCACCACCAACTTGGATGGCTTCAAAAGGGATTCAGACACATTCGTGGAGGAGAAGGCTCCTGGCCACAATGGTTGTGTTCTACTGCCACTCTTGGAGGTTGTGTGTTCTCCAACATCCCGCTGATCAAAATCAGGACACTTTCTTTTTGGTCCTGAGCTCTCGCAGGAGCTAGCCTACTTCTGCAAGAGCACGAGACAAAAAAAGGGGCGTCTTTTGGTCTGGCACTCTGGCGTGATCCAGAAAACTCATGCCAGAGTGCCAGTCCAAAAACTGGGACATTCCAGGATCCAGCTGGAAGCCAGGATGGCTTCTGTAATTCTGGGCTGTCCTGCTCAGATCAGGATGGTTGAGGGGTCTGAGGTGAGGTTGTTGTGGTTTTGTATCCCAGTTGCTGGGATACACAGGAGGGGAGAACCACTCTTGCTCTCAGGTCCTGCTTTGGGTCTCCCGTTTGGGGCATCTGCGTGGCCACGGTGAGAGCAGGAGGCTGGACTGGGTGGGCCTCCTTTGGCCTAATCCATCTGTTTTTATTTTCACTGCTAAATTCCCACTGGAGAGGCGGAGCTGAGTTGCACTGCTTTCTGGATCGTGGTGTTGGCCTGGAAGAATCCTGAGCAGATCAGGTGCATTTATTTCCGCCAGGGAAGATTTTCCTCCTGTGCAAAACCTTTCCAGTTCCAGGAGACAATTTGGTTGCAAAACAGCACGAGCCTCACCCAGAGCCCTGATTACAGCCCTTTGCATTGTTGCCGCCTGGCCGTGACTCCTTTCGTGGGTGTATTAAGAAATAAATACCATTAAATGAGGTTGTTATCACTGCAATCATTCCTTACCTTACAGAGCCTGAAATAACAAGATTGCCCTTTAAGTGTCTGATAGAAGTCTAGCACGGAGGTGTGATGCTCCTGAAAGGGTGGGCGAAGAAAAAATTATATAGTAAGATCAGCCCAAGGAGTTGGGAAAGTTTTGGATGTGAAGAAGGGGAGAGAGGCACCCTGGGGACCTAGTGGGAATAGGTTGGGTGGAGGTCACTGGGCAGGGGAAAGGGCTCCTTGCTATTCTTTGAAGACCCTCATTTTTTGCTCAATGCAGTGCCAGATTTACGTATAAGCTAAATAAGCTATAGCTTAGGGCCCCACTCTCTTGGCCCCCCCCCAAGAAATTCAAACAAGAAAACCCTGGATTTACATTTCCAAAATATAAGATAAAAAAGAAATAAAATAAAACCTACATATAGCAACAGTGTTTTGTGTTGTGTTGGCTCCTATGATGTTAGTAATGGGCCCCACCTACTAGCCTGCTCCCTAAAATACCACTGGTTTGCTCCTTTCTATATATAGGGTGCCTATATTCTGCATGGACTGGTTGCAGGACAACATGTGCAAATGGCTTGAGATACCTATGAGGTCCATCAATTACCATATAGCATATAGTTACAGATAGGTAGCCGTGTTGGTCTGCCATAGTCAAAACAAAAAAAATTCCTTCCAGTAGCACCTTAAAGACCAACTAAGTCAGTTCTTGGTATGAGCTTTTGTGTGCATGCACACTTCTTCAGATACACTGAAACAGAAGTTTCCAGACCCTTCTATATAGTGAGAAGGTGGGGAGGGGTATTACTCAGAAGGGTGGTGGGAATGGGGGATTGGCAGATAGCTGTGATGAGCCTGTTGACGACTCTTAACGACTGCAATAGGTATATATAGAATATATGCTAGACTGCATATAGCATATATTCAACAGAACAAACAGTGACCATTTGTTGTTGACAAAGGACAGCTGGACAGATAAAGGGCCCCATTACCTTCAGTAGCTGAGGGCCGCATCAAACCTAAATCCAGCCCTGGCTCAATGGCAAACGAACATCAAATTCACACAGGATTGGGTGTGTGTTGAAAGAGTGGTGGACCCAAGAAGAGCCTGCTGGATCAGGCCAATGGCCCCATCTGGTCTAGCATGTTGTCCTCACAGTGGCCAACCAGATGCCTGTGAGAAACCCACAAGCAGGATCCAAGCACAAGAGTCCTCTCTGATCTTCCAATTTCCAGCAACTGGTATTCAGAAGCATTGCTGCCTCCTTAGCACCCCAGACAAGGGAGAGAAACTCCTAGCTGGGAAAGGAGAGGGGACCCTGGCCCCAGTTTGGGCTCCAGCTAGAGGACCCCTTGGGTCCCTCCCAACTCTGCAATGCTATGATTCCATGATTCTAAGTTCTGCCCTGCTTTGGCTCAGCAATGGACACCCAGAGGCCCACTCCATCTGTAGGCTAGACCCTCTGGAGGGTGATGCAGTCAGGATCTTGTTCATTTCCTAGAGTAAGACCAAGTTCATATTTCCGCCAAGGCAGGCAGGTTTCTGGGCTCATTTGACTTAATAAGCACCGCAGTCTCTTTGGAGCGCAAAACTGCATGCAGCTGGAAATGTGCCGTGGGTTTCTGAAGCATCCCAGAAAAGGTTGTCTTTGTGTATCCTCCTGGCTTGCCAAATAATGTCACTATTCAAAGGGAAAAACAGCCTGGAGGCAAAGGGGCTTTGAAGAGTTTTGTCCCTTCATGTCCTGCCAAAAGAGGCACGGATCCCGCTTAACTTTTCAGACTTGGGAGTTGCAAAATGAAAACCCTTTCTGTTTTCTCACAATATTCTCGCACCTTATTAACTATAAGCCAGTCCTTGAGGGTGTGCTGATTCCTGGTTTTGTTTTTCAGGAGCTGTCTCTCTGTCCTCTCTGTCACACACTCTCACACAGCTGGGGGCCACTGAATTTTCTAAGCCAAGCTCAGCTGGGACCTCAGATTTCAAAAAGAGTCACTCACAATTCTGTTCAGGCATTCTGAGTGGTTTGGAGTCGGAAAGGCAGGAGATGGAAGGAGCACTTGCTAGAGAGTGTGGCCAGTCTGCCACAAGCCGCAGCTTCATCTTCACAGGAGGGTCTGCCGTGGCCCCCAGCCAGGAAGGCATGAATCATAGAATGGCAGAGCTGGAAGGGACCCAAAGCTTCATTTAGTCCAACCTCCTGCAATGCAGTTCTGGCACAGGATTTGTGAGGTCACAGAGTGAGAGAAAAGACCCCACAGTACGGTGCCTTGCTCAGCCCCCTCCTGGATTCCTACGTCCAGTTCTGGGCACCCCACTTGGAGGAGGGTATGGAGAAGCTGGAAGGTGTGCTCAAGGGTCTGGAAAGCAAGCCTTGTGAAGAGCAGTTGAGGGAGTTGGAGACGTTTAGCCTGGAAAAGAGGATAGCGAGAGGACATATGAGAGCCACCTTCAGATATCTCAAGGGCTGTCACATGGAAGAGGGAACATACTTGTTTTCTCATGCTCTGGAGGGTACGACCCAAATGTGGGATGTAATCTACTGGGAGCAGTCAAATACAACATTCCTTGTTTTGCTAGAGTGGACATGCGAGGGAATGTTTGGTCCAGCCAGTCGAAACTTCCTGTTCCTCCTGGCCTGGAGCATCCTTCCTCTTGCATGAGACTAGTGGGTGGGTGTGACCTTGCCAGACCTGGACAAAGGCCAAGTCATGTTCCTGTACTGCTGGCTGCCAGCCAAGCAGTCTCCCAGGTTATCTCCCATACTGGGTAAACCTGTCTGTACATGTTTGTAACTTTAAGCCTAAAGCCTGCCTACAGGGATCACACTGCAATCTGCCTGATCGTGAGTAAAACTACTTTTTGTTACTTATGAAAAAGACTGTGGTGTCTTTATTCTTTTAGGAGGGATCAAAGGAAGGGGTCTCACCAGGAATAATAGAACATATATCAATTTGGGCAAGCCAGACTGAATTGTTTATTGTCTTAAGAAACTCACACGAGTCTGCAACCAGTTTTATGCTGCGTAAAAGGGGAATACACTCTGCTAAGTGAAGAAACTTGCTAGTGCAAGTTAGGAAGGAAATTAATAATTAGTATATCCCCTCCTGCCACCCTCAACATTCCCACACCAAACCCATGACTTCCAGTGACAGGAAAGGAGATTCCTACTAAACATCAGGAAGAGCTTTCTGACAGTAAGAGCCATTTGACAGCGGAATTGTCTCCCTTGGGAGGTTGTGGACTCTCCTTCACTTGAGGTTTTTAAATAGAGGCTGGATCACTCTCTATTGGGATTCTTTAGCTGTGATTCCTGCTTTATGAACTCCCATCCTTACCTACATTTTTGTCCTCAAACTGCGAAGCAGGAGGGCATCCCTGTTGCCCTGGGGAGCAGAATGAGGAAGGGCAGAGAAGGACAGAGATGGTGTCCAGGTGTCTCCAACGGTGGGGCGCATCTGTGTCCCTTCAGATGTTTCTGGGCTGCTTATAAACCCCATCAGTATCCGTGGCTGATCTCCATCTGCTGAGACTGCTGGGAATTGAGTCCCATAGGATCTGGGGGGAGGCACAACTGTTCCCCACCCCTGCATGGCACACATCTAGGGAGATCAAGATGTCCAAAATCCAAGGTCTTGGTTTGGGCTAGTCTAGATGGCTGGGCTCCAATAGGAAGCAACCTGTGTTTTCAGGTGCAAAACAATTTCCAAGCAAATGAATTTATTCCTTCTTGAATAAATTCCTTCTTGAAGTGTCAGATGATCCTTCTTGACGTGTCAGATGACAGTCGTGACATTCAGCATATTCCTGTGAGTACTTGTTTTTGTTAGGGATTTTGTGATGGACACCTGTCTTCTCAGAATGGCCTTGGTGACCCTGCAGGCATCTTGGGTGGTTCATGACACACATGAATGCCCCTCTCTGGGCATGCTATTTTGGGGTGGGCAGAGGTTGGGCAGAGGCACAGGCAGATCCATAATCGGCTGTTTGGAGCATGGGAAGCATTGGTGACACCACATAGCACAGAACACAAACGCACCCCAGCCCTCTTTTAGCATTGATAGCAAAAACTGTGATTCTCAAAGACAGCTCCATTTAAATACATGAGCCAACAACTTCAATATATTGTGGAAATAAATTTAAATTTGAATCAGCGGAGACCCATGTTAATTATGCGGGCACTGCAAAGTTAATCACCTTAGGCAGGGCTTTGCCATGTTAACACTTTCAAACATCCTTTTGGTTCTTGTTTCAAGTAAGTGTAAATATTTTGCATTCCGGATCCTGCCATTCCCCTTAAATTGCACCATGGAAGAAGGGCATGTAAAACATTTGTCTTCTCAAAGAGAACCACAGGTTCTTGTTTAAATTATCAAGCCAGCGCTGTGCATAATTCCAGCCTGATTTACTCCCATTAATAGTCATTTGCATTTCATGATATCACTTCTATGTTCCCAGTCCATCATCTGCAAAGATCGGAGTGACCGTAAAAGGGGAAATGAATAATCTGCGCGAATGCATTCGTAGGCTCCACCTCACTGCCTCCTCCAATCTCTTTACCCACCCTCAAAAAACCGATATTCCTTGTGGTGCCCTGTGGCAGTTCTGGGGGGGGTCCAGTAGCCAAAGGAAAAAGGTGGTGGTGTCCTGGCAGGCAAGGGTCAGGGCAGGATCCAAGCAGACAGCAAGTGGTGTTGTGGACTTGGGGGTTGAGACTTCCTTGGGCAGGCAGCTGTGAGGACCAAAGGCAAGGCTGGATCAGGACCATGGCCCAGCTAATCCAGCATCTTGTTCTGACAGGGGCCAAACAGGAGCCCATTGTGGCATCAAGGAACTGGTACTCAGAAGCATGGCTGCCTCCAGCGGTGGAGAGCAGAGCAGAGACGCCCAGGACAGCCATCAATAGTCCTCTCCTCCTCCATGAATTTGTCCAACCCTCTTTTAAATCCATCTTGCTTGGTGGACATCACTGCCTCCTGTGCTGCACAAAGAAGGACTTCCTTTTTATCTGGGCTGACTCTTCCAACATTCAGCTTCACTGAAAGCCCACAAGCTCTAGAGCTCAATTAATCTGCTGCCCAAAACAATCCCATGAATTTTGACACCACCACCATTATTATTTGTTATATGCTTTCCCTCCCAGGGCAACCTCACAACCCCCCCCCAAAAAAACCCCCCAACATACATTAATGTAATAACAGACACAACAAGGATATAAAAATGTGAGGCAGTTGTCCATAGAAGAGACTTTACTTTTTGAATAAAGCCATGCAATAACTTTGCAAAAGTTTGATGTAACAGGCCTACAAGCAAGCAGGGATATTCCCTGCAGAAATACCCAGAGCTGCAGCAGCATTCAGGGTTACAGCAAAGAGCAAGGTATTCCTTTGGGAGATGCTAGCATAGAATTTGGTTGCCAGATATCCATTGAGATCAAGGCAGCAACTCCTAAGTGCTTTAGATTCTGGAGATGACGCAGGTGGCCACTCCTCTTCTGGCCTGGTCCCACTCTTTGCATCCTCCTGGTCATGTCTGTCACCACCTGCGCACCTGGACTTCTGGTCGGTGACGCTGCCTGGGTGCTCGGTTCGTTCCCTCCTGGTACTTACATCCCATTCTTCATCCCAGGGATCTAAGCAAGCAGGAGGTCTCAGAGGAGCAAGGACCCACAGCAAAGGTGAACTGATGCTGGAGGGGTGCTGAAGGGGGCCACTCAACAGGCAGCACCAGAATGAGGATGCTGTACTTGGTGGAATGTGAATGGCTAGTTTTAGCTACAGTGGTACCTCGGGTTAAGTACTTAATTCGTTCCGGAGGTCCATTCTTAACCTGAAAGTGTTCTTAACCTGAAGCACCACTTTAGCTAATGGGGCCTCCCGCTGCTGCCACCACCGCCGGAGCACGATTTCTGTTCTTATCCTGAAGCAAAGTTCTTAACCCAAGCTACTATTTCTGGGTTAGTGGAGTCTGTAACCTGAAGCGTATGTAACCTGAAGCTTTGTAACCCAAGATACCACTGTATTTAGTTTAAGTCATGGGTAGGCAAACGAAGGCCCGGGGGCTGGATCTGACCCAATTGCTTTCTGGATCAGGCCCGTGGACAGTCCAGGAATCACCATGTGGATCGGCGTGGGGATTCTGATCGTTCGGGCTGCACCATTTTCCCCCCTCTCCCTCACACACACCTTGGTGGCTCCTCCTCCCTCCCTCCCTCCCTCCTCCTGGCTTCTCCCTGTCCTGCCTAGAGGAGGAAGGGGGCTGGGCTGAGCTGGCTGAGGACCATTTTAAGCAGCCCATTTCCAGAGCCAGCCCTTTCGCACCGCTCATCGTCCCTCCGCTGCTGCTGCCACCACCAGCCCCTACAGCTCACAAGGCCTAGGTAAGCAACCACTGGGGCTCATCCAGTGCTGTGGAGAAGGGAGGGGAGTCGGGGGGAGATCCCCCCCCCAAAAATATAGTCTGGCCCCCCACAAGGTCTGAGGGATAGTGGACCGGCCCCCTGCAGAAAAAGTTTGCTGACCCCTGGTTTAAGTAATCCAGGATGCTTTAAGGCAGACAGGATTCTCCTGGCATGTTACCCTTTTCTCCCCCTCAAAACAACAACCACACAGTCCTCTAAAAGGTAAAACAAAAACATTTACTCACTTGGAATACTTGTTGAAGAGTAACAGATACAGCAGTTTTGTTCAGCCAGGCTTAAAATGGCAATACTAAAGACATACTAAGTCTAGCTTAAAATGGTGTCTGAGCACTGGAGCTCAGAGATGCAAATGTCCTCACATTGTTGGCTTGGTGGAAAGTGCCGAAAAGACATGATGTGCCCAGGCAGGCAGAAGAGTACATAGCTCTGCCCTCCCCTTGTCAAGGCACAGTGGGAGTGTCTCTCTCAGAAATCTCTCTAGCAAGTTTATACGAAAACTCTGTGAGCTTCAGCCCCTATCATGTGCCTGTCTAGCAAAACAGGAATTGTTGGTTTGACTGTACTTTAAATATTCTAAGCGGGTGCTGCTGTGGTCTCAACCACTGAGCCTCTTGGGCTTGCCAGTCGGAGGGTCGGCAGTTTGAATCCCTGTGAAGGAATGAGCTCCTGTTGCTCTGTCCCAACTCCTGCCAGCCTAGCAGTTCGAAAGCATGCCAGTGCAAGTAGATAAATAGGTACCACTGTGGCGGGAAGGTCTTTCTGTGCACTTTGGTTTCTGTCACTGTGTCCCGTTGCATCAGAAGCAGTTTAGTCCTGCTGGCCACATGACCTGGAAAGCCGTCTGCGGACAAATGCCGGCTCCCTTGGCCTGAAAGTGAGATGAGCGCCGCAACCCCATAGAAGCCTTTGACTGGACCTAACCATCCAGCGGTTCTTTACCTTTACCTTTTACCTTTTAAATATTCCACCTTGCTGACCCCTTGCAACAATCTATGGAGTATTCTTTACCCAGTACAGTGGTACCTCGGGTTACAAACACTTTGGGTTACAGACTCCACTAACCTGGAAGTAGTCAACACCTTGGGTTAAAAACTTTGCCCCAGGATGAGAACAGAAATCAAGCGGTGGTGGCAGCACGGCAGCAGCAGGAGGCCCCATTAGCTAAAGTGGTACCTCAGGTTAAGAATGGTTTCAGGTTAAGAATGGACCTCCGGAACGAATTAAGTTCTTAACCCGAGGTACCACTGTACCTGAAAGAATCAGTGTTTTCACATCCAAGGAGCATCTGAAAATCTGGGATTCAAGAAAGGAGATTCTGACTCAACATCAGGAAGAGCTTTCTGACAGTAAGAGCTGTTTGACGGTGGAACAGGCTCCCTCAGGAGGTGGTGGACTCTCCTTCCTTGGAGGTTTTTAGCAGAGGTTGGGTGGCCATCTGTCCTGAATGCTTTGGCTGAGATTCCTGCATTGCGGGGGGTTGGACTGGGTGACCCTCAAGGTCCCTTCCAAATCTTCCATTCTATGATTCTAAGATTTTGGTGGCAGGGATCTGGGCCTCTTGAAGATATGTCTGTGTGCAAGTCACTGGGTGACTGGGTGGGGGCAAGGGCCGTCCTGCTTGTCTCTCCTCTGGGGGGCAGGGTGTGTGGGGTTTTTTTTTTTTGGGGGGGGGTTCTCCCCGTGGTAGAGCTGTCTGAGCAGACTGCCATGACTTGCAGCCGCGTCCTCTTGGCGTGTTGTTTAAGCCTGTTCTTCTCTTTGCATGGATTGCTTTTATTGTCGTCTTTAATAAATGTTCACATTTTACATTGCTCAAACAGCACACTGGAGACCCACCAGCCTCTCTGTGCAGAACAATAAAAACATCCAAAAAACACAAAACTTGCATTAGTAAGTGAAACTCAAACTGTGATTCTGCATCCCCATCTCTTGGAATTGCCAATGAAGAAGCAAATGCTTGCTGGTCCCTTTTCTACCGGGAGGGAGAAAGCAGCCCCCCCCCCCCCGCCACACATGCACTCCCATCATTTCGTGAAGACTCAGAAACTCAGCTTCTGTGAGATCATAGAATCATGGAATGGAAGAGCTGGAAGGAACCATCAAGGTCATCTAGTCCCATATTTTGGAATGCAGGAATTGCAGCGAAAGAATCTCTGACAGCCATCCAGCCTCTTTTTAAAAGCATCCAAAGAATCATACAATTTTAGCATTGGGAGGGACCCCAAAAGTCACCCAGCCCCCTGCAATGCAGGAATCACAGCTGGAGAATCCTTGAGAGATGGTCCCCTGAGCTCTGTTTAAATTCCTCCAAGGAAGGAGAGTTCACCACCTTCTGAGAGAGACTGTTCCACTGTCAAACCACCAGAAAGTAATTGGAATCTCCTTGTAACTTGACTCCACGGGTTTGGATCCTGCGCTCTGGAGCAGGAGAAAACAAGCTTGCTCCATCCTCCATGTGGCAGCCCTTCCGATATTGGAAGGAGGTGGCTACCGTGTCTCTTTTCAGTCTCCTTTCCTCCTTGCTAAACATACCCAAATCCCTCAACTGTTTTAAAAGTGTTTTGCATTGGCTGGATTGTACCCAAAAAATTATGCTGATTTCTAAATGTGAAAACAGTTTTAATGACATGCCTCTGATGTGGAAGCTCTTCAGATTAAGCCCAGATGTTCATGCGGTGGAAAGTTCTGTCCATTCCACCAGTGGCGTAGTGTGGGGGGTGCAGGGGGGGCCGGCCGCACCGGCCGCAACATCTGGGGGTTAGGGTTAGGGGGCGCAAATCCACGGGTTAGGGGGCGCAAATTACTTGCCTTTGCACGGGTGCTGACAACCCACGCTACACCACTGCATTCCACCAATTTACCTATATGCATGGGTTTGTTTTAAAATAACCAGCATGATGGGAGGAATAACCCTAACTGAGCAAAATGTCTGCAGCAGCAGAGGAAAAGAATACTATTACTGTTTTTCAAATTCCCAAGAAACAACCCCTCCCTCCCCATCTCTCTCTCAGCCTCGCTTGTTCTGGCCAGAGAAGTCTAACTCTTCATTTTCTTTTTATTGCTCTTCACAAATTTTAAGCCATTGACAGACAACCTCTTTCGCCTCTTTTTTTCTTCCCTGTCATTAAACGCAACGTTGTGAAAGTTGAAGCTTTAAAGTGTTTCAGACTGAATGTGACTTCTAACATGACAGATTCTTTCCTCCTTTGGAGGAGGGGGCCTCGATCCCAAGGCAGACTCAGCTCCTCTTAGCTTCCCCCTTGCAATGCATTAAAAAAACTCTTCTACCCACACCCTTTAAAAAATGATAATAATTAAGCAGTGGAAGTATGATTCCATCCTGATTCTGGTGAACTGGATGAGACTGACCAGGAGTAAGACCTCAGGGTTTTGGATAGCTCAATGAAGATGTCAACCCAGCGTTCGGCTGCTGCGGAAAAGGCAAACTGCATTCTAAGGGTCATCCAGAAAGCGATTGAAAATAAAACTTCTGATATCATAATGCCATGGCACAAATCTATGGTGTGGCAGCATTTGGAGTAGTGTGTACAGTTCTGGTGACTAGTGGCATAGCATGGGGGGCAAGGGGGCTGTGTCTCTGTGTGCAGAATCTTGGGGGGGGGGGTGAACCAAGTCCCTCCAGCCCCCCCAGCCTGGCCTTGGTGAGAGCAGAGGGTGAAGAGTACTCACCTCTCCCTGCCCCCTGCCCGGTGTGTGAGCGCCTGCCCAGCGGTGTTGGCGAGGGCAAATGTGCTGCACCCCCCCCCCCCTGGGCACCAATGAGCAGCACTGCACTCCTGCTGGCTGCTTCACCTCAAAAAGGGCAATGTAGAGTTGGGAAAGCTTCAAAAATGTGCCAGGAAAAAACATTCCTCTCCCGGTATGTCCCGTGGAGAACCTTAAGGTCCACAAATGACAACATTTTGGAGGTCCCAGGTCACAAGGTGGTTATGTTGCTCTCAACTAGGGCCAGGGCCTTCTCAGTACTGGCCCCGACTTGGTGGAATGCTCTGTCACAAGAGACTAGGGCCCTGCGGGACTTGACATCTTTCTGCACGGCCTGCAAGACAGAGCTGTTCCACCTGGCCTTTGGTTTGGACTCGGTCTGACCCTTATGTTTCCCTCCCCTTACGGTTTTGATGAGGCTGCATTTTAAATTGCATTTTAACCTGTATTTTATTTTATTTTTTAAATAATATTTATTAATTTTCACAACTAACAAAAGACAAAAAAGAAAACAACAACACACACGAAAAAAAGAGAAAAGAAATAGACATATACAAAACACAAAAGGTGTGACTTCCCCATACCTCCCTTACACTGCATCCTTGTTTTGCAATTTTTTAGCAACCCTTTGGTCCTTTTTTCTATTTGTATCTCTCTCCAATTTCTTAACATTATTATTTACAGCTGTAATTCTCTGTTTCTTACCCCCTGACATCTTAACAACCCACAATCTTACAACAGTTTTTAAGATATAATTTAAATTTTTTCCAGTCCTCCTCCACTGTCTCTTTCCTCTGGTCGCGGATTCTGCCGGTCATCTCTGGCATTAACCTGTATTTTAAATTGGTTTTCCCCTCCCCTATTATGTTTTTACTGTAATTTTACTGTTGTTGGCTGCCCTTAGCCTGGCTCTGGCCGGGGAAGGCGGGGTATAAATAATATTATTATTATTATTATTATTATTATTATTATTATTATTATATTTGTACATATGTATAACCTGAGCAAGAGATGGAGGGGCTCACAGCATCAACACCCCCAACAGATCTTGCTTCTCCATTAGACACAGCTTTGGATGCAGAACAGAGCAGGGTCTCTGCAGCTCCAACTCCCAGTCTATTTCTAGCTCACCTATTCCTTCCTTCCTTCCTTCCTTCCTTCCTTCCTTCCTTCCTTCCTTCCTTCCTTCCTTCCTCTCTCTGCCTCTGCCTCTCCCAACTTCTTTCGTCATGCTAATCATGGTGCTTGACTAGCCATGTGAGACATTTGCTCTAGTACCTTCTACCCCCACAAGTACAGGTATCCAGTAATTGAAAGAGACTTAGGAAGTTATACAGACTGACCCCCCCAACTCCCAACAGTACAACTGGACTTCTCCACAACCCTTCCCCTTCGCAGGGAGGTGGGACCGATTCGGATGGTCCGCCCCCGCCACTTAATGGATCCAATTGGCTTCCAGAGAGTGGTAGGGGATGCTTTATCCCAAGTTGATGGCCTTTCAGCTGATTCCCTGGTGGCACGCGGGAATGCGGAGTTAACCAGGGCTATTGACTGGCTCCGAAGCGCCCTCTCCGATTGCATGGAGCCCGGACAGCCCCGTGGTTTTCCCCGGAGCTGAGGGTGATGAAACAATCGTTGAGACGGCTAGAGCGCCGGTGGCGGAAAACTCATTCTGAATCAGACCGGACACGGGTTAGAGCTCAACGTCGAGCCTACCAAGTGGCAATGGCGACGACGAAGAGGGCCTTCTTCGCCGCCTCCATTGCATCTGCAGAAAACAGCAGCAGGAGACTTTTTCAGGTGGTTCGCAATCTATCAGAACCACCTGTACCACCGGGGCCTGGTAGGGACCCCAAGATCTCCTGCAATGCTTTTGCAAAGTTTTTTGCAGATAAAATCGCTCAGATTCAGAAGGAGGTAGACTCCACTGTGGGAGCAGGGCCAGGGCGGGAGAGTGCTAGAGTTCTGTCTGGTCCTGTTACATGGGATCAATTCCAATCTGTTACCTCCGAGGATGTGGACAGGCTGCTTGGACGAGTGAAACCGACCACCTGTCTCCTTGATCCTTGCCCATCCTGGCTGATAAAAGCGAGCCGGGAAGGGCTGGGCGATGGGCTCTGCGGGGTGGTGAATGCTTCCCTCTGTGAGGGAGCCTTCCCAGACCCGCTGAAAGAGGCGGTCATTAAACCGCTTCTTAAAAAAACATCTTTAGACCCGGCCAATTTGGCCAACTATCGCCCAGTCTCAAATCTGCCATTCTTGGGCAAGGTGATTGAGCGGGTGGTTGCTGAACAACTCCAAGCACGCCTGGAGGAAACGGACCATTTGGATCCCTTCCAATCGGGATTCAGGCCTCACCATGGGACTGAAACTGCCTTGGTCGCGCTGGTTGATGATCTCCGGCGGGCTAGGGACAAAGGTGAGAGCTGTTTCCTAGTTCTGCTGGATCTCTCAGTGGCCTTTGACACCATCGACCATAACATCCTTCTGGACCGTCTAGAGGGGCTGGGAGCTGGGGGCACTGTCATACAGTGGTTCCGCTCCTTCCTCCTGGGCCGTGTCCAGAAAGTGGTGGTGGGGGGTGAGTGTTCAGACCCCTGGGCTCTCACTTGTGGGGTGCCTCAGGGTTCTGTCCTCTCCCCCATGCTTTTTAATATCTATATGAAGCCGCTGGGAGAGATCATCAGGGGGTTTGGACTGGGTGTTCATCAGTATGCAGATGACACCCAGCTCTACCTCTCCTTTAAATCAGAACCAGTGAAGGCGGTGAAGGTCCTGTGTGAGTGCCTGGAGGCGGTTGGAGGTTGGATGGCGGCTAACAGATTGAGGTTGAATCCTGACAAGACAGAAGTACTGTTTTTGGGGGACAGGAGGCGGGCAGGTGTGGAGGATGCCCTGGTCCTGAATGGGGTAACTGTGCCCCTGAAGGACCAGGTGCGCAGCCTGGGAGTCATTTTGGACTCACAGCTGTCCATGGAGGCGCAGATTAACTCTGTGTCCAGGGCAGCTGTCTACCAGCTCCACCTGGTACGCAGGCTAAGACCCTACCTCCCCGCGGACTGTCTCGCCAGAGTGGTGCATGCTCTAGTTATCTCACGCTTGGACTACTGCAACGCGCTCTACGTGGGGCTACCTTTGAAGGTGACCCGGAAACTGCAATTAATCCAGAATGCGGCAGCGAGACTGGTGACTGGGAGTGGCCGCCGGGACCACATAACACCGGTTCTGAGAGATCTGCATTGGCTCCCAGTACGTTTCCGAGCACGATTCAAAGTGTTGGTGCTGACCTTTAAAGCCCTAAACGGCCTCGCTCCTCGAGTCCCGGCGGCCACTCCCAGTCACCAGTCTCGCTGCCGCATTCTGGATTAATTGCAGTTTCCGGGTCACCTTCAAAGGTAGCCCCACGTAGAGCGCGTTGCAGTAGTATACCTGAAGGAGCGTCTCCACCCCCATCGTTCAGCCCGGACTCTGAGATCCAGCGCCGAGGGCCTTCTGGCGGTTCCCTCATTGCGAGAAGTGAGGCTACAGGGAACCAGACAGAGGGCCTTCTCGGTAGCGGCGCCCGCCCTGTGGAACGCCCTCCCATCAGATGTCAAAGAGATAAAGAATTACCTGACGTTCAGAAGACATCTTAAGGCAGCCCTGTTCAGGGAAGTTTTTAATATGTAATGCTGTACGGTTTTTAACACTGATTGGGAGCCGCCCAGAGTGGCTGGGGAAAACTCAGCCAGATGGGCGGGGTATAAATAATAAATTATTATTATTATTATTACACTGAACAAACCCCCAAACCCTGACAGACTCTCTACCTTGATACTTGTTATCCTTGTCTAGAGGTCACAAAGAGAAGGGTTTTGCTTGCTCTGGTCTTTCCATCCTGCTGCCGAACTCATCCAGCTGTCTAACTCAGTGTTACCCAGACTTGGGCCTCCAGCTGTTGTTGGACTAATGAGGCATCTAATCATAAGCCTGCATTTTTTTATCAAAGCTTATATGTCTGATCAGGGCTTGTATTTTAAAATGAGCTTAAAGATTTTCAAATGTTTCATGCCAGGCAGAAGACCAGCTGCCTAGAGAACCTTGGCAATGTTTATTCTCCTGGACAAGGGGGCCCCCTGATTTATAGCAGAAAACAATTCTCAAAGTCGTAAAAAGGGAATTACAGGCTGAGAGCCAAGGTTACACTGACCCTACAAATTAAGGGTTGGTAAATAGTAAAATGAGCCATATCTTCTTCCTAAGGTTAAAAAGGCCAAGAGCAAATGGAAAAGAAAGCAACTGGCTGGAAGGGGAGTGTAAACAGAAGAAGAGGCTTTCCCCCCCCTCTTTTATTTTGAGGCTGTAAACTGTTCCTTTTCACTTTGAGAAGGTTTATTCTTTTAAAAGACTACCTATGATAATATATGAAATATATTAGCTTAAATGTATTTATGCAAAGGATCTAGAAAGAAAGAAATGTTAAATTCTTATTTCATAGAGTCATATTGCAATAGGAGACCAGAGGGGCAAATGAGCCCAGCCTCCTGCCAGACAGGAGACGCCAACGAGCACTCCTGATATATGGTTGTCAGGCCTTTTGTTTAGAGACCTCCAAATGAAGGAGATCTTTCAATGATGATGTGAACTCAAGATCCTTGAAGATAAAAAGTTAAGATTAACCATCTGTTTTGGAAGGCAATAGGGCAAGGAGGGCAAGAGGTGAGCTGGTAATTAAGATTCCTTGTTGAGACACATGTAAGATATATTACTACTTATTTGTCATTTATAGATATAAGAATATATAGCTCTTTGTGTCCCATAAAAGGACAAAAGGAAATGGGTGTATCTTTTGTGATTGGTTCTAGCAAACAGCCAATAGGAATTTCAACCAGGCTGATTGGACAGAGGCAGCCACAGGAGGAGCAAGGGGGCTGGATTAAGGAAATATAAGTGCTGGCCAGAATGGCAGGAGGCCAGGCCAGAGCTTGGTAACCATATACCACTGTGCCTCTCATTTATTTGTCTGACAAATAAATTACTATTTTAATTTCTCTATTGCTGCGTTGAATATTTCATTCCAGCTAAGCGTTAACCACAAGCAGGGTGCTACACTACAACTCCCATCATCCCTAGCTAGAAGGACCAGTGGTCAGGGGTGATGGTATTTGCAGTCCAAAAATTGCCGGAGACCCAGGGTTGGGAAACAATGGTCTAACTCCCTTGCCTGTCACTTTGTTAGAAGGGCTGAGCTACTGCATCAGACAGGTCTCTTCTCTTCCCCCCACATCCATGACGCAGTAAACCACCACAGGTTTTTGGGGTGTGGTGGGGTGTATAAGGTGTTTGCAGAAGCATGTTATGAAAATTCAAATGAACTCTCTAGTGAACCCACTAACGGAGAAAGAGGAAGGGAGAGGAATCTTCCAGGGATTGTGCTAAACTAAAGCGCAGTGATTTGAAAAGCTATTAAAACGAAAAAGGGAAAATTAGAAAGGTGATCCAAATAGCAGAAAGTCAATCCCAGAGTATAAATTCCAGCGAGTGAAATGCAATAAGGCAGCTGCCTGAGAGAGAACGCGAGGAGTGAGAAGCTAAAGCAATGAGAGCCAATAACAAGAATTTATTTTGAAAATACATTAGAAAGACTAAAGGCTGGTGGAGAATATGAAGAGCCATTACGGAAGCAAAGTGGGAGCAGAGCACTTAAGGAAGAAGGAGCCAGCGAGAGAGCGATTGCCAGGAGGAACTAATTGAACCCTTTTCCATCTCTCTTTCTCTCTCTCCGAGAAAGTGAAGGGGGAGGTGAATTGCACACCCAGAGCAACGATGGTTTATAGGTGACAGCAGAGCAGTTGCCACAAAGGGAGCAGCAGAAGCCAAAATGGTGTGGAGAATCCTCTCCGAGGGACTGGAAGAAGCGGAGACGTAACAGCATCTCTCTTCCCAGAAGGTGGGAGGTTTGCAAAAGCTGCCTGTCCTGAGCTCAGAACATGGGTAGGCAAACTAAGGCTCGGGGGCAGGATCTGGCCCAGTCGCCTTCTCAATCCGGCCTGCGGATGGTCCGGGAATCAGCCTTTTTTTACATGAGTAGAATGTGCCCTTTTATTTAAAATGCATCTCTGGGTTATTTGTGGGGCATAAGAATTCGTTCATATTTATTTTCCAAAATATAGTCTGGCCCCCCACAAGGTCTGAGGGACAGTGGACTGAAAAGGTTTGCTCACTCGTGGCCTAGAAAGTCCAGGCCAGCAGCACTCAGGGGGGCCGGGAGGAGCTTTTCATTTGAATTTCTGTCCCAAAACCTCAGGAAGGGGAGCAGCAGGGGTTGGGAAACGTTAAGATACGCCCTTAAAAGTAGTCATAATGGCACCAAGAAGCTCTTTCAGTGGCATGCAGTGAAATTTTTCATAGAGAAACAGTTAGGGCCAGTTTCTTCCTTGAGCAGCAAGCTGTAAGCCCAATTGCAGCGTTGAAACATTCCATCTTAAAATGCCAAACGTAATTATTCATTTTTGTAGCTATACGTATATTCCGGTGCCAGCCTATCTTTCACTATAATGTCATGTTTCTCTTGAAAACACAACATTGTGGAGGCAGGCCCATTTCACGAAGTTCTCCTGGCCTTGGCACAGCGACACATGCGCAGACATGTTCTCTAAGGCGCAGAGCGCTTCTTCAGTCAAGACCCTCTCCATTTGTTTATTGTTGTTGTACTTCTGGGAGTTCTTGGTCCACATACTGCTTGAGCCTTCCTTGTAGAATTTTAAGCATAACCTTGCTAGCGTGTGAAATGAGTGAAATTGTGCGGTAGTTGGAGCATTCTTTGGCACTGCCCTTCTTTGGGATTGGGATGTAGACTGATCTTCTCTAATCCTCTGGCCACTGTTGAGTTTTCCAAACTTGCTGGCATATTGAGTGTAGCACCTTAACAGCATCATCTTTTAAAATTTTAACTAGTTCAGCTGGAATACCATCACTTCCACTGGCCGTGTTATTTGCAGTGCTTTCTAAGGCCCATTTGACTTCACTTTCCAGGATGTCTGGCTCAAGGTCAGCAACCACACTACCTGGGGTATACGAGCCATAACCCTCTCCATACTTCCTAACTAAAGTGCAGACATACAGTATAGCCTTTCTGATAACCTCTCACTTCACCTGAACACTTGAGACAGTATGCCTTTAATTGGAGACACATTAAACATAAAGCACAAATTCCTGGAGGAGGAGAGAGCTACCGATGGCTCCCAGGCAGGATGGCTCTGCCCTGCCACCACAGTCGGAGGTAGCCATGCTGAGGTTTTTTGGGTTCTCTCCTGGCTAATTCATTCCCCACCAGCTTCAGTGGGCCTGCCCTCCTGCCCTCCTGGCGTATTGGGGAGGAGAGCCTGGCCCCCGCTCTGTTTGGCTAAGTGACTAATTACAATTTCCATATTTAATTCTTGTCAGCAAACCATTAAACATCCACTGCAGACGAGCGACGCTCCATGCCTGCCTGCCTCCCTGTTCGTGTTCTTCCCATCAGTATGCAGCTCACTCTCCCGCGGAAACAGAGCCGGCTGCTTCGACACCAAAACGACACCAGGACGACGACCTCCAGATAAACAGGATTTATGATGCTTAAATGGCCTGGCGCAATCGCTTACAAAGAGGCTTAACCTGTTGGAGTCCAGCACAAGAGGCACGGAGGCCATGCTGCTTTCTATGCAATCCCTCACCCCAATTCCCAATAGCGTCATCCACCAGCCCACGGTTGTGGGTTTCTCACAGGCTGACCACTGTGAGAACAGGATGCTAGACTAGGTGGGCCATTGGCTGGATCCAGCAGGTGCTCTTCTGATGTGCTTAGGAGGACTTGCCTTAAGTAAGGCCTGTCCTGCTCATGGGCTGGTTAAGAAAAAGCCAAGTCTTCATTCTGGCCCTTTTCTCCCTCTCCACAGAAAGAGCACTTCCTTCTTTCGTCGTCCTGTCCTTCTGCGCTGCCAACTTCAGCTTCACAGCAATGCACAGCCTGCCAATTTCTGGCTTATTTTGCCTCGAACAAATATTACATCTAATTTCCCACTGTAATCCGTTTAATTGCTGGAAGAATTGAAACAGCTGGCTGGCAAGACTTTTAAATGCAAAGCATCCACGTCTCGCTGTCAATGACAGCTTATTGCTCTGTGAGGAAGAAGAGGAAGAAGAGGAGGTAGTATTGGAGACAGTTGATGTGTCAGCTGAGAAGAAAGTCTCAGGGCTGTCAGATGATCAGCAGAGCTCCTTGCTTGGCCACCTTGTCAGGGAGTGAGCCTAGGAACGGCCTTAATATTTGCTTTCAGGGTATGTGATCCTAGCAGGAAAAAGCACCTCACTATTGTTGCTTCTGTATGCAAATGGAAAGGAAGAGAACCCCTTCTAAGAGGGCTGGAGAAATGGCTTGATGGAGAGGTGTGTGTGTGTGTGTGTGTGTGAGAGAGAGAGAGAGAGAGAGAGAGAGAGATTCTCTCCTCTCATAGACAACTTGGTTGGTTAGAGTACGATGCTGATAATGCCAAGGTCACAGGCATAGGCATAGCCAGGATCTTTGCTGGGGGGGGGGCCAGAAGCTCAGTTTGCTATGTATTTGTATTGATTTTTATTGATTAGGAGGGCAGCTGCCCCTCCCTGCGCCAACTTGGCTATGCCGATGGTCACAGGTTTGATCCCCGCTAAAAAACCTCCAAGGAAGGAGAGCTGACCGCCTTCAGAGGTTACCTGTTCCACTGCCAAACAGCTCTTGCCCTCAGAAATTTCATTTGCAAAACACCCTGACAAATGAGCCACAGGTGTAGCGTGAAGAACACAAATAGCAGCCGCAGGGGGTCCATCATGATGCCACCTCTCCTCAAATGAGGGGGGGGGGAGCGCTAGAGCTCACGGGAAAGGACTTTGTGCAGTTGCAGGTGAGGGGTGCAGGGAGGAGGAGGAGGCCCAGAGCAGGAGGGTCACTGCAAGGGAAGAGGGCATAAGCAATGGTGGTCCTTGAGAGCTTGTGTGGCTGAATGCATGGCCGTAGAACAGAGGAACCGCCTCCTGAATCAGGCCCATGGCCTATTTTGCTCAGCATCCTGTTCTCACAGTGGCCAACCAGAAGACCATGATGGCAAACCTGCAGCCAGGATCTGAGCCCAGCAGCAACTCTCCTCTCCTACAGTTTCCAACAGCTGGGACTCAGAAGAATTTCCGTCCCATCTGTGGAGACCGGAGCAGAGCCATCCTGGCTGGGGGTCAGCAATGGCCTTATCCTCCTATATGTCTACTCCCTTTTAAAAGCCACCCAAGTTGGTGACCATCTGAGTGCTTGACGTCCGTTTATGATCTGGTGTCCAAGCACACAGCACTCAATAAGCCAAGAGGTCTAAGCTGTGTGGTCCAGTCTCCTGATCCGCTCCCCTTTCTGTACCTTCTCTCCTCCAGATTCACCCCAGGAAGATGCTGGTTCTTCCTTGGTGAGGAATCTTTGCCGCTTTGCATGCAGCCCAAAGAGATTCCCCCATGAGTCTAAATGAGTCTAAAGATACTTAAAAATGGATTTCTTTTTAATCTTTCTTTTTATCTTGTAATCTTCATTTTTTAACTTTTGTATTTTTCTTTTTCTTATTTTTACTTTCTTATATGTTTTTTGTTTATTTCATTCTGTAAACTTTTGTTTTTTGTAAAATCTCAATAAATATTTAAAAAGAAAAGAAAAGAAAAAGAAAACAAAGAGATTCCCCCAGACTCTTCCCTCCCAACAAATTTCATTTGCATGCAGGAGAGATGTTGGCTGGCCGGCTCCTGGAGCCTCCTTGATGGACTATGTGGGGCCACAGCTTTCCCCTAACGCCTCCCCACTTCGAGATGCAGCTAAGACCCCAAGATGAAGGGGGTGGACTTCCCTCCCCTTCTCCACCGTGCTCCCCCCTCTCCACATCTTCCAGCTGAACTCCCTGCTTCTGCTCATCCTTTGGGGGGTTTTCTCCATCATTGTGACAGCTGCAGACTTGCTCTTTCATTTCTGCGGAGAGAGACGCCACATCCGCAGTTGTTCCAGGAAAGTGCCAACTCACCGAAGCCTCTTGGAGCAGCTGTTTCAGATCCCCAGGTGGATTCGGCTGAGCAAATGTATTAATCTGCACTTGCGACATCCATTCAGATCGTCTCCAGGGTCCCTGTCAAATCTCTCCACGAGAGACACTATTAGGAATGACAACCTGTGAAGCTGAGAGGGTGGCCTGCGGTCTTGGGCTCGGCCTTGTCACTCCACGGCCTCCTCAGCCTCCAACGCGGGTCTCCAGCCCACCAGGCCCACCTCGTTGTGTGGGGCGGAAAAGGCCAATGCCACGCAAGGGATCATTGGGAAAGGAATTGGAAATACTGGTATCACAATGCCATTATACAAACTGATGGAGCGACCACGTTTAGAATACCATGTGTGGTTTGGGTCGACTCACCTCAAAAAGGATATTGTAGAGTTGGAATAATAATAATAATAATAATAATAATAATAATAATAATAATAATAAATTTTATATATATATATATATATATATATATATATATATATATATATATATGCAGGTTTTGGTGTCCTCGGGTGTCTTCCCGTGTAAAAGTTGGGGTGTCTAGGCGACGTTTCGACGAGGTCTCACTCGTCATCTTCAGGCTGGTGCTTTCGGCTTCTTGTTACTGGAACAGAGCGGGATCTCAATGTTTGAGTTCCTATAAATACTGTAGAGGGGGTGTGGTGTCTAGCCTCCAATGTTCTGGGCAGAGAGGAAGTTCCCAGGCTAGTGTGCCTTTTCTTCTTTTGTTCCTTAATTACTTGAGAGATACCTTGAGTGATTTCTTGAGTGATATCCTGAGTACCACTTAGGTGGGTCATTAGGTGTGGATTAGTTGCTAAAGTCTTTGTGTCTTGACCTCTTGAACTTTGTGAAGAGTTTTCCTGAGAAGATGGCTGTATTGCACTTAGTTGTGCTTTGGCTTGGCTTCGTGTATAGGGGCGAGCTGTGGTTTTGTGGCTTGTGTCAGCCAGATCTGTGTAGGGATTGCAGGGGGGTGCAGCATCCGGAGGTGCCACCATGGATTGGCTACTGGATGGTGTCAGTAATTCATCTGTGGAGAGGGTCTGGGTTTGGGTCTGGTGTGGTTGATTGGTGTTGGCGTTCTGTGTGCCTCTGGATCTGGTGTCAGTTTTTGTGGAGAGGGCTAATTTCCAGATGTCTGGCAAGCGGGATGTGTCGTCACGCTTGTTCATGTTGTGAGGGTGTTTCTCTATCTCGATGGCTTCCATGATTATTCTCTTGTGGTGATGTTCCGTGTTAAAGAGCAATTTGGAATCTGCAAAATTAATTTCGTGTCCTGTTTCTTTCATGTGTTGGAAAAGAGAGGAAGTTTTTTCTTCTTTTTTGACGTCAAGTTTTTTCTTCTTTTTTTTCTTCTTTTTTGACGTTCTCCACAGATGAAAAACCACAGCTCGCCCCTATACACGAAGCCAAGCCAAAGCACAACTAAGTGCAATACAGCCATCTTCTCAGGAAAACTCTTCACAAAGTTCAAGAGGTCAAGACACAAAGACTTTAGCAACTAATCCACACCTAATGACCCACCTAAGTGGTACTCAGGATATCACTCAAGAAATCACTCAAGGTATCTCTCAAGTAATTAAGGAACAAAAGAAGAAAAGGCACACTAGCCTGGGAACTTCCTCTCTGCCCAGAACATTGGAGGCTAGACACCACACCCCCTCTACAGTATTTATAGGAACTCAAACATTGAGATCCCGCTCTGTTCCAGTAACAAGAAGCCGAAAGCACCAGCCTGAAGATGACGAGTGAGACCTCGTCGAAACGTCGCCTAGACACCCCAACTTTTACACGGGAAGACACCCGAGGACACCAAAACCTGCATTCCTGTACCCGTGAAAATCTACGAAAGCATATATATATAAAAACTGACACCAGATCCAGAGGCACACAGAACGCCAACACCAATCAACCACACCAGACCCAAACCCAGACCCTCTCCACAGATGAATTACTGACACCATCCAGTAGCCAATCCATGGTGGCACCTCCGGATGCTGCACCCCCCTGCAATCCCTACACAGATCTGGCTGACACAAGCCACAAAACCACAGCTCGCCCCTATACACGAAGCCAAGCCAAAGCACAACTAAGTGCAATACAGCCATCTTCTCAGGAAAACTCTTCACAAAGTTCAAGAGGTCAAGACACAAAGACTTTAGCAACTAATCCACACCTAATGACCCACCTAAGTGGTACTCAGGATATCACTCAAGAAATCACTCAAGGTATCTCTCAAGTAATTAAGGAACAAAAGAAGAAAAGGCACACTAGCCTGGGAACTTCCTCTCTGCCCAGAACATTGGAGGCTAGACACCACACCCCCTCTACAGTATTTATAGGAACTCAAACATTGAGATCCCGCTCTGTTCCAGTAACAAGAAGCCGAAAGCACCAGCCTGAAGATGACGAGTGAGACCTCGTCGAAACGTCGCCTAGACACCCCAACTTTTACACGGGAAGACACCCGAGGACACCAAAACCTGCATATATATATATATATACAGAAATAATACCCCACCCTCCCTGGCCAGAACTGGGCTCAGGGCAGCTAACACCAGTAAAATCACAGTAAAAACATAATAGGAAAAAACCCCAATTTAAAATACAGGTTAAAATGCAATTTAAAATGCAGCCTCATTTTAAAAGTCAAAACCATAAGGGGAGGGCAACATAAGGGTCCAGACCAAAGGCCAGGCGGAACAGCTCTGTCTTGCAGGCCCTGCGAAAAGATGTCCAGTCCCTCAGGGCCCTGGTCTCTTGTGACAGAGCGTTCCACCAAGCCGGGGCCAGTGCTGAAAAGGCCCTGGCCCTAGTTGAGACCAATCTAACCTCCTTGCGACTTGGGACCTCCAAGGTGTTGTCATTTGCGGACCTGAAGGTCCTCCGCAGGGCATACCAGGAGAGGCGGTCCCGTAGGTACGTGGGAAAAGGTTCAGAATGGGCCTCTAGAATGGTTCAGGGGGTGAAGTGAACCCCCTATGAGGAAAGGTGGCAGCATTTGGGGCTGCTTCGTGAGAGGAAAGGAAGCAAGAGGGAGCATGACAAGAGTTTGTAAAATCATGCTTGGCGCAGAGTAAGGAGGTAGAGAGAAGTTCCTTTCTCTCTCACACAACACTAGAACTTGAGGACATCCAAGGAGGCTGAAGGTTGGAAGATGCAGGACAGATAAAGTCCTCCATGTGGGGTGGAGTTAGTCTGTGGAACTCCCTGCCACAGGAGGCCGTGAGGGCCACCAGCTTGGATGGCTTGAAAAGAGAACTAGACAAAAGGGAATTCTCAGAGGAGGAAAGGGCTCTGGAAGGCCCAGGAAGGGAGAGTTGCTCTGGTGCTCCTGTTCTGCTTGCTGGGTTCCCATGGGGGCATCTGGCTGGCCCTGGTGAGAACAGGAGGCTGGAGCAGGTGGACCACTGGCCTGATCCAGCAGGCTCTTCTGATGTCCTGATGTCTCTGCCGGAGGAAGCCAGTGCCTTCTGGGCAGCTTCCCTCTCCTTCCGAGTTCTTGGAAAGCTCCACTCTGCCTCTTCCCCTCAGAGCCTCTTGCCAAACTAAGCTCAGCCACAGCCCTCTGAGGCAAGGAAGTTTTAATTGCCATGTCAGGCCACTTTCCCAGGTCTCTGAGCTGCTTAGCCAGGGCCTTGAGTCTTGATTACAGGGCCAGAAATAAAAACCCTAAAAACCATACAGCAGCAGCAGGCAAAGGAGACAAGCGTTTTGTAGAAAGCAGGGGGAATGAGAATGTACGCAGAGCCTTCCGATTCATTTCCAGGGACTGGGCTTGGCTCAAGCACATAGAATCATAGAACTGTAGTTTTGGAATGGGTCCCAAGGGCCATCTAGTCCAACCCCCTGCAAAAGAGGGATCTCAGCTGCAGGATCCCTGACAGAGAGCCATCCAAGGTCTGCGGAAAAACCTCCTAGGAAGGAGAGTCTCTTACCTTCCAAAGGATTCTGTTCCGCTCTTGAGTGGCTTTTGCTGTCATGAAGTTCTTCCTGATGTTTAGTTGGAATCTCCTTTCTTGGTACTTGAAGCCATGGGTTCGAGTCCTAACCTCTAGAGCAGGAGAAACCAAACCTTGTTCCCTCTTCTACAGGACAGCCCTTGAGATATTTGAAGATGGCTCTCATATCTCAGTCTCCTCTTTCGCAGGCTAAGCATCCCCAACTCCCTCGACTCTTGCGCATGAGGCCTTGAACTTGCCTTCCTCTGCACACATTCCACACGTGCAAACAGTCCAAATGTTCTTTGGAGTATGCAAAGAGCGCTTTCTGCATTTCCCAAGGCCACGTAAGGTAACCAGCGGTCCTTGAACCAGGATCCCCAGCCCCAAACATCCACTGGGAGACAGCTCTGCAGATCTCACCAAGAACTGTACCTCAAATGCTTTATAAACAATTTCTTTGCTGACTTAATAGAGAATTAGGTTTAATTATAGTGCTGTGAAGTGGAGAGGGAGGGAGGGGGGGCTTCTGGAAAAGATGGTCTTTTAATGGACTTTGCAGAACTGGTTGTTAAACCTGAGCACTTAAATGAAGATCAATGCCGTGCCCGACTCCCTTGCAAAGACCATCTGTTCCTTGATGCCTCTCTGGGAAGCTGGCGTGTGTCAGGCGCCTCACATCATCATCAAATGAAGCTTTAGCACCTCTCATCTGCCTAACATTTGTTTTCTCCCGGTTATTAACCGATACCTCACCTTGCTCCTATTTATCAATTTATTGTGAAGGGAAGTTGGCTTCCTCCATCTTCACGGCGTCTTGCATCCAAATCCGAAACATCTTCATATCTGCTGGGCTGGTTCCACGTGTTGCTCTTTATAGAGAGCTGCAACCGTCCACATTCTGGTGTAAATGGCTTTGCTTTGGCTTCAAATGTTCTAGCTGATATCCCAGACTCAGCTTCCCAAAGAGGAAATGCTCATGATCTGCCTCTTAGGGCTATTGTAAAAAAGGTAAAGGACCCCTGACAGTGAAGTGCAGTCGTGGACGACTCTGGGGTTGCGGCGCTCATCTCGCTTTACTGGCCGAGGGAGCCGGCGTTTGCACGCAGACAGTTTTTCCGGGTCATGTGGCCAGCAGGACTAAACCGCTTCTGGAAAAACCAGAGCAGCACACAGAAATGCCATTTACCTTCCTGCCGGAGCAGTACCACAGAGAGCCAGTGTGGTGTAGTGGTTAAGAGCGGTGGACTCGTAATCTGGTGAACCGAGTTCGTGTCTCCGCTCCTCCACCTGCAGCTGCTGGGTGACCTTGGCTAATCACACTTCTCTGAAGTCTCTCAGCCCCACTCACCTCACAGAGTTCTTGTTGTGGGGGAGGAAGGGAAAGGAGAATGTTAGCTGCTTTGAGACTCCTTAAAGGGAGTGAAAGGCGGGATATCAAATCCAAACTACTCCTCCTCCTCCTCCTCCTCCTCCTCCTCCTCCTCTTCTTCTTCTTCTTCTTCTTCTTCTTCTTCTTCTTCTTCCTATTTATCTACTTGCACTTTGACGTGCTTTCAAACTGCTAGGTGGGCAGGAGGGCTGTTATAGAATCATAGAATTGTAGAGCTGGAAGGGACCCCGAGGGTCATCTAGTCCAGCCCCCTGCAAGGCAGGAATCTCAGCTCAAGCATCCCTGACTGATGACTATCCAACCTCTGCTTAAAAGCCTCCAAGGAAGGAGAGTCCACAACCCCCTGAGGGAGACTGTTCCACTTTCGAGTAGCTCTGACTGTCACAAATTTCTTCCTGCACTTTAGTAAGAATCTCCTTCCTTGCCATTTGCATGGGTCTGTCTTTAAGTATATAAGTAAATCTATAAGCAGATAGATTTTATTGTTTCCTTATGATTGCCGTAAAACCTCAAACTGCTTTACAAACCCAGACCTTGGCATTATCAATAAAAGATAGTTAAAAGCAGGCATGGAAAAATATTCAAGAACGAATTAAGAGTCCATAATAAATTAAAACTGGATTAAAACACATACAAACCACATGTCTGGATATGCTCGCAGAAACAAAAAGCGTTTTAAGCAGACACTGGGAAGAATACAGCGAAGGCACCAGCCTGGTGTCAATAGGCAAGGAGTTTCAAAGTGTTTATTTAGATGCTGCCAGACTCAAAGAATGATTTCTTCCAAGCGCCAAACATGCTTGATGCAGCACCCAGGATGGTGGCCGTTCCACAGATCGAAGCCGTCTTACAGTATGTGGGGCGAAGCAATCTTGCAAGTAAGATCCTGCCAACTGTCCAGGATTTTATATGCCAACAGTAACGCTTTGAACTTGGCCCAGTAACAAATCTGCCGATCTCTGAGCCAGAGGCTTCTGTGTTGACAGGGCGTGACAAGCTGTGCTGCTGCTGCTCCTTTCTGGGTTAAGGACCTCAGCTGAAGCTGCATGTTGGGAGATTCAGGCCAGGCAAAAGGAAATCCTTCTTCATGCAGAGCAAACTGAGCGCCACCGGCTTGGATGTCTTTTAAAAAGGATTGGGGTTAGGATGAAGCCCTTGCAAAAATGTGTACAAGGCAACATGATATATAAAAATGGTATTTAAGTGACAAATCCATGGAGAATAAGGCTACCAATGGCCAAGATTATAGCCAAGACGGGTGTATGTCGCTGGTGCCATTAGAGGCAGCAATGCTGGGCATCTCAGGAGGGGAGGGCTGCTTTGGGGCTCAGCTCCTGCTTGTGGGCTCCCATGGAGGTGAATGGTTGAAGAAGGCGCCATTCGTTTGGTTCTTCTTGTGAGAGCCTTGCGAGGTGGGATGTGGACTCAGGCTCAGGGAGGGGGAGCAGGGCAGCTGCTTAGGGGCATCTGCTTGGCCACTGTGGGAAGAGGAGGCTGGACTGGATGACGATGATGATGATGAGGATGATATTTATACCCCGCCCATCTGGCTGGGTTTCCCCAGCCACTCTGGGTGGCTCCCAACAGAATATTAAAAACACAATAAAACATCGAACATTAAAATCTTCCCTAAACAGGGCCACCTTCAGGTGTCTTTTAAAAGTAAGATAGTTGTTTATTTCCTTGACATCTGGTGTGAAGGAGTTCCGCAGGGCAGGCGCCACCACAAAGAAGGCCCTCTGCCTGGTTCCCTGTAACCTCGCTTCTCTCAGTGAGGGAACCGCCAGGAGGCTCTCGGAGCTGGACCTCGGTATCCGGGCAGAACAATGGGGGTGGAGATGAGTCCCCTTTGGTCTGATCCAGCCGCCTTGCTCTTCCTGTCTTCTTATGTCCTTGCAAACACTTATGGAGGGAGCAGTCACCCAGCCTATGGGGAAAAACTGCCAATGAATCATAGATTGTAGAGTTGGCAGGGGCCCTGAGAATCACCCAGTCCAACCGCCTGCAAGGCAGGAACATAGTTGTTAACTTTCCCCCCTTTTTTTACAGGAAATTCCCTTATTCCGAATAGGATTCCTCGCAAGAAAAGGGAAAAGTTGACAGCTATGGGCAGGAATATGCAGCTGTCTCATATGGGATCGAACCAGCAGCCTTGGCATTATCGGCACCATGCTGTAACCAACTGAGCTATCCATCTGAGGGGGGGGGGTCCACCACCTTCAAAAGTCTCAGGAGCATAGAATTGTAGAGTTGGGGGGAGAACCCCAAGGGTCATCTACTCTAACCCGCTGCAAGGCAGAGGCAGACGACCCAAATGGCTTTGCGTATGGGGCAGGCATGGGGCCACGAGTGGCAAAGCCGCACGTCATCATCAACAACAACGTTTTAGTTGGAGCACATTTTCCATTTCAGCTTCGCGTAGCCAAGAGAAGTCGGGCGGGAAGCAGAAGATGACTCAGGAGAAGGGAGAGCGAGCGCATTGCCCCCGCCCCGCCCCCCGTCAAGGGGTGCGGGTGGAGAGAGTGATAATTGGGGCAGAGAAAGTGATAATCAATTAACAGATATTCTTTTAACCTGCAAGGAGTTCGGCACCAGAGCTATTTGCGGATGCTTTTGTTATTCAAATTCCCCCCGAAATAGCGGTTTTTTTATGTCACAAGGGGCGCCTTTCATCCTTTTTTCTGCTTGCCTCAGTGTTTCCCCTTTTCAAGAAGCGGCGCGGGGGGGGGGGGAGAAGGTGATGAAGGAAGCTCAGTCCAGGAATTCCCAGGAGTTTCTCCCCCGCCCTCCCCCTCCTTGGAAGAGCTTTCCCCCCGGGAAATCAGCGCCTGCAGCACTTGAAATATCTGCAATAATCCATAATAATTTGCACTGCTTTCAAAGTGTTTGGAATACTTTGCGGTGAGTCTAGAGAGAGTCTCCTGGCTGAGTCTTGTCAAGGTGGTGGGGCTGAGTATTTATTTATGGGAGGGGGGAGCTGGTGAAGGCTGAGCCTGGCAGGGTGGCCGAGGGGGTGGCTGGAGGCAGAGCCCTCCTTCTGCACCCCATTTTCCTTCCTTCCTGGAAATCAAGGTCGCTAAGATGGGGGGCATCTTAAAAAGCAGAGACCTCACCTTGCCGACAAAGGTCCGTATAGTTAAAGCCATGTTTTTCCCAGTAGTGATGTATGGAAGTGAGAGCTGGACCATCAAGAAGGCTGATCGCCAAAGAATTGATGCTTTTGAATTCTGGTGCTGGAGGAGACTCTTGAGAGTCCCATGGACTGCAAGAAGATCCAACTTCTCCATTCTTAAGGAAAGCAGCCCTGAGTGCTCACTGGAAGGACAGATCCTGAAGCTGAGGCTCCAAGACTTTGGCCACCTCAGGAGAAGAGAAGAGCCCCTGGAAAAGACCCTGATGTTGGGAAAGATGGAGGGCACAAGGAGAAGGGGATGACAGAGGACGAGATAGTGGGACAGTGTTCTCGAAGCCACCAGCATGAGTTTGACCAAACTGTGGGAGGCAGTGGAAGACAGGAGTGCCTGGCGTGCTCTGGTCCAGGGGATCACGAAGAGGCGGACATGACTAAATGACTAAACAACAACAACAAGATGAGGGGGGCACAGGGGGTGAGCAGATTCAGGAACCACAGCTAAGGTATATCCCTGACAGGCAGTCAAACAACTTATGCTTAAAAACCTCCCATGAAACAAAATCATAGAATCGTACAATTGCAGACTTGGATGGGACCAACCCCCCCCCCCGCAATGCAGGAATCTCAATGAGATCATCCATGCCAGATGGCCACCCAACCTCTGCTTAAAAACCTCCAAGGAAGGAGAGTCCACCATGTTTTCACTGAGCCCCATTGCACTGTCGAATGAGCAGCTCTCGCCATCAGAAAGGTGGACCTCAAACAGAAGAAGACGCCTTCACCCCGGTATGGCTTCCCTTTATCACATACACAGCCCAACAAGACAAAGACAATAATCCACCAACAGCATACAAATCAATATGGCTAGCCTGATCCAAAACACCCACCCACCCACTCACACATGAAAACAAAGACCACCACAGCCAACCACAAACGAACAGCCACACCCTGGGCCAACCCCAGCCTCTCTCACCCCAAAGGAACACAAGTGAACACCAGAAAACCGGCACAAGCAGCGCTGACACCAAACCCCACATACATTAAGCAAAATAGAAACATCGCCACCCGACCCCACCCCCACCCAACAAATGAAACTGATTTGTAAAAATGTTACATGGAAAAAATACAAGAGAGAGACATTACACAGACTTCTGTATATCAAGAAAGAAAAAGAAAAAAAGACAGGTGGACATCAGAGGACCACTTGTTCTGTCGGAAGACTGAAGTTTTAACCTGCTTTTAATCTGATGCTAGTGAAATGTTGTTGTTAGTATAATCGCCATCCTCTAATCAATAACACGCTATTCAGAATTTTGCTGTGCAAGTCCGTAATTGTGAGGCAGGGACGAGTTTCATGTCTCCGGATAATAGTTCTGAAATTACAGGTTACGATGAGAAACGGGGGAGAAAGTCGATTCACTTCACATTCAAAGGCACACCTACTTAATTCCCGTTTTCCGGAAACGAAGGGAGAACCTAAACACAGAACCACCCTCCAAAGTCTGCCACACGCCTCCCACTTCGCTAAGAAGTTTCTCCAGCCAAGCGACGTGTACAGGTCTCCGTGCGCAGGGGGGAGAATGTGCATCAGAATGTAAATAACACCAAAAAAAGACATTATTGTTGTTTTGTAAGTGATTTACAGACAGTTAGAAGTATTACATGGCAGATAAAGATATCTCATAATAATAAAATAATTTTATCAGTGGAAGTTGCTTTGCCAAAATACACTAAAATGTTACGCATTAAAAACTTCGCTGAACAGGGCTGCCTTCAGATGTCTTCTGAATGTCAGGTAGTTGGTTATCTCTTTGACATCAGGTGGGAGGGAGTTCCACAGGGTGGGAGCCACCACTGAGAAGGCCCTCTGCCTGGTTCCCTGAAACCTCACTTCTTGCAATGAGGGAACCGCCAGAAGGCCTCGGCGCTGGACCTCAGTGTCCAGGCAGAACGATGGGGTGGAGACGCTCCTTCAGGTCTACTTGGCCTTTGAGGCCATTTAGGGCTTTCAAGGTCAGCACCAACACTTTGAATTGTGCTCGGAAACGTACTGGGAGCCAATGTAGGTCTTTCAAGACCGGTGTTATGTGGTCTCGGCCGGCCGCTCCCAGTCACCAGTCTAGCTGCCACATTCTGGATTCATTGTAGTTTTTAGGTCACCTTCAAAGGTAGCCCCACATAGAGCGCATTGCAGTAGTCCAAGCGGGAGATAACTAGAGCATGCACCACTCTGGCAAGACAGTCCACGGGCAGGGTGGGTCTGCATGATCATCTTGCAACTCGTAAGTGGGAAATGTGTGGGTGGGGGTGCAATTTTTAGTCACTGGTGCTCCACCCTCCTCCTAACCCTAACCCTAACCCAACATTAGGGACTAGAAGCTTGAGGTCATGCAAAGTGCTACCAGGAGTCGGAGAGACTTAAGGAGAGAAGTACCAAAGGTTTTTTGTTTTTTTTTAGAATTAACATCTTTTAGTAACCATATTTTCTTCGCTTTTTGGACTTCCTCACATCTCTCACTCCTGCGTTCCAAATTTATACAGCTTTAACCAGCAGTTTATCACCTTGTTTCAAGTCTTATTCTATAAATTTCCAATATTGTGTCCCTAACTTTGAATACTTTTGCCTAAGTCTTAAGTCCCTGATTTGGGCATGTTATTTATTCAAAATTTATCTTTCTCTTAAAATTCACTCATTCTCATATTCTTTTCAACTAGCTTAATGGTGCCATGTTATTTTCAGTCTCGCATCCATCTTAGCACTCAAACAATTTGCAATGTTTTTGTAAATAGTCCTTAAATTTCTTCCAATCCTCTTCCACTGCTTCCTCTCCCAGGTCTCGGATTCTGCCGGTCATTTCTGCTAGCTCCATATAGTCCATCAGTTGCATCTGCCATTCTTCCAGCGTGGGCAAATCTTGGGTTTTCCAGTATTTGGCGACAAGTATCCTTGCTGCTGTTGTTGCATACATTAAAAATGTCCGATCCTTCTTTAACACCCTCTGGCCAACAATGCCCAAAAGAAAGGCCTCTGGTTTCTTAGGAAAGGTATACTTAAATACCTTTTTCAGCTCATTGTATATCATTTCCCAGAAAGCCTTAACCCTGGGGCAAGTCCACCAGAGGTGAAAGAACGTTCCTTCAGTTTCCTTACATTTCCAACACTTATTATCAGACAGGTGATATATTTTTGCAAGCTTGACTGGGGTCATGTACCACCTATATATCATTTTCATAATATTTTCTTTCAAGGCATTACATGCCGTGAACTTCATACCGGTGGTCCATAACCTTTCCCGGTCAGCAAACATGATATTGTACCCGATATCCTGTGCCCATTTTATCATAGCTGATTTAACCGTTTCATCTTGTGTGTTCCATTTTAACAGCAAGTTGTACATTCTTGAAAGTACCTTAGTCTTAGGTTCTAACAGTTCTGTTTCCAACTTCGATTTTTCCACCTGGAATACTATCTTTTTATCCAATTTATAGACCTCTTTAATCTGAGCATAATGTAGCCAATCTCACACCTTATCTTTTAGTTTCTCCAAACTCTGCAGCCTCCAATTATCTCCATCTTTTTCTAATATTTCCCAATACTTCGGCCATTTGGCCTCCATATTGGGTCTTTTCAGAGCCTTAGCTTCCATAGGTGATAACCACCTTGGGGTCTTATTTTCTAATAAGTCCTTATATTTTGTCCAGACATTAAACACTGCTTTCCTGACAATATGGTTCTTGAAAGTCTTATGAATTTTAACCTTGTCATACCACAGATATGCATGCCATCCGAAAGCGTTATTAAATCCTTCCAAATCTAAAACATCAGTGTTTTCAAGAAGCAGCCAATCTTTCAACCAGCAGAAAGCTGCTGATTCATAATACAACCTTAAGTCTGGCAGGGCAAACCCCCCTCTTTCTTTTGCATCAGTTAATTAAGTTTAAAATATTAACTGATCCAAAGGTAATTTTTAAAAGGCAGGGGTGGTTCTTCCCTGGCACAACTTCCTCTGCTTTTTGCAAATTCACAGAAATCCAACAACTGACACCTCAAAGGGAAATTCAGAAGCAGGACCCAAGTCCAAGAGGCCTTTCCCCTCTGGTGGTTTCCTGCAACTGATTTTGAGAAGCATTGCTGCCTCTGACTGCTGAGGGCAAAGCAATAGCCTTCATGGTTCATATCAGTAGCCTTTTCCTCTTCCATGGATTTGCCCAAACCTCTTTTGAAGCTATCTAGAATTAAGATTGCCGGAAGAAATATCAACAACCTCAGATATGCAGATGACACAACCTTGATGACAGAAAGTGAGGAGGAATTAAAGAACCTTTTAATGAGGGTGAAAGAGGAGAGCGCAAAATATGGTCTGAAGCTCAACATCAAAAAAACGAAGATCATGGCCACTGGTCCCATCTCCTCCTGGCAAATAGAAGGGGAAGAAATGGAGGCAGTGAGAGATTTTACTTTCTTGGGCTCCAGGATGGTGACAGCAGCCACGAAATTAAAAGACACCTGCTTCTTGGGAGAAAAGCAATGACAAACATAGACAGCATCTAAAAAAGCAGAGACATCACCTTGCCGACAAAGGTCCGTATAGTTAAAGCTATGGTTTTCCCAGTAGTGATGTATGGAAGTGAGAGCTGGACCATAAAGAAGGCTGATCACCGAAGAATAGATGCTTTTGAATTTTGGTGCTGGAGGAGACTCTTGAGAGTCCCATGGGCTGCAAGAAGATCAAACCTCTCCATTCTGAAGGAAATCAGCCCTGAGTGCTCACTGGAAGGACAGATCCTGAAGCTGAGGCTCCAAGACTTTGGCCACCTCAGGAGAAGAGAAGACTCCCTGGAAAAGACCCTGATGTTGGGAAAGATGGAGGGCACAAGGAGAAGGGGACAACAGAGGACAAGATGGTTGGACAGTGTTCTCGAAGCTACCAGCATGAGTTTGACCAATGGGGTCACAAAGAGTGACTAAATGACTAAACAACAACAAGGCTGATAGCCACAGCCTTCTCCTGTGGGAGGGAGTTCCATAGTTTGAGCCTGCGCTGCATGAAAAAGTCCTTCCTTTCATCTGCCTGTACCTGTGCTAATTGGCAAACAGAAGGGAAAGAAACAGATTTGCCCCCCCCCCAGCACCATTGAGGGATGGAGACAGAAGGGAGGTGGGAGTGGGCTTCCCCCTTACGCCCTCTGTCTTTCGGAATCCGCACCTGCGGCTCTGACAGGCTCTGACCTGCCAGCATCACCTGTTCCTGCTCAGGTGCTGCAAATGCTATGAAAAATGTGTGTTTCCCCCCCTTTCAGAAAAGACCAACTTCTCGGTCTCAAGGGAAGCGGATGATTTGAGAGCTGATGTCGCACAAGGACAAAGTCGGCAATTCAAGGACAGAAGAGATGTTTAAGAACAGACACCGTCGGCCGCAAGTACGATAGATGCAGGAGTTGTCTGGGGGGAAGGGAGCTCACTGAAGCAGAGGCCAACCTTTCCCCCAGGAGGTAGCAGAGCCCGGGAGGGGAGGGTCTCTCTGGCAGGGGAGGGGGTCTGAAGGGAGGAGGGGGGAGCGTGGCTGCCATCTGCCCTTCTGCAGGGAAGCGTCTCCAGCAGAGCTTTCCGTGGTGCAAGCCTGTCAGTGCCTCTTGCAGAACTGGCTGTGCCAGCTGAAAGGCCCCCTTCTCCTAATTGGTTTCACAGGTGCCTCTGCAACGGAAGACGGCCGAGGAACAAGAGCAGACGGGCAGAGCTTTTTGCCAAGGCAAGCTGCGATCAAGGAGGCCTCGCTTGTTCACTGCGCAAGCCCCATCTTTTGCAGCTTCGCCACGAGAAGATTTTTGTGCAGCTTCTGCCTTTCGTGCATAAGAACATAAGAACCGTCTAGATCCGCATCCTCTTCTCACAGTGGCCGACCAGATGCCCATTAGGAGAAACCCACAAGTAGGATCTGAGCACAAGAGTGTGGGGTGTGATCCATGAGAGGCAGTCAAGTACAACATTCCTTGTTTTGCTAGAGTGGACATGCAAGGGAATGTTTGGTCCAGCCAGTCAAAACTTCCTGTTCCTCCTGGCTGGAGCATCCTTCCTTTTTGCATGTGACTAGAAGGTGGGCGTGACCCAACCTGTCCAGGTAACAAAAGGCCGAGTCATGCAGCACACCTCTCTCTTTTTGACTTCCTTCTTCATTTGACCAGCTTCTAGCAAGGCTTCTCAGCTAGCAGAAGCACTGGGACTATCCCCCATATGGGACAGATCCACGTGTACATATTTGTAACTAAGTTTGCCTTCAGGGATCACACTGTCCTCTGCCTGATGTAAGCAAAGTTCTTCTGTGGACTTTGAATAAGATTGTGGCACCTTTAGTCTTTTAAGAGGGATTCAAGGGAACTTACCAGGAACGTACAATTCAATCTGAGGCAGACTGAATTGTACAATAGTGAGAGGCTCACACGAGCCTGCAACCAGCTATCTGCTGTGCTGTGTAAAGGGGAATGCACTCTGCCAAGCAAAGGAACTTGCTAGCACAAGTTAGGAAGGGTATTAATAAACAATATATCCTGCCACCCTAAACATTCCCACAAAGAGACCTCTCCCCTCCTGTGGTTTCCAACAACTGAGATTCGAAAGCACTGCTGCTTCCAACATGAAATTGTTGAATCCTCTTCTTAAGCCTTCCCAGGTGATGTTTGGCATCTGTGCCTCCTGTGGGAAGGGGTTCCTGATTCTCCCAATATTTCAGCTTCCCAAGAAGAGTCTGCTGGATCTGGCCTCCCACCTAGATGGCTTCAAAAGAGGATTAGACCATGTCATGGAGGAGGAGACAGCTATGGATGGCCAACTGTGGCCACGTTGGACCTTCTCACTGCCTCCCAATACAGTTGATGGGAATCACAACAGAGGAGCGTTGCTCTTGCTCTCAGGTCCTGCTGGTGGGTTCCCTGCAAGTGTCTGGGCAGCGACTGTGAGACCAGGATTCTGGATTTCATATTTAAAGAAGTTCTGCCAAAGGAGGTTCTGAGCATCCAAACAGATTAGAAAAAAGAGGAGCTGTTACATTTGGTTTTTATTAGCGCCAAGCTAAGGCCATGATAACATGGGTAATGCAATTCACAGAGACATTCTGGGTTATTGCTTTTAGCAGGAATAAGTAAAAAAACAAAACCTCTTAACAATTTGCTAACTAGATGTGCATTTTTATGACAGTGATTCCTGCTGTGAGCCTTGATAGGTATTATTATCTGCTTTCACAAACATATTTTTACACACATTTCTATGGAGATGTCCTAAACTGGACACATTTAGCAAGGAGTGAATTTTCCCAAGCCAATTCAGGAAGTGATCTGGGACTGAGGGATGGGCAAGAAGGTGTGTGTGTGTGTGTGTGTGTGTGTGTGTGTGTGTGTCCAGGCTTCAGCACCAGGCAGGTGTTGGTGTCTTCTGTTCCTTCTGCCCCCGGGAGCTGCACCTTTCCTTCCTCTTTGAATGAGCATCAGGATGTGAGCAGGAGTGGGGACTCCAAGGGGCCACACAGGTCCAGCAGCACAAGGGGACCCCAGCAGCATCTCTCAGAGGAAGATGGAGAGTTCTCTGAAACATCTCTCTCACACCTTTGGAGAGGAGGAAGAAGAGGAGGAGAAGGCAAGAAGAAGAGGATATTAAGCAGAGGTTGGATGGCCATCTGTCATGGATCGTAGAATCATAGAACTGTAGAGTTCGGAAAGTCCCTAAGAGTCATCTAGTCCAACCCCCTGAAATGCAGGAATCTCAACTCAAGCATCCAGGACAGATGGCCCTCCAACCTCTGCTTCAAAACCTCCAAGGAAGGAGAGTCCACCATCTCCTGAGGGAGACTGTTCCACCGCTGAACAGCTCTTACTGCCTGGAAGTTCCTCCTGATATTTAGTCGGAATCTCCTTTCTTGTAACTTGAAGCCATGGGTTCAAATCCTACCCTCCAGAGCAGGAGAAAACAAGCTTGCTCCCTCTTCCATGTGGCAGCCCTGGAGATCTGAAGATGGCTCTCCTATCTCCTCTCCTCTTTTCCAGGCTAAACACACCCAACTCCCTCAACTGCTCCTCATAAGGCTTGGTTTCCAGACCCTTGAGCATCTTGGTCGCCCTCCTCTGTACACACTTCTCAATTTCAGGGGGTCAGACCAGAAGATCCTCAGAGTCCTTCCAACTCTCCTATTCTATGATTCCATGATAAGAAGAAGAGAAAGGAGGAGGAGGAGGAGAAGTGCAAGACAGGGCAATGATGTCTGAGGAGATATCAGATGCCAGAGGGTGGAGCTTCATTCCCCCCCCCCCCCCCGTGCCTCTACAAAAGCAGTACATATTACTCAAAAATCACGTCATTTCTGTTTCCTTAGGAGACATGACAAATATATATGAATTGGAATACATTCAAATGCAGAGTGATTTTGTTCAAAACTCTTCCAAATGTGTCAGGGCTGAGAGAACTATTCCCAGCAGACAAGATGCTCTTTCAATATACAGAAGCGGAAAAGCCAATCTTCCCTGATCCACGTTCTGCTGAAGGTGTTAAGAAGCCAGGAGCTCCCAAACGCTGCCCAAAACCTGCCACTCTTGTTTAATTGGAAGGTCAAGCCCACACCCCTCTTCACCTTAGAAACCAGGTATTTTGGAAACCCCTGTGCCCAAATTATTTTTTTCCCACCCCCAGTTTTAACCCTGGAGGACTCAGTATCACCTTTTCAAATCCTTCCCAAGAAATCTCACTGAATTCTGGCATGGATGTAGCCAGGATTTGAGGCAGCGGGGGGGGGGGGGGGGGAGGCAGGCCTTTTGTTAAGGGAGGTAGGCCTTTATTTGGGGGGGGGCAGGACCTCAGTTAGCTGTGTATTTTTATTGATGGGGGCAGCTGTCCCTCCCTGACTACACCCGTGGATTCTGGTGTTTTGAAAGAAATCAGAATCCCAACATGTGCCTGAGGCTAGGAACAAAGGTTTGGCTTGGTTTCAAGTTTGGTGAGGCAGGGCAAAGCAGAGACCGCAGGAGAGAATTCGCATTAGGTGTGTGCCAGCAATTGCTGCCCTCATTTGACCCCCCCCCATCCAATCTGGCACTGATAGGAATTGGTTCCAAGCCAGTTCCAAATCTCTCCCCTCCCCCACCCCCAAATAGTGTCTGGATCCAAAGCGAATTGGAGAATTAGAGAATGACTGAGGAACCCAAACTGCAGCTGAGATCACACTTGGGGAGTTCCATTTGCTGGAAAGGGAACAACCTCCAGCTGTGGACTTTGTTCATTGCCTTTAGCACATTTCTCCAGCATGGTGCTCCAGTGAGCACAGATCTGGACCAGCGAGTCCCCAAGCCCAGATCTCTGCCAATTTAGGGAGAAGATAGTCCAGTTCAAGCAGTGTTCATAGACTCATCGAATTGTAGAGCTGGAAGGGACCCCAGGGTCATCTAGTCCAACTCCTGCATTGCAGGAAGCACAGCTCAAGAATCCCTGAGAGATGGCCATCCAGTCTCTGCTTAAAAACCTCCAAGGAAGGAGAGTCCACCACTTCCCAAGGGAGTCTTTTCCACTGTCGAACAGCTCTTACTCTCAGAAAGTTCTTCCTAAAGTTCAGTTGGAATCTCCTTCCTTGTCATTGGAGTTGGCTGATTCAGGTCTTGCCCTCGGCAGAAGCAGAAAACTAGCTTGCTCCATTTCCCAGGTGACAATCCTTCAGATATTTGAAGATGTCTACCAACCAAGTCACCTCTCTGCCTTCTCTTCTCCAAGCTAAGCATACCCATGTCCTTCAACCGTTCCTCATAAGGCTTGGTTTCTATACCCTTGATCATCTTGGTCACCCTCCTCTGCACACCTTCGAGCTTGTCAATATGTCCCTTGAACTGGGGTGCCCACAACTGGACACAGGGCTCCGGGTGGGGTCTGTCCAAGGTGGAATAGAGTGGGACTATCATCTCCGTTCACCCCCATTCTTGACTTCTGTTGATGCAGCCTAGAATTGCATTAGCATTAGAACTGGTTTCCGATGGAATGGAAGAAAGCTCGCGGCATGGAATACTGTGAAAATATATGTGGAAGAGAAGGGCAAGAGTTGGATATGTCAGGAACAAAATGGAGGCTCCTTCCCTATGCATTGTGAGTGTGCAAAAAAGGAGTCAGGTTTTGCAGAATATAGGTGATGTTGGGGTTAATTGGAGAAGCAAGTGCAATAAAAGCACAGCCAGACCCGGCTGAATGTTCCTGTTAAAACTCTGTTAAAGAGAGCAGCTCAGTTCAAAAACAAATATCAGTTCTGTATGCTCTCACTATTGGAAGAATTTTATATGCAAAAATGTGGAAAAGCAATCAATGTCCTCTGAGGAAGAGCAACGGCAAAAATTATGGGAGCAGATTGGAAGTATTAAATGGACAGCTCTGTTTAAGGACACCTACAAATTTCAAAAAGAGCTTTTGCAGAGATTGATCCTGAGGGCAGCTGAGAGGGCAGCGGACAGTGTGGGACCATGGAGGGTTCAAGTTCAGTGGCTCACACCAATTTCCCAAGCAAGCAAGCAGATTTTATTCAGTAATGCATTCCCAGAGAGTTTGCAGAGTTCAGTGTCTGCAAGAGCATTTCCATTAGGACACACACTGAACAGGAAGCATGTACCTCATCTCAACAAATTCACAAGCTCATCGTAAAAATCTGGGAGAGAGAAGAGATCCCAGCAGACTTTGGAGATGCCAAAAATATCAATCTTTTTTTTTAAAAGGTGGTAGAACGGATTGCAGAAACTCTCGAGGCATCTCTCTATTAGCTGTGGCCGGCAAAATTCTTGCAAGGATCTTAGAATGCTGTCTCTTAACAATATCTGAGGTGACCCTTCCTGAATCCCAAAATGGTTTTCAACCTTCTTGGGGGACAATGAACATGATTTTCACCTCTCGACAGCTTCAAGAAAAATGCAGAGAGCAAAACCAACCCCTGTATATGGCGTTTATTGACCTGACAAAGACCTTTGACACTGTAAATCGTAATGCCCTGTGGACTGTCCTTCTGAAAATTGGCTGCCCAGATAAATTGGTGAATATCCTTCGGCTCCTCCATGATAATATGACACCAACAATTACAGATAAAAATGTCTCTCAGAGTGAACCATTCACAGTGGGATCAAGCATTAAACAGGGATGCGTTATTGCCCCAACTCTATTTATTTACTTCATCACCACGATCCTCCTCATCATTGAAGAGAAACTCCCCACATGGGTAGAAATCATATATTGAACAGATGGAAAGCTCTTTAATCTGAGCAGGCTGAAAGCAAAGAGTAAGTTACTGTAACTTCCGTCATAGAGCTTCAGTATGCGGAGGACAACGTAGTGTGTGCACGCTCAGAGGATGACCTCCAAACCATCCTAAATATCTTCACAGAAGCTTATGAAAAGCTCGGCCTATCGCTCAACATCCAGAAAACCAAAGTGCTGCACCAACAAACACCAAACATCCCCTCTGCAGCACCACAAATCCAATTCCATGGTGTTATGTTGGAAAGTGTCAATCGCTTTTCCTGCCTGGGCAGTGCAGACTGTTTGAGTACCAGGACATTCGCAGGGAAACCAAAATGCTTGTTTACAAAGCTATTGTACTACCAACCTTACTGTATGCTTGTGAAACATGGACCACTTATAAACACCATCTCCAACTCCTCCAGCCACCAGTTTTGAGCAGTCCAAGGGGGTGGCCACTGTCACATGCTGGCAGCTTCAGGGAAGCCCCAGAAGAGAGCTGAGTGCAGGGTGGGCACCAAAGGTAGACGAACCAACCAGAAGGGGCACAAAAAAGCACGATCCAGTTTTAAGCTGCAAATATTCTCCAAGCAAAGGAACAAAAATAGCCAGGAAAGGAATGCCACTGTATTTGTGTCGGGCAGAGCAGGGAGGGTGGTGGAGCTGCGAGAGAGTCCCTCTGCTTTGCAGAACTTCTGCTGATGGTTTTCAATTTTTCAGGCTGCTTTGCTTACATCCCTCTTAATGTTATTTGAGGTCATTCTCAGATCTGCTTTGTCATCAGAACACCACCCTCAAATCCCTGCATTTGCAACCAGCAGTCTTGCCTTTTTTTGACACTTTGGGAGAGAGACCGAGGGAGAGAGAGGGAGAGAGAGGGAGAGAGAGAGAGGATGCCTCTCCTTGGTTGCTGGACTTTCACCTCTGCAGCCTTCAGATCACTCAAAGGGGGAATGTGATGGCTTCAGCAATTTTTGCAAATCTCCCTCTTGCTTTCTCATCCCTAAAGTGTCTCCCAGCTCAGCAAAATTTGCAATGATTGTCATTCTGCTTTCTGCAGAAGCTCAAGACAAAATGAAATTGTGTCTGAATTACTGTCTCAAGAGCCCATTCGGGATATTATTAAGAGCCAACATCAGGACATTTCAGGCCCACTGCTGCCTCTGCCCACACCGTATCAGGAAGGCACATAAATAACGGTGCTCAGGTGCCAGAACGATCCATCTCTCACCTCTCTCAAGCACTAAATTAATCTTCCTCAGAAATGTCAATTAAACGTCAAGTTTCCTGGCTGTGCTTGGAGTCCTCCTCACTTTGATTGCTGGCCTTCCTTTCCTTCCTGGAGTGCGGGAGAGAACCATCCTCAAGTCACAAAGCACATCTCCGAAAGGATGGCACTGCTCAAGAGGAGCACATAGACACGATTGTCTCAGAACAAAAGAAGCTTATTGCTAATATGTAGGGAAAAGAAGGTGTGGTTGACCAAAACTACAGGTGCCTGAAATCAACATAGATCCATAGAGTTGTAGAGCTGGAAAGGATCCAGGGGTGATCTAGTCCAGCCCCCTGCAATGTAGGTATCGCAGCTGAGGAATCACAGATGGCCATCAAACATCCACTTAAAATCCTCCAAGGAAGGAGAGTCCAGCACCTCCCAAGGAAGCTCACCCCACCGTCAAGCAGCTGTTGGCATCAGAAAGCTCTTCCTACTATTTAGTGAGAATTGCCTTCCTTCCTTGTAATTGGTTGAGGTCCTAACCTCCAGAGCAGGAGGAAACAAGCTTGCTCCATCTTCCCTGTGACAGCCCTTCAGATGTTTGAAGATGGCTCTCATATCTCCTCTCAGTCTTCTTTTTCCCCAGGATAAACATACCCAGTTGCCTCAACCATTCTTCATCAGGCTTGGTTTCATCAGTACCCTCTCCAGACCTGTGGAAATGGCCAAGAATTTTTGAGAACGTTGTTGCATTATAATATTTTAGCTTCCTTCTCCTCAGCTGCGCGAAACTCGGGTGTTTCTCAACAGATAAAGTCTTCAGTGAAAGTTAGAGAAATAGACGCTTGAGCCCTTCACAAATCTCAGGCACTTTTGAAATCTGCTGCTTGGACTCACGGCTATTAGGTTAATGTTCCTTTTTTGGTGTGTGTGGGGGGGGAAAGACCACCGTTATTAATTCTTCAAAAGCACACCTCTTTCAGGAGATCTTTAAAACGTTATTTGATCTTTGTCCAGGGGTCCAAATGCGGTACTGCAAATTTTTGTCCCTCCCCATGGAGATGTTTCTGAAGTGATGCTCTTTTGATAGTTTCATCATAGGGCAAAACAAAGCAGTGCTCAGACGCTGAAATGTCAGATGAAACGGCCCATTTTATCCTGACACGAGCCATTCCTCCTCCCCAGAAAGGTGCCATGCTTAATATTTGTGATTTTGCCCCCTTCAGCATCAAAGTGACAGTCCCATCATGGAGGGCTTTAAGAGAGAATTAGACATGGGTGGGAGAGGAGGCTGGTTCCTAGCCATGTGGGCTGTGTCCTGCCTCCAGGATAAAGGGCCTCAGGCTGCTGAGTGTGTGGGTTTGAGCCCCACGCTGGGCAAATGATTCCTGCATTGCAGGGGGCTGGTTCTGGGATTCTGGGATTTCAGTTTCTCACCCATCCTTCACCACAAGGTCCCAGGGCAGGTTAAAGCCATTCAAAAATGCAAAATTGAAAACAGTTCTACTGTCAAGGGAATAGTGTGGGTCTTACAATATTATTGTGGGTTTGTGGGATGATGCTCTGAGTCCCTCCCACTTCCTGAGTCCTGTACCCAGGGATATGACTTTTAAAATAACCAACCTATATTATTATTATTAGTAGTAGTAGTAGTAGTAAAATTTCTATACTGCCCTTTGTCCAAGGATCACAGGGTGGTTTACAACACAAACCTAAACTGATTCAAATATTATTCAATGATCCATTTGAAATATATTGCATGATAAAACATCAGCTAATAATAATTTAAAAGAAAAATCACTTACGATAATTTCAATAAATCAGCACTGTCCTATAATCGATAAAGACAGCAAGCTAACCCTCAAAAGTAAAAGCCTGCGAAACATGGAGCACAGCAGATCGTATAAGGTCACAGCTGCCCAATTTCATGTCTAAATCCATTTGGGTTGGATTCCTTCTCCATTCCTGGTCTGAAGACCTCAGACTATCCTTCTGCATTGCAGGGGCCGGACTAGATGATGCTTGGGGGACCTTGCAACTCTATGATTCTGTGATTCTAGGGACGAATGCAAGGCTGTCTGCTTGTGGGCCTCCCAATGGGGCATTCAGGTGGTCCCTGTGGGGGAAAGGATGCTGCAGACCTATTTATTCATCTTAGCTAAATTTCCACTGATGGCTCCGCTGCCTGACTGCAGGAGTTTTTGCTCGCCTCTTCCTGGGCTGTCAGCAATTGACTGGTACCCATATTCCAAGCCCTGCGAAGATCTCACCTGGTGAAAATGCTCCCAGTCTAAGAAATGGAACAGGATTTCCTTTCTGTGTCTTCAACTTTCACTGAGGTCAGGCTGACATTTACCTTTCAAAAATTGTTTGGTAAAGATAAAAAGCAACAGCTGTCCTGAAAGGATCCTTGTAATGTCATGCGGGAGCAAATTGTGAAATCAAATCTGCTCGTAGTATTTTGAGCACCACGGGGCTTCATGAGCCCGTCCCTCACGTCAGGCAAAATACGAAAGCAGAGGAATGGCTGAGGTGCTTTCAGGCCCTTATTTCTTGAGCAGGGCTGGATGATTAAATAGAACTCCGTGTCCCTGAGAGACCCAACTCTTCTCTTGCAACGCATGTCACCCTCTGAAAGGTCTACCTGAGGCATCTTCCCAAAAACATGGTCCAGCAAAAGCTCAGGCAGAAAAGGAAGAATGTCAGCATAAGAACATAAGAAGAATCCTGCTGGATCCGGCCAGTGGCCCACCTCGCCCAGCATCCTGTTCTCTCAGTGGCCAACCAGATGCCCCAATGGGAAACCTGCAAGCAGGATTCAAGCACAAGAGTATCTCTTCCCGTCCTGCAGTTTCCAGCAACTGGGACCCAGAAGCATTGCTGTCTCCAACTGTTGAGGTAGAGCAGTCTCACTGTGGCTGGTAGCCACCCATAACCCTCTCCTCCATGAATTTGTCTGAGCCTCTTTGAAAGCCATGTAAGTTGGGGGCCATCACATCACGAAGTCATGGAAGGGATTCCAAGGATCATCTAGTCCAACCCCCTGAAGGCAGAAATCACAACTAAAGAATCCTACACCTGCTTAAAAACCTCCAAGGAGCAGAGTCCAGCATCTTCTGAGGTCACCCGGTCCCCTGTCTAACAGCACTTGCCAGCAGAAAATTCTTCCGCCTGTTTAGTGGGAATCTCCTTCCTTGTAACTTGAATCCATTGGTTTGTTCCTGCCTTCCAGAGCAGAAGAAAACAAGTTGGCTCAATCGTGCATGTGACTGCCCTTCAGATAGTTCAAGATGTCTCTCATATCTCCCCTCAGTCTCCTCTTTTTCCAGGCTAAACATACTCAGATACCTCAACCATTCCTCACAAGGCTTGGTTTCCAGACCCAATGGGGTCCTTTCTTGCTAGAGAGCTTCCTGCTGTCAGGGAATGGAAGCAGCCCAAGGAATGGGGGGCAGAGGTGTGGGAGGGAGGAGGATGATCCAAGGGAAGGAGCTAGTGGTTGGTGGGGCTGGGTGCAACTCATGAGGCAGCTGCAGCAGATGAGGGAGAAAAGGACTGGGAGCAGGAGGCTGGGCAGCCAGAGCAAGCAGGAGAGAGGTAGGTGCCTGGAGAGGCTTCAGAGTCCCTGGAGGGGGCCGAGTCTTCATAATGTGAGATGTGATACATAAGGAGCAGTCAAGTACAACATTCCTTGTTTTCCTAGAGTGGACATGCAAGGGGATGTTTGGTCCAGCCAGTCAGAACTTCCTGTTTCCTTCTGGGCTGGAAAATACCAGCGTGGTGTAGTGGTTAAGAGCGGTAGTCTCGTAATCTGGAGAACCGGGTTTGCGTCTCCGCTCCTCCACCTGCAGCTGCTGGGTGACCTTGGGCCAGTCACACTTCTTTGAAGTCTCTCAGCCCCACTCACCTCACAGAGTGTTTGTTGTGGGGGAGGAAGGGAAAGGAGAATGTTAGCCGCTTGGAGACTCCTTCGGGTAGTGATAAAATGGGATATCAAACCCAAACTCTTCTTCTTCTCTCGCATGTGGCTAGAGGTGGGCACGACCTTACCTGTGCAGGTAACAAAAGCACAAGGCACACAGCTCTCCTCCCTCTTTTCCATCTTCCTTTTGTTGTGTGAACTGCAGTGAGTGCCAGTCTGCAGTCACTGGGATTAACCCCACATATGTGCTAGATCCACACGTACATATTTGTAACTAAGTCTGCCTTCTGGGATCCAACTGTGAACAGAATGTGAGTAAACTACTTTTATATACCTTACACAAGATTGTGCTGTGTTTACTCTTTTAAGAGGGATATAAGGGAACTTACCAGGTCACTAATATTGAGAGGCTTACACAAGCCTGCAACCAGCTACCCACTGTGTGTTTAAAAGGGGAGTGTAAAACTCTGCTAAGTTATAGAACTTGCTAGCGAAAGTTAGGAAGAATATTAATAAACAATATAGCCTCTCCTGCCTCCCTGAACATTCCCACACATAATCCCCTGGGAAACCCCCATAGTCTTCCTGCTGGAGGGGCTTGGAGCAGCGGAGACCTAAGAGGAGCCACTGAGGAGGAGCCCATGGGTGCTTGAGTGAACCACACATCAGCCCAGGGGTTTGCCTGTCAGGAGCTGATGTCCGCAAGTGCTTCACCCAGAGGCAGCCCAAGACATGTTGGCACCTGAGGCAGATCCCCTAGTGGTGCTGCCCTCTCCACCAGGGGTAAGTAAGGGAAGAAGAAGAAGAGTTTGGATTTGATATCCCGCTTTATCACTACCCGAAGGAGTCTCCAAGCAGCTAACATTCTCCTTTCCCTTCCTCCCCCCCAACAAACACTCTGTGGGGTGAGGGGGGCTGAGAGACTTCAGAGAAGTGTGACTGGCCCAAGGTCACCCAGCAGCTGCACGTGGAGGAGCGGAGACGTGAACCCGGTTCACCAGATTACGAGACTACCGCTCTTAACCACTACACCACACTGGCACCATACAGGGAACATCTCTGTCAGTAACAAGGGGTGAGGAAAGAAAGATCAACATTGGGATCTGATACCCTGGAGGACCCTGCTGCCTGAAGCAGCTAATAATAATAATAATAATAATAATAATAATAATAATAATAATACCTTTATTGTCATTGTACAACCTGTGTACAATGAAGTTAAAGGAGCCTGCCCCCCCCAAAAAACACACTCAGTCTGCTGCCTCATGGGTGGGCCAGGCTTGGCTTTGCCAATCAAGAATTAAAATCTGGTCGCATGTCGTTGTTGGTCCAGCTGAGGGCCAGGACAGCTGCCCTTGTGGCTGAAAGGGATGCCACCCCCAGGCCCTGCTCAGCCCCTGCCTGCCGTCGCCCCGCTGGCTCTCTTCTCCATTAGGATTCAGCTGCGCAGCCCCAGAGCCGGCCTGATCAATGGCAGGAGGACAGCGCTTGCATGCCCTGTGCCAGGGGCACATCCATCCTGGTGCCAGAGCTGAGCCTGCCTGCCTCCTTTGCAGCGTCTGCAGCCGTGGCCCCTCCCTCAGCCCAAATTAGAGACCCTAAAATAGACGTGCTTTTGGAATATGGGAAAGGATTGCAATCCCTTCCGTCTTATGCAAACACCCACCAGCTCCCCAGGGTGCAGATTAACTCCCTCCCCCCTTGGTGCCTGGTGCCTTTCCATCTTCTCTGAGGACAAGGCAGAGAGGGGATTTATTTTATTTCTATTTCATTACACTATTGATTTTTTTCCCCCTCCAAAATACGCAGCAAAAACTAACATTTCATCTTCCTGCAGGGGGAAAAAAAAGTCTGTTAGCTGTAAATTTTCAACAAAAGCAATATTTTTTCCTCCTCTAAGAAACAAGAGAGGAGAGGAGATTTCTCCTCCTCTGGGGAGGGGAAGCCCCAAAATGTGTAGAGAAGCAGCAAATATCTCTGCTCTGAAATGTGAATGCTCAATTACGGCTGAGGTTTCTGATGCAGAACCCCCCAGACGCTGCCTCTCCAGCTTCAGAAGCAGCCCCTCCAATGAAGGACCCTCCTGCAATGGTTGCAGCACTTCAATTGAGATCCTGCATGGAGGGGGGGGGCACCAGCTGCTGCCACAGGCCCTGGAGGGATAGGAAAACAAGGCTCCCTTTGAAAGCGACACTCAAAGAAGAGAGTGTTCTTGGAGGGCTGATCCGAGTGGAGTTCAACTCCTCTGCAGGTGTTCATTCTTGGAACCACTGAGCCCAGTGAGCAGGCCTTAGAATCATAAAATTGTTGAATTGTAAGGCTTCCGAAAGGCCATCTAGTCCAACCCCCTGCAGAGCAGGGATCTCCACTCAAATATCCATGACAGATGGCCATCCAACCTCTGCTTCAAAACCTCCAAGGAAGGAGGGTCCACCATCTCCTGAGGGAGACTGTTCCACAGCTCTTACTGCCTGGAAGTTCCTCCTGATATTTAGTTGGAATCTCCTTTCTTGTAACTTGAAGCCATGGGTTCAAATCCTATCCTCCAGAGCAGGAGAAAACAAGCTTGCTCCCTCTTCCATGTGACAGCCCTGGAGATCTGAAGATGGCTCTCCTATCTCCTCTCCTCTTTTCCAGGCTAAACACACCCAACTCCCTCAACTGCTCCTCATAAGGCTTGGTTTCCAGACCCTTGAGCATCTTGGCTGCCCTCCTCTGTACACACTCCTCAATTTCAGGGGGTCAGACCAGAAGACCCTCAGAGTCCTTCCAACTCTCCCATTCTATGATTCCACGATAAGAAGAGAAAGGAGGAGGAGGAGGAGTGCGCACGTTCCCTGGAATGCAGGAATCTCAGCTAAAGCTTGTCAACATGCTTCTTAAATTGTGGTGCCCAGAATTGTGGTCTGACCAAGGCAGAAGAGTGGGACTATACCTTCCCTTGATTGGGACCCTTCTGTTGATGCAGCCTAGAATAGTGTTAGCTTCTTTTACTGCTGCACCTCACTGTTGACTCATGTTAAGCTTGTGGTCCACAAAGACCTGGAGATCCTTTTCCACACATGCTTCTGTCAAGCCAGATTTTCTACATATCTGGCTAAATATCCTTCTGCCTCCAGCACACCCACAACTGAGAGCATGGCCTGGCCAGGCAGCTGCAGAGTGCAAGAAGGCCAGCAAAGGTTTTCCAGGACTTGGGGCTCCCTCCAATTCTAGAGATGATTCCGGCTCCGTCTTCTGGACCTGAGGCTACTTGAAATTCTCCAGGAAGCCAGCTCTGTTCCCGCGATCAATGGGAGCTTGTTTTACACTGGCCCCGCTCCTGCCTTCTGCTACAATCAATTGATCTTGTCAAACAAGGCACAGTGTGCTCTGCGTACAGATTCGGTCCTTTCCCTTTCCCTCAACTTCAGATTTTGGAGGTGCCTCTGAGCTGGAGGCAGAAGCAGAGGCAGCCTTTGGGGTCCTCCAGCACCTGAAGTCCGTGGGGATCTGGGCAATTTGCTGTGTCCACTAGACCACGATGCCAGAGAGGAGAGCAGCTTCCTAATCAAAAGCCCAGTTTCCTTCCAGAAACTGAGAAGATAAAAAGGCTTTGCTGGAGCATGTCAGGAGCCCATCTAGCCCAGCAAAATGACTTGCTCTAACATGAACATGTGCACACACAGAATGCGGCCATGATCCAGGATACTAACCTGACTCAGTTGGTACAGCACAAGACTCTGAATCTCCAGGTCGTGGGAACATTGAGCGAAAGATTCCTGCATTGCAGGGGGGTGGACTAGATGACACTCAAGGCCCCTTCCAATTCTACAATTCCCTCCCCACAACAAGCTCTGTCTGTTGCATTTGAAGCTTTGCCTCCTCTGAGCCCTGCTAGCAGAAAAGAGCCCCAAAGGACCTGCCATGCTCTTGCTTATGGGAAGACTCCCCTGAGGGCAGCCAGCCTGTGGAGCCTCCACCCAGGGGGCTGGAGTGTAAATATTCCCTCCCCCCCCACTGTAGAATTCAGTTTCTCATCCAGGAGCATAATTGGTGAGAAAGGGCTTCACATCATTTTCTTTTATGGCTGACTTTATGTCCTATTTTCCCCGAATCAAAGTTTTTCTCTTGCTTAATAATATCCTTGCATTTCTCCCTTGGGGATTCCAGGAGTCTGGCCTAGAACTCAGCCAGCCTCAGTCTGCTTGGTCCGATGGCGTTTCTGAAGAGGGGCAGAGAAGGGCCGCAGCTCAGCGTCAGAGCATCTGTTCTGCCTGAAGAAGGTCCCAGGTTAAATCCCAGGTGGTAATTTCCTATCCTAAAATTCTGGAGAGTCATGGGAGACAATACTGAGCTGCTTGCACCAATGGTCTGACTCGGCAGAAGGCGCCTTCAAATGTTGCAAAGTGTGTTTGGGGCCAAGGAAAGGTGATCCCACAGAGGCTGTTCTTGCTCCAGGTACCCCCACATCTCTCTCAGACAGGAACCTTTGCTCCCCAAGGGCAGCAGCCCTAGAGTGAAACCTGTCTTGGGGGACAATGGAGGAGTGCACCTTTGGGGGCCAAGTCAAACCATTGGAGAATTACCAGCGCTTGCTGGGCAGCAGCGGGGGCAGATGAAGGCATCCAGTTGTGCTGCTGCAGATGCACCAGGGCGTTTCTTCTCACTGCACTCTTTCCAGCAGTCATTCCTCTTCTGGTCACTACTGTGGACGCCCAACCTGACTGTCACTTCCAGGCACTGTGGTCATCTGCAGGGGATTTCCACATGGCAGGGTTGATGTCGCCAGCTTCCATGTCATATCTGCAGAAATCTTTGGTCTGCCAACAGTCCTGGTTCCCTGCAGAGTTCCCCACAGAGCATGTCCTCAGGGATCCTGCCATCTTCCCTTCTGCAGACATGACCAAGCCAGTGCCAGCGTCACTGAGACAGGAGCGAGACCCTGCTCTGAAGGTGGGTTTGGAAGAGCACATCTTTGTTTGAGACATCTGGTTTCCCTCTATGACAAACGTAAGGAAGATTGGGGCTTTTCCAGTTTCAAGGAAAGGTGAGGAAGAGGGGACATGAGACATGTTTATCCAATGATGCCTGGCCTGGAGAAAGTGGGCAGAGAACAGCTTTCCTTCCTACAGTCTCTCACAATGCCAGCACCACTGGAGATCCAATGAAGCTGAACAGTGGAAGATTCAGAACAGATGAAAGAAAGCTCTTCCTCCTGCAGTTCAGGGACTTTTCTCAAAACTAAGAAGTCCCAAATGCTGCCACCTTTCCTCACTCCACCCCCTCAATCCCTTGGGTGGCCCTTTTCCAACCCTTTTCGAACTCTGAAATATCTTTTTTGAGATGAGGCAGCCAGAAATGTACAGATGATTTCAAATGCAGTTGCCCCATAGATTTACACAACAGCATGCTGGTGGTGGTGGTTTTATTTCCAATTCCTTCGCCGATGATCCCTAGCGTGGGATTTGCTTTTGTCCCCACCTGCCCCCCCAGCACCCCCCTCCCGAGAGCAACTCCTCCTGGCAGAGACAGCGGCGCAGGACCCCCCCCCCCAATAGTTTGACCTCTTGAGTCAGCAAAGTTTTATTGCTGGCGATTATTGCCATAGAGGATGAAGCGGATGATTCGTGTACTCCAGCATATTTGCATGTTGCAATTTAAATATTAAAATGTGTGTGTCTGTGTGTCTCTGCGCTGGTGTTTGCAAAACCCTGATTAAGATGAGTCAGCAGCTTCCCAGGCCCAGCCAAGTTGGAGGCAGATCCTGCAAAGTTTGACTTATTCCGTAATGAAATCAGATTCCAGCCCAGTTCGTCCTTTCCCTAATGAGTCTCCTGTGGTAATATTTTAGCAGATTCCTACACCTCCAGCTTTGCTGCGCTACAAATTAGGTGCTTGCAGTTTTAACAGCAAACACAAATGCAGGCGTCTCAACCCTCCTCCCCCGCCCCCCCAGCCCTTTAACGGCCTCTCTCGCCTCCTGCCAATGCTGTCTCTCCAGAGCATTGCAGTTCACGGCCCTCTCAGCCCTGGAAGAAAAGGAAGCAAAGAGCATCAGAGGAGCCTGCTGGATCAGGCCCAAGGAGGCCCTTTCACTAGTCCAGCATCCTGTTCTCACAGAAGCAGACCACCAGGTGCCTGGGGGAAACCCACAAGCAGGATCCCATTCTGCCCCAGTGAGCAGCTGAGCCGTTGCATTTTGCAGCAGTGGCCGTTTCTGGGCAAGTCTCAGGTCCTGCCCCATAGACACCACAATGCAGTAGTCCATCCCGGAGCTGCCGTTCTGGGTGGGAGACACAGCCAGCCTCTGGTGGTCCAGAAATAGCCCTCACCATCATCCCTGCCCAATTGCCACACTGAAGTTGTAGACCAAGGGACACCCAAAGGTTGTTCTGTCTGGCTTTCCTTTCTATCGCCACCTTCAAATATCTGAAGGGCTGCCACATGGAAAAGGGAGCGTGTTTCTCTCTCCTTCTCCAGAGGAACCAACCTGAACAAATGGATTCAGATGATAAGGAGATTCCAGTCCTTCTGACAGTAAGGGCTCAACCTCAGAAAGTGCCAGGCTCTCCTTCACTGAAGGTGGGGGGTTTGGATGGCCACTTGTCAGCGATGCTTTAGCATTATTCTTGACTAGATGACCCACTGAGGTGCTTTGATCTCTGCAGTTCCACAATTCTACGGTGGTACCTTGGTTCTCAAAGGCCTTGGTTCTCAAACTCCGAAAACCCGGAAGTAAGTGTTCCAGTTTTCGAATGTTTTTCGGAAGCCAAACATCCAATGTGGCTGTCGGCTATTGTTTCTGGGGCACCTGCACCAGTGAGAAACTGTGCCTTGGTTTTGGAACATTTCGGAAGTCAAATGGGCTTCCAGAATGGATTAAGTTTGGCGCTTTTGTTTTTGCTATTTATTTTGCATTTTTGTTTTCGAGGCATTTTCGATTAATTTGTTTTTCTGACTGTGTGGAACCCAGTTCAGCTACTGATTGATTGATTGTGTGACTGTGGAAATGGATAAAAAAAACCCCATCCAAACAATGACTATCATCAGTGCAGGTAAGAACTTTTTAAAAAAAAAATTTATCATCTATATAATACTGTCTTATTTATTTTATATTACAATACATTGGTTATTGCTTTCATTTTCTGGATCAATGGTCTCGTTAGATAGTAAAATTCATGTTAAATTGCTGTTTTAGCGGTTGTTTTTAAAAGTCTGGAACAGATTTGCATTACTTTCTATGGGATAGCGCGCCTTGGTTTTGGAACACTTTGGTTTTGGAATGGACTTCCGGATTAAGTTTGAGAACCAAGGTACCACTGTATAAGCATCTTGAAAATTCAAGGGCTTGACTTAGACGTGATCTTGCCTCACAAGGCATGATGGTGCCAGACTCATCCACCTGTGTGGAAGTCAGGTAGACACCATAGACTCCTGCCTTGCAGGGGGTGGACTAGAGGACCACTGGGGTCCCTTCCAACTCTCCCTTTCTCTGATTCACACCATCCTAAGCAATGTGGGTCGGGATTGGGATACATCTCGCTTCCAATTCTTGTGCACTCTGTTCATTTAACCTTCCCCCCATTGCGGTGCTCCAGTTTGAAAGATTCCCCTCAGCACTCTTGATTTCCCTGTCCTGAACTTATAAATAACACCCAGAGAAGCTATTGATATATATATATATATATGCTTTCGTAGATTTTCACGGGTACAGGAATGCAGGTTTTGGTGTCCTCGGGTGTCTTCCCGTGTAAAAGTTGGGGTGTCTAGGCGACGTTTCGACGAGGTCTCACTCGTCATCTTCAGGCTGGTGCTTTCGGCTTCTTGTTACTGGAACAGAGCGGGATCTCAATGTTTGAGTTCCTATAAATACTGTAGAGGGGGTGTGGTGTCTAGCCTCCAATGTTCTGGGCAGAGAGGAAGTTCCCATATATATATATATTTTCATATATATATATTTCATATATATATATGAAAAGGGGAGGGGGGAGAGGGAAGATCATATCTTAACAGCCGATGAGTAGAAAGTCCTCCCCCCCCATTTCCATTTCTCATTTTATCACCCTTGTATTCCGATCTCGAAGCTGCCAGCCCCTCCAAAAATGAACAAATGTTCCCGTATAAATCCTAATAAAGGTCCTGTATGGATTTTGACATAAAGCAGGACTTGACTACAGCAAACGACACCAAATATTCAGATCACAAACATACGGAGCAGTTTATTAGAGTTAAAACTCCAGTAAATGTGTCACAACTGTAACACCACTGCGGTGATGCATGTACCACGCTGAAGCAGCGTCCCACAGACACCTAATTTATTATATCATAGACTAATATTCCCGTTTTATGTATTGGCATCATTTGATGCGCCGAGATAAATAAGTGCGGTTACAGGACACCACTGCTGATGACTTGTAATGTTATTGGAGGGTCGGAGTCTTTGTTTGGAAAGTCTCTCTCTCCCTCCCTCCCCCTCTCTCTGCTAATCCAGAAGTGTATTTTTTATTTTAATTTATCTTAAAACCGGCGCCTGGAGGCTTTCAGTTTATGGGAGAAGAAGGGAAGGGGGTAAGAAACAGGGCACAGTTCCCTGGGGGTGGAAAAAACAGCTGGGGGCAAATGTTGGCCACCCCAGTACACTGGCTCCCAGTACATTTCCAAGCACAATTCAAAGTGTTGGTGCTGACCTTGAAAGCCCTAAATGGCCTTGGTCCAGTATACCTGAAGGAGCATCTCCACCCCCATCGTTCTGCCCAGACACTGAGGTCCAGCGCCAAGGGCCTTCTGGTTGTTCCCCCCCTGTGAGAAGTGAGGTTGCAGGGAACCAGGCAGAGGGCCTTCTCGGTAGTGGCACCCGCCCTGTGGAATGCCCTCCCATCAGATGCCAAAGAGATAAACTACTACCAGAGCCAAGCCATCTTGGCAAGTAGCCCCAATAGCCCTCTCTTCCTCTGTGAAGTTGTCTAATCCTCTTTTAAATCTATCCAGGTTGGTGGCCACCACTGATTCCTGTGGCAGGGAGTTCCACAGTCCACCTCTGGACTGTGGGAAGGACTGTCTTTTCTCTGCCCTTCAGCTTCATTGGATTCCCACCAGTTCCACTCTTACGAGAGAGAAAACGTTCCTCTGTCCCCTTTCTCTGTGCTGTGCCATACTCTGTCTCCATGCTCTTCTCAGAAATATGGCGTCTGCCTGACTCTCACGCAGACAGATGTGTCTGCCTGACTCTCACGCCTAGCAAGGCAAGAGTCCATCCAGATCAAGCCCTTGAGTTGTTGAGATGTAACCATCTCCCAGTCCTTCCCTGGGTACAAACCCCCAAGGAGGGTCTGGAAAGAATGGCAATTGAATTCTGGAGGATCAGGGAGGGTGGCCACACCTTGAAGCACCAGGAAAGCTGCTGAACCAAACAGCCGCCCAGCCTTTCAGCTTCAACAACCTGGAGGAGCTGCTTGCCAGGCTGCAGGCTAATAGACGCTAAGCTTGAACCCTTTGGCTTCCTGCTAATTCTACGCCAGTTTGCTGTGCCAACCCCTCTGCCAAGAGCCTTCCTGGGAGATGGCCTCTACCTGAGCTCTGCTCTGCTGCCTGCCCGCCATGCAATGTATTCTGCGACTGATGCTTTCCTTCCCAACACTGGCCGGCTGGCTGGCCTGCTTGATCCGGAGTGTGCGGCAGGCGATGTAGCCCAGCGGCAAAGTGGAGGAGATATTGATGCCTTTGCACAGCTGCAGCAAAATGCTCTCAAGTCCAACTGCTTGCGTGGAAAGGGGTGCATGTGCATGTGACATGACACAGTCCAGACCACAGACCTCTGGTGCAAGAGCTGGCTGGGAGCTCTTGTCAATATAAAACCACAGAATCTAAGAACGGCAGAATTGGAAGGAACCCCAAGGGTCATCATGCCCAACACTCTGAAGTGCAGGAATCCCAGACAGATGACCACCCGAGCTCTGTTTAAAAGCCCCGGGAGAAGGAGAGGCCACCGCCTTCAGTCCGATCCACTGTCAAACAGCCCTTACCACCAAAAAGTTCTTCCTTCATGTTTTGTCAGAACCCATTGATTTGGGTCCTCCCCCTTCAGCAGGAGAAAATAAGCTTGTTCCTTCTTCCATGTGACAGCCCTTGAGATATCGGAAGATCGGGGAAGTCTTAAGCATATCCAGCGCCGTGGTGCAAAGCTCCCTCCAGCACCCCCCCTGCCCCATTTCCCAGAGTTGTCCACCTTTTTTAGGGAGGTTGGCGCTGCCAGTGGGCCTGGAGGAGGTGGGCAGTGGCTGGAGGGCAGCTCCTCCAGCTGGGAAGAGGCGGAGGCTGGACGCAGCACCTACTGGCTCAGCTAGCTGCTTTGTGCCGCGGTGGCCACGGCAGATGGAGGCTCCGGGCGTGGCGCTGCTTCAGCGTGGCATGGCGGAAGCGGGCGAAGGTGGTGAGCTGATGCCAGGAGGCACCGCGTCCAGCCTCCGCCTCTTCCCTGGTGCCCTCCAGAACTTGGTGCCCTGGTGCCCCGTACCACTGGCCTCTATGGGTAAGATGCCCCTGCTGAAGATGGCTCTCATATCTCTTCTTGGTCTCCTCTTTTCCAGCCTATACCCCCCCCCCAGCTCCTTCAACTGTTCCTCATCAGGCTTGATTTCCAGACCCTGGATCATCTTGGTTGCCTTCTCTGCACACCTTCCAGCTTGTGGTCTGACTAAGGCAGAATAGAGTGGGACTATACTTCGCACTTAAAAAGCAGAGACATCACCTTGCCAACAAAGGTCTGTATAGTTAAAGCTATAAAAATACAGTTACAAATCTAGAGACTGAAGGGAGAATTGTTCAGAAACCAGAAGAAATTAGAAAGTGTTTCCAGAGATACTTTAAAGAACTTTATGCACAGGGGCCACAGAAAGAGTTTGAGGTGGATCAATTTTTAAAATTAATGGATTACCAAAATTACCTCAGGAAAAGAGAACAATCCTGAACTGTAAAATAACACAACAAGAAATTGAAGGTGCCATCCAGAACTTACAATTAGGCAAATCTCCAGGCCCTGATGGACTAACCTCCAAATATTACAAGATTTTGAAAGATTACTTGATACAACCTTTGATGGAGGTTTGCAACCAGATTATGGAGGGGAAGAAGGCACCGGAAACGTGGAAAGAAGCTTTCATCACATTGATACCCAAATCAGAGACTGAAAAGACCCAACTTAAGAACTACCGTCCCATCTCACTCCTAAACGTGGATTATAAAATTTTTGCGGACATTTTGGCAAGTAGGTTTAAAAAAGTACTTAATGGAGTGATTCATAAGGACCAGGCGGGCTTTCTCCCTGGTAGACATTTGTTTGACAACACCAGAAACATCATTGACATTTTGGAATTTTTACAAACAAATATTAATACGAGAGCAGTGTTAATTTTTATTGATGCGGAGAAAGCCTTTGACAATATCTCCTGGATGTTTATGAAGAAAAAATTGGAAGGGATGGGAGTGGGACGGGGGTTTGAAAATGGAATAGAAGCAATTTATACAGAGCAAAAAGCTAAATTGATAGTGAACAATGTGGTGACAGAGGAGTTTAAAATTGAAAAAGGGACACGACAGGGGTGCCCCCTATCCCCTCTTTTATTTATCTCAGTCCTGGAGGTGCTTTTGAACATGATCAGGGAGGACCGGTTGGTACAAGGAATTCAGGTCGGAGTGAAACAATATAAACTGAAAGCATTTGCAGATGATTTGGTTTTAACATTACAGGAGCCAGTACCCAGTACAAAAAAAGTTTTAGAACTGATTTACGAATTTGGTCGGGTGGCGGGATTTAAGCTGAATAAGCAAAAAACTAAGGTTTTGGCTAAAAATTTGACTTCTACAGAAACAGAGGAGTTTCAGAAAGAGACAGAATTAAATGTGGCTAAAAAGGTGAGATACCTAGGGGTCCATCTGACCTCAAAAAATTTGAATTTGTTTAAAGACAACTATGAAAAATGTTGGTCGGAAATCAAAAGAGATTTGGAAATTTGGTCAAGACTGAAACTCTCCTTGTTGGGCCGAATTGCAGCTATAAAAATGAATGTATTGCCGAAAATGTTATTTCTGTTCCAGGCCCTACAGATCGTGGACAAAGTGGAATGTTTTGGAAAGTGGCAAAAGGATATTTCTAAGTTTGTCTGGCAGGGCAAAAAGCCCCGAATAAAGTTTAAAATATTAACTGATTCGAAAGAAAGAGGGGGGTTTGCCCTGCCGGACTTGAGGTTATATTATGAGTCTGCAGCCTTTTGCTGGTTGAAAGATTGGTTTCTCTTGGAGAACCTGGATCTGGAAGGGTTTGACAATGCTTTTGGTTGGCATGCATATTTGTGGTACGACAAGGTTAAGGTTCACAGATTGTTCAAAAACCATATTGTCAGAAGAGCATTATTTATGGTCTGGACAAAATACAAAGACTTATTAGAGGGTAAGACCCCGAGGTGGCTATCACCGGTGGAGGCTAAGGCCCGAAAAAGACTTAACATGGAGGCCTACTGGCCGAAATATTGGGAAATAATTGAAAAAACTGGAGACAATTGGAGGCTGCAGAGCTTGGAAAAATTAAAAAATAAGGTGCGAGATTGGCTACATTATGCTCAAATTCAAGAGGTTTTTAAAATGGATAAAAAGGTTGGGTTCCAGGTGGAAAAATCGAAACTAGAGACGGAATTGTTAGAACCAAAAACTAAGGTACTTTCGAGAATGTATAACTTGCTGCTAAAATGGAATACACAGGATGAGATAGTTAAATCTGCCATGATAAAATGGGCACAGGATATTGGGCATAACATCATGTTTGAGGACTGGGAAAAGTTATGGAACACCGGAATGAAATTCACGGCATGTAATGCCTTGAAGGAAAACATTATGAAAATGGTATACCGGTGGTACATGACCCCAGTCAAGCTTGCTAAGATATATCACCTGTCTGACAATAAATGCTGGAAATGTAAGGAGGCGGAAGGGACATTCTTTCACCTCTGGTGGACTTGTCCAAAAGTGAAGGCCTTCTGGGAGGCGATTTACAACGAGTTAAAAAAGGTATTTAGGTATACCTTTCTTAAGAAACCGGAGGCCTTTCTTCTGGGCATTGTGGACCAGAAAGTGTTAAAGAAGGATAGAAATTTCTTTATGTACGCTACCACAGCAGCAAGAATTCTCATCGCTAAGTATTGGAAGACTCAAGATCTACCTACATTGGAGGAATGGCAGACGCAGTTGATGGACTACATGGAACTGGCTGAGATGACTGGCAGAATCCGAGACTTGGGAGAAGAAACAATGGAAGAAGACTGGAAAAAATTTAAGGACTATTTGCAAAAACACCATAAGCTGTATGAATGTTAAGAAAATGCACGATTAAGGAAACTCTAGCTTCAGCAACTTGATTAGGTAAAATGAAAACTAAGATACAAGAAATAAGAGGTGGAATTAGGAAATAACTTTATTATGTTAAATTTAAGTACATAGAAATTGGGATACAAATATTGTGAATCTAGAAACATGATAAATCGAAAGATACAGTAAGTTATGAAATAAGGTAATAAATTGCTGATGTTTGTATAACAAAGAATGCAGGGTTTGGAGGATGTGGGGAAGTCCAGTTGGTTTGTTAGAAATATTAAGGAAAGTTGGACTTTTCATATTTTCTCTTTTTTCTGTTTTCTTTCTTTTTTCTTTATTCTGTATATCTTTGACTATAAGAAAAGAAACTTAATAAAAATATTTTTTTAAAAAATAAATGTATAGTTAAAGCTATGGTTTTCCCAGTAGTGATGTATGGAAGTGAGACCTGGACCATAAAGAAGGCTGATCGCTGAAGAATTGATTCTTTTGAATTCTGGTGCTGGAGGAGACTCTTGAGAGTCCCATGGACTGCAAGAAGATCAAACCTCTCCATTCTGAAGGAAATCAGCCCTGAGTGCTCACTGGAAGGACAGATCCTGAAGCTGAGGCTCCAAGATTTTGGCCACCTCATGAGAAGAGAAGACTCCCTGGAAAAGACCCTTATGTTGGGAAAGATGGAGGGCACAAGGAGAAGGGGACGACAGAGGATGAGATGGTGGGACAGTGTTCTCGAAGCTACCAGCATGAGTTTGACCAAACTGTGGGAGGCAGTGGAAGACAGGAGTGCCTGGCGTGCTCTGGTCCAGGGGTCACGAAGAGTCGGACACGACTAAATGACTAAACAACGACAAAACTTCCCTTGACTTACTTCGCTAGATCTGAATCATAGAATCATAGAATCATAGAATCATAGAGTTGGAAGAGACCACAAGGGCCATCGAGTTCAACCCCCTGCCAAGCAGGAAACACCATCAGAGCACTCCTGACATATGATTGTCAAGCCTCTGCTTAAAGACCTCCAAAAAAGGAGACTCCACCACACTCCTTGGCAGCAAATTCCACTGTTGAACAACTCTTACTGTCAGGAAGTTCTTCCTAATGTTTAGGTGGAATCTTCTTTCTTGTAGTTTGGATCCATTGCTCCGTGTCCGCTTCTCTGGAGCAGCAGAAAACAACCTTTCTCCCTCCTCTATGTGACATCCTTTTATATATTTGAACATGGCTATCATATCACCCCTTCACCTCCTCTTCTCCAGGCTAAACATGCCCAGCTCCCTTAGCCGTTCCTCATAAGGCATCGTTTCCAGGCCTTTGACCATTTTGGTTGCCCTCCTCTGGACACGTTCCAGTTTGTCAGTGTCCTTCTTGAACTGTGGTGCCCAGAACTGGACACAGTACTCCAGGTGAGGTCTGACCAGAGCAGAATACAGTGGCACTATTACTTCCCTTGATCTAGATGCAATAATCCTATTGATGCAGCCCAGAATTGCATTGGCTTTTTTAGCTGCCGCGTCACAAAATCCCACTGGACACGAGACTTTTTTTTTGCAGCCCAGAACAGCATTAGATTTTTTTTCCTGCTGCATCACACTGTGGACTCATGGAACGCATCTGCACGGGATGAAGATCAGTTCTTTTGGCCTGAAAGCAGGACCCCAAAGGCGATATCATTTGGAAGTCTCCAAGCCTGGGAGAATCAACCTGGAGATAGATGGAACTGATCTGCCTGCCTGCAACTCTCATAGCTGTTAATGCAATTATGTCTTGTTATTTTATGCTGGTATCCAGCCTTTGGGTCAGGAAAGCCAGAGAAGGACGGCATATATTAATACATAAGTAAATAAGTGCATAAATAATAATTTTCTGCCTTTGATATCTGACCCAGGGTGCCTGGGCAGTGTCGCGCCGTGGGTGGCAGTCTGTCTAGACGCAGAAATGTTTTTAGCAGAGGGCAGCACAGGGTCACTCAGTTTACGGTCCGCTGGGAGAATAAAATTGTTGTTGCCTGGAAGGCTCTGTGTCCTGGAGGTGTGGGAAACAGGTGTCTTCTATGTCCTCTTTTCCCCAGGACACACCCTCTTTTTCATGGGTATAGTCGTCATAGCAATCCTTGGTTAAAAGTAGAAGTCAGCAAATGTGCCCTGCTTTTTTTTGCTCTTCAAGATATGGCAACCCTACGGGCCCATCAATAGTTTATGCTGTTCTTTTTGCCTGCAAAATTGAGGATGCTGGGTTCTTTGCTGGCATTGCAATGTGATTGGAAAGATTCACAGAGGCCATGGGCCCAATGGAAGGGTGTGCTGGGGGCGGGCAAAGGAGGGATGAGGGACCCCCAGGAACTGGAGGACCAGCAATGTCATGTGAAGATGCACACAGTTCCACAGGAACTGGAAAGGGGTGTTCCACAGATAGTCATATAATCACAGAATTGCAGGGCTGGAAGGGACCCCTAGAGTCAACTGTCCACTCCCTGCAAGGCAGGATTCTCAGCTGAATAGTCCCTGTCAAAGGGCCACACTACCTCGGCTTCAAAACCCTCAGCCAAGGAGAGTCCACTGTCTTCCAAGATCATCCGTTCCTCTGTCAAACTGCTCTTCCTACTGTTGAGTCAGAACTTCCTTTCTTGTAATTTGAATCTGTTGCTTTGGTTCCTACCTTCCGGAGCAACAGAAGAAAACAAGCTTACTTCACCTTCCATGTGACAGCCCTTCAGAAATTTCACAGAACCATAGCATTGTGGAGTTGGAAGGGACACCAGGGGGCATCTAGTCCAATCCCTTGTGATGCAGGAATCACAACTAAAGCGTCCCAGATTGGTGGCCATCTCTCATCCTGGAATTTGTCGAATCCTCTTTTAAGGCCATCCACGTTGCATCATGAAGACCCCAACTCCTCTCTCCCCTTAAAAATCTCCTTATTTATTGGGAACAGAGGCAACTGCTTTCTACTGAGTCTGACCATTAGTCCAAGCAGTTCAATATTGCCTACACTGACTGGTAGCAATGGCTCCCCAGGGTTGTTGTAATGCCCTTTACAATTTCTTCTCGCCTCTTAATCCTGTAAGAGTACACATTGAAATTGGGCCTGATGGTCGAGTAACAGGAGAGGCAGAGGTTGAGTTCGCTACTCATGAGGATGCTGTTGCTGCAATGTCCAAAGACAAAGCAAAAATGCAACACTGATGTGTAGAACTCTTCTTGAATTCCACAGTTGGAGGAAGTGGTGGTGCATATGGCAGTCAAATGATGGGAGCAATGGTCAAGGAAACGGAAGGGGTAGTTCAAGATTGGAACACGGACACATTGGCAGGAAGCCAATCCAGTTACGGTGCTCCAGCTAACCAGCAGTTGAGTGGGGGTTATGGAGGAGGCTATGGTGGTCACAGCAGCATGAGCGGATATGGCAACCAATGGTTGCCATTAATTTGATTTGAACTGATTTTATATTTGTCAGGGAACTGCCATCAGAGCCAGAGGGAGAGGGAGGGCTCCAGAGGGATTACGGAGAGCGTCCCAGGAGGGAGAGAAGCAGCCCATCTATTGGGGAGGGAAATCACCGTAGCACCAGTGGAGAAGGGGGGCAGATGGGGGAATCGGAGAGAAGGCTCCAGGACTCCTTGCCGGGGACCAGTGGGGAGAGCACGGGTCCTCCGCTGCCCACACCCTCCCTGCGCAGAAGACTTCCACGCAGGGAGAGTAGGGGGAGACTAGGCGTCAAAGAGCTTCTTTGCTGGAAGAAGTTCAAGAAACGCCCACTGATGGATTCTGCCAGCGACTGAGACAGCTACGGGTGAGTGGCTGTCCGGACAGAATAGGGTTCACCCAGGTAACTCAGCCAGGTGTGGCGACGACTTATGCACGAGCAACCCCTAGAACCATTACAATAATGAATTGATTTTAGAATGTTGTATTATTTTACTGTTGTTAGCCTCTCTGAGCCCGGCTTCAGCTGGGGAGGGCAGGATATAAATAAATTATTATTATTATTATTATTATTATTATTATTATTATTATTATTAGACAGGGTTCTATTCCAGGTGAAGATGGCTGTCATGTCATTTCTCAGTCTCCTCTTCTCCAGGCTAAACATCCCCAACTGCCTCTACCGTTCCTCTGAAGTCTCCTGACCCTTCTTGGTCACCCTCCTCTGCACACCTTCCAGCCTGTCTGTTTCCTCCTTAAAATGTGGTGCCCCTACTGAAAACATAGAACTTCAGGTGGGGTCCATTCTTCTTTTAGGGCTGCCATATTTGGTGGCAAATCCCGGCCGGACATGAACGCAGCTCCCCTTCCTCTGGGTTTATAGCCACCCGCACATTCACACTCTCCCTGAGTTCCCATCAGTGGGACAAAAAGTTCTGAAGCACAGAGCAATTTCCCTCCAGGTTAAGAGGAGCCTTTGCTAATCAGAGTGCAAATCTCTTTATTGGACAAAAACTCAATAACAGCCCAGCGGAACTAATTGCATGGGGGGGGGGAGAGAAAGAAAAAGCAGGGAATGTCCCCCTGAATGGCTTCTTCCTTGGAATCTTGGCTTGGGTTTCTCCTTCCACCCTCCTTGGGGATCATTCCCCACCCCCACCCCTAGCTGGTGGGGGGGGGGGAAATGTTCCTGAGCGAAGAAGTCCCAGCATCCTCTGGGTGTCTCCGCTCTCCGTCCTTGAATACAAACAGCCTATGCATATTTATAATGAGGCTTCGTTCATTTAGCAATCAGAAAATGGCAGTAGAAAGAGGGAGCAACAGCCTGCTTAAAAATGTGTGATTATGAATTTTATTTTATTTTTTAGCAAAAGAAAATCCTGCAAGAAGGCATCCCCCCAGGACATTTTATCATCTGAGCCTCCATTCAAATGGATGCTGAATATTACTCAAATCTCTGATTTAGAAATAGCTCCCCATTTGCATTACAACATCATATAAACCACTGAACAATTTGTCAGCGGCGGAGGCAGCCGAGTCTGAGTGCCGGGGTGGACGGGGGCTGCTCTGATGGCGTTTCCTCCCTCCCCACCCCCTTCCTTATTTATCTCATAGAGTCTGCCTGCTGCTGCTGCGGCGGCTGCATTCCTGGGACACAGAGGGTGGGGAGTTTGGGAAGAAGAACCAGAGAATTGTGGAGTCAGTAGGGACCCCCAAAGGTCATCTGGCCCAACCCTCTGCAATGCAGTGATGACAGAGGGGCCCCTGGCTCAGCGAGTGGCAGCTGAACAAGACCTCCCCCAAGTGCTTCATGGCAGATTGGGGGCAAGGAGAAGGCTGAGACAAGATAGGAGAGTCCTCTTCAAATACCTGAAGGCCTTTCGCAAGGAAGATGGAGCGAGATAGTTTCTTGCTGCTCCAGAGGGGAGGACCCACACTAACAGGTTCCAACGACAAGGAAGGAGGTTCCATCTAAACACCGGGAAGAGCTTTCTGGTGGTGAGAGCTGCTCCACAGCGGAGTTTCTTTCACTGGAGGTTTTGAAGCAGAGGTTGGATGGCCATCTGTCAGGGATGCTTTGGCTGGAATTCCTGCACTGCAGGAGGTTCGACCAGATGACACTAGTTGGGTCACAGTCCTCTGATGGAGCTTCAGAAATGCTCAGCTAGCAGAATTAAGACCTCCTTGACCCTCTCCTGGATATCCTGGGGATTGGGACAGAGGAAGCCCAACGCTGGAGAAGTTCTGAAGCATCGACAAGGACCCCAGCTTTGGGATGGCAGGGAGGTGCAGGGGAAGGGAGACCAACGTCAGCAATGCTGGGCTTATTTACGAGCGAAGCCCAAATTGCTTTTGATTTTGTCCCTGCTCATAAATAATGTCAGCCCAATGTCTGAGCTGACACCTTCGTTTTCTCCACATTCCTTCTAAAAGAAGAGAGAGAGAGAGAGAGAGAGAGAGAGAGAGAGAGAGAGAGAGAGAGAAACAGTCAACACAGTCCACCAGCTTCACCCTCATTTCTAGATTATTAGTGGGAGAGAGGGGAGGGCGGCCCTTCTCAAGGGGAGTCAGGAGACCTCACGAGGGACAGGGGTTTGGCTGGCTGTTGGGCTGGGAAGGCTCATCGTGAGAGTAAACTCAAGAACAAGAGTTAGGGTTAAGAACAAGAAGAGCCTTCTGGATCAGCCCAGTGGCCCAACTAGTCCAGCATCACAGCGGCTGACCGGATCTGAGCACAAGAGCCCCCCCCCCCCCATGGCTTCCACAGAAGCAGAGGATGCTGCCCAATGCCAAGTCAGAACTTTGGTCCATGCAGCTTGGAAATGGCTATCCAGGGCACCAAATAATTGTTGTTGTTGTTGCAGCGCACGGAAACGCCATTTACCTTCCCACCAGAGCTGTACCTATTTATCTACTTGCACTTTGAGGTGCTTTTGAACTGCTAGGTTGGCAGGAGCAGGGACTGAGCAACGGGAGCTCACCCCGTCGCGGGGATTCGAACCGCCAACCTTTCAATTGGCAAGCCCAAGTGGCACAGTGGTTTAACTCACAGCGCCACCCGCGTCCCTTAATCTACCAACTAGCTTCCTGCCATATACAGGGGAATGCACTCTGCTACTGACTCACTAGTGTGAGTGAGGAAGGATAATATTTAATCAACATTTCTTCACCTTCTATCTACAATGTTCACACACCTTGAGCAAGCACATCACAAAGGAAGCCGTGGCGGACACTTTCGGCCTTGTGAACGGAGCCAAAATCCTGGCCCCTTTCTCCCTGACAGCTGCTGTCCCCAGGATCCGGCCTCTCTCTCCACCTATCAATGGTTTGACTGCTTCCCCTGGCTTGGAAGCACTGGGCTTTGCCCCGCGGAAATTCCCCAGCAACATTAGGGAGAAAATGGTGTTTTTCTTTCTTCGATGTTGCTGTTGTTCTTAAGGTGCCTTTAAATATTCATGGCCAGAGCATCTTTCAATTTAAGCCTCAGACTTTGTAAAGCGGGCGAGTAATGTGTCTTTCACTTTGAATCAGCCAGTGGGATCTAATAAAAAATCCAAAGGTAAAATGACAGGATAAATGAAGATTTATGTCAGAACTTCACTTCAGAAGGAGCCCTTGTTTCTCTTGGAAAGCTTTTCCTATTTGTTTTCAGAAGTAATTAACATTTATACACAGGGACGATTACAAAGAGATGAATCGCGTCCCTGTATGGGATTAATTGCAGGCAGGAATGGCAAATGGTTCCTTTCCAACACAGTTCAAAAGTGTCCGGCCCAATGACATATTCTGAGAATTTATTTATTTCTTTAAGCCCTTTCTATGCTCCTTTTCAGGATCATAGATCCCACACAAATTGCCTTAGAGTAGAAAACTAAAGCAAAATGATAAAATGACATAGTTGCCTACACCATTAAGATTGAGACAATATTTATCTCATGAAATTAAAAAAAACAAGGAAGCAGCAAATGAAAATATCACATGAAACGCCACAGCCAGGCATCTCGCTCAGCAGTGGGCTCTGCTCACCTTCCCAAAATTACTCCAGACCAAAGTATGGGGTGGACACTTGGCCCCTGGCACAGGGGAGGGAGTGGCTGCCCACTGGCCACGGAGGGCCCTCTTGCCCAAGCAGCTCCTGCGCAGGATCCCAGAGGAGGGAGAACAAGTAGTGGTCGGTTGAGGTGGGCAGAGCCTCCCAAGCTGGGATCGAAATGAGAGACCTCAGGACTGGCTGCCTCAAAAAGGAGATTGCAGAGTTGGAAAAGGTTCAGAAAAGGGGATGGAGCAACTCCCCAATGAAGAATGGTTGCAGTGTTTGAGACTTTTTTGGTTAGAGAAAAGGTGATATGTAGAAAGCTGGGCATGCAGACTCAGGGTTGAATCCAGCAGTGAACCAAAATTTATAGCTCCTTGTGCAGCAAAGAGAGGTGATTTTGAGGCTGAATCCTGACAAGACAGAAGTACTGTTTTTGGGGAACAGGGGGCGGACTGGTGTGGAGGACTCCCTGGTCCTGAATGGGGTAACTGTGCCCCTGAAGGACCAGGTGCACAGCCTGGGAGTCATTTTGGACTCGCAGCTGTCCATGGAGGCACAGGTCAATTCTGTGTCCAGGGCAGCTGTTTATCAGCTCCATCTGGTGCACAGGCTGAGACCCTTCCTGCCCACAGATTGTTTCACCAGAGTGGTGCATGCTCTAGTTATCTCCCGCTTGGACTACTGCAATGCGCTCTATGTGGGGCTACCTTTGAAGGTGACCTGGAAACTGCAACTAATCCAGAATGCGGCAGCTAGACTGGTGACTGGGAGCGGCCGCAGAGACCACATAACACCAGTCTTGAAAGACCTACATTGGCTCCCATTATGTTTCTGAGTACAATTCAAAGTGTTGGTGCTGACCTTGAAAGCCCTAAATGGTCTCGGCCCAGGATACCTGAAGGAGCGTCTCCACCCCCATCGTTCTGCCCAGACACTGAGGCTCCAGTTCCGAGGGCCTTCTGGCGGTTCCCTCCCTGCGAGAAGCAAAGCTACAGGGAACCAGGCAGAGGGCCTTCTCGGTGGTGGCGCCTGCGCTGTGGAACACCCTCCCATCAGATGTCAAAGAGATAAACAACCACCTGACATTCAGGAGAGATCTTAAGGCAGGCCGGTTTAGGGAAGTTTTTAATGTATGACATCTTAGTGTATTTTTGGTCTTTGTGGAAGCCGCCCAGAGTGGCTGGGGAAACCCAGCCAGATGGGCGGGGTACAAATAATAAATTATTGTTGTTGTTGTTGTTGTTACAATCATCATATTACAGCCCCCCCTTTTCCTTCAAGATAGCTGTTCCACGCTCACGTACCATTGCCACCTGAAGATGGATAAGCAATGGCCCACAGCTGGTCCTTTTCCAGGGCAGGGCTCCATCTCCATCCATCACCTCATCCGCAACCAAGATTGAAATATACTCAGAGTCGCGAAGTGATTTCATGCTCTTTATTCAGCTCATAGTGGTGAGGAGGAATGAATGAAAGTCCCCTCAAGGTATCTGCTTTATATACATTATTTACACAATGGGCTGCACATGATTGGCTAATTCCGGAATTCTACTGTAAGCCAATCAGGTTGTGGATTCACTTAAATCTGGAGCATGATTGGGTGGTTCCTGCCAACCAATCATACTGCTGCATTGTTCTAGGACCAATCCGACTGCTGCATTCTGAATCCTATTGTTCTAGGACCAATCAGACTGCTGCCTTTTGGATCCTATTGTTCTAGGACCAATCAGACTGCTGCAGTTTGGATCCTATTCGACTCAGTACATAACACCCCTCCCCTCTAAGTTCCAGTCCTGCCCGGGAGGTCGCATTCATAGTCCTCAAGGTACGCTGGCGGCCTACGTGTCCGTTGCGGCCTGTGGTGTTCCCTGGTCCGGTGTTCAGGTTCTGGCTCGTGTTCCAAGGATGCTGGCTGTGATGGGGCTGTTTGGTCTGGCGCAACCGGCTCGCTCAGTCGTGGTTCTGGTTCCGGTGTCCTTTCGGCCTCACGGGTCCTCTCTGTATTTACTGATTCTGCCTCTCCTGCTGGCCCCTGCTGCTCTATGGGCCTCACTGCCCCACTGTTCCCTTGGGACTCCTCTGCCCTTTCCTCCTCCTGGGTTTCTCCCGGGAATCGTCGCCGTATCTGGTCGCAGTGGCGGCGCCAGCATTGCCCTCCATCCGTTAGCACCTCGTACGACACAGGGCCAGTGACCCTGGTGACTGTGGCGGGTACCCATGCTGGGCCTGCCCCAAAATTCTTTGCGTACACTGGGTCCTGGGCCTCGAAGGTCCGGGGGTTCCTGCCTTCCCCCACCACTACCTCATCCTGAGCTCTATCGGGGTGAAGGCGGTCCAATCTGATTGCAAGGCGCCGACCCATTAGTAGTTCAGCGGGGCTCCGGCCAGTCGTTGAGCTGGGGGTGCTGTGCTGTGCTAGGAGGAATGTGGCAAGGCGGTACTCCCAATCCCCTTGCGTCATGCGGCGAAGGGTGTCCTTGGTGGTCCGCACCATGCGTTCTGCTTGGCCATTGGTGGCAGGGTGGAATGGCGCCGAACGGATGTGGCGGATGGCGTTCTGCGCTGTGAAGGTTTGGAATTCTCCTGACGTAAATGCAGTCCCGTTGTCTGAGACGAGAGTGTCAGGGAGCCCGTGGGTTGCAAACAGCCTGCGTAGTACCCGGATGGCTGCGGACGTAGAAGTGGACGGTACCAGTGCGACTTCCAGCCATTTGGTGTAGGAGTCCACCACTATGAAGAATGTTTTCCCCTGAAAGGGGCCAGCGAAGTCCACATGCAGGCGTGACCATGGTGCTCGGGCGGACTCCCAGGACTGGACTGGGGCCCTTGGGGGATCTGGGCGGGATTCTTGGCAGGCCTGGCAGTGTTTGACCCAGGCCTCTATCTCTCCGTCGATCCCCGGCCACCACACATAACTCCTGGCAAGGGCCTTCATTCTTACTACCCCTGGGTGTGTCTCATGTAGGGCTGTGAGGACCCTTTTGCGGAGGGGCTGGGGAACAACGACCCTGCTTCCCCATAAAAGGCACCCCTTGTGGGCCGACAGTTCATGTTTGCGGGTTGTGTAGCCAGCGAATTCTGGCCCAGGCCTGCTGCTGGGCCATCCCCTCCACACCCAGTCCAGGACCCGGGAGATGACCCTATCTTTCTTGGAGTGGTGTGCAACTTCTTGTGCCTGAATGGGGCGGTCGGGAAGCAGCTCCAGGCTCATAACCTCTTGTGCAGGTGCTGGGTCGGGGCCTGTTTCCGGTAGTGGTAGCCTGCTGAGGGCGTCCGCATGGCCCATCGCCTTCCCCGGGCGGTGAATCAGCGCATACTGGTAGCTGGCAAGGAAAATTGACCACCTGAGGACACGAGGAGACAGCACTTGGGGGGTCTGCTTTTCGGGGGCAAACAAGCCAAGCAACGGTTTGTGGTCAGTCACCACGGTGAAGGGCCGCCCGTACAAGAAATCATGGAATTTTTTTACTCCCTTCACAATTGCCAGACCCTCCTTGTCGATTTGTGAGTAGTTCCGCTCGGTTGCGTTGAGTGTCTGGGAAAAGTATGCCACCGGTACCTCTCTCCCATCCGGGAGTTGGTGTCCCAGGACAGCGCCAATGCCATAGGGCGAGGCGTCGCATGCTAGCACCACCGGCAGCCTCTCATCAAAGTGTGCCAAGACCGAGTTTGAGACAAGCAAGTCCTTGACTGCCTGGAATGCGGCCTCCTGGCGCTGGCCCCACACCCAAGGGGCCCGCTTGTCCAGGAGTCTGTGTAGGGGCTCCGCTACCGCCGCCTTGTGGGGAAGGAAGGAATGGTAAAAGTTCAATAGTCCCAAGAAGGCCTGAAGTTCAGTCTTGCTCTTGGGCGCTGGGGCATCACAAATGGCCCGTACCTTGTCCCCAGTCGGGTGGACCCCTTCTGCGTCCACCATAAATCCCAGAAAGTCCACCTGAGGCACTCCTAGTAGACATTTTTCCCGCTTCACCTTGAGACCCGCTGTCTGGAAACGGTGCAGAACGGTGCGGAGGCGGTCCTCAAACTCCTCTGGTGTGGGCCCGGCAATCAACACATCATCGAAGAAGGGGGTGACGCCAGGAATCCCTTTAAGGAGCGAGTCCATTAGATTCTGGAATATGCCTGGTGCCACGCTGACACCGAATTGCAGCCGCTTTACCCTGAACGCTCCTCTGTGCGTCACAATCGTCTGTGCCTCTGCTGTGGCCTCATCTACTGGCAGCTGTTGATATGCTTGGGCCAAGTCCAGCTTGCCAAAAATTTTCGACCCAGCCAGGGTAGCAAGGACATGGCTGACCACTGGCACTGGGTATGCATGGGCCGTGAGGGCCTTGTTTATAGTACATTTGTAGTCTGCGCAGATGCGGACCGAACCATTAGGCTTGACGGGTGTGACGATTGGGGTTTCCCAGGGGGCATTAGGCACCGGCTCCAGCACTCCTTGCTCCACTAGCCGGTCCAATTCCTCGTCTATACGTGGTTTCAGGGCGAACGGGACCCGGCGGGCCTTGAGCCTGACTGGTCGTACTGCGGGGTCAAGCTGTAGAGCAATGGGGGGGCCCGTATACTGTCCCAATTTCCCATCGAAAACCCCTGGAAATTCCTTGCATATAGCGTCCACATCCACTTGTAAGGTAGTGTGGTTCACTCCGGTGATGGCTAGTCCCAGTGGTCCAAACCATGCCAATCCCAGTAAGCTAATGTAGGGGCCCTTGACCACAAGCAAGTCCAGTTGCCGCGTCCGCCCTCGGTATTGCACCCTGAAGGTCCCCACCCCCATTGTGGGGACCTTACGTTTCTGGAAGTCCCGGAGGGTGAATGGGGCCGGCCTGAGTTTGGGACCCCCAGTAGGACACAGTTTCCTTAAGGTCCTTGCCGAGATTATGGATAGATTTGAACCCGTGTCAAGCTCCATGCGGCATGGGGCTCCCTCTATCCGTACCTCTACATAAATTTTCTCTATGTTGGGGTAGGGCAACTGGTATACCTGGAAGTCCGTGAGCTCCGTCGAGTTGCCTTGGTGCGTTGGGCCCCGGGACCTGGGGCTCTTGGATTGGTCATCTGATGCCTGGCGTCGGGTGGGCCGAGCCCGACACACCCGGGCGATGTGTCCCAATTTTCTGCACTGCCTGCACTCTGCATTGCGGAAACGGCAGGTCCTCCTCTCGTGAGTTTCCCCGCAGCTTGCGCAGTTCCCTCCTTCTCGTCGAGGCAGCTGTGGTATGTGGGCTGCTTGAGTGCGCTGCTGTACTCGGTGCACCTCCTCCCTGTCAGATCCTGAGTCGTCAGTGAGGTCTTCGTGGTGGACCCTCGGTTGGGATGGCAGGCTCGGCCGTGCCTCTTGCGTCGACCTCTTGGCAGCTTCCGTTGCCAGGGCCTCCTCCAGAGCGACCTGGAACGTTAGGTCCTTCTTAGCGTAGAGTCGTTGTTGCAGTTTCTCCTCCCTCAGGCCACCGACGAGGCGGTCACGAAGCATGTTCTCCAGCTCTGAGAAGTTGCAGAACCGGGCGGCTTGGCGGAGAGAGGTCACAAACCCAGTTATGGTTTCCCCAGGGGCTTGCCGCTTTGCATAGAAGGCATTTCGACGAGCCACCACTGAGGGTTGCGGCGAAAAGTGCCCCTTCAGCTGTTCCATTATTGTTTTGTATGGAACAGTAGCGACGTCTTCAGGCGCAAGGAGAGCCCGGGCGATTTCAAACGTCTCCTCTCCGCAGACGCTGAAGAATATCGCCCTCTTCTTGGCGTCTTCTTCATCGGTGACCCCTTTGGCTTCTAGGAGGAAGGTGAAACGGGAGGCGTACGCTTCCCAGTCTCCCGTTGCTGGGTTGAACGGCGAGAAGCTGCTGTCGGTTGCCATTCTGAGTTCCTTGTGTCCCGGAGCTGAAGCCTGGATACACGGTGCGAGGCAGCGGTGCGGCAGGTGGCGGTGCTGCGGTGCTGTGTGTGGCAGTCAGCTCAGCGGGATCCCATCCTCGTCGCCAGTGAAATATACTCAGAGTCGCGAAGTGATTTCATGCTCTTTATTCAGCTCATAGTGGTGAGGAGGAATGAATGAAAGTCCCCTCAAGGTATCTGCTTTATATACATTATTTACACAATGGGCTGCACATGATTGGCTAATTCCGGAATTCTACTGTAAGCCAATCAGGTTGTGGATTCACTTAAATCTGGAGCATGATTGGGTGGTTCCTGCCAACCAATCATACTGCTGCATTGTTCTAGGACCAATCCGACTGCTGCATTCTGAATCCTATTGTTCTAGGACCAATCAGACTGCTGCCTTTTGGATCCTATTGTTCTAGGACCAATCAGACTGCTGCAGTTTGGATCCTATTCGACTCAGTACATAACAAAGATGGTTGTGAGGAATCCCTGGTGCCCAGAATTGCCTCCCTGCCTGCCCTGCCTGCAAGACGTCTGACTGTCCCTGCTGTCGTTTGCTTAATCCCTTAAGAAGCCCATAGATTATTTGCACTGGAAAATCCTGACACGGAGTATCTGAAGGAAAAGCAATTGTGCTGACCCACCAGACAAAGACGGAGACCCAGGATTAGCAGGGATCCTCAGCATGAAGTCATTTATCAACCTCTGACAAATCACTGCTAATTTGTATTGATTTTTTTTTGGGGGGGGAGGGAGTTAGCAGCCAGAGAGCAGCATCCCAGGGACTCAGGGAGGAGGGCTGCAAATCCCCCCATTGAAGGGGTGAAATGGGTGCCGGTTCAGTGGGCATCGCACCCAGAACATGCAGGCAGACTGGGCCACTCTGGAACAGGCGAGAGAGGCACTGTTTGTGGGATGTGATACATAGGTAGCAGTCAAGTACAACATTCCTTGTTTTCCTAGAGTGGACAAGCGGAGGAATGTTTGGTCCAGCCAACTGAAAACTTCCTGTTTCCTCCTGGCCTGGAGCATCCTTCCTCTTGCCTGGGACTAGAGGTGGGCGTGACCTCACCTGTCCAAATAACAAAAGGGACAAGGCACTTGGCACACTTCCTTCTTTTCAACCCTTCTTTTTCCATCTTCCTTTCGTCGTGTGAACTGCAGTGAGTGCCAATCTGCAGTCACTGGGATTAACCCCCCCCACCCCCACACGGGGTAGATCCTCATGTATATACATTATAACTAAGTCTGCCTTCAGGGATCCAGCTGTGAACAGAATGTGAGTAAACTTCTTATCTATACTTTACACAAGATTGTGGCGTGTTTATTCTTTTAAGAGGGAAATAAGGGATCTTACCACGAATCTATATTGAGAAGCTTAAACAAGCCTGCAACCAGCTACCCGCTCTGCGTTTAAAAGGGGAATATACAACTCTGCTAAGTAAAGGAACTTGCTAGCACAAGTTAGGAAGAAACAATATATCCTCTCCTGCCTCCCTGAATATCCCCACATGTTTCACCTGTGCTGCCCCCAGGAGGCAGTTGGCACCAGTGGCCTTATGGGTATGTGCAGACGTGTTTTGGGGAGAGCCACCGGTGTGGTCCCACTGGGTGCCACGCTGCAAGGGACGCCCAAACAATGCTGTAGAACAGAGGGGGAGAGGCGGGGACGTCGAGTTTTAGAGCCACTGGAATTTGAGAGCCCCAATCCGCCACTGGTCTATGCATTGTAATGAGCTGAACAGAGTGAAAGATGGAGAGTCATGGAGGTGTGCCAACCGGATGCCCAATATCGGAAGCCCAGAGCAGGATCTGAGCACAAGAGCAGGGTTCTCCCTGGCATTCAGAAGCATTGGTGGCTCGCAGCCCTCAATAGTCCTCTCCAATATTACACAACATTACACAGCCTGCAAGAGTAGACAAGCCTCTTGCAAGCAGCACATTGAAACTCCTCTGATAGTTCAAGTGCTGCCTTATCAGCTGGGGGGGGGGGGGAGAGGCTTCCCCTGGAAGCGGCAGTTATGTTTCCTAAGCAAAACAAATGTTTATTTTGCTGTGCATGTTTCCAAACTGCAGGCTGGTGGATCACCAAAGAGTGCCCAGATGCGGATGCCAGGAAATATGCAAATCCCACCAAACAATGGAAGGACAACAATACAATTGCGGGAGGGGGGAGGGGCCATGGAGAATGAAGGAAAAAAGAGAAGACTAAAAAAAGAAGCCAGAAAAAGGATGATTATTCCACTTAGGACCACATATTTTGAGACATGATTCAAAGCAAGTGTAACTCTAAACCACTTAACTTTGGATGACTAATCCAGGATCCGATAAAAGGGCTCCATAATTGGTAAAAATTATCCTCTCCTAGAGGATTTTTTTTGCGGCATGAACAAACACCGACCAATTCTGCATTTTTCTCTTTCCGATAGAGTTGGATCATGTAGACCTGCATGTCTATTTATTTTGTGGCCCTTTTCATGCTAACAAACATTTTGAGAAATTAATCAATGACAATGCTCCGTTGACAGGCCCTCCAGATTAATTGCAATGGTTAATCGTCCCCCTCTTGCAGCCCCCGCCCCCAGAAACTCTTGCCTCTTTTCCGGGAAGGCTGGCGATTTTGAAGATTAATGGTATTTTCTTTCCATTATATCTGGCAATCAAGTCATCCTTTTTCCATGCAAGAAAAGAACGTGGAATCGGAACCACCAGGAAAGTGTCATAAATTATGTAAACACCATTGATGTATGATTTACTCTACAGAAGAAATGCGGACCTTGCAGCCCACAATATGGGGAGCGAAAGGAAGGATCCGCCCCTGTCTCCATAGGGACTGGTGGAGGGGAGCAGAAAGAGATTGTTTCTGGTGACTGGCGAACATCATTTTGGGAAAGAATCATAGAATTATTGCTGCTGTTTAGTCATTTAGTTGTGCCTCTTCGTGACCCCATGGACCAGAGCACGCCAGGCCCCCCTGTCTTCCACTGCCTCCCGCAGCTTGGACAGACTCATGCTAGTAGCTTTGAGAACACCGTCCAACCATCTCGTCCTCTGTCGTCCCCTTCTCCTTGTGCCCTCCATCTTTCCCAACATCAGGGACTTTTCCAGGGAGTCTTCTCTTCTCATGAGGTGGCCAAAGTATTGGAGCCTCAGCTTCACGATCTGTCCTTCCAGTGAGCACTCAGGGCTGATTTCCTTCAGAATGGAGAGGTTTGATCTTCTTGCAGTCCATGGGGCTCTCAAGAGTCTTCTCCAGCACCAGAATTCAAAAGCATCCATTCTTCGGCGATCAGCCTTCTTTACGGTCCAGCTCTCACTTCCATACATCACTACTGGGAAAACCATGGCTTTAACTATATGGACCTTTGTTGGCAAGGTGATGTCTCTGCTTTTTAAGATGCTGTCTAGGTTTGTCATCGCTTTTCTCCCAAGAAGCAGACGTCTTTTAATTCGTGGCTGCTGTCACCATCTGCAGTGATCATGGAGCCCAAGAAAGTAAAATCTCTCACAGCCATTTCCACTCCATGGACAAAAACAGCAGGCATAGAATTGTAGAGTTATAGAATTGACCAAGAGTCATCTAGTCCAACGCCCTGCCATGCAGGAATCTCAACTCAACCATCCATGATGCATGGCTGAATTTCAAAATTAATTCTAACACTCAGAGAGAGGAGAGGAAGGTAGATGTGGTGGTGATGGTGATATTGAACATGGAAATGTCCAAAGCACCCCACTTTCATTGTCTCAGGAATTGTATTTTATTTATTTGCTGTGTTTAACCAACAATATTTATATGCCTATTGAAATGCAATGCTGATTGATGTTCCACAGGTAGTGCTGCTAATGCTGCTGCAGGAAGCACCAGTCTTTGAGCTGAGGACTGCCCAGGGCCTTGTAATTTTATTGTGTACATGGAATCATATCACAGAACCATAGAGTTGGAAGGGACCCCAGGGGTCATCTAGTCCAACCCCCTGCAATGCAGGAATCACAGCTAAGGCATCCCTGACAGATGGCCATCCAGCCTCTGCTTAAAAAGACCCAAGGAAGGAGGCACCATTCCACTGTCAAATGGCTCTTATATTTCAGCATAGCCCAGTTGGCTAGAGCATGCTGCTGAGAACACAAGGCAAGGTCATAGGTTTGATCCCCATATGGGATAGCTGCATATTCCTGTATTGCATGGAGTTGGACTAGATGAGACTAAGGGTCCATTCCAACTCTAAAGTTCTAGGATTCTACTGTCTTCCTGATGTTGTGTCGGAATCTCCTTTCTTGCTACTTGAAGCCATTGCCTCGAGTCCTCCCCTCCAGAGCAGGAGAAAACAAACATGCTCTCTCTTCCATGCAGCAGCATTTGAGATATTGGAAGTTGGCTCTCCTATCTCCTCTCAGTCTTCTCTTTCCCAGGCTAAACATCCCCAGCTCCTTCAACCGTTCCTCATCAGGCTTGGTTTCCAGACACTGGATCATCTATTTGCCCTCCTCTGCACATGTTCCAGCTTGTCAACATCCTTCTGAAATTATGGTTTCCAGAACTGAACACAGTAGTCTCGGTGGGGGTCTGACTAAGGCAGCATAGAGTCAGAGTATCTCTTTCCTTGATCAGGACACTAGGCTCAGTCTAATGTAGGGCAGTGTTTATCAAACTTGGGTTCTCAGCTGCTTTTGGACTACAACTCCCATCATCCCTAGCTAGCAGGACCAGTGGTCAGGGATTATAGGAGTTGCAGTCCAACAAGAACTGGGGACTTAAGTTTGAGAAGCTCTCATGTTGGGCCTCTGCTTCTAACTTTGGCAAACTCAATACCTGCAATCTCTTTGCTCTCTTTCTCATTGCAAATGCCTTTATCATTGCGCTTTCAAATGCCACTGCTTGACCCTTTCGACTGTTCCTTCTCTCTGAAGGAACGAAGTCCAAGATTTTCCTGCAAATTGCTCCACGACAGCAGAAGCTCGTGCATCTTCCTTTGAGAGGAGTGTATCTCCAGAACGACATCCAAGTTTTGTTTAGAGCAGATAAATCCCCCACTCCCCTTGGGCAAGCTGTTCCAGTGGTTAATTATTCTTACTGTTAACAAGCCGCGTCTTATTTACCATTTGGATTTTTCAATTTTCATCCACTGGCTGTTGGCTCTCATTAAATCCTTTGCTGCTAGATTAATGCATTTCTGAATGCAAGATATTGCCTGCCTGCGTAGGGAGAGAAAGAGAGAGAGAGGAGAGATTGTGATTGCAATCACAAACTGCAAACTTGGCCCGGCTAATAAGTTGTTGCTGACGGGCGGCAGACTCTTTTTACCAGCCTCTTGATCTTTTCCGAGGCTTTTGCCAGGACACAGAGATGGGAAAGAGAAGGAGAATTTGCAAGTGGGGGGCCTAAAGAATTTATTCTTCAGAAAGTCATTTAGGAATCCCAGACCAGTACACAGATCGGAACTTCTTTTGGATTTTGCACTTCTCTGAATTCAGTGACCCCCCCCCAACATATAAAATTGCATTTTTTAAAAGAAATGTTTGAGATAAAATAGGATCAATTTTTATGTGCGAGAAGATACCTTCAACATGCATATTTAACAGTGAATATTGATTCTGCACATTAATGCAAAGAAAGGAAAGGAAACATTTATAGAAGCTCCTGGACTCGAAAATCCCCACTTGCCAGCTGCATTCTTCTGACCTGTGACCCTGAAAGAGCATTCTGTATCTTGGATTAGTATTTAACTCCGATGCGCCAATTCCAAATGGGCTTGATGTTATGATTCTTTGGCATCAATTTACCTCGAAAAAGCAAGAAGATATTCCTGCCTGCCTCCCACGTCTTTAATTGCTATCCATTAGCCAGCCTGAGAAATAAGCAAACTCTTCAAGGAAATGCTACTCCAGGTATCTCTCGCAGCTTAAGAAAATATCCATCTGACAAGCTGCCTCTCTTTCTTATCTGGCCCCCATTTATTGTGCCAGCCTCTTTCATAAAGAGCATCCCGCTGGAAGAGATACATGCACTAAAACTAATTGAGACACGAAAAACGAATGAAAAAGTAATTAAATGCTTGTCGTTGGCCTTGTTTACATTGCATCAGAGATTATCTCCTGTGTTTCATTTGTGTACCCTAGCAGGGGAAGTTGATGGATATCTTTGCTGGATTTGCTCTTGATAACAACTTGGCTTCACCTTCCCAAGATGTGCTAATTGCCAGCGTTCATGTCCCACTCAGACTTGATGACTTGGTGAAGCAGTAATGGGCAGAGCAGGAACAATCTCCCTTGGGAGGTGGTGGACTCTCCTTCCTTGGAGGTTGGATGGCCACCTGTCAGTTATGTTCTAGTTGAGATTCCTGCATTGCAGGGGGTTGGACTGGATCACCCTCGGGGTCCCTTCCAACTCCACCATTCCCTGATTCTCTTAGTCATGCCCAGCATTCATTTCCAGTCGTGTTGCCGGTTTCCCTTCTTGAGAGCGGGATCTGGTGAGTAAAAGATGGCCAGGGTCATCCTTTATTGGAGCAGATTTTGTGTGGAAAAACAGGAAGCATGATTAATAGGCAAGTGATTGCTTTAATAAACCAAGTCCCCATTTCCCCATATTGAAATGTGAGTGCAATTCAGACCCAGAAATCACAGGGACACAGTCGGAGAGGCCTGGCCTTGGGGTGGCCTCCTTGATCTGCAGCTGCATCCGCTGTCAGCTGCCTCAAGGAGCTGCTCCAGCTCTTCCCCCTTGCGCCATCACAAAGGGCGTGGGGCAGGTGATCTTGGGGGGATACCTGAGGAAAAGAACCTTCCGTAGCCAAGAGCCAGGAATGGGAGGCTGTTGCAGTCTCATTTCCCAGGGCCAAAGCAATGCCTTTTGTGGGGGGTGGGAGGAGAGGTGCCACAGAGGTGACTCTCCCTGGTTCCCCCCATCTTCTGCCATGGTTTCCCTCAATCTAGTGCTGTCTTGCAACCATTTTAATGCTGTGCACCACCCTGAGATCTTTGGTTGAAGGGTGGTATGCAAATTCAATTAATCATAATTATTTTTGAAATGGTGCGTCGTCTTCTTGCTAGGAATACTGTCCTGACTCCCAGCTGCTGAAGACAAAGATCTCTTTCCAAAGGCTGCCTTCAGCTCTCTGAAGGGCTGTCGCAGGGAAGGTGGAGCAAGCTGGTTTTATGCTGCTCCAGAGGGGAGGACCCAAACAATGGACCCCAACCTGAGGAAGAGCTTTCTGGTGCTAAGAGTTGTTCAATGGTGGAAGACCCTCTCTGGGAGGCTGCTGGCTTCTCTTTCCTTGGAGGTTTTGAAGTGGAGGTTGGATGGTCACCTGCCAGGGAGTCTTTTGGATACGATTCCTGCATTGCAGGGGGTTGAACTGGATGACCCTTGGTAATCAAGCCTTTGTTCCTCCCCAGTCTACCGGCAGATTCATTAGCGAGGAGCTCTGAGCTGGTTGCTCCATCTCAGCCTCATGGGCCTCACAGCCTCTTTTGTGTTCCTAGACCAATAGTTTAGGAACTTCTGCCACTAAGCTACCTTTTACTGCTTGTGCAACTTTTCTGACCGATGTGTGGAAAAGCACATGAATCTGACCTTTGGAGAATTTGTAAGTAAACCATATGTTAACTGACCTAACTGATCTTTCCCTATGCCGGCAAAAAAGGAAAACTTTGGAAGGAACTTTTAAAGGGAACAATTTTGGAGTTCCCCTGGGCATATCTTAAAGGTCTAACAGCCTATACTTCCATGCTGTACTTTGCCACCTGTTTTGTGATTTTAAATCTTTTCTGGGGTTCTCTCACCAAACAGTATTTGCCCCCAAACTTGGATACTGGCATCCAAGGGATCTCTTCTCTCTCTCTTTGAACCCACTTGGGGTCTCTTCCATCTTTACCATTCTATGGTTCTGTGGAATCTGGCTGGGATTTAGCTGCAACGTGAAGTCATCTTCTCCGGGATTTTCTGCCTTCAAGGTTCCTGCCATGAGTTTGCTTTTTACTGGAGACATCTGCTGGGTCATGATCCTGGCTGCTAGGCAGAGAGCAAGGATGGGAAAGCTTTTCGCAGTCCCAGGACCACCTACCCTTGCCATCTTCTTGGGGAGGGGGCACCTGCCAGCAGTGGGCAGGTCCAGAGGCAGCAAATGGGGTCTCCACCACACTTCTGTTTTTTCCACAATTTCTAGGGTCAGATATGTTTTCCTTTTGGCTCGTTACTTTCCCCAGGAAAACACATTATTGCTGAATTGGAAGAAACGTCAATCAGGGTTGATGCAGACTGTCCTTTGTTCTGATTCAGCAGTAAGCAGAGGGTTTTCCCAGGGAAAGTGGAAGCGCAAAAGAAAAACCTCTCCAACTCATGCCTAGAAATCATCGGAAAGGTGGATAAAGCCCTCTCTGTCCTCCGCATGAACAAGCAAGAAGCTGCCTCTGGATGCCCCAGAAAAGAAAACAGTTTGGGGAATAGCAAAAGCAGCTTGGGGAACATAAAACCAGGAGGAGCTGCCAAGGCAGGCAGGCAGGCCCCAGAGAGACTTTGCTAGGCGGAGAAGGCCTCTCTGTGCCCCCCCCATCCCATGGCAGAGGGGGTGCATCTGCCTGGGCAGCTCTTGGCTCCCTTCAAGCCCAGGGGCTTCTGTCTGCAGCTGCCACCTTGGAGGCCGCCAGCCTTGTCCACCTGGTGACGTGTCCGTTTCAGGGGCTCCCGTCCCAAGGAAATAGATCATGGTATTTCCAGCCCATCAGGACCGGAGCAGGGAGGCTCTGCTGGCAGATGGAATGGCTGGCAGGCTCAGATACGGTAAGTTGGACGGTGCAGATTGGGAGGATGGTGGGGGGGGGGGGAGGTCCGATTCAGGAATAGAGAAGCGATTCAGCCCCTGTGGATATTCTTTGACAAACGGGCCTGATCTGCACCTTCCTGCCAGGTGAATGGACCATAGCATTTATCCCCCTTCCCCAATGCACCAGCATGCTTGGCCTTGCTCCAAGGAATGATATACTTACTGATATCCCGGGAGCTGTTCTCTGCAAAAGAGCTCCTGGTAGACTTGCCAGTTCAGTGCTGACTGCAAATAAAAAGTGCCCCCCGCCCAGTTCATACAACCATCGTCTAAGTCAAGGTACATCCTTAACGTCTGGGCAGCGAATGGAAATCAGGGGGTGGGATAGAGTGGCTTGCCCTATTTTTGATGCAGCTTTTGGCCTTTACAGCCAGATGACATCAGAAAGCCAGCAAGATCCATGGTGGTCCTTTGGAGGTTCAGGGGAGCACCTGCGTCGGGTTCAATTCTCAATGGCCTCTCCCTGCCAGGAATCCTGAAAAGATGATGCTGGCGGTTCGTGTAGATAGCCCTGAGCTAGATAGACCAACAGCCTCACTGGGGTGGGTCTTCATAGAATCCTATAGCTCTGCAGAGTTGGAAGAAACCTCAAGAGACATCTAGTCTAGCCCAAACCCCCTGCAATGAAGGAATCTCAGACTTCGGTCCTTCAAATTGTGGGAATCTTCAGGGAGGCAGGAGAGGAGATATTGCTTAATAATATCCTTCCTAACGTGCGCAAGCAAGTTCCTTTACTTATCAGAGTTTCACATTCTGCTTTTAAAAGCACAGCGGGTAGCTAGTTGCAGGCTTGTGTGAGCCTCTCACTATCAGGTTCCTGGTACAGTGGTACCTCGGGTTACATACACTTCAGGTTACATACGCTTCAGGTTACAGACTCCGCTAACGCAGAAATAGTGCTTCAGGTTAAGAACTTGCTTCAGGATGAGAACAGAAATTGTGCTCCGGCGGCACAGCAGCAGCAGGAGGCCCCATTAGCTAAAGTGGTGCTTCAGGTTAAGAACAGTTTCAGGTTAAGAACAGACCTCCGGAACGAATTAAGTACTTAACATGAGGTACCACTGTAACTCCCCTTATATCTCTCTTAAAAGAGTAAACACGCCACAATCTTGTGTAAAGTATAGAAAAGAAGTTTACTCACATTCAGTTCACAGTTGGATCCCTGAAGGCAGACTTAGTTACAAAATATATACATGTGGGTCTACCCCATATGGGGATAATCCCAGTGTCCTCTGTTGGCTGGAAGCTAAAAAGCTGCTCCAACAACGGAGGAAGTCAAAGAGAGAAAGTGTGCTTCGTGCCTTGTCCTTTTGTTACCTGGGCAGGTAAGGTCACACCCACCTCTAGTCACATGCAAAGGAAGTATGTCCCAGCCAGGAGGAAACAGGAAGTTTTTGACTGGTTGGACCAAACATTTCCCTGCATGTCCACTCTAGGAAAACAAGGAATGTTGTACTTGACTGCTACTTACGTATCACATCCCACATCAAATGTCAGTGGCTTCCTGGACAAGGCCAAAATTTGGCATGCCCTCCCTTACCTCTGTTCTACTCAATTCACAACGTCATAATTGTGATGGCCTGCAGCGCCCCCTAGGCTCAGGGCCCAGTGCGGCAGAACCAGTCGCCCTCTCCCAATTCCGCCTCTGGCCTGACTTTTGGTGCAAGGCAACTCTCTGCGTTTTCAGGGCGAGGATACAGCCCTGAGGCAGAACACGTGTTTTGCATGCAGAATGCAGATTAACCGGTAGTATTTCTGCTTTCTTTCTTTCTTTCTTTCTTTCTTTCTTTCTTTCTTTCTTTCTTTTTTACTTTATTAATAAGCAAAAAACCCACCAACCCCAAAGGGCATGAATAAATAAATGTCACAGCAGCATAAGGTCAGACACTGTACTTGAACTTGTTGCTCCAAAACAGTACAAAAAATACACACTTTTCCATGAACCTGCCTGACTTGTTTATATTTATTCCTTTATAATAAATAAGATTAATCTTTGTTATTGTGGACTGCATTTTCTCTATCCATTCTGATATAGTAGGAGATATTAACCCCCCCCCCCCATTTTGAGCTATTATAAACTTAGCCGTAGTTCTAAGGTTGAACACTATCTTTTTCTTGGAATAACATCTCCTAGAGAACCCAACAGAAATATTCCAGTTTCCAAGGCTTTATGACATCCTAACATATCAGAGATATTAGCTTGAACAGATTTCCGGAATATTTTTCTTTGAGAACAAATCCAAAAGATGTGTGTGTAATCTGCTTTATTTACTCCACATCTCCAACATTTATCTAACCCTGACTTGTATATCAAATTCAGTTTATAAGGCGATAAATACAATTGATTTATTGCATTTCCAATGCCACTTTCCATTCAGAGGAATCCCAAAGTGGCTCACAAACAGTAACAGCCAATAACAGAGCAGAACATTCACAAGCACAGTATGAATAATAATAATAATGATATTATTATTTATACCCTGCCATATCACATAATAGGGACGCAGGTGGCGCTGTGGGTTAAAGCCTCAGCGCCTAGGGCTTGCCGATCGAAAGGTCGGCGGTTTGAATCCCTGCGGCGGGGTGCGCTCCCGTCGTTCGGTCCCAGCGCCTGCCAACCTAGCAGTTCGAAAGCACCTCCGGGTGCAAGTAGATAAATAGGGACCGCTTACTAGCGGGAAGGTAAACGGCGTTTCCATGTGCGGCTCTGGCTCTGGCTCTGGCTCTGGCCAGAGCAGCGATGTCACACTGGCCACGTGACCCGGAAGTGTCTTCGGACAGCGCTGGCCCCTGGCCTCTTGAGTGAGATGGGCACACCAACCCCAGAGTCTGGCAAGACTGGCCCGTACGGGCAGGGGTACCTTTACCTTTACCTTTATATCACCTAATTAACAAATTGCTGGTAAAGCAATTGCAATTTTTAAAACATTATTAAGAAATCAGGAAGTAAACAATAAACTAAATATCACAATTACAGCACAAATCATACTATATGATTTGTAGAAAAATCTCTGTTCCAGGTCAAGTCCTTGGCATCCTCAGGTAGGGCTGGAAATGTCCCCTGCTCCAAATCCCAGAATGCTGAACTGTCTTCAGATATCTCAAGAACTGCCACATGGAAGAGGGAGCAAGCTTGCTTTCTCCTGACCTGAATTGATGGCTTCGACAAGAAAGGAGATTCCCACTAAACATCAAGAAGAACTTGCTGAAGCTAAGAGCTGTTCGGCAGACTTCCTTGGGAGGTGGTGGACTCTCCTTCCTTGGAGGTTTTTGAGCAGAGGTTGGGGGGCCACCAGTCAGGGATGTCTGAGCTGAGATTCCTTCATTGCAGGGGGTTGGACTAGATGACTCTCAGGGTACCTTGCAGTTCTACAATGCTATGATTCTCTCACCCACTAGATCATCACCGTGTCTTGGTGAATGGGCTTGCACGTTCCTATGACCCTTGTGAGCGAAGCCGTCTGGAATCTCGTACTCCCAGCAGAAACGAGGCAGTTTAGCAGCTCGGCAGCTGTATCCATGACTGAGCAGCCCTTTTTAGGATCCACTCTGCTCACCCTGAAAGGGGGGAGGGGCTAGAAAAGGTGCCCTACACTTGGCAAATCCACACCGTGATCAACTCCCCCCTGGAAACCAGTGTCCCCACTGTGGAAGGACGTATGGATCCAGAATTGGCAGTGGCATAGCATGGGTTGTCAGCACCCAGGGCAAGGCAAGTAATTTGCACCCCCTAACCCGTGGATTTGTGCCCCCTAACCCTAACCCCCAGATGTTGCGCCCGGTGCGGCCGGCTCCCCCTGCACCCCCCATGCTATGCCACTGAGAATTGGCCTTCACTGTCACTTACGGATTCACTGTTAAGACCCTGTTCCTGGAAGACAATCTTATTGGGCTATGAGTGATCGCCAAAGAAGAAGAAGGTATGATTCTATGGACCACCATCACCACCATCGCTCCCATCAGTTCCCACCAGCCCCAGCCAGCATGACTCAGGGCCAGAGCTGCTCTCTCTCCAGACATCTGGAGGGCGCCAGGTTGCTGAAGGCTGTTCCAAAGAAACATCCTTTCTCTCTGTGAAGGTGGGAGGCACAGCTGGCTGATGATATGGATGGCATGACTTTGACACCTTTATGGATGAGCTACCATTGGGCTACCAATGGCCAGTAGCCACAATGGCTTGGCTCTGCCCCCCCCCCCCCCGAACTGGAGGCAGCAATGCTTCTGAATCCCAGCCGCTGGAAACCACAGGAAGGGAGAGTCATGCTCTTGCGCTCGAATCCTGCTTGTGGGTTTCCCAGAAGATGAATCTGGTCGGGCATTGTGAGAACCCTTGTCAGGACCAGGCGGGTCATTGCCTGACCCAGCAGGCTCTTCTTATACGAAGGATTGTCATGCAGAGAATGATATTCCTCGTTTTTTGGGTAGAGGAGGAATGGCAGAGTCTTCCCTCCCCCCTCCAAAGGCCCGCGAGATCTTCTTGCTTCTCTGGGATTTCGGCTTTCCCCCCTCCACCCCCCTTCCCCAAGCTCAGGCGCCTCCAGGGCAGCGCAGGGTGATGGCCTGGATTTATCGGCCGTGGAGCTCCTGCTTTTATGGATGTTGTTCCAAGTTGTGCACACAATAAAGAAAACACATTGGCTCGGCTGTCTGGCCTGACTCCTTCCCTCACTTTGTAAAGAGCGGCTTCATAGTCCAGTAAACGTTGTTGATGTTCCTTGGACCGCTTTATAAAAACACTCGGAGGGATGCTTTTTGCCCGACCGTGATGATGGGCTGTTCAGCTAGCTAGGACTCTCCTTCCTCTCTCTCTCTCTCTCTCTCTCTCTCTCTCTCTCTCTCTCTCTCTCTCTCTCTCCTGCTTCTAGCAGCGAATACTGAATTCTTCTCCCTGCAGCTGAATCCCAAAACTGGGCCAAGTTCAAGGTGTTGTTCCTATTAGTATACAAAGCTTTTCACAACTCTTTAGCTATGAGATCGCCTTGTTCCACCTGTGGCAAGTGCTCAGACGCTGAGTGTGGCAGCACCAGTGTTCTAAACTCCCGTGTTATCCTTTTGGAAACCGCTTGTAGGAGTGCTTGTTTCTTTGTTTGTCAACCATCAAGCCGTGGATAATTTTTATGAAATGAAGGAATAAACTCCTTGCTTCCTAAGGGGAAAATCTTCATAAGAGACAGAGTAAGGCCCCCTTTGGGACAGGAGTAATGCTCTTCATCATCAATATTAGTATTAGTATTATAATAATTATTATTTATTAAGTTGCTCAGTCACTTTATCTTGCCAAAGGCAACCCAAAGTGATTTGAAGTCAAGCAGCCAAACCAGTTTATTTATATTTCACCTTTTCCCCTGTCAGGGACTCAAGGCGGATTATAGCCAAAGCAGAAACAGCTAAAAACATGGGGGGGGGGAAACCATCATTAAACACCCCCTCATTACAACGTAGAGATCATTGCAATAAAAGCACACACAGAGAGAGACATCATGCGGAAGCACAGCAAGAGGCTCCCTCTCTGCCGCTCCTTCTCTGAAGGTCATTCCCCTCGTCCTCTGAGCATTTCCCATCTGCGCTTTCGTGGGCCGGCCTTTTTTCCTGGAAAGCCGGTGAACGCAGCGGAGGTGGTTTTTCAGGGGTGGTGGGCGCGAGGGCGGTGGCAAGACATGCAAACAGCACCCCTCCAGAGCGGCCTGAGATTTATCTCCCCGCAGCTCCTTGTTTCTGGCTTTCTTAACTCAGAGCCAAGGAAATATATTGTCACCGATATTTATTGGCCTTGCCAGTAACTGCCATATTTGTTCTTGTGTTGCAAAGCGCCATAACTCACTTAGCAAGCGCTGGCCCTACACCTGGATGAGATATGTCTCCCCCCCCTCTCTCTCTCTTTCTCCCCAGCTCTTCTCCTCCCTCCGCCCTTTGTTTTCAGATGCTTTGGCATAAAAAGAAGCAAAGAAAACAACAGAAATGGTCTTCCTGAAAAGAAGAGAGAGAAAAACCAAGAGCAGAATTTTCACCTTGAGAGCAAAGACAATGATGGAGAGACTGAAGAAACAAGCAAATGTAAAGGAGGAGGAGCCTCTGCAGAACCACAGGCGAAGAGCTTGGTGGAGATGCCACAAGAGGCAGCGTGGCATAATGGTTAGGGTGCTGGACTAGGATCTGGGAGAGACCTGGGTTCATTCCCCCACTGAGCCATGAAGCTGACTGGGTGACTTTGCAGCCAGTCAGCGTCTCTCAGCCTGACCTACCTTGCAGGGATGCTGTGGGGGTTAAATAAGGAGAGGTGAATGCAATCAATACATCAAAAATGAATCTGGAGGGAGAAGGTTCAGGAACTGGGGCTCAGGCAGGCATCACACTCTCAGTCAAAGATCCTAAAGTCAGAGATCCCCATTCCTCAGCTCCTCCCACCCAAAGATATGCCCCCAACCCAGACAATGGCGTTGCCACAAACCAGGCAGTTCTCTTCCATTTCCAAAGGAATTCTTCATTTTGGCGGCCAGACGACCTTTCCAGACCGTTGAGAAAGTCAATGCAAATGTGCCGGCCCTGGCCCTGAGTCTTGTCCAGCCAGTCAGGATATTGGAACGTCCCTGTGTGGTGTGGGGTATTTTTAAGGGCTTTTTGCTGAGATCAAGTTTCATTCTGGAGACGCCTAATTCTGCTATGATTGACTCTAACCAGTACACCACACTGCCTCCTGTGCGGCTGCTCCGTTCGCTCTGAATTCAGTGCCGGTTGCAAAGTGGCCCGGTTGGTGTCAGTTCCTTGCCTGAATTAAGTGCAGATAATGAGCACCGAATCCTAATAGCCAGGGTTCCTATCTATGACAGCACAATGAATATCCGCCGTGTTCATTATGATCTGCGCTATTACAATGAATATCAAGTGAATTCATGGTGGCAGCCCACCTACCAGAAAAGGCTCTCGCTGATTATGAAATGGTAAATTCCCATTAAGTCATGCAAAGGCAAGCAGGCACCTGCAGAAGCCCCTTCTCCAGCACTGCGAATGTCCAAGCAGATCCCTCTTGGGGAACTCAGGTGAGAGGGATCATTTGCTGCCCCAAATCTTCCCTTGGAGGGAAGGCGAGGATTTATTTCTTACTTACCGGTAGCTGGAATTCCTGTCTGACCTTGCCTAGAACTGAACACCCAGGAATGTAAGCACCACGCTAAAAACTAATTTGTGTATTCCATAATATTTATAGTTACAGGTAGGTAGCTGTGGTCTGCCGTAGTCGAAACAAAATAAAAAAATTCCTTCCAGGAGCACCTTAGAGACCAACTAAGTTTGTTATTGGTATGAGCTTTTGTGTACATGCACACTTCACATGATAGCTCATACAAATAACAAATTTAGTTGGTCTTTAAGGTGCTACTGGAAGGATTTTTTTTATTTTGTTTCGACAAAATTTATACACTGCTTGGTTGTAAAAAACCACAGACACCAACAACTCTGAAAGCAGTTTACACAAAGATAAAAAAGAAAATCAAGAAAAAATTATGACGATACCTTGAAACATACAGAAAGTTAAACTCAACTTCTTTACTGTATTTTTGGTTTTTATGGAAGCCGCCCAGAGTGGCTGGGGAGGCCCAGCCAGATGGGCGGGGTATAAATAATAAATTATTATTATTATTATTATTATTATTATTATTATTATTATTATTATTATTATTAAAATTCACATCAACTCTCTAAGCCGCTGAGTAGGCTTGTTGAAACAAGGGTGTTTTTAGCAGGCACCAAAAACTGAAGGTGTCTACAGGATGCAATAGGCAGGGAGTTCCAGAGGGAAGAAGAATGGCGATCTTCCAAATGCAAAGCGGGGGTCCCATGGCGCCTGTAGTTGTCCCCATTTCACTGATCCAAGCAGCTGAGTGGATACATGTGGAGAAAGGTGGGCTTGTAAGAACACTGGTCCCAAGCTGTTAAGGGCTTTATATTGTAATATGTAAACCAAGCCTGATGAGGAGTTGTTGAAGGAGCTGGGTATGCTGAAACTGGAAAAGAGGAGACTGAGAGGAGAGATGAGAGCCATCTTCAAATATCTCAAGGGCTGTTCCACGGAACATGCAGCAAGCTTCTTTCCTCCTGATCTGGAGAAAAGGGCAATAATTCATTCGTGAAATGCAACAGTTTAGGGACTGGTAATGTTCATTAGGCCGGGTCAATAAAGTATCATCAGTCTATAATTGCACTGTATATCCTCTTCTTTTAATTTTTGCCCTGATTGTATTTAACGAAATCCATTTGTTGCCACTAAAGCTTCAGGTGCTACATTAAACAATGAAGGAGACTCTGGCGGAACTGAAAATATTTAGATCTACTGTATGCAATCAGCTCTGAAGGTGGCTGTATATGAATCAGCTAGACTGAAATCTGCTGCACATCCAGGAAATCCATTTATGCCTCACCTTTGTAAGAAGAAGCGTGTCTTCTCAACAATGCCTTCCGTCTTGCAGGATTGCGGCAACATTTTCGGGTCATTTCATTTTCATTTTGCACGGTACCAAAATATGACGCCTTTAAAGAATCGACGCCCCATCCTTCATTGCAAATGGCCTCGGAACGGGTCACGAAATTAAATAAAAAGGAAGCAAAGCAAGCCATCGGCAGAAAAAAAAGGGAAGAACCCTGTCATGTTTGTCCCTATATTGTAGGGCCAATGGAATAGACGTTGTGCTTCTCAATTTGAACATTGCAAACATAAAAAGACAAGGAAGTGCACAGCTGAATCAGCTCAGGTTGACAATTCTGAGAAAATGCTCAAGTGCTGTTGAAACAAGTAGGAATGGCAAACGTAGTCAAGGCTGCTTTTCACGAAGGTTCAGGGGTTGAGCTGAGAGAAGGAGCCTCGCCACTAGAGCTAGAAGGGGGATTCCGGCACTGGGAGAGGGAGAGGCCATTTCTGCACAACGCTTCTCTTTCCTCAAGGGCTACTTCATGCCTAGATTTTGACTCTTGTGAGCACTTTTATATACCATGAAGTAGACACTAAACAATACAGTGCAAAAAGAGGATACATTTTGGTGGGCAGAGGGGTGAGTTTAAAAATACTTTTCCTAATTGTTCATAGTGTTACCGGAAAAATCCGAGGGCTCTCTTGGACAAAAAGTAAAGACACCAACCAGAGTAAATTGGAGCAAATCAGCAGCCTGTAGGCTTGGTCTTTATTGAAGAAAGACTGTCGCGATAGGGTGCTCCCCTCACTTGCAGGTGAGAGGAAAGACACAGAGAAATGGTGTGCAAGGTCTTATAAAAACTTTTGGAATTCCCATCCTGTAAGGCAAGCCCACCCCCAGAAACATCATGCATACATTACAGAAAGGAGGGGTTGAGGGAGGAGTTGTGGTGGTAACCTGAGTGTCCTGTCACCTGGCTGGTTCCCTTCTCCCCCCCATCCTCATGAGTCATTTTCAGAAGACAAAGGGGAGTTGGCAGTTTCCTGCCCCCAGAGGGAAGATCTGATCATTGTCCTTTGTTTCAGTCCATGCTGAATCCACTCCCATATGCAAGTTCTTTGTGATCTTGATTGTCTTCTGTCTAGGACCATCAGGGTTGGCATAGCAACTGGGCAGGGCTCCTGTGGATGTGCTGGGATGGTCAAGAGATTATGGCTGCCCTGTATCAAACCTTCCCCATTTTGTAGTCCCTCCTTCATGGAGTAAAATAAAAGTAGAACAGTGCAAATCCGATGCATGGTTGATGCATGAGTGTGAGTGTGTGTGAAGTTTGTACAAGCTGGATGATGGGGGGGGGGGGTTCCTGCTACAATAGTAATCATATACTTTGGAACAGTCCGCTCAAGAACCATGCAGTGGCTCCAAAATCAGAAGCAAGGGCTGAAACTCCAGGCTTGCTCTTGGCTCACCAGCCATGGTTTGCTTTAGCAAAATAAACCATGACCTCCGGTTTGGAGGCAAGACTAAGCCAACAATTGCAGTTTGTTGCTCCTCCTCTCAAGTGAGGAGCCTCTACTCGCAGCAGCCTGAGCATTCCTGGTAAAGCATTAGCCATGACTCTCCATGAAACGTGAAACTGAGATCTTCCCAGTTTGCAGCTCAGGCAATTCACTGCCATGGTACTATTCCAGATCCAGTGGTACCTTGAGTTGCAAATGCCTCAGGTTACAAATGTTTCAGGTTAGAAACTCCGCTAACCTGGAAGAGTTACCTTGAGTTGAGAACTTACTTATCATTGTGTTAACGTTTTGTTACCTATTGCCATTTTGTATTTTTATGTTGTAAACTGCCCCGTGATCTTTGAATAAAGGGAGGTGTATAAATTTGGTAAATAACGAATACTGTAACAATATTTCCCTTAAAGTCTGCAAAAGGCCTGGAGGTTGAGGAAGTTTTGTGCCTTGTGCAAAGCTGTGGACTATGTTGGAGTCAGCTGGATGGAGCCATATAATTTGGCCCACCAGGCAGGGAGAGCTGTGGTGCCTTTAAATGGCAAAAATGGCTTCCAACCAGAGAAACCAGAGGGCTCTGCTTTGCCTCCACATTTACTGGAGGCAGTAAATGCTTCTGAATATGAGTTGCTGGAAGCCACAGGAAGGGAGAGGGCTCTGGAGCTTGGATCCTGCTTGTGGGTTTCCTGCAGGCATCTGGTTGGGATGCTGGACTTGGTGGGCCATTGGCCTGATCCAGCAAGCTCTTCTTAGTCCTTATGTTAAGCAGGCCCCAATAGGGTAGCTCTTTCCTGGTTCTTTGGGGAATATGCATGAGACAAGGTTCTCCAACCACCAGTGTGGTATAGTGGTTAAGATGGTCCTTGTGGTCTCTTCCAACTCTATGATTCTATGAGAAAATAAAGTCCTTCATGGGAGCCAGTGTGGTGTAGTGGTTAAGAGCGGTAGACTCGTAATCTGGGGAACCGGGTTCGCGTCTCCGCTCCTCCACATGCAGCTGCTGGGTGACCTTGGGCCAGTCACGCTTCTTTGAGGTCTCTCAGCCCCATTCACCTCACAGAGTGTTTGTTGTGGGGGAGGAAGGGAAACGAGAATGTTAGCCGCTTTGAGACTCTTTAGGGTCATGATAAAGCGGGATATCAAAACCCAATTCTTCTTCTTCTTCTTCTTCTTCTTCTTCTTCTTCTTCTTCTTCTTCTTCTTCTTCTTCTTCTTCTCCAAGCCAGGCACACATGCCCACGTCTCCTGGCACTTGATGCATCTGGAATGAGACTGGCAGACGTTTCTTTGGGAATCCAGTGCTGAGAACCAGCAGGGAGAATCCCTCCGATCATAAACTTCAATGGAAGTAACTCTTATGATTATGATTTGATACATGAATAGTATACCTTATTTATCTAAGAACACAGCCGGTTACGTCTCTTGTGTTTATTGAGTATGCTTTACGTGAACATAGTAATAATAATAATAATAATAATAATAATAATAATAATAATAATAATAATAAATTTTATTTATATCCCGCCCTCCCCAGCCGAAGCCGGGCTCAGGGCGGCTAACAATAATCAAATAATCAAACAATCAAATAATCACACATTCAAAATATTCATTATAAAAATTAATTAAAATCAAATTAATGGCAACCGATTAAGCAATATTCTGTGTGGGTTGCCAGAGGAGGGAGTCAGGCTGCGCCCTGACCAAAGGCCTGGTGGAACAACTCTGTCTTGCAGGCCCTGCGGAAAGATGTCAGGTCCCGCAGGGCCCTAGTCTCTTGTGACAGAGCGTTCCACCAGATTGGAGCCGCAGCCGAGAAGGCCCTGGCTCTAGTTGAGGCCAGCCTAACCTCTCTGAGGCCTGGGACCTTAAGGATGTTATTATTTGCAGACCATAGGTTTCTCTGTGGGGCATACCAGGAGAGGCGGTCCCGTAGGTACGAGGGTCCTAGGCTGTATAGGGCTTTAAAGGTTAAAACCAGCACCTTAAACCTGATCCTGTACTCCACCGGGAGCCAGTGCAGCTGGTATAGTACCGTATGAATATGATCTCTCAGCGAAGACCCCATAAGGAGTCTCGCCGCGGCATTCTGCACCCTCTGGAGTTTCTGGGTCAGTCTCAAGGGCAGCCCCACGTAGAGCGAATTACAATAATCCAGTCTGGAGGTGACCGTCGCCTGGATCACAGTGGCTAGGTCAGGGCGAGAGAGATAAGGGGCCAACTGCTTAGTTTGTTTGTTTGTTTGTTTGTTGTTGTTTTGGGGGAATCCCTCTAGCAGAATCTGCAAGCAATGAGAAGCCGCATGGAAAGCAGACTTCAGAGGGCTGACAATCAGGATCGTGGTGGGACGCAGGTAAGGAGGTCATCACTTCAGCTGACTGAGAGCAAAGATCTGCTCTGCTTTGTAGGTCAACAGCCGCAGATTGAATTTTGCCTGGAAGGCTGTGTAGAAAATCACTGCAAAAGGTGGGGGAGCCACTGGTGCTCTCTCAAAAAAACCCTGAACAAACGCTCCAGTGCATTTTTGAAATGTTCTGTCTCCCGAACAAAGATTTCCAGCAAAGACATATCTAGGTCTTGGGTTACCTGCTAATGTTTTCTGTTGCCTTAGGAAAAAAGGAATTAGCCTGGTTTCGTGCGCTGATGTTGACAGCTGTGGGCTACCTGCGAGGAAGACGTGCTGCAGGTCACCAAAGGGTTAAGCCTGCAGCCGCCACAGAACCAGGAGCTCTGGTCGTTCATAATATAATGATGCACCAGGTTGGTGTCGCAGGGAAGGATCAGGCCAAGGACATCTTCAAGGGCGAAAGCGCTGGAGGAAGCTGTAATTTGGCCAGGGAGAGAGACACAGACATGGCAGCGCTTGTGTTGGAGATTCGTTTAAGGCATGTAGCAAATCAAGGCGTCTGCCCGGCCAGAGCAGCGCAGGGCTCTCCTGGGAGATGCAGGAACACAGATAGACCATTAGCCACTTAACCGTGATAAAATGGGACAGGATTGCAGCATGCACGGAAGCCACAGAGGAGGAGGAGGAGGAGGAGGAGAGGCAGACCGGCTCAACCCCTCGTGGTGTTTGCATCTCTCTCACACACACTGTTGCGGGGAGGGAGCTGAGTGACGGCAGAAAAGGGCCAGAGGGAGCAACACCTTTTCAGAGAGGGATTCCAGGGAGAGAGGGCATGAAGGCTGCAGAAGAGGCCATGCAGCAAACGGTGACTGAGCAGAGGCAGGGAGGGAGACAGAACCCAACCATTTGCCTCCAGGAGGCAACAAAATCACTGAGGAGAGAGTTGTAGAGTTGGAAGGGACCTCCAGGGTCATCCTCTCCAACACCTGGGATGCTGGAATCTCAACGCAAGCACCTGAGCCTGCAGAAGGTCCCAGATTCAGGCTCCAGCTTCTCCAGATACGGCTGGGAACACTCACCCCTACCTGACATTCTGGAGAGCCCTTGCCTGTCAACGTGATGAGCAGCGAGGAGCCGGATGTCAGTCTGAGTCAGCCTGAGAAGTGATCCGAGAGCCATCTTCCAATGTCTGGAGGGCTGTCACTTGGAAGACGGAGAAAGCTTGTTTTCTCCTGCTCCAGAGGGGAGGCCTGAACCAATTGATTCCAATGACAAGGAAGGGGATTCCGACTAAGCCTTAGGGAGAACTTGATGATGCTAAGAGCTGTTTGGCAATGGAAGAGCCTTCCTTGGAAGGTGGTGGACTCTCCTTGGATGGTCATCTGTCATGGAAGCTTTAGCCAATGTGATGGGATAATGAGCTGCTTGTGCGTAAAAGCTTGATCCCTCTGGGGTTTGGCTGGTCACCCAAACCTAGGCACTAACGGAGCCCCCAAAGCATGACTCCGTCAGTCGCTGGTAGAATCTGACAGTGGGCGTCTACGGAACTTACTCCAACATAAAAGCTGTTTGACGGACATGCGCCTCCTGGACTCTCTGCGTGACAGCTTCCGGCGAGGGGTGGGGGTTGCTAAAGGGGGTCTTGTTACCTCCTCACTGTTCTCACTAGAAGTATCCCAGAGCCTCTCCCCCGATTCTCTTTCTGCTGGAACTCCTGCTCTCCCCCTACTGGTTCCTTCTTCTGCTGTAGAGTCTCTCCTATTCTCCTGGAGCCTCTCCACCACCTGTCCCTCTGATGGCAGTTCCCTGACAGCCAAGATCCCTGCATTGCTGGGGGGTTGGACTAGATCAGGGGTCCCCAAACTAAGGCCTGCAGGCCAGATAAGGCCTGAGGGGCTCATTTATCCGGCCCACGGTGACCCCCGCCGCCCGCTGCCACCACTCGCTCTTACTGGCGCAGTGCTGTACTGTGCGGCTGCCCACTTCCAGATTGGAGGAGCACCAGAAATAGCTTGAGCGCAAGCGCAAGCATTATTTGTGCATGTGCAAGCGTTATTTCCTGTGCACATCAGGGTCGGAGGAGGTCCATGCACATGCGCACAAGCTATTTCCAGTGCTCCTCTGACCCAGAAGTACGCCGAAAATAGAGTGTGCACATGCGTATGGGCATGCGCTCCCCCCGCCCTTCGGCCCGCCGTGCAATCGGCTCTGGAGACACCAGCCCGAGGCGTGGTACGTTTGCTGACCCCTGGACTAGATAATTCTCAGGGTTTCTTCCACTGCCGTAATTCTACAATTCCACCACACCTGGCAGCAAGAGTTTGGCTTCTGCAAAATAACTCGAAGGAGTGCTGAAGACTGGAGAAAAGAGGAGGAGTGATCTCCGCACACCCACCCAAGAAGGGGCTGGGGGCCGTGGCTTCCCCTGAAAAAGGCTGCAGCAACTGATGAGTTGCAAAAGGCCTGACAGCTCCATTGTGTTGGAAACAAGGAGCGCTGGCAGCAGCGAGTGACAGTTCTCCGGTGTCATCGAGAGATAACAGAGAGAATAACCTGTATCGCTGCCAGGCGGATCCACTTGCCAAATGTCTGCAAAGATCGGTTTGGGGCAGGAGAAAGCAGCATGGCCCAGGGAGAAAGCCGAGCAGAAAACATGACAGAGGCAGGCGGGAGGGCAGGCATCAGATGCCAAGTTTAATTCACATGATTAACTCTTACTCTTATTCTTATTATTAAGGTTTTGCATTTGTTGGTTGCTTCCTAAACATTCCTTTCTGAGAGTATGTTATGTACTGAGCTGAATAGGAGCCAAAATGCAGCAGTCTGATTGGTCCTAGAACAATAGGATTCAGAATGCAGCAGTCTGATTGGTCCACAGGAGCCACCCAATCCAGCTCCAGGTGGAAGTGAATCCGCAACCTGATTGGCCTACAGGAGAATCCTGGAATTAGCCAATCACGTGGGGCCCATTGTGTAAATAATGTATATAAAGCAGACATTCTGGGGGAACTTCCATTCCTCCTCACCACTATGAACTGAATAAAGAACAGGAAATCCATTCTCCACTCCGAGTATATTTCAGAGTAGGAGCTGTTTGGCTGTGGAGAAACTCCCTCAGAAGGAGGTGGGCTCTCCCTCACTGGAGTTTTTTCAACAGAGGTTGGATGGCCATCTGTCAGAGATGCTTTAGCTTTAGCTGCGATCCATGCATTGCAGGAGGTTGGGCTAGAGGACCTTTGAGGTCCCTTTCAACTCAACAATTCTATGATTCTATATGCAAAAAAAGGTCTCAGAGCAACTTATCAGCAGAAGGAAATGCAAGCAGGTAAAATCAATGAGGAGCCACATTAAAAACAAAAAAAACACACATGGGAGAATACAACATTCAAAAACTGCCAGAAATAATACTATCAGAAGGACACATCTTATCCCACTCAACCAAAAATTGAGCCTTTGGCCTGATCTAGCAGTCCCTTCTGAGGCTCTGATGAAGGAAGTCTGCAGAATCTGTGGATCTCTCCCCATTGTTCTGGCTGAGGGGTGGATCCTTCTTATTTTCTGTAGCACTGTTTCCTCATCTTCTTGCCTTGACCAGGAACCCGTTTCCAACTGACGGAGGTGCTTCTTGCAGGATGGAACGTTTGCCACTGCTGCCTCTGTTGGCTTTTTCCGCTGAGCAGGTCAAGAAAATGAGCAGCGACTGTCTCTTTCCCCCGCTGCTGAGCGCAGGCCTCGCCTTTGCCTGCCTGCAATGGATGCATTACCAGGGAAGCCACAGAGTCTATCAGAAAGACCCCGGGGGGGACAAGGGGACGAGGCAGAGCAGCATCCTGCATTCTTGCTGCAGAGAGAGGAAGAGAGAGAGAGAGAGAGAGAGAGAGAGAGAGAGAGAGAGAGAGAACACCATCTTGCAGGGAAATGGGGATCCCAGCCAGCGGCGATGGGGATTTAATTGTCTCTTGCGCAGGACCACCATCCGGAAAAGCAAAACAGGAGGAAGGAGGCCTCAGCACTGAAGCTGCCCGCAGCTGCCTCCCTCCCTCGTTCGCTCGCCTCCTCTCCTTTCGGAAGAATGCTGCTGCGATTCTGGGTTGCTCGCCAGCTGGGAGCAGGGGAGCGTTTTTTGCCTGATCCAAGCCAATGGATTTGCTTCTCGGGTCCTGGAGCCACAGGCTGGCAGAAGCTCCTTTTCCCAGCTGCTTCAGAAGTCAGGCCAGCCGATGCTTCCACGGAGGTGGGTGGCCCAGGGTGGGGGCGACGGTCAGTGACTGTCTTCCAAGTCCAGTCCGGATGGCACGAGATTCTTCATCAAGAGCATCACAGGAGAATCGCAATGAAAGCACGTGAAAAATGAAATGCTTTGGGTTTTTCTTTCTTTCTTTTGCAAATTGATTTTTGAATATATATGTCAGCAGGTCTTTGGGTCCTGCTGGAAATCTTCCTCTGCTTTCTGCACCATCCCAACCTGAAGCAGAAACCTTCCATGCTGGGCAACAGGGAGAGCAGAACTGTGCCATAATAATAATATTAAATACTCCAGGCTTTTTTCAACCATCCTCCATCAGCTAATGAGGGGGAAAGTAGAGAGGCAATTCTGGTGAAATGCAAATGGTGGGCGAGATTTTGCTGTGCTTCGCTTCCTTTCGAAGGCCCTGAGGGATGTCTGGGAGGGTCTCTTCTCACATTCTACAATGTGCCTCGCCAGGGGTCTGCCCTCTGCAGCCTTTCCAGGTGCTTCACTTAACACCCAGGGGAGGACATCCTCAGCTCACTCCTCCTCCCATGGGACTTTCTGCAAATCTGGAAGGGCAGGCAGGCAAGGGGGTGGAAGGAGCTCTGAAGAAATGGCTTCTGGGAAGCAAAACATACTGATCCACCGGAATAAGCAACAGCCTTTGATGAATACCCACAGTGCAGAGGGAGAGAACTAAAGCATTAATGTACGAAACTGGGCTTGGGCAGGGGTCAGTCTAAAGGATGCCCTGAGTTACAGTGGTACCTCTGGTTGCGAAAGGATCCATTCCGGAGCCCCGTTTGCAACACAAGCAGAATGCAACCTGCGTCTGCACATGCACAGGTCGTGATTCGCTGCTTCTGCACATCTGCGTGACGTCATTTTGAGCATCTGCGCATGCGGGAGTAGCGAAACCCGGAAGTAACCCATTCCACTACTTCTGGGTCGCCGTGGGACATATCCTGAAAGAATGTAACCTGAACCGAACGTAACAAGAGGTATGACTGTATTCCAATTCTTGGAGTCCTGTACTCAGGGAGGGTTAGAATCTCAGAGAGGAGACAGGATAGCCATCTTCAAAGATCTCAAGGGCTGTCACATGGAAGAGGGAGCAAGCTAGTTTTCTCCTGTTCTGGAGGGAAGGACTCGAATCCATGGCTTCAAGTTACAAGAAAGGAGATTCCGACTAAACATCAGGAAGAACTTTCTGACAGGAAGAGCTACTTGACAGTGGAACAGTCTCCTTTGGAAGGTCATGGACTCTTCTTCATCTGAGGCTTCTAAGCAGAGGTTGGATGGCCATCTGTCAGGGATGCTTGAGTTGAGATTCCTGCATTGCAGGGGGTTGGACTAGATGGTCACTCAGTCCCTTCCAACTCTAAAATTCCATGATTCTATGACTCTATGATTCTACTGCTGATCTGGTGAGATACGTTTCTTTGGAAGACAATGACCTTGCTTGGCCACTGAAATGTCCTTATCAGCATCCCAAAAGAATGAGCCAGGTTGCAAGATCTAGAACTCAGGGATGGGGCCCTCCAGGCTGATGGACATTCCCTCTACTCCCTCAGCTATCTGAAGGTAGGAAAAGAAGATCCAGAAAGAGCTCAATTAGAGCTGAGCTGAAAGAAGGCTGGAAGATGGAGACACAGAGACCTGTTTGCTTTGTGCTGTCTCCAAAGCTGTGACGAATGGTGAAGCGAGATCTGTTGGGGTGTTGAAGCTGTGAGCCGCTCCATCCTATGCTCAGGTTGTTGGCATCTGTCTGTCTCAGGAGACAGTGGAGGAGGGGGCCTTTGGGGGTGAGGGGAAGCTGCTGGACATTTGCAGCATCTGCTGTGGCTGTAGAGACTGATGTGGGAGAGACATGTTTTCTTGCAGTCGAGGCAGATGAAGACGTCCAGTTGTGCTGCTGCAGATGGACCACCATGGACTGCTCAGGTTGTATCTATGTGCAAAAAACTCACATATCCAAAAGGCACCACAGTCTTTGCTGACATTCCTTCCAAGAAAACCAATCCTGGGGCAACTCCTGGAACCCCAGCAAAGATTGGAGTGGTGCATAATAGTATCTGGGGCCCAGATGTTGGGTGGCTGAGTGCTGAGTTTCAGTTTTCCTTCCTCCTTTTCACCTTTCCTACTTCCTTTCTTCTGCTGTAAACGGGCATGACTAGGGTGAAGGAAAAGATCCAGTTTGAACTTTACAGATACGCCTGCCTTCACCTTGTGTGGGGCAAAGGAGTTGGCAACAATCTCACCCTCAGTCCCTTCCAAGGAGGAGGTCAAATCCCACCAAACTCTTGAGCTTCTCCAGGAATGAGCAGTTCAGCTCGGTGGACAGTTCCAATTTTAAAGCCAATCTATGAGGTCTATGGACGTGCCAAATTTAAGAGCAGTCCAATAAAAATGGCCACAGCCACAATAAAATGAAAAGTGACACTGTAGCCCTTTTTACCATGATTTTTAAACAGGCACATAGAGTCGTAGGGTTCAAAGGGATCCCAAGGGTCATCTAGTCCAGGCCACTGCAATAGCCCCCCCCCCCCAATTCTGGTGTCCCTCTTCACATTTCAGGTAGGTTGGTCTGCCATAGTCAAAAGAGAATAAAAAAATTCCTTCCAGTAGCACCTTAGAGACCAACTAAGTTTGTTATTGGTATGATCTTTCATGTGCATTTTGGGCTTGCCATTCAGAAGGTCGGCGGTTCGAATCCCCACAACAGGTGAGCTCCCATTGCTGGATCCCTGCTCCTGCCAACCTAGCAGTTCGAAAGCACAAAGTGCAAGTAGATAAATAGGTACCACTCCAGTGGGAAGGTAAACGGCATTTCCGTGCACTGCTCTGTTTCGCCAGAAGGGGCTTAGTCATGCTGGCCACATTACCTGGAAGCTGTACGCCGGCTCCCTCAGCCAATAAAGCGAGATGAGCACCGCAACCCTAGAGTTGTCCGCAACTGGACCTAATAGTCCAGTTTACCTTTACCTAAGGTGCTACTGGAAGGAATTTTTTTATTTCCTTTTCACGTTTGTTGGAGAAGGCAATGCTTCATCAGTCTGGTGAAGGTCCAGAGTTATTACGGCATTCCTGTCCCACTGATGTGAGCTGCAACTCCTGGCAAAAGAAGGCAGTGCATGCTCAGACCTGTTCTTGAAGCAAAAACGTCACCAGGACTTCAGTGTTGGCAGAGAGAGCCACCTAGTGTGAGCCAAGTGCAATGCCTATTCTTCCAGTTAACGGGACATTGATAGTCTGGGGCGCGCCTGCATCCATCTCTGTCACGGGGGCCCAGGGACCCTCAGTGGCTGGGAGAGCCTCTTCCCACCTGTGACCATTTCTGATCAGGGCTGGCTTGACAACAGTCCCCCATGCCCTGTTTCTCTCCAGCCTGGATAGCTGCAATGCACTGTGGGGAGTTTCCCTTGAGGTTTGCAGCTGGTTCAAAACATGGCAGTAGGAGGGGAGACGGCCGCCAGCATCCTCCGCCTCTGCTGACAGAATTGCGCTGGCTGCCCATTAGCTCCCAGCAGGTGTTGAGAGTGCTGCAGGCAGCCTTATACAGCTCAGGATCAGGATATACACAATTCATCCCTGCACTCTGCAGCTGAGGACCTCCTGATCAGGTGGCGTTTGCAGGATAATGTTGAAACGGGGCTTTTAGTGTGACAGCACTGCCTATCCTTTGGAACTCCTTCCCCCTTGAATATTGGACAGCCACAATCTCTGCTGTGGTCATTTTAGGCATTTAAGTGAAAACCTTCCTCTTTCCAACAAGACTTTTCAGCGGAGTTCTTTGTCTCAGCCTGTATGTATGTCAAAATTGTTTTTAATATACAGTCGTACCTTGGTACTCAGACTGTTATGTTGTTGTTGTTGTTGTTGTTTAGTCGTTTAGTCGTGTCCGACTCTTCGTGACCCCATGGACCAGAGCACGCCAGGCACCTCTGTCCTCCACTGCCTCCCACAGTTTGGTCAAACTCATGCTGGTAACCTCGAAAACACTATCCAACCATCTCATCCTCTGTCGCCCCCTTCTCCTTGTGCCCTCCATCTTTCCCAACATCAGGGTCTTCTCCAGGGAGTCTTCTCTTCTCATGAGGTGGCCAAAGTACTGGAGCCTCAGCTTCAGGATCTGTCCTTCCAGTGAGCACTCAGGGCTGATTTCCTTCAGAATGGAGAGGTTTGATCTTCTTGCAGTCCATGGGACTCTCAAGAGTCTCCTCCAGCACCAGAATTCAAAAGCATCTATTCTTCGGTGATCAGCCTTCTTTATGGTCCAGCTCTCACTTCCATACATCACTACAGGGAAAACCATGGCTTTTACTATACGGACCTTTGTTGGCAAGGTGACGTCTCTGCTTTTTATGATGCTGTCTAGGCCTTTCATTGCCCTTCTCCCAAGAAGCAGGCATCTTTTAATTTCGTGGCTGCTGTCACCATCTGCAGTGATCATGGAGCCCAAGAAAGTAAAATCTCTCACTGCCTCCATTTCTTCCCCTTCTATTTGCCAGGAGGTGATGGGACCAGTGGCCATTATCTTCGTTTTTTTTGATGTTGAGCTTCAGACCATATTTTGCGCTCTCCTCTTTCACCCTCATTAAAAGGTTCTTTAATTCCTCCTCACTTTCTGCCATCAAGGTTGTGTCATCTGCATATCTGAGGTTGTTGATATTTCTTCCGGCGATCTTAATTCCGGCTAGGGATTCATCCTGCCCAGCCTTTCGCATGATGAATTCTGCATATCAGTTAAATAAGCAGGGAGACAAAATACAGCCTTGCCGTACTCCTTTCCCAATTTTGAAGCAATCAGTTGTTCCATATCCAGTTCTAACTGTAGCTTCTTGTCCCGCATAGAGATTTCTCAGGAGACAGATGAGGTGATCTGGCACTCCCATTTCTTTAAGAACTTGCCATAGTTTGCCATGGTCGACACAGTCAAAGGTTTTGCATAGTCAATGAAGCAGAAGTAGATGTCTTTCTGGAACTCCAGACTGTTATATACTGAGTTAAATAGGATCCAAAATGCAGCAGCCTGATTGGTCCTAGAACAATAGGATCCAGAATGCAGCAGTCTGATTGGTTCACAGGAGCCACCCAATCCAGCTCCAGGTGGAAGTGAATCCGCAACCTGATTGGCCTACAGGAGAATCCTGGAATTAGCCAATCACGTGGTGCCCGTTGTGTAAATAATGTATATAAAGCAGATATTGTGGGGGAACTTCCACTCCTCACACTATGAGCTGAATAAAGAGCATGAAATCCACACTTACTCCGAGTATATTTCACAAACATAATCCATTCCGGAAGTCCGTTTGACTTCTGAAAACGTTTGAAAACCAAGGCGCGGCTTCCGATTGGCTGCAGGAGCTTCCCACACTCATTTGGAAGCTGCCTCAGCCGCGTTGGATGTTCGGGTTCCAAAGAACGTTTGCAAACTGGAGCACTGACATCTGGGTGTGCTCCGTTTTGAGTGTTACACTTCCATTTTGAGTGTTATGCTTCCATTTTGAGTGTTATGCTGAGGCTGTGCTTTTACTATTTATTTTGCAGATTTGTGGCTCTTTTTTTGTCACTGTGTGGAACCCAGTTCAGCTTCTGATTGATTGATTGATCGTGTGACTGCAGTACATTGTTTATTGCTTTCATTTTATGGATCAATGGTCTCATTAGATAGTAAAATTCATGTTAAATTGCTGTTTTAGGGGTTGTTTTTAAAAGTCTGGAACAGATTAATCCATTTTGCATTACTTTCTATGGGAAAGTGCACCTTGGTTTTGGAACGCTTTGGTTTTGGAACGGACTTCCGGAACAGATTAAGTTTGAGAACCAAGGTACCAATGTCTATGAAACGGGTCTTAAACATCTGCAATGTTTTTACGTAAAGAATTGCTTTTGCACTTTTCTTACTTTGTGGTTGCAAGTGTTTGATTTGCTTTATTCTTTTGGTCGTGTGATATTGTGTTTGCCCACCTTGGGACCTGATGGCAAAGGGCAGGAAAAGAGCAGCGTGAGACAGTGGTTAGACACGGAGTTGCCACTGTTCAGAGACAGAGACAACTAAGAATCTATTTTGCTCTCCAGGATGGGGGCACTGCCCTTTCCTGAACCTTTCCCAAATCTGCAACCTTCTTTTTGCGGTGAGCTTGCCCTGAGTCCCTGACATTTGGTCCTTGTGATAACCTTCCTGACCACTTTTGAGAGAAGAATCTTTCAGCCCCAGGGCACAGGGTTGGGGGAGAGACAGCCCTCCTCTTGCAAGAACCACATTTCCCCATTCAGTCGGCTCTAGCCATTTTTGGAGTCTCTGCTTCCGCTTTTGCAGCCATAGGTCCCGCTCTGTGGGGCAGCGGGAGGGATCCCAGCCATCTCAGCCCCATGGCCTGCGTGAACAACTCCCTGCTCCTCTGCAAGGAGCCATCAAGGTGAGAGAAGCCTCTTCCGTCACTCGATATTCAGGTGACATCCGTGCCAGTCTATGGATCTTTGCATCGGAACATCTGTCTCCTCCTCACATTGCAAGCTGAAGGACTCTAAAAATAGGCCCTGGGTAGTTAATTGAATAGGCTGGATGAAGTATGGCTTTTGCACAGAGCCGAGGCAGGGCTGTGGCAACGGCGGAGCTGTGGAGTTAAGGGACGGATCCTGCATGGCTCCGCTCACTGCTCCTTTTCAAGCAGCTTGCTGCCCTTATGTGGAAGGAAGGCCTAGCATGGCGCAGGATTGGATCCTCCCGCCAAGAAGAGAAAAATCCTTCAACTGCCCCAATTTTGCTGGGAAAGTCACAGGATTGGAATTGGGGCACCAGTGTGGTGTAGTGGTTAAGAGCGGTGGACTTGTGATCTGGTGAACTGGGTTCGATTCCCCTCTCCTTCACCTGCAGCTGCTGGGTGACCTTGGGCCAGTCACACTTCTGTGAAGTCTCTCAGCCCCCCTCACCTCACAGAGTGTTTGTTGTGGGGGAGGAAGGGAAAGGAGAATGTGAGCCGCTTTGAGACTCCTTAAAGGGAGTGAAAGGCGGGATATCAAATCCAAACTCTTCTTCTTCTTCTTCTTCTTCTTCTTCTTCTTCTTCTTCTTCTTCTTCTTCTTCTTCTTCTTCTTCAAGGCTCCCCCAGCAGAGAGAGAGGGGGAAAGAGAGCAGTGGATTGCAGAGGCCACAGCTGCCACCTGAGCAGTAGACTGGAGTCTCCAAGGTAGGTTCTTTGGATCTAGTCCACAAGGATCTTGGCTCTCTGCCCATGCTAGGAATGTAGGAGCTTGCCTCATACCAAGCCTGCAAACTTTGGTACGGTCTTCTCTGAAAAGCAGGGAGACCTCCAGAGGTGGTGGACTCTCCTTCATGGCAGGTTTTTAAATGGATGTTGGATGGCCATCTGTCAGGGATTCCTTAGCTGTGACTCCTGAATTTCAGGGGCAGACTAGATGACCCTTGATGTCCCTTGCAACTTTACAGCAGTTCTATGATTCCATGTCCTTTCTGGGAGGTTCCAAAGAGAGGTTGGATGACCATTGGTCAGGTGAAGAACAAAGCCATTCACTTGTAATGTTGTTGTTGTTTAGTCATTTAGTTGTGTCCGACTCTTCACGACCCCCTGGACCAGAGCACGCCAGGCACTCCTGTCTTCCACTGCCTCCCACAGTTTGGTCAAACTCATGCTGGTAGCTTCGAGAACACTGTCCCACCATCTCGTCCTCTGTCATCCCCTTCTCCTTGTGCCCTCCATCTTTCCCAACATCAGGGTCTTTTCCAGGGAGTCTTCTCTTCTCATGAGGTGGCCAAAGTCTTGGAGCCTCAGCTTCAGGATCTGTCCTTCCAGTGAGCACTCAGCACTGATTTCCTTCAGAATGGAGAGGTTTGATCTTCTTGCAGTCCATGAGACTCTCAAGAGTCTCCTCCAGCACCAGAATTCAAAAGCATCAATTCTTTGGCAATCGCTTGCAATGCACAGCCACAATTCAGTTTGGAAGTGAAGGTGACCTGCTCTGGCGTCCCAAAAGTGCAATTCCTATGAACAAGAAGGTGAAAATGTTTGCAGGACAAAAGGGTCTCACAGCATCCCATATCCAGACACAATTCCACCATTCTTCACAGAAGCCATTTCAGGCAGACGTAGGAAGACAGCTGCCTCATTTCCAAACTATTGAGGAGGTCCGTGGAAAGTTATGCCCAGGCATGCACAGAAATTCTTTCCTTGTCCTCCCGGATGTTCCTTGAGAAATGCCAACTCCTAATCCTGCAGGTGTGAATGTGGGGGTTTGAGAGGCATCTACAAATATTTATCGCTCCCGTCTTATTTGAAGAGTGGTGTTGACATTTTAATGTGGAGATTAGCAGTGTGTGGGATTTCTATTTTTGCTCTCTGTTTTTGGAGTTACGCTGACAGTTTTATCCGGAAACATAAATACAACACAAAGACATATGGTGGCCAGGAGAAAGGATGGGAAGAGGGGAGAATCCGAGGAAGGAAGGAAGGAAGGAAGGAAGGAAGGAAGGAAGGAAGGAAGGAAGGAAGGAAGGAAGGAAGGAAGGAAGGAAGTCTACTTTAATGGGTGTACTGCTGCAAGTGGAATTGCTCTTTTGAGGAAGAGTTCTCAGGTCATGGCAGATGAGAAAGTAAGACAGGGGTAGCCAGCCAAGTGCCCTCAGATGATTCTGGGACTGTCCCTGCTGGCGTGGCCAGTGGCCAGGATTGCTGAAGTTTATAACATAATGCCTGGCATGGAGAAAGTGATTAGAGAAAGGTTTTTCTCCCTCTCTGGTAACACTTGAATTTGTGGACATCCAATGAAGCTGAACGTTGAAACATTGAGGAGTGCTCTGATGGCGTTTCCTGCTTGGCAGGGGGTTGGACTCGATGGCCCTTGTGGTCTCTTCCAACTCTAGGATTCTATGAGAAAACAAAGTCCTTCATGGGAGCCAGTCTGGTGTAGTGGTTAAGAGCAGTAGACTCGTGATCTGGTGAACCGGGTTCGCTTCCCCGCTCCTCCACCTGCAGCTGCTCGGTGACCTTGGGCCAGTCACACTTCTCTGAAGTCTCTCAGCCCCACTCACCTCACAGAGTGTTTGTTGTGGGGGAGGAAGGGAAAGGAGAATGTGAGCTGCTTTGAGACTCCTTCGCGTAGTGATAAAGCGGGATATCAAATCCAAACTCTTCTTCTTCTTCTCTTCATTCAGCTCAGAGTTGAACTATGGAACTCCCTCCTGCAGGAGGCAATGATGGCCCCCACCTTGGACGGCTTGAAAGAGCAGCAGACAAATTCAAGGAGGGGGAGAGGGCTGTGGATGGTTCTGCTCTGCCTCCACCATCAGAGGGATGCCAGTTGCTGGGAAAGCTGAGTGCTCTTGCGCTTGGATCCCGCTTGCCAGTTTCCCTCTGGGGCATCTGGCTGGCCACTGTGAGAACAGGATGCTGGGCTAGAGGGGCCCTGGGCCTGATCCTGCAGGCTCTTCCTCTGCACTTTGTCCTCAGCCCTGGGAGGCTCCTGGTGCTGAAGACGATTGGCACTGGATGCTCATTTCCCCAGCAGAGGCGTGAGGAGCTCTCTGGGTGATTAATTGGCACTTGGCGAGCAAGAAATGGGTTGCGATAATCCCTTCATAAAACATTGATTTATTCTTGGAAGTTCAGGGTTTGATCAATATGTTAGTCCTAATAAGTTGAAAAAAGACTGCAGCCTCTTTCCTCGGGGGAATTCCTCCTCCTCTCCTCCCACCTCCATCTGCGGCTGGCTGAACCCCACACTTCTCCCCCCACCCCGCAGGACACAACAGCTCCCAGCAAAATACTGGGGAGGAATTCACTCGATTCACACTTTAATGCAAACGGAACAGAGCAATTCATGGAGGAGGAGAGGGCGGTGGGTGGCTCCTAGCCCAAAGGCTCTGCTATGCCTTCACGGTCAGAGGCAGCAATGCTTCTGAATAAGGTAAAGGACCCCTGGATGGTGAAGTCCAGTCAAAGGCGACTATGGGGTTGCACCACTCATCTCGCTTTCAGGTCGAAGAAGCTGGCGTTTGTCCACAGACAGCTTTCCGGGTCATGTGGCCAGCAGGACTAAACCACTTCTGGTGCAATGGAACACCGTGACAGAAACTAGAGCGCACGGAAATGCTGTTTACCTTCCCGCTGGAGCAGTACCTATTTATCTACTTGCACTGATGTGCTTTCGAACTGCTAGGTTGGCAGGAGCTGGGACAGAGCAATGGGAGCTCACTCCATCACAGGGATTTGAACCGCTGACCCTCTGATTGGCAAGTTGGCTTCTGAATACCAGTTGGGGAGAATACAAGAGGGAAGAAGGCTCTTGTGCTGGGATCCTGCTTTGGGCATCTGGTTGGTCACTGTGAGGACAGGATGTTGGACTAGATGGGCCAATGGCTTGATCCAGAAACCTCTTCTTAGGTTCTCATGATCTGCCCCGCACCCCGTTGCACCAGTGCATGAACCGTAGCGTCCAGATCTCCGTTGAAACCTGCATATCATCACATTCTGCCATGCTGCTCTGCAGCCAAAGTGTGCGCACAAATTTATTCGTTTATTCACTGTATTTATAGTCCACTCTTTGTTGAATGTTTTCAATCCAACAGTGCAGAACAAAGCAATAAAAACAAACAGAGAAAAGCAATATACTGGAATTCCAAAATCATATAAACAGGACCAATGAGCAACTAAGCAATTTTATCATAAGGTAAACAAGTAAAATTGTGATGACATAAACTAACATGCCCAATTTAACAAATGACAGACCTCAAGGTCAGCTGGGCTGCCAGGTTGGGATGGGTAAGTGGACTTGCCAGCCTCCCCACCTCTCTTCTCCAGCTGACACAAAAAATATGTGTAAATAACTTATAGAACATTATATTTGAGGAAGCTCTTGCAGACGTGTGTGTGGCAGACCAAAGTGCTTACAAAGACATGTATTTTAGGGGAACATGATGACCACCATAGCTATGTTCTGCCTTCTCAATTGGAGGCCGCGATGCTTCTGAACGCCAGTTGCTGGAAAGCACAGGAGGGGAGAGATGCTCTTGTGGCCACCATGAGAAGAAGTTGCTGGCCACTGGCTGGATCCAATTGGGCTCTTCATATGTTCCTATGAAATGTGTACTAAAAACAAAGTAGCAGCCATTAGCTCTCATCCTGCTTGGTGAGGTATGGATGAGTAACCCCATTGGCCAGATGTTGGTCATGTTGATGTGCTCATCACTAGACCATTTCCTCCGAGAGAAGGGGATCTTGCATGACTGACCCCCTTTCCATGACCATTTCTTCTGCTCAAAGTCCGCGGGTATTTTAAGGAGATATGTAATTGTTGGGGGAAGTCGCTAGGCAGTGTCCTAAAATGATCTGAGGTGGAAAATTTGTGTCTGTAACGAGGCAGTTGGCAGGGAAGCCTAAAAGCAAAAGTGTGTAAGCCTGTCAGGAGTCTGAAGAGGAGAGAGAGAAGATTTAGGGTGGGTGGAAGGCAGAAGCGGATTGGAGGCTGGAGCGTGGCCTGATTACAGCAAGCATCTCAGCTCAGCAATTATGGATGCTCACCTGTTGAGCTGGACAAACAGCCTGAGGTGGGACGAGGCTTGGGTGACATGTCGGCCACACATTGCAAGCGCCCTGGCAGGGTTGTGGCCTTTTGCCGCTGCCAGCCTCCTCTGGAATAAGAATGTGGGAACCGAGATTTGTCACCTACCCCTCTCCTCTGAACTGTATTTAAGCCAGGCTCCTTGGAGGGCAGCAAGACCAGCATCAGAAACTTTATTGCTGGTTAACTCTCATTTTTTGCTTTGTATTTATGTGCTTAAGTCTACATGGGTGTTTGTTTGTCTTTGTAACCATTGAATTTATTCTGTGTTTGCTAAATGGTTGATTTTTGATCGTTTGAATTTACTGTTTGTATATTTGTAGGGACGCAGGTGGTGCTGTGGGTTAAACTACAGAGCCTAGGACTTGCTGATCGGAAGGTTGGCGGTTCGAATCCTCGCGACGGGGTGAGCTCCCATTGCTCGGTCCCCTCTCCTGCCAACCTAGCAGTTCGAAAGCACGTCAAAGTGCAAGTAGATAAATAGGTACCACTCCGACAGGAAGGTAAACGCCGTTTCCGTGCACTGCTCTGCTTCACCAGAAGTGGCTTAGTCATGCTGGCCACATGACCCGGAAGCTGTACGCCGGCTCCCTCGGCCAGTAAAGCGAGATAAGCACCGCAACCCCAGAGTTGGCCACGGCTGGACCTAATGGTCAGGGGTCCCTTTACCTTTACTTGTATATTTGTATTTCTGATGTTCTCCATTCAGAGGTTTTGAATGTTTCCTGTCAGCCGCTTTGGGAACAGTTCATGGTGGGAAAGCGCCACATAACTGAAATCAAGTCAGATCAAGTCAAATTGATGGTTCTGAAGCCCCACCCCCAGCCAGCAGGAAGAGAGAGCAGGTGGAATCACCAGTCCATGAGATCTCACCATGGAAGTCAGGGAGCGCAGCCGGGCCAGCTGGCCCAGCTCCCCAAGTCATGCACTCCACCACCCTGTCCCTCAATGCCCACCCATCAGACATGGAGGTCTGGAAAGGCCTGGCAATGGGGTCTCTTTTCCCAGAAGGCCCCATAACCCTTTCAGGAAGATGCCCCTCTCCTCCAGGGGCAGCCGCATGATGGGGATGATGATGATTAAGACGCCACCCATCTGAAAGGGTTTCCCGTAAATTATAAAACCACAATAAAGGATCAAACATTAAGAAAGCTTGCAGTGGCCCCATCTCCAGAAGAGACTGGACAGGGCACTGCAGGAGCACAGAACCGTAGAACCAAACA